>NC_079501.1:79802978-80418978 GCF_030052815.1 Hevea brasiliensis
GTATCAAGTTCTTCTTCATTCATGCAACCTTAAAATAAACACAAAAATAAAATTAAGCAGATCTGAATTCATGTTTAAAACAAATAACAATCACTCCTCAGTAATGGTGCCAAAATTTGATACATGACGAATGCATTAATTATAAATACTCTACCTAAACTACTTGTATATAGGGTAAGCAGAGGTTAATCCCATAGGAAATGAGTAAATACAAACAAAAAAACATATCTTAGAGACAAAAATAAACGAAAAGAATTTAGAACACACAAAATAAATACCTAATATACCAAACTGAATATGCAATGTAAAATAAAAGGGGGTTTTGATTTGTAATCATTAAACTACTAAAGCTAAAACTAAGAATGCTAGAATATAAATCTGCAGCTAATGACACTTATGAATATGATAAACAACTTGATTGCAACAAATTCAAGAGAAGGGTGTATTTACCATGTAACATGTATCAATCATTGACTAAAGATGCAAATTTATTCAATTGAGTATATTAGTATAAAAGTTAACAACTTCTTCATCTTTCCTTTCAGATTAGATTAACTAGGAAGTGCTCTACAATTAATCCCTTACCATCATAATCATTCTAAGACTAAAGCAGCTTATAATTAAGTTTAATGGTAGCATTAATCATTAGAAAGACATCCCAATTCAAGGTAACAAACTCATTTAGCATGGTTTATTTAACTTAGACACTCATCTTTATAATGAAATAAATAATTATGTGCTACTTGTAGTTAGATTATTCAAGCTATTACGTACTCAAATTATCTTAACTTAGTAATATGTTTCATGCACAATTAATTAGTTGGCCACCCTAACTAATCATATGTTTAGCATTCGTAAAAATAAACTAAAAGAATAAGTGATACTCAACATAGAATAAATTTGGATTTTATTAAACTCAAATCTCATGATAACATATTCCATAGCTTCAACTATTTCCCTACTGAATTACAAAACTACTCACACATAACTAAGAATATTAAACATAAACAAAGTAACAAAAGAAGAGAGAAAAGCATGTTGCCCTTATGAATGGAATTTGATCAACTTGAATCTAATGTTGATGATGATGCCACACACTCCAAAGGGTGTAGAAGCACTCCACAAGCCAAAAGGAAGAAGAAGAAATCACACCAGAAACTAGATTAAGCAATTGATACCTTTGAATGCACAAGAGAAAATTTGGCCACTATGAGTAGAAGGGAATTAAAAAGCTCTAGATCTATATTTTGGACTCTTTTCATAGAAAAAAATAGGTTAACTAAGATTCTAGATCTAATTTGGAAGTCTTGGTTGTATTCTGACTTAAAACTCTCTCAAGAATCCTAGTTAAAGTAGGAAAACAAATTAAAAACAACTCTCCTCATATAGATCTACCACTTGCATGACCTTGCCCTCACACACCTCTATTTTATTTATTTTGAGTCTTAAATAAAATAATTAAATACCAATTAAGGCCCTAACTCCTGGACCCACATAACTCAACATAAAAAGCCCAAACACACTCAACATGTGACCCTCAATGTAATATAGCCCAGTTGCACTCATTTTTCATATAACACCTTAAAATATGTCAATTAAGGTCTATCTAAGCCCATAAGGTCATATTTAAACTCTAAATAGTAAATCATATACAAGCTGCATTAAGGCTGTCCAAAGAAGCTTAGCATGATTTGATGTCCAAATCTGTTCATTTTTCACCATTAGCCTCCAGATACCATGAATATGACATCTCTAAGCCTATTTTGTTATTGGCTAAGTCCTTATCAAAATCGCACCTCCTTATTCCTTAAAGTGCTTGATGTGTGTTTTGCTTCTTTTTGTGCTCAATTCACCTCTTTATGCTTCAATCTCTTCCATGCTCTTGTAAACACCTAATTATATAAAAACAATCATTAACAAGCTAATTAAATAAGAAAAAAACTCAAAAGACTAAGTATATAATGATAAAGATATGACAAATTAAGCAACTATCACAATTAAAGACGATTATAACATTTAGATATATGGGGTCAATGATAGATATAGCAACTAGACCAAGGTGTTTTATGTACCTTACTCACAATTTAATTCTTTTTATATTTTTCAATTAAGTTGGGCCAACAAAAAAAATTAAGTTTCAAATTACCAGACTAGAGGTTTATTAAATTTTTTTATTTAATTGGGCAAAAAAAGTCAACCTTTTAAATTTTGTATGGCTTTCTTTTGAAGCTAAATGCAAGAGACTATTAAGAATATACTCATACTCAAAGTACTCTAAATTAAAATTTAAAATTTTGATGGAGTCATGACTTTGTTTCAACCCCCGAGTTTGGTGTTAAAAGGATGCAACATTTAAACTAAGGTGTTTTATATATTTAAATCACAATTTGAATCTTTTAAATATTTTTTTATTAATTGAACGAAAATTTAAAAAATGTGAGCTACTAATTTTTCAATTTTGTTAAGTCAATAAAAACTAATCTTTTAAAAATGAAAATATGGACTCATTAATTTTTTATTTAATTGGGCTAATAAAAAATTTTGAAATTACAGGAATATGGCCAATTAATTTTTTTTGCTTTGCTAGGCCAATAAAAAATATCAATTACTGGTGATTATAATATTTAGATATATGAGGCCAACATTGGAAATAGCAGCTAAAACTAAGTATTTTATGTATCTCACCAACAATTTAATTCTTTAAAAATAATTTCTTAAAAATAAATTTAAAAAATATAGGTGACTAATTTTTTAACTAAGTTGAGACAATACAAAAAAAAAAGTTTCAAATTATTAGAAAATTAGCTCATTAAATTTTCTATTTAATTAATCTAACAAAAGAAAATCAACCTTTTCAAATTTTTTTAAAAATTTTTTAGGCTAAATGTCTAAGACTGATAAAAATATACCTACATTTATAGCACTATAAATTAAAATTTAAAATTTTGGAGGTGTTTGGCTCTGTTTCAACCCTTGAGTTCGGTGTTATACGGATACAATATCTAGAGTTGGGTATGTTGTGCATTTAATTCACAATTTAAATTATTTTAAAATATTTTTTTATTACTTAAAGGAATATTTCAAAAATATAGGCCACTAATTTTTTAATTTTATTAGGTCAATAAAAACTAATCTTTTAAAAAGTAAAATATGAACTCACTAATTTTTTATTTAATTGGGCTAGTAAAAGAATTTTTAAATTACTAAAATATTTGCCCATTAATTTTTTCTTTATTAGGCCAATAAAAAATATCAATTAATGATGATTGTAACTTTTTGGATATATGGGACCAATGTCGGATATAGCAACTAAAACTAGGTGCATTGTGTACCTCACTCACAATTTAATTCTTTTTAAATTATTTTTATTACTTAAAAGTAAATTTAAAAATATTGGTGACCAATTTTTCCACTAAGTTGGGCTAATAAAAAAATAAGTTTAAAATTATTAGAATATAAACTCATTAAATTTTATTTTATTTAATTGGGTTAATAAAGAAAATCAACCTAAAATTTATAAAATATTTTTAAGGCTAAATGTTAGAGACTATTAAGAACATAGCTAAAGTACTCTAAATTCAAAATTAAAATTTTGGATAGGCTATGGCTCTGCTTCAACCGTCAAATTTAGTATTAGACATATGCAAATTTAGATCTAGGTCTTTTGTATATTTAACTCACAATTTGAATATTTTTAAAATATTTTTTTTATTACTTAAAGGAAAATTTTAAAAATGTGGCCAATAATTTTTTAATTTTGTGAGGTTAATAAAAACTAATCTTTTAAAAATTAAAATACGGGCTCATTAATTTTTTATTTAATTGATCTATAAAATTTTTGGCTTTATTGAGCTAACAAATAATATCAATTAATGACGATTATAGCAATTATATATATGGGACCAATGACAGATATAACAACTAGACTTAGGTATTTGATGTATCTCTCCCATTATTTAACTCTTTTTAAATCTTTAATTACGTAAAATTAGATTTAAAAAATATCGTCGACTAATTTTTCAACTAAGTTAGGCCAATAAAAAAAATAAACTTAATAAGAGCTCATTAAATTTGTTATTTAAATTGGCTAATAAAAAAAATCTTAACAAAATTCTAAAACACTAATTTTTCTTTTCAGGGTAAACATGGGAGACATTTAAGAACATGCCCACATTTAAAAGTACTCTAAATATTAAATTAAAATTTTTGAGGGGTTGTCGCTTTATTTCAATACTCGAGTTTGGTGTTAGATGAATGTAAGATTTAGATCTATGAGTTTTGTCTATTGAATTCACAATTTGAATCTTTTTTTTTTTTTTAAAAAATTGTTACTTAAAGAAAAATTTTAAAGATGCAGGCCATTAATTTTTTAATTTTGTTAGGTCAATAAAAACTAATCTTTTAAAAATTAAAATATGAACTCAATAATTTTTTGTTTAATTGGTCCTATTAAAAAACTATTAAATTTCTAGAATATTGGTCCATTAAATTTTTTACTTTATTAGCCCAATAATAAATATCAGTTAATAATGATTATAACATATAGATGATATATGTGGTCAATGAGGGATATAGCAAGTAGAATTAGGTATTTTATGTACCTCACTCATAATATAATTCTTTTTAAATTCTTTTTATTTCTTAAAAATAAATTTGAAAAATATAAGCAGCTAATTTTTTAACTAAGTTAGGCTAATAAAAAAAATTAAGCTTTAAATTATTAGAATATGAGCTCATTAAATTTTCTATTTAATTGATCTAACAAAAAAAATCAACCTTTTAAATTTTTGTTTAAATTTTTTTGAGGCTAAATGTTAGAAACTATTAAGAACAGACCCATATTTATAGTGCTCTAAGTTAAAAATTAAAATTTTAGAAGGGCTATGGCTCTATTTTAATCATCGAGTTCGGTATTAGACGGATATAATATTTAGACTAAGGTATTTTGTGTATTTAACTTATAATTTGAATTTTTTAAAAATATTTTTTACTACTTAAAGTAAAATTTTAAAAATACAGGCAATAAAATTTTCAATTTTATAATAAAAACTAATCTTTTAAAAAGTGAAATATGGACTCATTATTTTTTTGTTTAATTGGGCAATAAAAAAACCTTTTAAATTACTAAAATATTTGCCCATTAATTTTTTTTGCTTTGTTGGGCTAATAAAAAATTTCAATTAACGATGATTATAACTTTTAGATATATGGGGCCTACATCAAATATAGCAACTAGAACTAGGTGTTTTCTGTATCTCTCTCACAATTTAATTTTTTTTTAATTATTTTATATTATTTAAAAGTAAATTTAAAAAATACTGAGGACTAATTTTTCAACTAAATTGGGCCAATAAAAAAAATAAGCTTAAAACTATTAGAATATGGGCTCATTAATTTTTTTTTATTTAATTGAGCTAATAAATAAAATTAACCTTTTAAAATTTTGTTAAAATTTTTTTGAGAGTAAATGTTAGAAACTATTAAGAATATATCCACATTTAAAGTACTCTAAATTAAAAATTAAAATTTTTAAGGGGTTGTGGGTTTGTTCCAATCCTTGAGTTCAATGTTAGATAAATGCAATATTTAGATCTAAGTATTTTTTCAATTTTGTTAGGTTGATAAAACTAATCTTTTAAAATTTAAAATATGGACTCATTAATTTTTTTTGTTTAATTAGTCCATTAAATTTTTTACTTTTTTGGGCCAACAAAAAATATCAACTAATAACAATTATAACATTTATATATATGAGGCAAGTGATGGATATAATAACTAAACCTAGGTATTTTATATACCTCACTCATAATTTAATTCTTTTAAAATTATTTGTTATTACGTAAAATGAAATTTAAAAATTATTAGCAACTAATTTTTCTACTAAGTTGGGCCAATTAAAAATATAAATTTGTTATTTAATAGGGTTAATAAAAAAATCAACCTTTTAGAATTTTGTTAAGATTTTTTTTAGGCTAAATGTCGGAGACATTTAATAACATACACATATTTAAAGTACTCTAAATATTAAATTAAAATTTTGGAGCGGTTGTGGCTCTATTTCAATCACAAAGTTTAGTGTTAAATGGATACAACTTCTAGACCTATGTGTTTTGCATATTTAACTCAAAATTTGAACCATTTTGAAATTTTTTTTTATTACTTAAAGGACAAATTTTTAAATGAGGGCCAGTAGGTTTTCAATTTTGTTAGGTCAATAAAAACTAACCCTTTAAAAATTAAAATATAGACACATTAAGTTTTTGGTTAATTAAGCCATTAAAAAAACTTTGAAATTATTAGAATATTGGAGCAATAAATTTTTTATTTTATTGGGCAAATAAAAAAGTCAATTAATAACGTATATAACAACTAGACTTAAGTGCTTTATATACCTCACTCACAATTTAAATCTTTTTAAATTCTTTTTTATTACTTAAAAATAAAATTAAAAAAAATATTGTGGCAATTTTTCAAATAAGTTTGGCCAATAGAAAAATAAGCTTCAAATTATTAGAATATGGGCTTATTAATTTTTTTTATTTATTTGGGCTATTAAAAAAAAATCAAACTTTTAATATTTTGTAAAGTTTTTTTAGGCTAAACGTAAGACACAATTAAGAATATACCCACATTTAAAGTACTCTAAATTAAATATTAAAATTTTAGAGTAGTTATGGCTCTGTTTCAACCCTCTAGTTTATTGTTACACAGATGCAAGATTTTGACATAGGTATTTTGTGTATTTAACTCACAATTATATTTTTAAAATGTTTTTTTATTACTTAAAAAAAATTTTAAAATGTGGACAACTAATTTTTCAATTTTGTTAAGTTAGTAAAAACAAATCTTTTAAAATTAAAATATTGACACGTTAATTTTTTTATTTAATTAGGTCAATAAAAAACTTTTAAATTGCTAGAATATTGATCAATTAAATTTTTTACTTTATTGGGCTAATAAAAAATATCAATTAATGATGATTATAACATTTAGATATTTAGGGTCAATGACGAATATAGCAACTAGATCAAAGTGTTTTATGTATCTCAATCATTATTTAATTCTTTTTAAATTCTTTTTTATTACTCAAAAATAAATTAAAAAATATTGGCGATTAATTTCTCAACTAAGTTAGGCCAATAAAAAAATAATCTTCAAATTATTACAACGTGAGCTCAATAAATTTTTTATTGAATTAGGCTAATAAAAAAAATCAACCTTTTAAAATTTTGCTAAAATTTTTTTGAGGCTAAATGTTACAAACTGTTAAGAGCATACCCATATTTAAAGTACTGTAAATTAAAAATTAAAATTTTAGAGGGTTGGTTGCTATGTTTCAACCCTAGAGTTGGGTGTTAGATAGATGCAGTATTTAGAACTAGGTGTTTTGTGTATGTAACTCAAAATTTGAATCTTTTTAAAATATTTTTTATTGCTTACAGGAAAATTTTAAAGATGTAGGCAATTAATTTTTCAATTCTTTTAGGGCAACAAAAACTGATATTTTAAAAGTTAAAATATGGACACATTAATTTTTTGTTTAATTTTTTGTTTACTAGAATATTGGTCCATTAAATTTTTTACTTTACTGAGCCAACAAAAAAAATTAATGACGATTATAATATTTATATATATGGGGCCAATAACGAATATAGCAACTAAGGCTTAGGTATTTTATTTACTTCACTTACAATTTAATTCTTTTTAAATTCTTTTTTATTACTTAAAATTAAATTTAAAAAATTTCAGCAACCAATTTTTCAAGTAAGTTGGCCAAAAAAAGGAAAATGTTTAGTATGGTTTCATTAAATTTGTTATTTAATTGGGCTAATAAAAAAATCTATCTATTAAAACTTTATTAAGATTATTTTGAGGTTAAACGTAAGAGATTATAAAAACATACCATATTTAAAGTACTATAAATTTTAAATTAAAATTTTGGAGAGGTTGTGGCTCTGTTTCAACCATTGTGTTTGGTGTTAAACGGATGCAACATTTAGAGCTAGGTGCTTTGTATATTTAACTCAAAATTTGTACATTTTATAAAATAATTTTTTATAATTTAAAGGAAAATTTTAAAAATGTGGGCCACTAATTTTTCAATTTTATTAGGTTAATAAAAACTAATCTGTTAGAAAAATTAAAATATGGACTTGTTAAGTTTTTGTTTAAGGGCTAATAAAAAAAATTTTGAAATTACTATAATATTAGCACAATAAATTTTTTACTTTACTGAGCCAATAAAAAATCAATGACAATTATAACAATTAAATATATGAGGCTAATGATAGATATAATAATTAGACCTAAGAGTTTTATATACCTCACTCACAATTTAATTCTTTTTTAAATATTTTTTTATTACTTAAAAATAAAAGTAAAAAATATTGACAATCACTTCTTCAAATAAGTTGCGCTAATAAAAACATAAGTTTCAAATTATTAGAACATGGGCTATTAAAAAAGTACCACTTTTAATATTTTGTAAATATTTTTTTTAGGCTTAACATGAAAGACAGTTAAGAAAATACCAACATTTAAAGTGCTCTAAATTAAATATTAAAATATCAGGATGGTTGTGACTCTTTTTCAACCCTTGAGTTTGTTGTTAGATAAATGTAAGATTTAGACGTAGGTGTTTTATATATTTAACTCATAATTTAAATTTTTTAAAAAATTTTCTATTACTTAAAAGAAAATTTTAAAAATATGAGCAACTAATTTTTGAATTTTGTTGTAACACCCCTGATTTTTTATATATTATTATTGGGCTTCGTGTAGGTATCCTCAATTCGCGGAAATTCGACAGTTGTCCGGATCTGTGAATTTCCTACCGCATGCACTCAGCTACCGGAAAAGTCTCTGAATTGGATCGAGGTTTTGGCTACCCCACCATTGTCAGGCATCCCGAGCGCGTTCCCGAAGTCGGAATCGGCAAAGGTAAACCCGAGCCTTGCTTTCTCGTAATTTTCTAGTGCTTAAATAGGATTAAAAATTCATAAAATATTCGTGGTAGCTTAGAAAATTACGATTCTTTTTGCAATAGCTTAGTAATATTTCTAAGGACCGCGGGGCAGAGTTTTATAATTTTTAGAGCTTATTTGAGTAGTTTTTGCAAAAATGATCAATTATAAGGACTAAATTGAAATTTTACATATTGTGATGAATGATTGATTTGATGGGCCCAGGAGGGGCTGTGTGATGTGATTGAGTTGTGGATATATGGATTTTGAGTATAGAAGTGTGTTTTGAACCCTTTTGCAGGTTGGGTAGGTCCTAGGTATAGGGGAGACTCTGCCGGATTTTCGGCACGACTTAGGACGTATTGGTCTTTTCTTTGTTTGTATTGAGTCAGATTGTATTAAATAATTGTAATATAATTGTCAGGTGAGCCGGGACAGCCTTCTTCCTCCGCCCAGCCGCCACAGTGATTGTCGTCAAGTCTGTGAGTAGAATATTAATTTTAATTGTAATTTCGATATTATTATATGTTCAAGCATGCCCATGCATCACTTATATGCATATATTTATGTAGTTAAACTCTAGGCACGATTTATGTTGCATTCATAACTGTTGATGTGCCATGGATGTTGTTGTGGTAATTTGGAGCGGTCAGCGTGCGTTGGCGCATGCGTGTGATGTGGTGTGGACTATGGATAGGACGGGTAGTCACGGCTTGAGTAATTCGGGACCCGATCCTTCGAGGGGTAGTCACGCTTGAGTAATTCATGGGACCTCGATTTGGTTATTAAGTGGAAGTCCGAGCTTGAGTAATTACCGCACCAAAGTTGGATTTAAGAGAGTCAGATAGGGATCACCCCATATGTTATGATTGATACTACAGGGTGTGTGAGTGCTCCAAATTACCTTTTTGATGTTATGATGTGAAAATGTTGTTGATGTTGCATTTCACTCTACAGGGTGCATTAGTTCTAGATAGTTATAGAGATTATGGTTAAAATTGATATTTTACTCTCTGAGTCGAACGCTCACTCCTGTTCAAAAATTTTTACAGGCCACAGGAGGATATTTTTGAGGTTAACCTGCTTTCTCCCTCGCAGGTCAATTATTACTGTTTGTATAAACTCGTTAAATCTTAGAATTTCCGCATGTGTTAGAAATGTTTATTTGATTTGGGTCTGTAAACTAAATTATTATTTTGGGACCTGTAAACCTAATATACTATGCATGTTTGATGGATTGGATGAGGGAGCTGAGCTCCCATTTATTATTATGTTGATGAGTATGTGGAGGGTGAGTTGAGCTCCCCAATTGACTATATATTGTGTTTACAGGTCGGGTGAGTCGAAAACTCCCCGTTGGTAAGTCCATTTTATGGCCGGACTCTGTCCGTTTGTTTTCTTGATATTGGGCCCAAATGGGCCTTAGAGTTGGGTTAATGAACAGTTAGGCTTACTACGGGCCTCGGGGGCTTTAGGCTGGCCCAGGTCCTAGTGCCGGTCCGGCCCATAGGTTGGGTCGTGACATTTGTTAAGTCAATAACAACAGATCTTTTAAAAATTAAAATATTGACTCATTAATTATTTTAATTTAATTGGGCCAATAAAAAAATTTTAAATTACTAGAATGTTGGTCTATTAAATTTTTTTACTTTATTGGGCCAATAAAAATATCAATTAATGACGATTATATATGGGGCTAATGACGGATATGGTAACTAGATTTAAATATTTTATATACCTCACTCACAATTTAATTCTTTTAAACTTTTTTTATTACTTAAAATTAAATTTAAAAAATATCAGCGTCCAATTTTTTAACTAAGTTGGTCCAATAAAAAAAGTTTCAAATTATTAGAATATGGCCTCATTTCATTTTTTATGTTAATAAAGAAAATCAACCCTTTAAAATTTTGTTAAATTTTTTTTGAGAATAAATGTTAGAGACTGTTAATAACATATCCACATTTAATGTATTCTAAATTAAAAATTAAAATTTTGGAAGGGTTGTAGGTCTGTTTCAACCCTCAAGTTCGGTGTTAGACGGATGTAACATTTATACCTAGATATTTTGTGTATTTAATTCACAATTTAATTTTTTTTCAAATATATTTTTTATTACTTAAAGAAAAATTTTAAAAATTTGGACAACAAAATTTTCAATTTTGTAGGTCAATAAAAAAAAGCTTTTAAAAATTAAAACATGGACTCATTAATTTTTTATTTAATTGGCGAATAAAAAAATTTTAAATTACTAAAATATTTGTTCATTAAATTTTTTACTTTATTGGGCAAATGAAAAAAAATAATTAATGACGATTATAACATTTAGATATATAGAGCAAATAATAGATACAATAACTAGACTTAGGCGTTTTATATATCTCGCTTACAATTTAATTCTTTTGTATTACTTAAAAGCAAATTTAAAAAATATCGGTGATAAATTTTTCAACTAAGTTTGGAAAAAAAAGTATAATTTGGGCTAATTAAATTTTTTAATTTAATTGAGCTAATAAAAAAATCAATTTTTTAAAACTTTATTAAGATTTTTTTAAGGCTAAACGTATAAGACAATTAAGAATATACCCACAGTTAAAGTATTCTAAATTAAAAAATAAAATTTTAATGGGGCTGTGACGCTATTTCAGCCCTTGAGTTCAGTGTGGATTGAGGCAATATTTAGAACTAGGTGTATTGTATATTTAAATCAAAATTTGAACCTTTTTAAAATAGTTTTTATTACTTAAAGGAGAATTTTTAAAAATGTGGGCCACTAATTTTTTAATTTTATTAGATCAATAAAACTAATCCTTTAAAAATTAAATATGGACTCATTAATTTTTTATGTTATTAAGCCAACAAAAAATATTAATTAGTGACAATTGTAATTATACATATATATATATATATATATATATATATATATATATATATATATATATATATATATATGGGGCCAATGATAAATATAACAACTAGACTTAGGTGTTTTATGTATCTCACTCACAATTTAATTCTTTTTAAATTCTTTTTTTATTACTTAAAAATAAAATTAAAAAATATTGGCTGCTAATTTTTTAAATAATTTAGGCATATAGAAAAATAAGCTTCAAATTATTAGAATATGGGATCATTAAAATTTTTATTTATTTGGGCTTTAAAAAACAAAACTTTTAAAATTTTGTCAAGATTTTTTGAACCTAAACCTGAGAGACAGTTAAAAACATAACCATATTTAAAGTACTTTAAATTAAAATTTAAAATTTTGGAGGGGCTATGGCTCTGTCTAAGCCCTGAGTTCGCTGTTAGACAAATACAAGATTTAGGCTAAGGTATTTTGTGTACTTAACTCTCAATTTAAATCTTTTTAAAAATATTTTTATTAATTAGAGGAAAATTTTAAAAATGCGGGTCTCTATTTTTTCAATTTTGTTAGGTAAAAAAAAAAACTACTTTTAAAAAAATTAAAATATGGACATATTAATTTTTGTTTAATCAGGCAGATTAAAACTTTTAAATTACTAGAACATTAGCTATTAAATTTCTTGCTTTATTGAGTGAATAAAAATATCAATTAATGACGATTATAACATTTAGATATACAGGCCAAAGACGGATATAACAACTAGAACTAGGTTTTTTGTTTACTTTAACAACAATTTAATTCTTTTTAATTTTTTTATTACTTTAAAATAAATTTAAAAAAAATATTGATGATCAATTTTTCTAATAAGTTGGGTCAATGAAAAAATAAGCTTCAAAATATTATAATATGGGTTCATTAAATTTTTTATTTAATTGAGCTAGTAAAAAAATCAACTTTTAAAATATTGTTAAGATTTTTTTAGGCTAAATGTGAGAGAGAATTAAGAACATACACACATTTAACATACTCTAAATTAAAGATTAAAGTTTTGGATGGTTGTGGCTCTATTTCAACCACTGAGTTTGGTGTTAGATGAATACAATATTTAGAGTAGGTGTTTTGGGTATCTAAGTCACAATTTGAATCTTTTTAAAATATTTTTTTAAAACATAAAGGGAAATTTTTAAAAATTTAGGCTACTAATTTTTAAATTTTGTTTGATCAATAAAAATTAATCGTTTAAAAATTAAAATATGAACCTATTAATTTTTTATTTAATTGTGCAAATAAAAAAACTTTGAAATTACTAGAATATTAGAGCATTAGATTTTTTGTTTTCTTGGGCTAATTAAAAATATCATTTAGTGATGATTATACAATTAGATATATGAGGCCAATGATGGATATAATAACTAGACCTAGGTATTTTATGTATGTTGCTAACAATTTAATTCTTTTTAATTTTTTTTATTACTTAAAAATAAATTTAAAAAAATCAGCGATCAATTTTTCAAATAATTTAGGCCCATAAAAAATATATATATTTCAAAATATTAGAATATAGGCCTATTAAATTTTTTATTTAATTGGACTAATAAAAAAATCAACTTTTTAAAATTTTGTTAAGATTTTTTTGAGGCTAAATGTGAGAGATAGTTAAGTATATGCCCACATTTAATGTACTATAAATTAAAAATTAAAATTTTGGAGTAGTAATAATTTTGTTTTAACCCTTGAGTTTAGTGTTAGATGGATATAACATTTTATCCTAGGTGTTTGGGTATTTAACTCACAATTTGAATATTTTTAAAATATATTTTTTTATTACTAAAAGAAAAATTTTAAAAATGTGAGTCACTAATTTTTGAATTTTGTAAGGTCAATAAAAACTAATCTTTTAAAAATTAAAATATGGAACCATTAACTTTCCATTTAATTGGCCCAATAAAAAAACTTATAAATTACCATATTATTGGTTAATTAAATTTTTTGCTCTATTAGGCCAATAAAAAATATCAATTAATAATGATTATAATATTTATATATATGTAGCTAATGACTGATACAACAACTAGATTTAGGTATTTTATCTATCTCACTCACAATTTAATTCTTTTTAAATTATTTTTTATTTACTTAAAAATAAATTTAAAAAATATCATTAACAAATTTTTGAACTAAGTTGGGCAAATTAAAAAAAAATCAAATTATTCGAATACGAGCTCATTAAATTTTTTATTTAATTAAGATAATAAAAAAATCAACCTTTTAAAATTTTGTTAAGATTTTTTTTAGACTAAATGTGAGAGATAATTAAGAACTCACATTTTATAGTACTCTAAATTAAAAATTAAAATTTTAGAGGTTTTCTGGCTATATTTCAACCCTCGAGTTCAAAATGCAATATTTAGACCTATGTGTTTTTTGCATTTAACTGGCAATTTGAATATTTTTAAAATATTTTTTTTATTGCTTAAAGAAAAATTTTAAAAATATGGACCAATAATTTCTCAATTCTATTTGGTCAACAAAAACTAATCTTTTAAAAATTAAAGTACAGAATCATTAATATTTTGTTTAAATGAGCCAATAAAAAATTTTTGAAATTACTAGAATATTGGCCTAACAAATTTTTTTTGCTCTATTGAACCAATAAAAATGATCAATTAATAACGACTATAACATTTAGATATATGTGATCAATGACGGATATAACAACTGGACCGAGGTGTTTTATGTACGTCGTTCACAATTTAATTCTTTTTAAACTCTTTTTTATTACTTAAAAGAAAATTAAAAATAAAAGTCGCGACCAATTTTTCAACTAAGTTGGGTCAACAAAAGAACTAGCTTAATATGGGCTCATTAAATTTTTTTATTTAATTGGGCTAATAAAAAAAATCAACATTTTAAAATTTTATTAGGATTTTTTTATGGCTAACCATGTGAGATAGTTAAGAACATATCCACATTTAAAGTACTTTAAATTAAAAATTAAAATTTAGAGGGGTGTGGCTATGTTTCAACTCTTGAATTCGGTGTTCGACGGATGCTACATTTAAACCTAGGTGTTTGGTGTATTTAACTCAAAATTTGAACCTTTTAAAATTTTTTTATTACTTAAAGGAAATTTTTAAAAATGTAAGTTACTAATTTTTCAATTTTGTTAAGTCAATAAAAACTAATCCTTTGAAACTTAAAATGAGGATACATTAATTTTTGGTTTAATTTTGCCAATAAAAAAATTTGAAATTACTAGAATATTGGCATACTAAATTTTTAGTTTTATTGGACCAATGCAAAATATCAATTAATGATGATTATAACAATTAGGTATATGAGGTCAATGACAGATATAACAGCTAGATCTAGGTGTTTTATATACATTACTCACAATTTCATTCTTTTTAAATTCTCTTTTATTAATTAAAAATAAAATTAACAAATATCATTTTCCAATTTTTTTAAATAAGTTGGGCCAATAGAAAAATAGGTTTCAAATTATTAGAATATGCACTCATTAAAATTTTCATTTATTTGACTATTAAAAAAAAAAAAAATCAAAGTTCTATTTCAACCTCCGAGTTCAGTGTTAGACAGATGCAAGATTTAGATATAGTTATTTTGTATATTTAACTCAAAATTTGAAATTTTTTAAAATACATTTTTTTACTTAAAGGAAAATTTTAAAAATATAGGACACTAATTTTTCAATTTTATTAGGTCAATAAAAACTAATCTTTTAAAAATTGAAATATGGGCTCATTAATTTTTTGTTTAATTGAGCCAATAAAAAAACTTTAAAATTACTAAAATATTGGCTCATTAAATTTTTTATTTTATTAGGCCAATAAAAAAAAATCAATTAATGAAGATTCAATTAGGTATATGGGCCCAATAACAGATATAACAACTATGCCTATATATTTTATATACCTCACTCATAATTTAATTCATTTCAAATTCTTTTTTATTACTTAAAAACTAATTTAAAAAATATATGTGATCATTATTTCAAATTAGTTGGGTCAATAAAATAATAAGTTTAAAATTGTTAGAGCATAGGCTCATTAAATTTTTTTATTTAATTGAGCTATCAAGAAAAATCAATCTTTTTAAATTTTGTTAAGATTTTCTTGAGTCTAAACGTAAGAGAGTTAAAAACATATCCACATTTAAAGTATTTTAAATTAAAAATTAAATTTTTAAAGGGGTTGTTTGTACCACCCCTTACCCAACCTACAGTGAAGCCGAGCAAATGAATGCCACATTCTATGCACGGAGCACCTAAACTTATATTTGAATAATTTACTTAATTTGTGTTTACTTTTAATTTTTAGTCATAAATTTCAAAGAAAAAAACTGCAAGAGTTTCCCCTAAACTTATAACATCCACCTGTTAATAACATCTGTTAATAATCATATTTTTAATTGCAACAATATTGTTAATCAATTCTCATCATACTTCTAATCAAATTCATTTCTTCATCATATGTGAATATTTACATAACATATATTTAGACATAAATTTGTAAATGTGGCAAAGTATGTTTATACTTAATTTGCAGTCATCCAAAATAAATTTACATCAAGTGTTTTGGTACATGACAATTGGAATACAAAAATGAGTAACCAAAATGCATCTAGTATTGGTAGTGCATCTACGACAAAGTCCAAGTATGAGGTGATTTCGGACTTTCCTGCAAATCTACTCCCTCCTCTCCTGTCTCTAGTTATCTACTCTTTACCTTATATACCTGCGCGAGAAAAAACCTACACGCTAAGCTTTACAGCTTAGTGGTGCACTAATAATTTAAAAAGAATAAAAGCAAAACTTGTATATATATTATAAGAGATTTTATAAATAATGTTCAAGGTTTAACATAGTTCTTATGATATTTATGAGCATTTTCTTAATTAAAATCACATTTTAAGATTTGTCATGTGCCCAAAGTAATCTATGACAGAACTATATGGACTGGATATGGGACTCCTAGTACTGAACACTTGGTGCCTCTAATAGACATTCATCAATCCAGTAACATAATTAATGCAATACTGCTAATAATGTCTCCTATTAGCATGCCAATCTATCCAAAACTATAATTCACTGTCAAGGTCTACTCGGGCTTATTAAGGTAATTATCATTTTTATTTTTACATAATGTAATTGCCAATACTTATATGTACATAAACTTTTTCCATTATCCTATTTTCATATTGCATGCATTTAAATTTCATACATTTATACAAAATTCACACATATGATGTCTATTGTCAAATTCCAATAAAAATCAGATTTTATGCATTACTTTACTCAAGCATTTTGGCCTAGTAATTGCAGGAATTAAATTCAACTTTCTCCATGAGATTTTTAAATATATGTTTTAACTTTAATATAGTTTTTGAATCACTTAATTTGGATTCAAGGATCAAAAGTTAAAGTCAATTAATCAATAGCTGTCCTTAAGCAAAATTTCAACTTTACTAGTTACAGGGCAGGTTCTGAATACATTTTGGAGTCCGGATTTGAATAAGTTGCAATTAGATTTTGCCAATTCATTCTGCATGAAAGTTAATCCCTTGGATATTAACTTTCCAACAAAATAAGAATCACCTCATTTGGAGTTTTCTAGGGTAAGTTACACCCATTTTACTCTGGACAGCCCAAAATGCACTCCTACTAAGTTTCAGATTCTATGCCCTATCTTCTAGTTAATTTTAAGGTTACTTACCCATAATTTTTAGACTGCATTCCTTCATGAAAGTTTTAGCTTTATGTCTTAACTTTCATTTGCCATAAATTTCATGTCATTTGGAATTATAGAATGCAAATTATAAGCATATGAATCATTACTATCCTAAATTTCCTGTCAAGTTCAGAAGGTCAAGGTAGCAAAGTTAAAATTCTACCAAAACTTCTAGTAATAAGGGCTTCTTGGCATCTTTTCCAGAAATGAACTTTCATATGTTCACTTCAGTCTTCAATTTGAATCATATCAAAATGAAGGCCACAACTCAAGTTATGAATAAAAGAGTGCAAACTGTTCCAGACTCTAGTCACAGTCAGAGCAGTGACAGGAAATGTAAGAATTTCACTATGTAGCCAACAAAATCAATTTTTAGTCATAAAAACAAAGTTTTAGGGTATTCATTTAGCTTTTTAATGGTTCAGGAATCACACTATTTCAAGTGCTAGAGCATAATTTATTCATTTTCAAAGTCAAGTGTCCTGCTTCTAGAAATCCTCAGGTCAGTTTTCCAGATTTGAGCAACAAAAAATTTTGCCCTCAAAAAAAGGAAATTAGGTCTAGCTCAAAACTACAAAGTTTTAGAGCATTCATCAAGGTTTTCATAGACATAAAGATCATTAAAATCTAACTTTCCTAGCTCAAGTTATAAATTTTCAAATGTGACTGGTTCTGCAACCTTACTGGCAGAACCAGGGTTTCATCACCCCTACCAACTATCTTTCTCACTATCTTATATTTCCCCCTTGTCTCTAGTGTTATCCTTACTCAAACTTAATAAAAAAATAGGGGTTTTAACACTAACCTTAAGGGAAGACTAGCTGCTACTCTCTCTTTTCTTCCAGATTTCCTCCAACCCTTTATGGAATTAGGTTTTTCAAGCTTTAATTGCTAACCCGTCTTACTCCCTCTTGCTTAGGCCTCCAAAATTAGTTTGATCTAGGGTTTTGGTCTGGTTTCTTCTTCAAATTTTTGAGTGAAAATGGTTGTTGAAATGAAAAAAAAAAAGTGGGAGGAAGAAGATGAAGGCTAGCTGGCTAGTTTGGAAGAGAGAATATAAGGATTTGCTTATATTGACTTTTATCTATTGGTCCTTCTTTCTTTATCCATTGGTTCATAGGGCATTTTCTATTATTTCTAATTTTTCCTCTCAACTGTATAATTGATTCAAGTTAGTCCTTCAACCTTTTATTTACCCCTTAACTTATTGATTAGTTTACTTTAGTCCTCTAACTCTTAGTGGCCAACTTCCTAGGTGTGGAAGGGAGCAAGTGCACACCTACTTAGTTTGCCACTTATGTGAATACTTTTACTTCTTTTCATTTCTTTGACTTATTAATTCATAATTATACCTTAATTGAGTCTTAATTAAGAGTTTTACAAGGTTCTACATGAATTGAAGTGGCAAACAGACCCAAATTAACAATCTTTAGCCACTTTCCAAGGGAGTTACTCATCGCCGAACTTGTGCACATAGGGATACATCTACGGGCATACCATCTTCCACTATCATCAATAAATAAATTATCATTACAAGCTCATAGCTATACTACCCATCAACCCAATTACACCCAAGAGAACTCATACTACATAACTGCTCATAGTAAATATATTAGTTAGTAGTCTCCTTTAGACATAACCCAATATATTTACTATTTTAACTACTACACCACAAAGGGTGTCTTCAACTATATGGGCAAGAGCCCTCTCACCAATGGACAATAATCCATTCCTCTTGCATTCTATGTCCTTTCTCCACCTTAGGCCAAAACCTCCCTTCACAGCAATGGGCAAAAGCCTCTCATCAATGGGCAGAGCCAAATCCGTAGCAATTGGCAAGGCCCCTTTCTACAATGGGCGACAGTCTCACTCCATGAGCTGAAAGCCACTCTCTTTAATGGGTAAAAGCCAAATAACCTTTTCCATTATTCTCCTATTTATAGTGTTAATTCCCTTAATCCTTATCTGATTAGGAATCCCACTCAATTTAGGAATAACACTAAAATAAGAGTTCTACTCATTATAGGAAATATTCCTCCATCCTATTGAGGAATATTTCTCCCACTTAAATTAGGAAAAGATCTCTCTCCAAATCCCATTAGGATTTTGAGTCATAATTCTAACAATTAAATTATGACTCCTTACTTTAATTTAAGGGTGGTTCTAGACATTCTGGCTTTTTGAACAAACGTTAGTCACCAGAACAATAGAATATACAGAACTACCTAAAGTGAGGGCATTACAATTCTTCCCCTTTTAATATAAATTTTGTCCTCAAAATTTACTTTGTTCAAATAAATGTGGATGTGTCTCATAATCTCTTCGCTCCCTCGCATCGCTTCCTTCACTTTATGGGTTCTCCAAAGCACTTTCACCAATGGAATTCTTTTATTCCTTAGCTCTTTGATTTCTCGTGCTAAGATCTTTACTAGTTTCTCTTCATATGTCAAATCAGGTTGTACATTAATGGTCTCTGTCGATAAGACATGTGAGGGATCTGATCTGTATCTCCTTAGCATCGAAACATGAAATACATTATGAATCTTGTCCAGCTCTAGTGGTAATACTAGCCTATAGGCTATCGGACCCATACGTTCAATGATCCCGTATGGACCAATAAACCTAGGGCTCAACTTACCCTTCTTCCCAAATCTAAGCACCTTCTTCCATGGTGATACCTTCAAGAAGACTTTATCCCCAACCTCGTATTCAGTATCTTTCCTTTTCAAATCTACATAAGATTTTTGTCTATCTGAGGCAGCTTTCAAACTATCTTTGATGATCTTTACTTTCTCCTTAGTTTGTCTCACCAAGTCTGGTCCTATTAACTTATCTTCACCCTGTTCAGTCCAACACAGAGGTATTCTACATTTTCTTCCATATAAAGCTTCATATGGTGCCATCTTTATGCTTGATTGATAACTATTTTTGCATGCAAATTCTATCAATTGGAGGTACCTATCCCAGCTCCCTCCAAAATCAAGAATACAACTTCTAAGCATATCTTCAGGTACCTGGATCACTCTTTTCGACTGACCATCCTTTTGTGGGTGAAAAGATTTGATAAAATTTAACTTGGTACCTAAGGCTTCATACCACTTTTCCCAAAACCTCGATGTGAACCTCAGGTCTCTATCAAATATAATGGATACAGGCACTCCACATAAGCTCTGTTAACTTCTCTAATGAGTAGTCGGTTCTAACAAGTAAAAAGTGAGTAGACTTAGTTAACTTGTCAACTATCACCCATACTGCATCATGCTTCTTCCGTGTAAGAGTTAAACGAATGTTAAAATCTATTGTGATGCGATCCCATTTCCACTCGGGTATTGCAATTGGTTGCAATAAACCCAATGGAACTTGATGTTCGGCCTTGACTTGTTGACATGTCAGGCATTTTGTCATATAATTGGCAATGTCTTTCTTCATACCTAGCCACCAATAATAAGTTTTCAAGTCTCTGTACATCTTGGTACTTCCTGGATGCATGGCATAAAAGCTGCTATGTGCCTCTTTAAGAATACTCTCTCTTAAGTTCTTCATCATTTGGAACATATATCTTCCCTTTATAATACAAGTGACCATCTCCTTTGATCTCATGCTCACTATCCTTCCCATCTTGGATTTATCTAATAATAGTTACCAATTTCTCATCCAGCTTTTAAGCTTCTTGAATTTGCTGCAATAAACTTGGCTTTACTTACAGCTCAGCTAAAATAGCTCCATATGGTGCAAGGGTCAGGCGAGCATTCATGGCTATCAAAGTTGCTAGTGATTTCCTACTTAAAGCATCAGCTACTACATTTGCCTTCCCAGGGTGGTAATCAATTATGCAATCATAATCTTTCAAGAATTTGATCCATCTTCTTTGCCTCAAATTGAGTTTCTTTTGAGTTGGCAAGTATTTGAGACTTTTGTGATCTGTATAGATATAGCACTTCTCCCTATATAGATAATGCCTCCATATCTTTAATGCAAACACGATTGCTATAAGTTCTAAATTATGAGTTGGGTAATTCTTTTCATGTGGCTTAAGTTGCCTGGAAGTATAAGCAACCCTTTCCTTTCTTGCATTAGCACACACCCTAGTTTGTTGTGCGAGGCATCACTATAGATCACAAAGTCTTTCCCTGATACTGGTTGTGTAAGAATGGGTGCTTCCATAAGCATTGCCTTCAACTTCTCAAAGCTAGTATGACATTTATCATTCCATTAAAACTTGATATTCTTGTGCAACAACCTGGTCAATGGAGTTGCAATGAGTGAGAAACCCTTCACAAATCTTCTGAAGTAACCTGCCAACCCTAAGAAACTTTTAACTTTTATCACATTCTTAAGCTGCTTCCACTCCACGATAGCTTCAATCCTCTTGGGATCAACCTTAATCCCATCAGCTAACACTATATGCCCAAGGAAAGAGATCTCATTCAACTAGAACTCACACTTGGGCAACTTAGCATATAGCTTTTTCTCTCTCAATGTTTGCAGTATAATCCTCAGATGTTCATCATGTTCCTCCCAATTTTTAGAATACATCAAAATATCATCAATAAAGACCACTATAAGTCAATCTAGGTAAGAATGGAAGATGCGATTTATAAGGTCCATGAAAACCGCTGGTGCATTAGTTAACCCAAATGGCATCACCAGGAACTCGTAATGCCTATAGCGAGTCCTGAAAGCTATCTTAGGCACATCAGACTCCTTTACTCCCAATTGGTAATACCCAAATCTGAGATCAATATTGGAAAAGATGCTTGCTCCCTTCAACTGATCAAATAAATCATCTATTCTGGGCAAGGGATATTTGTTCTTCACAGTCACCTTATTTAGTTTTCTACAATCAATACATAATTTGAGTGTCCTATCCTTTTTCTTCACAAATAGCACTGGCGCTCCCTAAGGTGACACACTAGGGTGTATAAACCCTTTATCAAGCAACTCTTGCAATTGTATTTTTAACTCCTTCAACTCAGTGGGTGCTATCCTATAATGAGTAATAGATATTGGCACTGTACTAGGCATCACATCAATGGCAAACTCCACCTCTCTCTTTGGAGGCAAACCATGCAATTTCTTGAGAAATACATATAAGAAATCAAATACTATGGGTATGTCACCAATACTAGGCCCTACCTTTCTACTATCAACCACACTAGCTAAGTAAGCTTCACAACCCTTTCTTATCAACTTCCTTGCTGTAATGGCTGATATGACATTAGAGAGATAATCTGTTCTCTCACCCACAACTATCACCTCTTCATTATCAGAAGTTATTAATGTGACTCTTTTTAGGCAACAATCCACAATAACTTAGTTTTCGACAATTAATCTATCCCCAAAATCACATCAAACTCATGAAAAGGCAATGCTATCAAATCAGCTAGAAACTCATGTCCTTGAATTCTTAAAGGACAATCCCTATAGACCCTGTTCACTGTCATACTATGGCCTAAAGGGTTTGTGACTAGAATATCTTACTCAATTATACCCCCTTGTAAACCCCTCTCTTCTGGTATAGTGGTGCAAATATATGAAAGTATAGAACCTGGATCTATCAATGCATGTCTGAGGAGTCAAAGAGAGTAAATATACCAACAATCACATCTGGTACATTTTGCTCTCATGAGCTCTGATGATATAGGCACATACTGGTGTCTGGGTGTCAGGTTTCTCTATTGTCTCAGATGTAGCTCTCTAACTACCCCCAGCTACCTTAGATCTGCCAAGTCTCTGACCCCTCTGTGCTGTAGGAATGGACTTTTTTGTTAGTGGTGCAGAGGTAGTCCTCCTTCTGGGACAATCTCTCTAAAAGTGATCAGTGGCACTACATCTGTAATAGTTTCCAGTCAGTTGCCAACACTCGCCTGTATGCCTCTTACCACAATGGCCGCATGTGGCTGGGGCTAGTCCCCTCATTGTGGACCCTAGAGCACTAGCCACTGAAGCTACTGGCTGACTCCTCTTGAATGTAGACCCGTGTCCCTGTCTTTGGAACTGTGCCTGTCTTTGGGGTCCCTTAGGCCTCTTATTATCTGTATAGGTGAAAATAGACTGCCTAAGACCTCTCTTCTACTACTCTTGAGTCCTCTTGCTCTTCTCACTATCTCTAACCCACTCAACACTCATAACTGTAACAACTAACTGAGTGAAATCCTTCATCTGTAGTGCTATGATGTGGAGCTTAATGTTATCATTAAGACCCTCTGCAAATCTCCTGTATTTTTCAGCCTCTGTAAGCACAATCTCCCTAGCATATCTGCTCAGTCGAACATACTACCTCTCATATTCTGCCACAGTGAGGTATTTCTGCCTCAAGTTAATGAATTCTCTTCTCCTATCTTCAAGATAGATAGGGCTGATATATTTCTTCCTGAACTCAGCCAGAAAGAACTCTCGGGTCAATTCAGCAGGCTAGACCACGTGTGATACTGTGTTCCACCACTGATATATATCTTCCTAAAGTAATGCAACTGCACACTCTAAACTCTGCTCAGGAGTACAGTGCAACTGTTGGAGAATCCTCTCTATCCTCTCCAACCAATACTCAGCAGCTGTTGGATCATTTTCTTTCTTTCCCTTAAAATCCACTGCCCTATATTTCCTAAGCTTTTCCAGGTGGGACTTATGTGAAGGCTGAGCCTGTGGGATGGGTCCTATTATCTGTATCAAGAAATCAGTCATTTGTTGGAAAAAGAACTACTGCAGCTGTGCAGGCTGTCTAGATGCCTGTGCAGCTAGATCTCCCATGCCTCTATCACCACTACTACCAGTGACATGACTTTTTACCTCTTCATCAATAGCCTTCTGTGATTCTGACTCCATTCTTTAACCTAAAATAAACAGGAGAGTAGATATGCACAAGTGTAGCCTCAATGCCCTATAAATGCAATACATGACCGCACACATGTCATGTCTTTCTATTTATCTAGGTCTACGAACGCCCAAACCAAAGCTCTGATACCACTAAATATAAAACCTCTTACCCAACCTACAGTGAAGCTGAGCAAAGGAATGCCACATACTGTGCACGGAGCACCTAAACTTATATTTTAACAATTTACTTAATTTGCGTTTACTTTTAATTTTTAGTCATAAATTTCAAAGGGAAAAACCATAAGAGTTTCCCCTAAACTTATAACATCCACCTATTAATAATCATATTTTCAATTGCAACAATATTATTAATCAACTCTCATCATACTTGTAATCAAATTCATTTCTTCATTTATGTGAATATTTACATAACATATATTTAGACATAAATTTGTAAATGTGGCAAAGTATGTTTATACTTAATTTACAACCATCTAAAATAAATTTACATCAAGTGTTTTGGTACATGACAGTTGGAATACAAAAATGAGTGACAAAATGCATCTAGAATTGGTAGTGCATCTACCACAAAGTCCAAGTATGAGGTGACTTCAGACTTTCCTGTAGATCCACTCCCTCCTCTCCCGTTTCTGGTTATCTACTCTTTACCTTCTATACCTGCATGAGGAAAAACCTACGGGCTAAGCTTCACAGCTTAGTGGTGCACTAATAATTTAAAAAGAATAAAAGAAAAACTTATATATATATATATATATTAGAAGAGATTTTATAAATAATGTTTAAGGTTTAACATAGTTCTTATGATATTTATGTACATTTTCTTAATTAAAATCACATTCACAGAAACCTATGATAGAATTATATGGACTGGATATGGAACTCCCGGTACTGAACACTCGGTGCCTTTGACCGATTTAACAATGGGCACTCGGTGTCTTTATATAATTGTCTGGATATGGAGCTCCCGATGCTGAACACTCGGTGTCTCTGACCGGTTCAACTATGGCCACTCGGTGCCTTTAATAGACATTCATCAATCTAGTAATATAATTAATACAGTACTGCTAATGATGTCCCCTATTGGCATGTCAATCTATCCAAAAACTATAATTCACTATCTAGGTTTACCTGGGCTTATTAAGGTAATTATCATTTTTATTTTCACATGATGTAATTAACAATACTCCTATGCACATAAACTTTTGCCATTACCCTATTTTCATATTGCATGCATTTAAATTTCATACATTTATACAAAATTCACAAATATGATGTCTATTGTCAAATTCCAATAAAAATAAGACTTTACGCATTACTTTGTTCAAGCATTTTAGCCTAGTAATTGCAGGAATTAAATTCAACTTCCTCCATGAGATTTTTAAATCTATGTCTTAACTTTAATATAGTCTTTGAATCACTTAATTTGGATTCAAGGATCAAAAGTTATGGTTAATTAATCAACAGCTATCCTTAAGCAAAATTTCAACTTTACCAGTTATAGGGCAGGTTCTGGACACATATTGGAGTCTAGATTTGAATAAGTTGCAATCAAATTTTGCTAATTCATTTTTCATGAAGGTTGATCCCTTGGATCTTAATTTCCAACAAAGTAAGAATCATCTCATTTGGAGTTTTCTAGGGTGAGTTATACCCATTTTACTCTGGACAGTCTAGAATGCACTCTTACCAGGTTCTAGATTCTATGCCCTATCTTCTAGTTAATTTTAAGGTTACTTACCCATAATTTTTGGATAGCATTCCTTCATGAAAGTTTTAGCCTTATGTCTTAACTATCATTTGCCATAAATTTCATGTCATTTGGAATTATAGAATGCAAATTATAAAGCCTATGAATCATTGCTATCCTAAATTTCTAGTCAAGTTCAGGTGAATAGGGCACCAAAGTTAAAATTCCACCAAAAATTCTAGCAACAAGGGCCATTGAGTTCGACTTACCCATTTGGCCTCAAACTCTACCAGCATTATTTGGGTGTGTTTAAGACATTGAGTGTCAATTTTGGGGGTTGTTTGATATTGTTTGCCTGCTAAACCAAAATTTTACGGCAACTCAATCAAATTAAGTTCACATAGCAAATAGACCCATAAATTCCTAAAAATTTGCAGGGTGTTTATACGCCATTTCAGTAGTTCCCAAATTAAATTTTAGCTTAAAATTCAACCGTTTGTATGGGGAACCAAAATTTTGCAGTAGAACCGATCAAATTAAGTTCATATAGCAAATCAGCCCAGAAAATTCCTGAAAATTTACAAGTTGTTTGCGCCACATTTGAGCTATTCTTATATTAAATCTCAGCTCAAAATTTAACCGTTTATGTGGGGAACCAAAATTTTGTGGCAGACACGATTAAATTTAGTTTACATAGTAAACCTGCAAAGAAAAGCTTGAAATTCTAACAGCAATTAGTCAGTATTGGGTTGCATTTGCCTACTCAATTTCAAATCAAAATACACTCGTTGCTTGGTGATCCTAAATTGATGCAATTCTTGGTGTATTGTGTGAACTGCTGGTAGTTGTGATAAGTTGGTGGTAAACTTGGATATTTACGCTTGATATCACTTCTTTAGGTTGTCTCTTTTCTAGTTTATTACTCTTTTATTTTGGTGTCTTCTTTCTTGATTCCTTATTGCATTACGTTTCTATACTTGAGCTTTTCTTTTTTTGACTTCTTAAGTCACATTATTGCTTTCTTGATTACTCGTTTTGATCCATCACGTGCAAGAATTTTATTTTGTGTTAAATTTTTATGAGTACAATCTTAAACATAGATTTAAAAATCTCATTGAGAAAGTTGAATTTAATTCCTGCAATTACTAGGCCAAAATGCTTGAGTAAAGTAATGCATAAAATCTGATTTTTGTTGGAATTTGACAATAGACATCATATGTATGGATTTTGTATAAATGTATGAAATTTAAATGCATGCAATATGAAAAATAGAATAATGGCAAAAGTTTATGTACATATAAGTATTGTTAATGACATTATGTAAAAATGAAAATGATAATTACCTTAATAAGCCCGAGTAAACCTAGATAGTAAATTATAGTTTTAGATAGATTGGCATGCTAATAGGAGACATTATTAGCAGTATTGCATTAATTATGTTACTGGATTGATGAATGTCTATTAAAGGCACCAAGTGTTCAGTACTGGGAGTTCCATATCCAATCCATATAGTTCTATTATAGATTACTTTGGACACATGACAAATCTTAAAATGTGATTTTAATTAAGAAAATGCACATAAATATCATAAGAACTATGTTAAACCTTGAACATTATTTATAAAATCTCTTATAATATATATATAAGTTTTGCTTTTATTCTTTTTAAATTATTAGTGCACCACTAAGCTGTAAAGCTTAGCGTGTAGGTTTTTTCTCGCGCAGGTATATAAGATAAAGAGTAGATAACTAGAGACAAGAGAGGAGGGAGTAGATCTATAGGAAAGTCCGAAATCACTTCATACTTGGACTTTGTCGTAGATGCACTACCAATACTAGATGTATTTTGGTCACTCATTTTTGTATTCCAATTGTCATGTACCAAAACACTTGATGTAAATTTATTTTGGATGACTGCAAATTAAGTATAAACATACTTTGCCACATTTACAAATTTATGTCTGAATATATATTATGTAAATATTCACATATGATGAAGAAATGAATTTGATTAGAAGTATGATGAGAATTGATTAACAATATTGTTGCAATTAAAAATATGATTATTAACAGGTGTTATTAACAGGTGGATGTTATAAGTTTAGGAGAAACTCTTGCAGTTTTTTTCTTTGAAATATATGACTAAAAATTAAAAGTAAACACAAATTAAGTAAATTATTCAAATATAAGTTTAGGTGCTCCGTGCATAGAATGTGACATTCTTTTGCTTGGCTTCACTGTAGGTTGGGTAAAGGGTGGTACAAACAACCCCTCTAAAAATTTAATTTTTAATTTAGAATACTTTAAATGTGGATATGTTTTTAACTGTCTCTCACGTTTAGACTCAAGAAAATCTTAACAAAATTTAAAAAGATTGATTTTTCTTGATAGCTCAATTAAATAAAAAAATTTAATGAGCCTATGCTCTATCAATTTAAAACTTATTATTTTATTGACCCAACTAATTTGAAATAATGATCGCATATATTTTTTAAATTAGTTTTTAAGTAATAAAAAAGAATTTGAAATGAATTAAATTATGAGTGAGGTATATAAAATATATAGGCATAGTTGTTATATCTGTTATTGGGCCCATATACCCAATTGTTATAATATTCATTAATTGATTTTTTTTATTGGCCCAATAAAATAAAAAATTTAATGAGCCAATATTTTAATAATTTTAAAGTTTTTTTATTGGCTCAATTAAACAAAAAATTAATGAGCCCATATTTCAATTTTTAAAAGATTAATTTTTATTGACCTAACAAAATTGAAAAATTAGTGTCCTATATTTTTACAATTTTCCTTTAAGTAAAAAAATGTATTTTAAAAAATTCCAAATTTTGAGTTAAATATACAAAATAACTATATCTAAATCTTGCATCTATCTAACACTGAACTCGGAGATTGAAATAGAACTTTGATTTTTTTCTTTTTAGTAGTCAAATAAATGAAAATTTTAATGAGTGCATATTCTAATAATTTGAAACCTATTTTTCTATTGGCCCAACTTATTTAAAAAATTGGAAAATGATATTTGTTAATTTTATTTTTAATTAATAAAAGAGAATTTAAAAAGAATTAAATTGTGAGTAATGTATATAAAACACCTAGATCTAGCTGTTATATCTGTCATTGACCTCATATACCTAATTGTTATAATCATCATTAATTGATATTTTTCATTGGCCCAATAAAACTAAAAATTTAGTATGCCAATATTCTAGTAATTTCAAATTTTTTTATTGGCAAAATTAAACCAAAAATTAATGTATCCACATTTTAAGTTTCAAAGGATTAGTTTTATTGACTTAACAAAATTGAAAAATTAGTAAACTACGTTTTTAAAAATTTCCTTTAAGTAATAAAAAAATTTTAAAAGGTTCAAATTTTGAGTTAAATACACCAAACACCTAGGTTTAAATGTAGCATCCACCGAACACCAAATTCAAGAGTTGAAACATAGCCACACCCCTCTAAATTTTAATTTTTAATTTAAAGTACTTTAACTATGGATATGTTCTTAACTATATCACATGATTAGCCATAAAAAAAATCCTAATAAAATTTTAAAATGTTGATTTTTTTTATTAGCCCAATTAAATAAAAAAATTTAATGAGCCCATATTATGCTAGTTCTTTTGTTAACCCAACTTAGTTGAAAAATTGGTTGCAACTTTTATTTTTAATTTTCTTTTAAGTAATAAAAAGGAGTTTAAAAAGAATTAAATTGTGAACGACGTACATAAAACACCTCGGTCCAGTTGTTATATCCATCATTGATCACATATATCTAAATGTTATAGTCGTCATTAATTGATCATTTTTATTGGATCAATAGAGCAAAAAAAATTTGTTAGGCCAATATTCTAGTAATTTCAAATTTTTTTTATTGTCTCATTTAAACAAAATATTAATGATTCTGTACTTTAATTTTTAAAAGATTAGTTTTTGTTGACGAAACAGAATTGAGAAATTATTGGTCCATATTTTTAAAATTTTTCTTTAAGCAATAAAAAAAATATTTTAAAAATATTCAGATTGCCAGTTAAATGCAAAAAACACATAGGTCTAAATATTGCATTTTAAACTCGAGGGTTGAAATATAGCCAGAAAACCTCTAAAATTTTAATTTTTAATTTAGAGTACTATAAAATGTGAGTTTGTTCTTAATCATCTCTCACATTTAGTCTAAAAAAAAATCTTAAGAACTTTTTAAAAGGTTGATTTTTTTATTATCCTAATTAAATAAAAAATTTAATGAGCTCGTATTCGAATAATTTGATTTTTTTTTTAATTTGCCCAACTTAGTCAAAAATTTGTCACTGATATTTTTTAAATTTATTTTTAAGTAAATAAAAAAGAATTTAAAAAGAATTAAATTATGAATGAGATAGATAAAATACATAAATCTAGTTGTTGTATCAGTCATTAGCTGCATATATATAAATATTATAATCATTATTAATTGATATTTTTTATTGGCCTAATAGAGCAAAAATTTTATTTGACCAATAATCTAGTAATTTATAAGTTTTTTTATTGGGCCAATTAAATGGAAAGTTAATGGTTCCATATTTTAATTTTTAAAAAATTAGTTTTTATTGACCTTATAAAATTCAAAAATTTGTGACTCACATTTTTAAAATTTTTCTTTTAGTAATAAAAAAATATATTTTAAAAATATTCAAATTGTGAGTTAAATACCCAAACACCTAGGATAAAATGTTATATCCATCTAACACTAAACTCGAGGGTTAAAACAGAATTATAATTACTCCAAAATTTTAATTTTTAATTTAGAGTACATTAAATGTGGGCACATACTTAACTATCTCTTACATTTAGCCTCAAAAAAATCTTAACAAAATTTTAAAAAGTTGATTTTTTTATTAGTCCAATTAAATAAAAAATTTAATAGGCCTATATTCTAACATTTTGAAATATATATTTTTTTATGGGCCTAAATTATTTGAAAAATTGATTGCTGATTTTTTTAAATTTATTTTTAAGTAATAAAAAATTTTAAAAGAATTAAATTGTTAGCAAAGTATATAAAATACCTAGGTCTAGTTATTATATCCATCATTGGCCTCATATATCTAATTGTTATAATCATCATTAATTGATATTTTTAATTAGCCCAAGAAAACAAAAAATCTAATGCTCCAATATTCTAGTAATTGCAAAGTTTTTTTTATTTGCACAATTAAATAAAAAATTAATAGGTTCATATTTTAATTTTTAAACGATTAATTTTTATTGATCAAACAAAATTTAAAAATCAGTAGCCTAAATTTTTAAAAATTTCCCTTTACATTTTAAAAAAATATTTTAAAAAGATTCAAATTGTGACTTCGATACCCAAAACACCTACTCTAAATATTGTATTCATCTAACACCAAACTCGGTAGTTGAAATAGAGCCACAACCATCCAAAATTTTAATCTTTAATTTTGAGTATGTTAAATGTGTGTATGTTCTTAATTCTCTCTCATATTTAGCCTAAAAAAATCTTAACAAAATTTTAAAAGTTGATTTTTTTACTAGCTCAATTAAATAAAAAATTTAATGAGCCCATATTATAATATTTTGAAGCTTATTTTTTCATTGACCCAACTTATTTGAAAAATTGATCATCAATTTTTTTTAAAATTTATTTTAAAGTAATAAAAAAATTAAAAAGAATTAAATTGTGGTTAAAGTAAACAAAAAACCTAGTTCTAGTTGTTATATTCATCTTTGGCTTGCATATCTAAATGTTATAATCGTCATTAATTGATATTTTTATTCACTCAATAAAGCAAGAAATTTAATAGCTAATGTTCTAGTAATTTAAAAGTTTTTATCTGCCTAATTAAACAAAAATTAATATGTCCATATTTTAATTTTTTTAAAAGTAGTTTTTTTTACCTAACAAAATTGAAAAAATAGAGACCCTCATTTTTTAAATTTTCCTCTAATTAATAAAAAATATTTTTAAAAAGATTTAAATTGAGAGTTAAGTACACAAAATACCTTAGCCTAAATCTTGCATCCGTCTAACAGCGAACTCAGGGGTTAGACAGAGCCATAGCCCCTCCAAAATTTTAATTTTAAATTTAAAGTACTTTAAATATGGGTGTGTTTCTAACTGTCTCTCAGGTTTAGGTTCAAAAAATCTTGACAAAATTTTAAAAGTTTTCTTTTTTAAAGCCCAAATAAATAAAAATTTTAATGATCCAATATTCCAATAATTTGAAGCTCATTTTTCTATAGGCCTAAATTATTTAAAAAATTAGCTGCCAATATTTTTTAATTTTATTTTTAAGTAATAAAAAAAGAATTTAAAAAGAATTAAATTGTGAGTGAGATATATAAAACACCTAAGTCTAGTTGTTATATTTATCATTGGCCCCATATATATATATATATATATATATATATGTATGTATATAATATTACAATCGTCACTAATTAATATTTTTTGTTGGCTCAATAACATAAAAAATTAATGAGTCCATATTTAATTTTAAAGGATTAGTTTTATTGATCTAATAAAATTAAAAAATTAGTGGCCCACATTTTTAAAAATTCTTCTTTAAATAATAAAAAATATTTTAAAAATGTTCAAATTTTGAGTTAAATATACAATACACTTAGGTCTAAATATTGCATCCATCCACACTGAACTCAAGGGCTAAAATAGTGTCACAACCCCATTAAAATTGTATTTTTAAATATGGGTATATTCTTAATTGTCTTATGCGTTTAGCCTTAAAAAAATCTTAATAAAGTTTTAAAAAATTGATTTTTTTATTAGCTCAATTAAATTAAAAAATTTAATGAGCCCAAATTATACTTTATTTTTCCAAACTAAGTTGAAAAATTTATCACCGATATTTTTTAAATTTGCTTTTAAGTAATAAAAAAGAATTTAAAAAGAATTAAATTGTAAGCTAGGTATATAAAACGCCTAAGTCTAGTTATTGTATCTGTCATTTACTCCATATATCTAAATGTTATAATTGTCATTAATTATTTTTTTTCATTTGCCCAATAAAGTAAAAAATTTAATGAACAAATATTTTAGTAATTTAAAATTTTTTTATTCGCCAATTAAATAAAAAATTAATGAGTCCATGTTTTAATTTTTAAAAGATTTTTTTATTGACCTACAAAATTGAAAATTTGTTGTCCAAATTTTTAAAATTTTTCCTTTAAGTAATAAAAAACATATTTGAAAAAAATTTAAATTGTGAATTAAATACACAAAATATCTAGGTATAAATGTTACATCCGTCTAACACCGAACTTGAGAGTTGAAACAGACCTACAACCCTTTCAAAATTTTAATTTTTAATTTAGAGTACATTAAATGTGGGTATGTTATTAACAGTCTCTAACATTTATTCTCAAAAAAATTTTAACAAAATTTTAAAGGGTTGATTTTCTTTATTAGCATAAAAAATGAAATGAGGCCATATTCTAATAATTTGAAACTTTTTTTATTGGACCAACTTAGTTAAAAAATTGGACGCTAATATTTTTTAAATTTAATTTTAAGTAATAAAAAATTTTTAAAAGAATTAAATTGTGAGTGAGGTATATAAAATATCTAAATCTAGTTACCATATTCGTCATTAGCCCCATATATAATCATCATTAATTGATATTTTTATTGGCCCAATAAAGTAAAAAAATTTAATAAACCAATATTCTAGTAATTTAAAAGTTTTTTATTGGCCCAATTAAATTAAAATAATTAATGAGTCAATATTTTAATTTTTAAAAGATTTGTTGTTATTGACTTAACAAAATTCAAAAATTAGTTGCTCATATTTCTAAAATTTTCTTTTAAGTAATAGAAAAATTTTAAAAAAATTCAAATTATGAGTTAAATATATAAAACACCTACGTTTAAATCTTACATTTATCTAACAACAAACTCAAGGGTTGAAAAAGAGTCACAGCCATCCTGATATTTTAATATTTAATTTAGAGCACTTTAAATGTTGGTATTTTCTTAACTGTCTTTCATGTTAAGCCTAAAAAAAATATTTACAAAAAATTAAAAGTGGTACTTTTTTAATAGCCCATGTTCTAATAATTTGAAACTTATGTTTTTATTGGCGCAACTTATTTGAAGAAGTGGTCGTCAATATTTTTTTACTTTCATTTTTAAATAATAAAAAAATATTTAAAAAAGAATTAAATTATGAGTGAGGTATATAAAACTCCTAGGTCTAATTATTATATCTATCATTAGCCTCATATATTTAATTGTTATAATTGTTATTGATTTTTTATTGGCTCAGTAAAATAAAAAATTTATTGTGCCAATATTATAGTAATTTCAAAATTTTTTTTATTAGCCCTTAAACAAAAACTTAACGAGTCCATATTTTAATTTTTCTAACGGATTAGTTTTCATTGACCTAATAAAATTGAAAAATTAGTGGCCCACATTTTTAAAATTTTCCTTTAAATAATACAACATTATTTTATAAAATGTACAAATTTTGAGTTAAATATACAAAGCCCCTAGCTCTAAATGTTGCATCCGTTTAACACTAAACACAATGGTTGAAACAGAGCCACAATCTCTCCAAAATTTTAATTTAAAATTTATAGTACTTTAAAATGGTATGTTTTTGTAATCTCTCACGTTTAACCTCAAAATAATCTTAATAAAGTTTTAATAGATAGATTTTTTTTTATTAGCCCAATTAAATAACAAATTTAATGAACCCATACAAAGCATTTTCCTTTTTTTTGGCTAACTTACTTGAAAAATTGGTTGCTGAAATTTTTTAAATTTAATTTTAAGTAATAAAAAAGAATTTAAAAAGAATTAAATTGTAAGTGAAGTAAATAAAAACCTAAGCCTTAGTTTCTATATTTGTTATTGGCCCCATATATATAAATATTATAATCGTCATTAATTTTTTTTGTTGGCTCAGTAAAGTAAAAAATTTAACGGACCAATATTCTAGTAACGTAAAAATTTTCTATTTTCCCAATTAAACAAAAAATTAATGTGTCCATATTTTAACTTTTAAAAGATTAGCTTTTGTTGCCCTAAAAGAATTGAAAAATTAATTGCCTACATCTTTAAAATTTTCCTGTAAGCAATAAAAAATATTTTAAAAAGATTCAAATTTTGAGTTACATACACAAAACACCTAATTCTAAATACTGCATCTATCTAACACCCAACTCTAGGGTTGAAACATAGCAACTAGCCCTCTAAAATTTTAATTTTTAATTTACAATACTTTAAATATGGGTATGCACTTAACAGTTTGTAACATTTAGCCTCAAAAAAATTTTAGCAAAATTTTAAAATGTTGATTTTTTTTATTAGCCTAATTCAATAAAAAAATTTATTGAGCTCACGTTGTAATAATTTGAAGAGTATTTTTTTATTGGCCTAAGATTATTTTTTTATTGGCCTAACTTAGTTGAGAAATTAATCGCCGATATTTTTTAATTTATTTTTGAGTAATAAAAAAGAATTTAAAAAGAATTAAATAATGATTGAGATACATAAAACACTTTGATCTAGTTGTTACATTCGTCATTGACCTAAATATCTAAATGTTATAATCATTATTAATTGATATTTTTTATTAGTCCAATAAAGTAAAAAATTTAATTGATCAATATTCTAGCAATTTAAAAGTTTTTTATTGGCCTAATTAAATAAAAAAAAAATTAAAGTGTCAATATTTTAATTTTAAAAGATTTTTTTTTACTAACTTAACAAAATTGAAAAATTAGTTGTCCACATTTTAAAATTTTCCACATTTTAAATTTTTTTTAAGTAATAAAAAAACATTTTAAAAATATTATAATTGTGAGTTAAATACACAAAATACCTATGTCAAAATCTTGCATCTGTGTAACAATAAACTAGAGGGTTGAAATAGAGCCATAACTACTCTAAAATTTTAATATTTAATTTAGAGTACTTTAAATGTGGGTATATTCTTAATTGTGTCTTATGTTTAGCCTAAAAAAACTTTACAAAATATTAAAAATTTGATTTTTTTAATAGCCCAAATAAATAAATAAAAAATTAATAAGCCCATATTCTAATAATTTGAAGCTTATTTTTCTATTGGCCAAACTTATTGAAAAATTGTCACTAATATTTTTTTAATTTTATTTTTAAGTAATAAAAAAGAATTTAAAAAGATTTAAATTGTGAGTGAGGTATATAAAGCACTTAAGTCTAGTTGTTATATACGTCATTAATTGACTTTTTTATTTGCCCAATAAAATAAAAAATTTATTGCTCCAATATTCTAATAATTTCAAAGATTTTTTAATGGCTTAATTAACCAAAAACTTAATGCGTCTATATTTTAATTTTTAAAGGGTTAGTTTTTATTGACCTAACAAAATTAAAAACTTACTGGCAAAATGGTTCCAATTTTGAGTTAAATATGCAAAACACATAGGTCTAGAAGTTGTATCCATTTAACACTAAGCTTTGTGATTGAAATAGAGCCACAACCGCTCTAAAATTTTAATTTAATAGTTAGAGTACTTTAAATATGTGTATGTTATTAAATGTCTCTCACATTTAGCCTAAAAAAAATCTTAACAAAATTCTAAAATGTTGATTTTTTTTATTAACCCTATTAAATAAGAAATTTATATTTTTAATTGGCCCAACTTAGTAGAAAAATTAGTCGCTAATAATTTTTAAATTTCATTTTAAATAATAACAAATAATTTTAAAAGAATTAAATTATGAGTGAGGTACATAAAATACCTAGGTTTAGTTGTTATATCCATCATTGGCCTCATATATATAAATGTTATAATCGTTATTAGTTGATATTTTTTGTTGGCCCAAAAAAGTAAAAAATTTAATGGACTAATTAAACAAAAAAAATTAATGAGTCCATATTTTAAATTTTAAAAGATTAGTTTTATCAACCTAACAAAATTGAAAAATTAGTTGCCCATATTTTTAAAATTTTTCTTCAGGCAATAAAAAAATATTTTAAAAAGATTCAAATTATGAGTTAAATATATAAAATACCTAGATCTAAATATTGCATTTATCTAACATCGAACTCAAGGATTGGAACAAACCCACAGCCCCTTAAAAATTTTAATTTTTAATTTAGAGTACTTTAAATATGGATATATTCTTAATAGTTTCTAACATTTACACTCAAAAAAATTTTAACAAAATTTTAAAAGGTTAATTTTATTTATTAGCTCAATTAAATAAAAAAAAATTAATGGGCCCATATTCTAATAGTTTTAAGCTTATTTTTTTTATTAGCCCAATTTAGTTGAAAAATTAGTCCTCAATATTTTTTAAATTTAATTTTAAATAATAAAAAATAATTTAAAAAAAATAAATTGTGAGAGAGATACAGAAAACACCTAGTTCTAGTTGCTATATTTGACGTAGGCCCCATATATCTAAAAGTTATAATCATCATTAATTGAAAATTTTTATTAGCCCAACAAAGCAAAAAAATTAATGGGCAAATATTTTAGTAATTTAAAAGGTTTTTTTATTGCCCAATTAAATAAAAAAATAATGAGTCCATATTTCACTTTTTAAAAGATTAGTTTTTATTATAAAATTGAAAAATTTATTGCTTGTATTTTTAAAATTTTACTTTAAGTAGTAAAAAATATTTTTAAAAAATTCAAATTATAAGTTAAATATACAAAATACCTTAGTCTAAATATTGTATCCGTCTAATACTGAACTCGAGGGTTAAAACAGAGCCATAGCCCTTCTAAAATTTTAATTTTTAACTTAGAGTACTATAAATGTGGATCTGTTCTTAACAGTTTCTAACATTTAGCCTCAAAAAAATTTAAAAAAAAATTTAAAAGGTTCATTTTTTTTGTTAGATCAATTAAATAGAAAATTTAATGAGCTTATATTCTAATAATTTGAAGCTTAATTTTTTTTATTAGCCTAACTTAGTTAAAAAATTAGCTGCTTATATTTTTCAAATTTATTTTTAGGAAATAAAAAGAATTTAAAAATAATTATATTATGAATGAGATACATAAAATACCTAAGTCTACTTGCTATATCCCTCATTGACCACATATATCTATATGTTATAATCATTATTAACTGATATTTATTATTGGGCTAATAAAGTAAAAAATTTAATGGACCAATATTCTAGAAATTTAAAAGTTTTTTAATGGGACCAATTAAACAAAAAATTATTGAGTTCATATTTTAATTTTTAAAAGATTAGTTTTTATTGACCTAACAAAATTAAAAAATTAATGGCCTACATCTTTAAAATTTTTCTTTAAGTAACAATTTTTTTTTTTAAAAAAAGATTCAAATTGTGAATTCAATAGACAAAACTCATAGATCTAAATCTTACATTCATCTAACACCAAACTCGAGTATTGAAATAGAGCGACAACCCCTCAAAAATTTTAATTTAATATTTAGAGTACTTTTTATTGTGGGCATGTTCTTAAATGTCTCCCATGTTTAGCTTGAAAAGAAAAATTAATATTTTAGAATTTTGTTAAGATTTTTTTTATTAGCCAATTTAAATAACAAATTTAATGAGCTCTTATTAAGTTTATTTTTTTTATTGGTCTAACTTAGTTGAAAAATTAGTCGACGATATTTTTTAAATCTAACTTTATGTAATTAAAATTTAAAAAGAATTAAATAATGGGCGAGATACCTAAGTCTAGTTATTATATCTGTCATTGGTCCCATATATATAATTGCTATAATCGTCATTAATTGATATTATTTGTTAGCTCAATAAAGCAAAAAATTTAATAGATCAATTAAATAAAAAATTAATGAGTCCTTATTTTAATTTTTAAAAGATTAGTTTTTATTAACCTAACAAAATTAAAAAATTATTAGCCACATTTTTAAAATTTTCCTTTAAGTAATAAAAAAAATATTTTAAAAATATTCAAATTGTGAGTTAAATATACAAAAGACCTAGATCTAAATATTGCATATGTCTAATACTAAATTTCACGGTTGAAGCAGAGCCATAGCCTATCCAAAATTTTAATTTTGAATTTAGAGTACTTTAGCTATGTTCTTAATAGTCTCTAACATTTAGCCTTAAAAATATTTTATAAAATTTTAGGTTGATTTTCTTTATTAACCCAATTAAATAAAATAAAATTTAATGAGCTCATATTCTCATAATTTTAAACTTATTTTTTTATTAGCCCAACTTAGTGGAAAAATTGGTCACCGATATTTTTTAAATTTACTTTTAAGTAATCAAAATAATTTAAAAAGAATTAAATTGTGAGCGAGGTACACAATACACCTAGTTTTAGTTGTTATATCCGATGTTGGTCCCATATATCCAAAAAGTTACAATCGTCATTAATTGATATTTTTTATTGGCCTAATAAAGAAAAAATTAATGGGAAAATATTTTAGTAATTTAAAAATTCTTTTATTAGCCCAATTAAATAAAAAATTAGTGAGTTAATATTTTACTTTTTAAAAGATTAGTTTTTATTGACCTAATAAAATTAAAAAAATTAGTGGCCTATATTTTTGAAATATTCCTTTAAGTAATAAAAAAATATTTTAAAATAATTCAAATTGTGAATTAAATGCACAACATACCCAACTCTAAATATTGTATCCGTATAACACCGAACTCAAGGGTTGAAACAGAGCCACACACCTCCAAAATTTTAAATTTTAATTTAGAGTACTATGAATGTAGGTATGTTTTTATCAGTCTTAAACATTTAGCCTAAAAAATTTTTAACAAATTTTTAAAAGGTTGATTTTCTTTTGTTAGATTAATTAAATAGAAAATTTAATGAGCTAATTTTCTAATAATTTGAAACTTTATTTTTTGTATTGTCTCAACTTAGTTAAAAAATTAGTCACCTATATTTTTTAAATTTATTTTTAAGAAATAATTTTTAAAGAATTAAATTGTTGGTGAGATACATAAAATACTTAGTTTTAGCTGCTATTTCCAATGTTGGCCTCATATATCTAAATATTATAATCGCCAGTAATTGATATTTTTTATTGGCCCAGCAAAGCAAAAAAAATTAATTGGCCATATTCCTGTAATTTCAAAATTTTTTATTAGCCCAATTAAATAAAAAATTAATGAGTCCATATTTTCATTTTTAAAAGATTAGTTTTTATTGACTTAACAAAATTGAAAAATTAGTAGCTCACATTTTTTAAATTTTCCTTCAATTAATAAAAAAATATTTAAAAGATTCAAATTGTGAGTTAAATATATAAAACACCTTAGTTTAAATGTTGCATCCTTTTAACACTAAACTCGGGGGTTGAAACAGAGTCATGACCCCATCAAAATTTTAAATTTTAATTTAGAGTACTTTGAGTATGAGTATATTTTTAATAGTCTCTTGCATTTAGCTTTAAAAGAAAGATATAAAAAATTTAAAAGGTTGACTTTTTTTGCCCAATTAAATAAAAAAATTTAATAAACCTATAGTCTAGTAATTTGAAACTTAATTTTTTTTGTTGGCCCAACTTAATTGAAAAATATAAAAAGAATTAAATTGTGAGTAAGGTGCGTAAAACACCTTAGTCTAGTTACTATATCTATCATTGACCCCATATATATAAATATTATAATCATCTTTAATTGTGATAGTTGCTTAATATGTCGTATCTTTATCATTATATACTTAGTCTTTTGAGTTTGTTTCATATTTAATTAGCTTGTTAATGATTGTTTTTATATAATTAGATGTTTACAAGAGCATGGAAGAGATTGAAGCATAAAGAGGTGAATTGAGCACAAAAAGAAGCAAAACACACATCAAGCACTTTAAGGAATAAGGAGGTGCGATTTTGATAAGGACTTAGCCAATGAAAAAATAGGCTTAGAGATGTCTTATTCATGGTATTTGGAGGCTAATAGTGAAAAATGAACAGATTTGGACATAAAATTATGTTAAGCTTCTTTGGACAGCCTTAATGCAGCTTGTATGTGATTTACTATTTAGAGTTTAAATATGACCTTATGGGCTTAGATAGACCTTAATTGACATATTTTAAGGTGTTATATGAAAAATGAGTGCAACTGGGCTATATTACATTGAGGGTCACATGTTGAGTGTGTTTGGGCTTTTTATGTTGAGTTATGTAGGTCCAGGAGTTAGGGCCTTAATTGGTATTTAATTGTTTTATTTAAGACTCAAAATAAATAAAATAGAGGTGTGTGAGGGCCCAAGGTCATGCAAGTGGTAGATCTATATAAGGAGAGTTGTTTTTAATTTGTTTTCCTACTTTAACTAGGATTCTTGAGAGAGTTTTAAGTCCGAATACAACTAAGACTTCCAAATTAGATCTAGAATCTTAGTTAACCTATTTTTTTTTTTATAAAAAGGGTCCAAAATATAGATCTAGAGCTTTTTAATTCCCTTCTACTCATAGTGGCTAAATTTTCTCTTGTGCATTCAAAGGTATCGATTGCTTGATCTAATTGCTGGTGTGATTTATTCTTCTTCCTTTTGGCTTGTGGAGTGCTTCTACACCCTTTGGAGTGTGTGGCATCATCATCAACATTAGATTCAAGTTGATCAAATTCCATTCATAAGGGCAACATGCTTTTCTCTCTTCTTTTGTTACTTTGTTTATGTTTAATATTCTTAGTTATGTGTGAGTAGTTTTGTAATTCAGTAGGGAAATAGTTGAAGCTATGGAATATGTTATCATGAGATTTGAGTTTAATAAAATCCAAATTTATTCTATGTTGAGTATCACTTTTTCTTTTAGTTTATTTTTATGAATGCTAAACATATGATTAGTTAGAGTGGCCAACTAATTAATTGTGCATGAAACATATTACTAAGTTAAGATAATTTGAGTACGTAATAGCTTGAATAATCTAACTCCAAGTAGCACATAATTATTTATTTCATTATAAAGATGATTGTCTAGGTTAAATAAACCATGCTAAATGAGTTTGTTACCTTGAATTGGGATCTCTTTCTAATGATTAATGCTACCATTAAACTTAGTTATAAGCTACTTTAGTCTTAGAATGATTATGATGGTAAAGGATTAATTGTAGAGCACTTCTTGGTTAATCTAATCTAGAAGGAAAGATGAGGAAGTTGTTAACTTTTATACTAATATATGCAATTGAATAAATTTGCATCTTTAGTCAATGATTAATACATGTTACATGGTAAATACACCATTCTATTGAATTTGTTGCAATCAAGTTGTTTATCATATTCATAAGTGTCATTAGCTGTAGATTTATATTCTAGCATTCTTAGTTTTAGCTTTAGTAGTTTAATGATTACAAATCAAAACCCCATTTTATTTTACATTGCATATTCAGTTTGGTATATTAGGTATTTATTTTGTGTGTTCTAAATTCTTTTCATTTATTTTTGTCTCCAAGATATGTTTTTTTGTTTGTATTTACTCATTTCCTATGGGATTGACCTCTGCTTACCCTATATACAAGTAGTTTAGGTAAAGTATTTATAATTGATGCATTCGTCACGTATCAAATTTTGGCACCATTACTGAGGAGTGATTGTTATTTGTTTTAAACATGAATTCAGATCTGATTAATTTTATTTTTGTGTTTATTTTAAGGTTGCATGTATGAAGAAGAACTTGATACAAGGCTTAAACGTATCAGGGTAATTGTGAAGCATCAAGCCGAATCATCCACTCCATTCAGAGTTGAAACTTTTGTTGGAAATGAACCACAATTAGAAGAAAATCCTTCTCATCTTTTTGAGCAAGAACCTTCTGATCCATCAAGTGATTCGGAGTTGGAAAAAATTGTTGCAAATGCTAATGGAAGTCGCACCATCAGGGAGTTTGCAACTCCTGACATGAACCAACAACCATTATGTATTTAGTATCCTGCACTTACGATACCTTTTGAATTGAAATGTGCCTTAATTCATTTATTGCCTACTTTGAGTAGTCTTGCAAGTGAGGATCCTCACATAAACCTCAAGGAGTTCCATGTTGTGTGTTGAAACATGAAACCTACGAGGTATTATAGAGGAGCAAATTAAGTTGAGAGCATTCCCATTCTCATTAGGGGATGTAGTAAAAGATTGGCTCTACTACTTACCTTTTATTGGCCTAATTAAACAAAAAATTTAATAGACCAATATTCTAGTAATTTCAAAGTTTTGTTGTTGGCCTAATTAAACAAAAAATTAATGAGTTCATATTTTAATTTTGAAATATTAGTTTTTATTGACCTGACAAAATTAAAAAATTAGTTGCCCGCATTTTTAAAATTTTCAATTAAGTAACAAAAAAAACATTTTTAAAAGATTAAAATTGGGAGTTAAATAGACAAAACTCCTAGATCTAAATTTTGCATCTGTTTAACACCAAACTCGGATGTTGAAACAGAGTGACAACCCCTCTAAAATTTTAATTTAATATTTAGATTAATGTTCTTGAATGTCTCTCACATTTAGTCTTAAAAAAAAAAATTTAAAAGATTATTTTTTTAGTAGTCCAGTTAAATAACAAATATAATGAGCCCTTATTAAGCTTATTTTTTTTATTGGCCCAATATAGTTGAAAAATTTATCGTCGATATTTTTTAAATTTAATTTTACATAATAAAAAAGAATTTAAAAAGAATTAAATTATGAATGAAATATATAAAATTCCTAGGTCTAGTTGCTGTATCCGTCATTGGCCCCATACATATAAATGCTATAATCATCATTAATCGATATTTTTATTTTTTGGCTCCTTAAAGCAAAAAATGTAATGGACTATTTAAATAAAAAATTAATGAGTTCATATTTTAATTTTTAAAAGATTAGTTTTTTTTTACCAAATAAAATTGAAATATTAATTGCCCACATTTTTTAAATTTTCCTTTAGGATATAAAATAATATTTTAAAAAAATTCAAATTATCAGTTAAATGTACAAAATACCTAGATCTACATGTTACATTTGTCTAACATCAAACTTGAGGGTTGAAACAGAGCTATAACCCCTCTACAATTTTAATTTTTAATTTAAAGTACCTTAAATTTGGATATGTTCTTAACCAGGAGCAAAGCCAGGAAATTTTTTTTTGAGGGGCCAACCATAATACATTGATCATATATATATATATATATATATATATATATATATATATATATATATATAATTTACGTTATGCCAAAAAAATAAATATAAATTCTATATAACTAACTATATGGATTAAAAAAAAACATAATAATCATTAAAATTAAAAAGACATAAAAAAATAGATATTAATAAAAAAAATAAAATAAACATATTGCTTATAAAAAATAAAATAAATATATTAATTAAAATAAATGTATATTTAAGTTGATGCATTTAAAATAGGTATAAAAATTAAGACAACAAATTTAATTTAGATAAACAAAATAATTTTTTAATTTGAATGAAATAAATAACAGAAAGTTAAATGAGAGAGAAGATAAAGAAAAAAAATTATATTGTACCTATAAAATGAGGGGGAAAGCCAAACTAAAAAAAAATTGAAAAATCCTATGATTTTAGATTATGTGATAGAAAATTATTAAATTAGGTTGAATTTAATTTTTAAAAACTAATAATCAAATTTTAATTTATAAATATAAAAGTTTGAATAATTATTGAACTTTTATATTTATTTAACACAATCAAGTAATTCTAAAATTTCAATTTAAATCATAATATATAAATTATAGAAAATTTAAAGGGGCAATTAATGAAAAATAAAATTTACTATATATATTTAAGATTCTTTTTTTGAATATAAATACATAGAGAGACTAATAAAAAATTTGAGAAATCAATTAACTAAAGAAATTAAATTTAATATATCGATTAAAACTTTTTGAAAATAATTGAGGGGGCCAAAACTACCCTAATCTCCCAAGTCTACCTCCTTAATTAAATATTACATATATATACTAAAAAAATTCTAATAAAATTTTAAAAGGTTGATTTTTTTATTAGCCTAATTAAATAAAAATTTAATGAGTCCATATTCTAATAATTTAAAACTTTTTTTTTATTGGCCCAATTTTGTTGAAAAATTCATCACCAATATATCTTAAATTTATGTTTAAGTAATAAAAAAATTTAAAAAAGAATTAAATTGTCAATAAGGTATGTAAAACACCTATGTCTAATTTTTGTATTTGTTATTGGCTCCATATAACTAAATGTCATAATCGTTTTTAATTAATATTTTTCATTGGCCCAATAAAACAAAAAATTTATTGGGCCAATAATTTAGTAATGTCAATTTTTTTATTGGCTCAATTAAATAAAAAATTAATAAGTCCATATTTTAATTTTAGAAAGAATAGTTTTTATTGATCTAACAAAATAGAAAAATTAGTAGCCCACATTTTTAAAATTTTCCTTTAAGGAATAAAAAATATTTTTAAAAAATTCAAATTATGAGTTAAATACCAAGGTCTAAATATTGTATTTGTCTAACACTGAACTTAGGAAATGAAATAGAGCCACAATCCCTCTAAAATTTTGTTTTTTAATTTAGTTTAGTTTAAATATTAGTATGTTCTTAACTGTCTCTCATGTTTAGCATCAAAAAAATTTTAACAAAATTTTAGAAGGTTGATTTTTTTTATTAGCCCAATTAAGTAAAAAATTTAATGTATCTGTCATTGGCTCTATATATCTAAATGTCATAATCATCATTAATTAATATTTTATATTGGCTCAATAAAGTAAACAATTTAATTAGCTAATATTCTAGTAATTTCAAAGTTTTTTTTATTAATCCAACTAAACAAAAAAAAAATTAATGAGTCTATATTTTAATTTTTTAAAATATTAGCTTTCATTGACCTAGCAAAATTGAAAAATTACTGGCCCTGTCACACTCTACCCCTCTGTAAGGCATAACATGATCCCTTAGTATACCTAATGAATTACCAACTCCGTCTATTGATAACCCATTAAATACACTACAAGGGATTTTAAAAACTTTTCTTACTTCTTTTACAGTGGTGAGCACTATTTACAGGTGTTGAAAACCTTTTTGAACTGAAGTGATAGAACTAACACATTTGAATTATTTGGAGTTTCTGTAAAAATTTTGGCAGAGTGCCATCTGTATTTTGGATAAAACAGTTCTTCAGAAAACCTGTAAAAAGCACTTCAATATATTTCCAAATCTCAACTCCAACATATTTCTCAACACAACATATTTCTCAACTCAAATCCACAGTGATTTTTCAAAGACTGAGATACAAGAAATATAATACAATTTTTACAAGCCAAAATAACTCATAATTATTTTACAACTTCAATGTACAATTTGAATTTACAACTGCTCAAAATCAAGAACACTATGTACATACAGTGGTCATACATTATAGTACAAAATGCAAAATGTGGTATACTCATTATACTCGATAATCTCTCGCTGGATGTACTAGCAGCCTAGTCTGCTGCCTCTGTCATCTGTCTACTGCGCGACAATGAAAAGCTATTGCTGAGACAATGTCTCAGTGGTGCACAACATTAACCAAATACAACTTTAAATCACAGTTTATAAATCATATAAATGATAGATACGTAAAACCATAGTTAAATTCAAGACAATGAATGTCATAAGGAATTTAACACAATATCACAATAAATCTCAGTAATCAAAACGTAGTTAAATTCAAAAGACAGTGAATGTCAATAAGAATTTAAACTCCATTTCACAAATTATCAAATCGCAAAATAACACAATTTAGTCGAATAATTTACGAACACAGTGTTGCCAATTCATTCACAACTTAAGCCATGACACAAAATTTCCGATCAATGCCGCGTTGTACGCCACGACAAAGCAATCACAACCCCACTAATCGAAATCAATGAGGAAGGGAGCTAGCTATATAATGAGTACTCATCCGATCACCTCAACTGGTAAACCAGAGAGGGAGAAAAATAAACGATCACGACTCCATAAATGGAGAAGGAAAATAAACGATCACAACCCCATAAATGGAGAAGGAATGATATGATACTGTCATACTAAGTGTGAACACAAAATCAATTCAAACATTTTATTCAAATGATTCGTGAGAATCCAATAAATTTCTAAAGTCATAAATTCATTCACAAAATGGCAACACAATTCATAAGTAACTTCAAATTTTCACAAATCACACTAAATCAATTTTTCCACAGTTTCAAACCATTTACAATGCTTTTCAAGCAATAAGTATCCATTCAAACACATTTCCATAATTGAAAACAATAATATACAAATAGTCATAATTTATTTCAATTGAAAAATTCAAAAGAAATAACTGTTGTGCACAAACCTCTGGTAACTGTCTCCTGGTCTTGACTCAGTGTTTCCTTCCCTTTCCCTGAGTCTTTGCTAACTGAGAAACACAATTTGAAGTGTTTCAGTACTTAATTAAACTGTCTCTAACGATAATGCTTGATAATTAATTTACTGAATGCTATTATTTGCTTAGTCAACCTAATATATCGACCCTCGATGCATTCTAGGTAAATTATGTTTTAATGTTATTAATATGTCACATTCGATAGTATTTTAGGGTTGGTACATGTTATCAAGTTCATTTCCGTGTATACTGCATTTTCTTACAATTTGCTGGATTCCGGGATACTAGTTTGACCTAGCCGGACGACCTAGTTCCCTCGGTTTTCGGGTTTCGGTCAAAACTACAAACTTGTATATCTATGTCTTATGGAACGCAGGGCAAAATTTCAGGTCATTCTGAGTTATGCAGACCAAGTTATGGTCATTTTACTGTTGCTGGTCAACTTACATCAAAATTGATCACTTTAGGTCACTTTAGGTCATTTTAGGTTCGGCTAGTTTTTGGACCCGAAATTGTGCAAGCTATTTGACTTGATTATAGTCATTTCTGGGCTTTGGTGTCTTCATAAGACTTGTAGATATAGGTCTTAACTATTCATGGTCAAAATTTTAGGTCAATTGGACTAGTTTTGAGTGAGTTATGGCCTAAACACTAACTGCTGCCCAATTGGTAAATTTTCAGGCCTTAATTGCACTAATCCGGATTTGGTCATTTTTCAAGCTACCTTACAAGCAGAATTTTGGCAAGCTTCCTTCATGAAAGTTGGCACATTTTGTGCCTAGTTTCACCTCTAATTGTTCTCATACCAATTGGAGCCACACACTTAAGGTTCTAAGCCCAAAACACAAACTGCCCTATTGTATTTTGTTCATACTCATCAAAGGTCACCTTTAACACTTACCAAACTTCACATTCATGCCCATTCTGGTTTGTACCATAACCTAAACATATTTTACCACATATTATAGGTCATTTTGACAGCTTACAATTACATTCAATATGCACCAACAAGTGCAGAATTTGTCCAACTCAATTTACAACAATTCAATCACCAATTCATGCTCATTTACATGTCCAACTTCACACCATCATACATGCACTCAAACTGCCATAACCCCTATCACAAATTAACATCATTATTCCATAAACCAAGCATGAATTCCAGCATTCTTCAAGAGCTAACAAACTGCCACAATGGTACATTTACATTCCATTAATTTCTAAGCTTTAAATTTCATTTCACATTTACATATACTAAGTATACATCACCCAAACAATTTCCTACACAATATACATTTAATCAATCATTTAATTCACCATTTACAAGTAAAAATAAACTGCCTTCAAGGTGTTTCCATGGCTGCCAAAAGTACACATTCCCATTCAACATCAAACCTCAAAAATTTCTCCATAAATCAAGTACCCATAACATCCTTACAAACTTTAATAAAACAATAATAAAAAACTTAAACTTACCTATGGATGAGACTTCTTAAATCTTCACCAAAACTTCTTCAAATTGCTATCAAACTCTTCCTTGTGATGTGGGGATAAACTTTAATGAAGACAAGTAAAGAAAGTGTAGCTTGAAATGGGTGTAAGAAGCCATGCAAATGGGCCGCCCATGGGAGGTTTTGTTGGAGTTCATTCGGCAATGGTGATTCTCAAGGTTGAAGATGAAGTGTTTAGTGGAGCAATCTGCCCACTTAAGATTAAATTTAATCTATGGTGCTCCACTCACCAAATATAAATTATTTTATATGTTTAAATGTGATAATTAGTCAATTTACCCTCCACTTTTACTATTTACATTAGGTCCCACTAAATTAATTTTTCATTATATTTTTCAAGTGTAATATTATTTATTTTTTATGGACATTTAGGTCAAAAGACAACTCGGGGTGTCAAATGACCATAATGCCCCTGTTCGGGTTGCATTCCCGATTTTTCGGTAACACCGGGTTTTGTCCGTTTTTCTATTTCTCACTTTTCTTTGTACTAATTATTTAATTTTTCTTTGATATTTCTAATGATATTTATACTTCAATAAATATTTATTTGAGTCCTAAAAATATTTTTCAGGGTTTCCAGCGGTCTAAGGCTAGTCAACGGTCCACGCCGTGACTTCTCGGTGCAGTCACCCATCGCTAGGGTTCTCGGCTCGCTTAACTTGGTTACATTTCTTTGCTATTATTTTTCCTTTGTTTTTCTTGTATTTTCTTTTCTTGTATTTCATTATTTTATGTCTCCTCACTCATATCGAAGTGTAGTTCTAGGCATCCTAGCTGTCCGGACAACACTGGTCATAGGAACAGTAGAACGCACTACCGAACATAGGGGTGTTACAATTCTCCCCCCCTTAAATAAATTTCGTCTCGAAATTTTACCTGGCATTAGTCTCTGAACAGCTGTGGGTGCTGTCTCCTCATATCCTCTTCACGTTCCCAAGTAGCTTCCTGGCCTGAATGATGGTTCCACAGCACTTTAACTAGGTGTATCTGTTTGTTCCTCAGCTGCTTCACCTCATATGCCAGAATTTCTATGGGTTCTTCCTCATATGAGAGGTCTGGATTTACCTCAATCTCTTCAACTGATAGTACATGAGATGGGTCTGATCTGTACCTCCTTAACATGGACACATGGAAGACATTGTGTATCCTTGCTAACTCTAGAGGTAATGCCAACCGATATGCCAAAGGACCCACTCTTTCCAGAACCTCATATGGTCCGATGAAACGAGGACTCAGTTTCCCTTTTCTGCCAAATCTCACAATCCTATTCCAAGGAGAAACTTTGAGGAATACTTTATCACCCACTGCATACTCAATATCTCTTCTCTTTAGATCAACATAGGACTTCTGACGGTCTGATGCAGCCTTGAGTCTATCTCTGATCAATCTATCTTTTCCTCTGTCTGCTGAACAATTTCTGGCCCAATCATCTTCCTTCACCTACCTCATCCCAACATAAGGGAGTTCTGTACTTTCTGCCATACAAAGCTTCATATGGAGGCATCCCAATGCTTGATTGATAGCTGTTGTTATAAGCAAACTCAATCAAAGGCAAGTGTGTATCCCAACTACCTTCAAATTCAATCACACAAGCCCGTAGCATATCCTCCAATATCTGAATAACCCTCTCAGACTAGCCATCTGTCTGTGGGTGGAATGCTGTCATGAAGTTCAATCTAGTTCCTAGGGCTCTCTGAAGACTACCCCAGAATCTAGAAGTGAACCTAGGATCTCTATCAGATACAATTGATACTGGCACTCCATGTAATTTTACAATCTCATATATGTACAATCTGGCCAATCTTTCCAGGCTATAGTCCATCCGAACTGGCAAAAAGTGAGCAGACTTGGTCAATCTGTCAACTATAACCCATACTGCATCATGACTACTCTGTGTCCTTGGAAGTCCTGTAACAAAATCCATAGTTATTCGTTCCCATTTCCACTCTGGTACTGACAAAGGATGTAATAAACCAGCTGGAACTTGATGTTCTGCCTTTACTTGCTGACAAGTTAGGCATTTGGAAACAAATTCAGCTATATCTCTCTTCATACCCATCCCCCAGTAATGCTCTTTCAACCCTCGGTACATTTTAGTTCCACCAGGGTGCATAGCAAAAGGAGACTCATGTGTTTCCTTCATAATGATCTGTCTCAATTCCACATCACTAGGAATGCACATTCTGCCCTGATGTAGTAATAAACCATCATCTCTCATAGAAAATTCAGGTTTCTTGCCTTGCTGGACTTCTTTCAGTAGCTTGTGATATTTTTCATTACTCTGAGCAGCCATTCTGATCTGATCAATCAACACTGGTTGTACATGCCATGCAACTACTGTCTGTCCCTCATCATCAATCTCTAAACTGGCATGCTGTGCTTTCAATTCATATACCATGGACAAAGGAGAAACTCTGAGACTTGCCATAGTCTTGCGACTTAAGGCATCAGCCACCACATTTGCTTTCCCTGGCTGATAGTCTATTAAGCAATCATAATCTTTAATCAGTTCTAACCATCTTCTCTGCTTCAAATTCAATTCCTTTTGGGTGCCTAAGTACTTCAAGCTCTTGTGATCTGTGTAAATGTAGCATTTCTCCCCATACAAATAGTGTCTCCAGATCTTCAGAGCAAAAACAATAGCTGCTAGCTCCAGATCATGTGTTGGGTAGTTCCTCTCATGCGGTTTCAGCTGGCGTGATGCATAAGCAATGACATTCCGATCTTGCATCAGTACACAGCCTAACCCATTGTGAGAAGCATCACTATAAACTGTGTATTCTTTACCCGGAGTAAGTAAAGTGAGGACTGGAGCTTCAGTTAAACACCTCTTCAACTCATCAAAACTCTGTTGGCATTTATCAGTCCACTGAAATTTTACATCTTTCCGAAGCAGTTTGGTCAGTGGAGAAGATAACATAGAAAACCCCTTCACAAACAGACGGTAATATCCAGCTAAACCCAAAAAACTGCGAATTTCTGTGATGTTCCTGGGCGGCTTCCAATTAAGGATAGCTTCTACCTTGCTGGAATCTACCTTGATCCCTTCAGCTGACACAACATGTCCCAAAAAAGAGATTTCTTTCAGCCAAAATTCACACTTCGACAATTTGGCGTATAGCTGTTTCTCCCTTAAAGTCTGCAGTTCGCAGATGTCTGTCATGCTCCTCTGCATTCCTCGAGTATATCAAAATGTCATCAATAAACACCACTACAAATTGATCGAGATATGGTCTGAAGATAGTGTTCATCAGATCCATAAAAGCAGCTAGAGCATTTGTTAACCCGAATGGCATTACTAGAAACTCATAGTGGCCATACCGAGTTCTGAAAGTAGTTTTTGGAATACTCTGCTCTTGCACCTTCAACTGATAATAACCAAATCGCAAATCAATTTTGGAGAATACAGCTGCACCCTTCAACTGATCAAACAAATCATCAATGTGAGGCAATGGATATCTGTTCTTTATTGTCACCTTATTCAACTGCCGGTAGTCAATGCATAAGCGAAGAGTACCATCTTTCTTCTTAACAAACAATACTGGCGCTCCCCAAGGTGACACACTAGGGCAGATGAAGCCCTTTTCAAGTAATTCTTGCAACTGTATCTTTAACTCCTTCAACTCTGCTGGTGCCATTCTGTATGGTGTTATGGAGATTGGATCCACACTAGGCATAACATTAATTTCAAACTGCACTTCTCTTTCCGGAGGTAATCCTGGCAATTCATCAGGAAACACATCTGGAAAGTCATTTACTGTAGGGATGTTCTTCAATGCTGGACTCCTCGCTTGGGTGTCTACCACATGTGCCAAGTATGCGTCACACCCCTTTCTAATCATTTTTCTGGCTAGTGCAGCCGAAATGATGTTTGATGGCAATAACTGCCTCTCCCCATGTATTACCACATCAGCATCGAGGAGACCAAAAGTGGTATCTTGACCTCTGATCAATCATGGCATGATGCCTAGCTAACCAATCCATGCCCAAGATGATATCATAATCTCTGAAGGTCATTTCAATTAAATCAGATAGAAAAGTATGTCCTTGGATCACCAAAGGACAGTCCCTATACATCCTATTAACCCTGACCTCCTGTCCTAGCGGACTTGTTACTAGCACCTCAAAGTCCATTTTTGTACATGGAACAGCAATGCAATCAATAATGCTAGCACTCACATAAGAATGGGTAGAACCCGGATTAAATAACACAAACACATCTTGATTAAAAGTTGAGAAGGTACTAGCCACAACATTAGATGTCTCGGCCTCTTCCCTCTGTCTCATTGCATAGACTCTGACCAGAGCACTGTCTTGCTCTGAATGTTTCACTGTACCTTGGCTGCCTGCTGGGCTACCTCTACCCCTGCCTCTACCTCTGCTGGGTGGTTGTGAACTTCTAGTGACAGGGCTCTGAACTGACCCCTCTGCAGTAGTAGGAGGTGGTCCAACTCTGCGACTACTGGTGCAGTCCTTGGCAAAGTATCCTGTGCCTCCATAGTTATAACAGGCTCCAATAGCCTTATAGCATATCCCACCATGATATCTTCCACAAGTTTCACATTGGCGGGAAGGGTAGGAACCTCTGGTACTTTGCTGACCAGATAGAGGAGGCTTCTGTCCTGAATATCTTCCCCTACCAGACTTCTTGCCACCTCTGCCATGTCCCCCATGATAAGCTCTTTCCAGTAGGACCACTGGAACTCTGTTCTACTGATTTTCCCTCTTTCTCTGTCTTCTCTGATTTCTTTTTCTCAGGAGCAGCTTCAGATTCAATTCTTTCCAACTCTAGGGCTTGAGAAATAAGTTCAGAGAAGTTAGTGTGTTTGAATCCGACTACTTGTGTCGATCATCGGGCTTCAAGCCGGTTTCAAACCTCTTGCATCTCTCCTTGCTGGTAGAAAGTAAACTCACTGCATAATGGCTTAGGCGGGAAAATTCTCTTTCATACTCAGCCACTGATCTGCCCCCCTGTTTCAAACTTAGGAACTCTTGTAGCTTCTGGTTTACATAAGCATCAGGGACATACTTTTGTCTGAATTCCCTGAGAAAGTCATTCCATGTTAACACTGCAGGTTCTACCAGACTGTGGGGAATGGTTTTCCACCAGTCATAAGCATCCCCCTATAGCAAAGATACTGAGTATTCAAATGTGAGCTCCTCTGTATAATGTAGCTTCTTGAATATCCTATCCATCCTCTCTAACCACTGTTCAGCCTCTAGAGGATCTACTGTCCCCTAGAACTCTGTAGCCCCATATTTCATCAATTTGTCATACTGCCTAGTAGGAGACTGTGGTTGTACCACTGGTGTCTGTATTGGGACTTGAGTAGGCACATTACCAGCCATTTGTTGGAACATTGCAGCCATCTGAGCGAACTGAAGCAGAAATCTGCAGATCGCAAGGGTCTTCTTTGAATCACTGACATTGTGTAGGCTTGGGGCATCCCCTTGCACCTCAGCCTCAATAAATTGATCGACTGAACGATCACCCTCTTCCATAGTCAATGCGAGGATCTTAGATCTCCTGAACAATTAACACAAGCAGATTTCCTCCCGTTAGTGCATATTTATAATGTAATGTACTGTATGTATCAAACAATGATATTGAGCAGTTGTACTATGAAGAAAGAATATTCAAGTAACAGGTGAAAACAGAATTTAAAAACTAGCTCTGATACCACTAAAACATGTCACACCCTACCCCACTGTAAGGCATAACATGATCCCTTAGTATACCTAATGAATTACCAACTCCGTCTACTGATAACCCATTAAATACACTACAAGGGATTTTAAAAACTTTTCTTACTTCTTTTACAGTGGTGAGCACTATTTACAGGTGTTGAAAACCTTTTTGAGCTGAAGTGATAGAACTAACACATTTGAATTATTTGGAATTTCTGTAAAAATTTTGGCAGAGTGCCATTTGTATTTTGGATAAAACAGTTCTTCAGAAAATCTGTAAAAAGCACTTCAATATATTTCCAAATCTCAACTCCAACATATTTATCAACACAACATATTTCTCAACTCAAATCCATAGTGATTTTTCAAAGACTGAGATACAAGAAATATAATACAATTTTTACAAGCCAAAATAACTCATAATTATTTTACAACTTCAATATACAATTTGAATTTACAACTGCTCAAAATCAAGAACACTATGTACATACATTGGTCATACATTACAGTACAAAATGTAAAATGTGGTATACTCATTATACCTGATAATCTCTCACTGGATGTACTAGCAGCCTAGTTTGCTGCCCTGTTTGTTTGTCTACCTGCGACAGCAATGAAAAGCTATCGCTGAGACAATGTCTCAGTGGTGCACAACATTAACCAAATACAACTTTAAATCACAGTTCATAAATCATATAAATGATAGATACGTAAAATTATAGTTAAATTCAAGACAATGAATGTCATTAGGAATTTAACACAATATCACAATAAATCTCAGTAATCAAAACGTAATTAAATTCAAAAGACAGTGAATGTCAATAAGAATTTAAACTCCATTTCACAAATTATCAAAGCTCATAATAACACAATTTAGTCCAGTAATTTACGAACACAGTGTTGCCAATTCATACACAACTTAAGCCATGACACAAAATTTTCGATCAATACCGCGTTGTACACCACGACAAAGCAATCACAACCCCACTAATCGAAATCAATGAGGAAGGGAGCTAGCTATATAATGAGTACTCATCCGATCACCTCAACTGGTAAACCAGAGAGGGAGAAAAATAAACGATCACGACTCCATAAATGGAGAAGGAAAATAAACGATCACAACCCCATAAATGGAGAAGGAATGATACGATACTGTCATGCTAAGTGTGAACACAAAATCAATTCCAAACATTTTATTCAAATGATTCGTGAGAATCCAATAAATTTCCAAAGTCATAATTTCATTCACAAAATGGCAACACAATTCATGAGTAACTTCAATTTTCACAATTCACACTAAATAAATTTTTTTTCCACAGTTTCAAACCATTTACAATGCTTTTCAAGCAGTAAGTATCCATTCAAACACATTTCCATAATTAAAAACAATAATATATAAATAGTCATAATTTATTTCAATTGAAAAATTCAAAAGAAATAACTGTTGTGCACAAACCTCTGGTAACTGTCTCTTGGTCTTGACTCAGTGTTTCCTTCCCTTTTCCTGAGTCTTTGCTAACTGAGAAACACAATTTGAAGTGTTTCAGTACTTAATTAAACTGTCTCTAACGATAATGCTTGATAATTAATTTACTGAATGCTATTATTTGCTTAATCAACCTAATATATCGACCCTCGATGCATTCTAGGTAAATTAGGTTTTAATGTTACTAACATGTCATATTCGATAGTCTTTTAGGGTTGGTACATGTTACCAAATTCATTTCCGTGTATACTGCATTTTCTTGTAATTTGCTGGATTCCGGGATACTAGTTTGACCTAGCCGGACGATCTAGTTCCCTCGGTTTTTGGGTTTCGGTCAAAACTAAAAACTTGTAGATCTATGTCTTATGGAACTTGGGGCAAAATTTCAGGTCATTCTGAGTTATGTAGACCAAGTTATGGTCATTTTACTATTGCTGGTCAACTTGCACCAAAATTGGTCACTTTAGGTCATTTTAGGTTCGGCAGTTTTTGGATCCGAACTTGTGCAAGCTGTTTGACTTGATTATGGTCATTTCTGGGCTTTGGTGTCATCATAAGACTTGTAGATATAGGTCTTAACTACTCATGGTTAAAATTTCAGGTCAATTGGACCTGTTTTGAGTGAGTTATGGCCTAAACACTAACTGTTGCCCAAATGGTCAATTTTTAGGCCTTATTTGCACTTAATCCAGATTTGGTCATTTTTCAAGCTACCTTGCAAGCAGAATTTTGGCAAGCTTTCTTCATGAAAGTTGGCACATTTTGTGCCTAGTTTCACCTCCAATTGGTCTCATACCAATTGGAGGCACACACTTAAAGTTATAGGCCTAAAACAAAAACTGCCTTATTGTATTTTTTGCATACACATCAAGGATCACTTTTAACACTTACCAAACTCAACATTCAAACCAATTCTGGTTGTACCACAACCTAAACATAATTTACAACATATTATAGGTCATTTTGGCAGCTTACAATTACATTCAATGTGCATCAACAAGTGCAGAATTTGTCCAACTTAATTTACAACAATTCAATCACCAATTCATGCTCATTTACATGTCCAACTTCACACCATCATACATGCACTCAAACTGCCATAACCGCTATCACAAATTAACATCATTATTCCATAAACCAAGCATGAATTCCAGCATTCTTCAAGAGCTAACAAACTGTCACAATGGTACATTTACATTCCATTAATTTCCAAGCTTTAAATTTCATTTCACATTTACATATACTAAGTATACATCACCCAAACAATTTCCTACACAATATACATTTAATCAATCATTTAATTCACCATTTACAAGCAAAAATAAACTGCCTTCAAGGTGTTTCCATGGCTGCCAAAAGTACACATTCCCATTCAACATCAAACCTCAAAAATTTCTTCATAAATCAAACACCCATAACATCCTTACAAACTTTAACAAAGCAACAATCAAAAACTTAAACCTACCTATGGATGAGACTTCTTAAATCTTCACCAAAACTTCTTGAAATTACTATCAAACTCTTCCTTGTGATGTGGGGATAAACTTTAATGAAGACAAGTAAAGAAAGTGTAGCTTGAAATGGGTGTAAGAAGCCATGCAAATGGGCCGCCCATGGGAGGTTTTGTTGGAGTTCATTCGGCAATGGTGATTCTCAAGGTTGAAGATAAAGTGTTTAGCGGAGCAATCTGCCCACTTAAGATTAAATTTAATCTATGGTGCTCCACTCACCAAATATAAATTATTTTATATGTTTAAATGTGATAATTAGTCAATTTACCCTCCACTTTTACTATTTACATTAGGTCCCACTAAATTAATTTTTCATTATATTTTCCAAGTGTAATGTTATTTATTTTTTATGGACATTTAGGTCAAAAGACAACTCGGGGTGTCAAATGACCACAATGCCCCTGTTCGGGTTGCATTCCCAATTTTTCGGGAACACCGGGTTTTATCCGTTTTTCGATTTCTCACTTTTCTTTGTACTAATTATTTAATTTTTCTTTGATATTTCTAATGATATTTATACTTCAATAAATATTTATTTGAGTCCTAAAAATATTTTCCAGGGTTCCCCGCGGTCCAGGGCTAGTCAACGGTCCACGTCGTGACTTCCCGATGCGGTCACCCATCGCTAGGGTTCTCGGCTCGCTTAACTTGGTTGCATTTCTTTGCTATTATTTTTCCTTTGTTTTTCTTGTATTTTCTTTTCTTGTATTTCATTATTTTATGTCTCCTCACTCATATCGAAGTGTAGTTCTAGGCATCCTAGCTGTCCGGACAACACTGGTCACAGGAACAGTAGAACGCACTACCGAACATAGGGGTGTTACAGGCCCACTCCTTTAAGTAATAAGAAATGCTTTAAAAAGATTTAAATTATGAGTTAAATAAACTAAACACCTTGGTTTAAATGTTGCATCTATCTAACACCAAACTCAGGGGGTTAAAACTCCTCAATAATTTAAATTTTTTATTTAGAATAATTTAAATGCGGGTATGTTCTTAATTGTCTTTCACATATAACCTCAAAAAAAATATTAACAAAATTTAAAAGGTTATTTTTTTATTGGCTCAATTAAATAAAAAATTTAATAAGCCTATATTATAATAATTTGAAACTTTTTTTTTATTGGCCCAACTTTTTTAAAAAAATAGGTTGCCGATAGTTTTTAAATTTAATTTTAAGAAATAAAAAAGGATTTAAAAAAATTAAATTGTGAGTGAGGTACATAAAACACCTAGGTCTAGTTATATTTGTTGTTAGTCCCATATATCTAAATGTTATAATCATCATTAATTGATACTTCTATTTGGCCCAATAAGGTAAAAATTTTAATTGGCCAATATTCAAGTAATTACAAACTTTTAATTGGCCCAATTAAATAAAAAATTAAGAGGTTTATATTTTAATTTTTAAGAGATTGGTTTTTATTGATCTAAACAAAATTGAAAAATTAGTGGCCTATATTTTTTAAATTTTCCTTTAAGTAGTAAAAAATATTTTAAAAAGATTCAAATTGTGAGTTAAATAAATAAAATACCTATGTAATAGCCCCTACCCGATTTACAATGAAACCAGGCAAAGAAATGCCATATTCTGTGCACCGAGCACCTAAACTTGCATTAGAACAATTTTCTTTCTTAATGTTTACATTTTATTTTTAATAAATTTCAAATCGAAAAATTGCAAGAGTTTCCCCTAAACATTTAACATCCACTTGTTAATAACAATATTTATAATTTCCAATTGCAACAATATTGATAATCAATTCTCATCATATTTGTATTCAACTTTATTCCTTCATCATATGCAAATATTAACATAACTTATATTCAAACATCCTTTAGTTAAATATATAAGTTTATAAACCTATAAATGTAACAAAATTTGTTTATACTTAAATTTACAATCATCCAAAATAAATTTACATCATGTGTTTTTAGTACATGACAAATGAGCATACAAAAATGAGTGATAAAATGCATCTAGTGTTGGTAGTGCATCTACTACAAAGTCTAAGTATGAGGTGACTTCAAACTTTCTTCCAGATCTACTCTCTCCTCTCCTGTCTGATTATCTACTCCTTACCTTCTGTACCTGCACGAGGAAAAACCTATGTGGTAAGTTTTACAGCTTAGTGGTGCACTCTTAATTTAAAAAAAAAAAAGAAGAAGCAAAACTTGCATACATACTGTAAGAGATTTAAAAAAAAATAATGTTCAATAATAAAGAAACTCAAAACATTAAATCTATGATCATTTCCACATACAAACATGCTGAATCAATTAAATGATACAATGATTATATGAAATCTTTAAAGTTCAAGGTATAACATAATTCTCATTATATTTGTATATATTTTCTTAATTAAATCACATTTTAAGATTTGTTATATGCCCACAGTAACCTATGACAGAACTGTATGGACTAGATATGGGACTCCCAGTATTGAACACTTAGTGTCTCTGACCGGTTTAACAATAGACACTCGGTGCCTCTATATAACTGTCAACATAAACTCTCGATACTGAACACTCAGTGTCTTTGACCAGTTTAACAATGGGCACTCGGTGCCTCTATATAACTGTCAATATGAACCACAATAAAATTCAGCACTAAAGCCATGGATAAAGAATCATTGACTGGGCACTCAGTGCCTCTAATAGACATTCATTAATCTAGTAACATAATTGATGTTGTACTGCTAATGATGTTCCCTATTGGCATGCCAATCTATCCAAACTTATGATTCACTGTCTAGGTTTACCTTGGCTTAATAAGATAATTATCATTTTTATTTTTACATGATGCAATCAACAATACTTGTATGCACAAAAACTTTTGCCATTACCATATTTTCATATCCATTCATTTAAATTTCATACAAAATTCTTATAAATTTTCTCAAGTTATTAAAAGCCATACCATATTTAAAAAAATAAGAGATTAAGAGTGCACTTACCTGCTAATCTCCAACCTAAGTTGATTTGGCTCCTAAATCAATATTTTCACCTTCCTCCTTATGAACTGCTATAATACAAAAGAATACGGATAGTTCAAAATAAATTCCTTAACTGTTTCTAACAAACATTCCCGCTGAACTAATTTTACCATTACCCAGAAATTTTCCTACCCAATTGGCCATAATCAATTCTTTAGCTAATTGGTCACTATCCTCGCATTATAACAAGTTCATTTAGGCATTTTATCAAACACTTGTGTGCAAAATTCATGCCAAAATAAACTAGTTTCCTTAGTTTTTCAGACACTCAGAAAATACCTTTGGATTTTCCATCAAAAGTACTTTAATCCTGCAATTGGAACGAACCAACAAACATTCATCCAATACCAATTTAATTTGCCAAAGTAGTTATCCTAAAAGAACAAACACACACACAATTAAAATTTCCAGTCAATTCAGGTAAACAGGGCAGCAAAGTTAAAATTCCACCAAAAATTTTATTAATAAAGGTTTCATGGCATCTTTTCCAGAATTGAACTTTCATGTGTCAAATTCAATCTCCAATTTGAATCATATCAAAATTAGGTCTACATCTCAAGTTATGAATGAAAATGTGCAAACTGTTCTAGACTCCAGTCACAATCAGAGCAATAATAGTCAGAGCAGTAATAGGATATGTAAGATTTCACCGTGTAGCCAACAAAATCAATTTTCGGCCATAACTACAAAGTTTTAGAGTATTCATATAGATTTCCAATGGTTCAAGAATCACTCTATTTCAAGTTCTAGAGCACAAGTTATAAATTTCAAAGTCAAGTGTTCTGCTTTTAGAAATCATTAGGTCAGTTTTCCAGTTTTAAGCAACAAAAAGTTTTGCCCTCAAACACCATCTTAGTAGGGGAATTAGGTCTAGCACAAAAATACAAAGTTTTAGAGCATTTCATAGACATAAAGATCATAGGAATCCAACTTTCCTCACTTAAGTTATACATTTTTAAAGTTGAATGATCCTACAACCCTACTAACAAACTTTCAGATTTCCAGCACAATTATAAGTCCCTAATTACTTCTAGTTTATCATATTCAGGAAATCTCTACCTAAACATGGTGAAAAAGGGATATTATAGCACTAACCTTAAGAGAAAACCAGTTGCTATCCCTTTCCTTTCAAGCCTCTGCCAAATCCCTCAAGGAAAGTAGACTTCTTCAAGCTTGAATCACAAGTTCTTCTTCCTTCCTTGCTTTGGTATCAAAGGTGATATGGAAGAGAGAATTTAGAGTTATGATGCTAGGGTTTTTCCTTGGTCTTTCTTCTTTCAAATGAGAGTAATTTGGCTATTGAAAAACAAAAGAAAAGAGAGAAAATGGATGAGTGTTGATCGGCTGGATAGGAGAGAAAAGATAAGGCAGAATTTTATCTCCCCTTTACCCATTGGTCCATAAGGTATTTTCTATTATTTCTAAATTTTCCCTAAAGCTTTATAATCTATTCAAGGTAGTCCTCCAATCTTTTATTTACCCATTAACTTATTGATTAATTTACTTTAGTCATCTAACTCTTAGTGACCAACTTCCCAGGAGAGTTACTCATCGCTGGGACTTGTGCATATTTAACTGATTTCTAATATATTTTATTTTCCTTCAACCTTACTTGATCTTTATTAAATTAAATTATGACTCCTTACTTTAATTTAAGAGTGGTTCCAGACATTCTAACCGTCCGAACAAACGTTTGTCATAGAAACAGTAGAATGTATGGAACTACCTAAAGTGAGAGCATTACAACCTAGGTCTAAATATTACATCCATCTAACATCGAACCAAAACCCTCTATAATTTAAATTTTTAATTTAGAGTACTTTAAATGTAGCTATATATTCTTAACTGTCTCTCACGTTTAGCCTCAAAAAGTATTAAAATAATTTAAAAGGATCATTTTTTTAATTATCCTAATTAAATAAAAAATTTAATGAGCATATATTCTAATAATTTGAAACTTATTTTTTAAATTAGCAAAACCTATTTGAAAAATTGATCACAAATTTTTTTTTTATACATTTATCTTTAAGTAATAAAAAAAGAATTTATAAAGAATTAAAATCAGAGTGAGGTACATAAAACACCTGGTCTTATTGTTATATCTGTCATTAGCCTATATATCTAATTGTTATGATCATTATTAATTGATTTTTTATTAGCCGAATAAAGTAAAAAATTTAATAGGCTAATATTCTAGTAATTTTAAATTTTTTTTAATTGGCCCAGTTAAACAAAAAATTAATGAGTCCATATATTAATTTTTAAAAGATTAGCTTTTATTGATCTAATAAAATTGAAAAATTAGTGGACTATATTTTTAAAATTTTACTTTAATTAATAAAAATATATTTTAAAAAGATTCAAATTGTGAGTTTTACATACAAAATATGAAGGTCTAAATATTGCATCCATCTAACATTGAAGTTAGAGGTAGAAACAGAGCTACAATCCCTCCAAAATTTTAATTTTTAATTTAGAGTACTTTAAATGTGGATCTGTTCTTAACTTTCTATCACGTTTAGCCTCAAAAAAATCTTAACAAAATTTTAAAAGCTAATTTTTTTATTATCCTAATTAAATAAAAAATTTAATAAGCCCACATTCTAATAATTTGAAACTTATTTTTTATTTATTATCCCAACTGAATTGAAAAATTGGTCATAAATATATCTAAATTTTACTTTTAAGTAATAAAAAGAATTTAAAAAGAATTAAATTAGAGGAAAATACATAAAACACATAGGTCTAATTGATATTTCCGTCATTGGTTCTATATATGAAAATGTTATAATTGCAATTAGTTGATATTTTTTTTTTGGTCAAATAAAGTAAAAAATTTAACGAGTCAGTATTCTAGTAATTTCAAAGTTTTTTTATTGGCCCAACTAAATGAAAAATTAATGTGTCCATATTTTAATCTTTAAAAGATTAGTTCTTATTGACCTAACAAAGTTAGAAAATTAAAGGCCCACATTTTCAAAATTTTCCTTTAAGTAATAAAAAATTAAAAAAATATTGAAATTATGAGTTCTATATACAAAACACGAAGTTCCAAATGCAAAACACAAAGTTCCAAATGTTGCATCTATCTAACACACACTCAGAGATTGAAACAGAGCCACAACCCCTCCAAAATTTTAATTTTAATTTAGAATACTTTAAATATGAATATGTTTTTAACTGTTTCTCACGTTTGGCCTAAAAAAAATCTTAACAAAATTTTAGAAGCTGATATTTTTTATTATCCCAATTAAATAAAGATTTTTAATAAACCCATATTCTAATAACTTGAAACTTTTTTATTAGCCAAGCTTAGTTGAAAACTTCATCGTCGATATTTTTTAAATTCACTTTTTAAGTAATAAAAAAATTAAATTGTGAGAGAGATAAATAAAACACCTAGGTTTATTTGTTATGTCCATCATTGGCTCCATATATCTAAATATTATAATCATCATCAATTGATATTTTTTATTGGCCCAATAAAGTAAAACATTTAATGGCTAATATTCTAGTAATTTCAAATTTTTTGATTTGCCCAATTAAGTAAAAAAAATTGATAGCCCATATTTTAATTTTTAAAAGATTAGTTTTTATTGACCAAATAAAATTGAAAATTTAGTTGCCTACATTTTTAAAATTTTCTTTCAAGTAATAAAAGAATATTTTAGAGAGATTCAAATTGTGTGTTAAATATACAAAATACCGAGGTCAAAATTTTGCATTTGTCTAACACTGAGCTCTAAGGTTGAAACAGACTCACAACTACTCTAAAATTTTAATTTTTAGCTTAGTGTACTTTAAATATGGGTATGTTCTTAACTGTCTTTCACATTTAGCCTGAATAAAACTTTAACAAAATTTTAAAAGGTTGTTTTTTTTAATAGCCAAATTAAATAAAAATTTAATGAGCCCATATTCTATTAATTGGAGGCTTATTTTTTTTATTAGCCTAACTTAGTTGAAAAATTGATCGCCGATATTTTTTAAAATTACTTTTAAATAACAAAAAAGAATTTAAAAGGAGATAAATTGTGAGCCAGGTACATAACATACCTAACTCTAGTTGTTATATCCGTCACTGGCTCCATATATCCAAATGTTATAATCATCAATAACTGATTTTTTCATTGGCCCAATAAAGAAAAAAATTAATGGGTCAATATTCTAGCAGTTAAAAAAAAATTATTGGCCCAATTAAACAAAAAAATTAATGAGTTCGTATTTTAATTTTTAAAAAATTCGTTTTTATTCACCTAACAAAATTGAAAAATTAGTGGTCCACATTTTTAAAATTTTCATTAGTATCCCTTCTTGTTTCAGGTATGTTTTTGTTTTGTTTTAACATTCGAGAATGAATGTTCCTAATGGGGGGGATAATGTAACAACCGCCATTTTTCAATGTCAAAAATCCTATCATTGATGGGGAATTCTGATGAAACTTAAGGTTTCATGAATGGTGGAAATGAGGGTTTCTGTCTTATGTGTCAAGGGTAAGGTTAGAAAGTTTAAGGGATGGTTTTCTTGCAAGTTAAACTATAAGGTTTCTTTTCAGGCAGTATGGACTTTGGCAGCCAAAAGTTGGGCTTTTGGTAGCCAAAGGTCCTTTTGCTATTGAGGTTTTCTTCTAGGAAGTGTGGACTTCGGCAGCCAAAGGTTAGGCTTTCAGTAGCCAAAAGTCCTTTTACAAACCTAGGTGTAAATGCCTCAATTGAAGAAATTTTGAGAAAACTCTCAAAATTTCTTCAAAAGAGACCCCTTTCTGTCTTTTTCTCTTTTTCCCCTATTTTTCCAAAGAAATTTTGGGCTTAAACTTGAGTTTACCTCCTTGGTAAAGTCTTGCACGTCAAAGTTGGAGTTTAGGTACCAGTGGAGGAGGAAATTCTTGTGAGAGTGAAGTGGATCCTTTAAGTTTTCTCTATGGAAAGGAAGGAATTGGAGCTGCAAGAGGTACGCCCACCTTATGAACTCCATATTCTAAGTCTACTAGGTTGCTTACAAGAAATAATAGGTAATATGTTTTGGAATTTTATTTTCCTTTGTTTAGAAGTTGGTTGATGGTTTGAATGTGGTTAGAAGTTGATGTATTGTGTTTTGATATACACGCATGTGTAGGGAGAGTCCATTGGTCAGTATTAGTGGTTTTCACGTGGTGGAGTGATTTTATAAGTTGATATTTTTCTTTATGTGGTAAGTTGGATGAGGATTTTGAATCTTGGTTTTCTTTGAGTTTTTGGATGCATATGGCATCTTTGAGTGTTTTTGAGTTGTTTGATAAGTTTATAGCATGAAAATATATGTTTGAGTTGAGTTTTTGGAGCTTAGGCATGAGTGTTGTGTTTCGCATAATTTTTTTTTTTGTGGAATTCGAATTGGAAATTCTGAAAATTTCCAGGTTCGATTATAAAAAACCATTGTTTCTACAGTCAAAGTAGCTGCTGCTTCTTCAGAGTTTTTAAAGTTTAGGGCTTCAACTAGTAAAGTTCCCTACTTTGGTAATTAAAGTAGCTATTGCCTAAAAAGGACATTTAAGGTTCAAGACTTCAGTAATCAAAGTTTTTTACTTTGACAGTAGAAATTACTTTTGCCTACCTTATTTCTCTTTTTATTTTAAGGCTCTAAAACTTATTTTGAGACCCCAAATAGACCTAGAATATGTTGTATGATGCATGTAATGAGTTATAGAGATTTGAATAACTCATTAGGGTTTGTCTTTTATAGGATCAAATGTGAGGAACCTGGAAAGCTACAGTTAAGGTATGGATACCGTTCATGATTATGGTGTGGATAGGCTACAAGGGGTGAGTAATACTAACCCAAATAAATGATAACTTTTTTCTTAATGGTAAATGAACTCATGATCATTCACACACATCTTTCCATGATTTTATTAGGTTTTATGTATCTAGAACATGCATATGCTGCATTATTGCACATTTTATCATTGATGCTCGATAAATATTGGATAACCCACTAATTTCCCTTATGATATGGATATATTTTATGTTATAATCATGCATGATGTGATGTGGTAAAACTAGGTGAGGCCTAATAAGTTTCTGGCTCACTATTTGATAGAGGAAGACCCAAAGATCTTCATTATGAGCTAAGTAAATTAGTAATGTTATGTATTAAAAGGAAGTCCTGGGGAGCAACTTTATGAGCTGAGAAAATTAGTTATGGGAAATCATTAGTGATAAGTTTATCTTATGTGAATTGTTTGTGTTGTGTAAACTCATTTGATTGGTGCATTACATATGTATGAATGGAACAATATGATAAATGGATATGGATTGGTTTACTAACTAAGCTTTTAAAAGCTTACCCTTTTCCCTTAAACCTAGGTAAAGTATTGCAAGATTAGAGACATCCACCAGAAAGGTTAGAAGAGGCAAAGGTTTAACAAGTTGCAGTATATGACTTGAGTTTATATAATGGACATGTAATTGATAAACTATTAGATACTGTGTAAGGTTTCATTAGATTGTCAATACGTAATATGTAAGAACAAAAAAAAGTATGTATGTTTACCTTAATCTAGGAGCAATTTCTTTTAATTATGAATGAATGATTTAGCATTTTATAAATGTTATAAAAAGCTTCAAAGTTTTGAGCCACTTTAAAAAAGAAATGTTTTATGTTATGGTGGAAATGCTAAAGTGTAGTTGCTTTTAAATTTCTTGGATTTTGGTTTATAAGTTATAAATGGATGTTTGTAATCAGTTTAGGCTTACTACAGGCTTTGACAGCCTTAAGCTGACCTGTTCCCTAGCACACGGTAATAGCCCCTAGTTGGGTAGTTATAAAATATAATTATATGATAATTATTAATAATTTATGGACTATGTTTAGGTGTGATTAGGTCAGCAATAGCTCACGGGCACTCAGGACCTAGTTTTCAGCCCAATTTGGATGTCGAGCCAACCATATTAGAAGGTGGTTGTGTTTATAATTGTTTCTAGTGTTTTCAGACATTCTGGACATACTCCAAGTAGCACAATTTGCAAAGGTAATCCGAAACTCAGCTTGTGTAGTTTTTACCTCATTCTAGTCTAGCAAATTAATTTGTAAAATATTTTTGGAATTTTCAGAGGGTTTTTGATAATTAATTAGACTGTGGAGCAGTTAGGGACCCGAAGTAAAGATTGGATAACTAGACTTTGATTAGGTTTCTTGTAGGCCCTGTATGGGCATTGTGATTGCTGTTATGGGCTTGAGGCTTTGTACGTTGTGGATTCTATTTGAGTTTCTGTACTGGACTTTCCAATAAGACCACCATCACCTGAAATGGTGGTCGGAGGAAGGAGATTTGGCAAGAAAAAGAGGAGAGTGAAAATGGGTGGCAGCGGGCTTTCCTGCCATTTTTCAATAATCCGATCACCAGATCGGCAATTCGATATCACTATTGAACTCATCACTTCGAGACCTTCATGATGGGACCAACCTCACTCATATTAGATACTGTTTGAAAAAGGCGATCATTGGACGGTCTAATCGCTCGGTGAGATTTTTGAGATTTTTCGATTCCCATAAATGAAATATAATTATGTGACAATTATTAACAATTTATGGGCTTTGTTTAGATGTAATCGGATCGGCAATAGCTCATGGGCATTCAGGACTGAGTTTTTGGCACGATTTGTACACCCAGCGGGCCGTCTCGGAAGGTAGTCGTGTTTGTAATCATTCCCATCATTTTTAGACGTTTCGGACGTGTTCCATGTAATAGAATTTGCAAAGGCGATCTCGAACTCAACTTGTATGGTTTTTACCTAGTTCTAATCTGGCCAATTATTTGCAAAATATTTCTAGAATTTTCAGAGAGTTTTTGGTAATTAATTGGACTGTAGAGGAGTTAGGGTCCCAAATTACAGACTAGACAACTAGACTTATATTAGGTTTCTTATAGGCCTCAAATGGGCATTGTGAATGCTGTTATGGGCTTGAAGCCCTATGTATTGTGGTTATTGTGAATTGTTTGAGTTTTATGTTCTGGGCTTTCCAAAAAGAGTACCCTCGCCTAAAATGGTGGCCGTAGGAAGGAGATTAGCGATAAAAAAAAAAAAGGAGAGAGAAAATGAGTGGTAGCGGGCTTTCCTATCTTTTTCTAAAAATTCAACTATCGGATTGGCGATCCGAGACCACTATTGAACTCAGCGGGTCGAGACCTTCAAGATGGAACCAATCCCACTATGATCGGACACCATTTGAAAAAGTCGATCATTGGACGATTTAGATTGCTCGATGAGATTATAGAGCCTTTTCGATTCTCGTAAATTAAATATAATTATTTCATAATCATTAGCAATTTATGGGCTTCATTTAGGTGTTGCAATAGCTCACGGGCACTCGAGACCAAAGTTTCTACCCAAGTTGAATGCCTAGCGGGCCGTCTCAAAAGGTGATCATGTTTGCAATCGTTTTCAATGTTTTCAGATGTTTCAAATGCATTCTTGGTAGCAGAATTACAAAGGCAATCCTGAACTCAACTTGTGTAGTTTTTACTTTGTTCTAATCTAGCCAATTAATTTATAAAATATTTCTAGAATTTTTGGATGGTTTTTGATAATTAATTGGTGTAAAAGGGTTAGAGACCCAACCCGGAGAATAAACAATTAGACTTAGATTAGGTTTCTGTAAGCCTCAATTGGGCATTATGATTGTAGTTGTGGGCCTGAGGCCTTATGTGTTGTGGTTACTATGAATCATTTGAGTTTTGCATTTTGGGCTTTCTAACAAGACTACCCTCGCATGAAATAGTGGTTAGAGGAAGGAGATCCGACGAGATAAAAAGAAGAAAGAAAATGGGTGGTAGCAAGCTTTTTGATCATTTTTCTGACAATCCGATCGTAGGATTGGCGATTATAGACTATTGTTGAACTCGGCATATTGAGACCTTCAAGATGGGACCAAACCCACTTCGATCAAACATCTTTTGAAAAAAGTGATCATTGGACGGTCCAAATTACTCGATGAGATTTTTTTAGCCTTTTTGATTCCCATAAATTAAATATAATTATTTGATAATTATTAATAATTTATGGGCTTTGTTTAGGTGCTATCAAATCAGCGATAGCTCATGGGCACTCGGGATTGAGTTTTTGACTCGATCCGAGCAGCGTGAAGGTGGTCGTGTTTGCAGTCCTTTCTAACAATTTCAAATATTCCAAATGCATTCTAGATAATAGAATTTGCAAAGACAATCTCGAATTCAACGTGTGTAGTTTTTACGAAGTTCTAGTCTAGCCGATTAATTTATAAAATATTTCTGGAATTTTTAAGGGATTTTTTATTATTAATTGGACTATAGAGGATTTAGGGATTCAAACTAGAGACTAGAAAAATGGACTTAGATTAAGTTTCTTATAAGCCTTGGATGGGCATTGTGATTGTTGTTGTGAGCTTGAGGGCTTATATGTTGTGATTGCTATGAACTGTTTGAGTTTTGTGTTTTGGGCTTTCCAATAAGACCACCCTCGCCTAAAATGGTGGCCGAAGGAAAGAGAACTGATGTGAGAAAGAGGAAAGAGGAAAGAGAAAATGGGTGGTAATGGTCTTTTTGATCATTTTCCTAGACCATCGGATCGATGATTCGAGACCGTCGTTGAACTCAGTGTATTAAGATCTTTAAGATGGGACCAACCTCGCTCCAATTGGACATCATTTGAAAAAATCAATCATCGGATAATCTAGATTGCTCGATGAGATTTTTGAGCCTTTTCGATTCCCATAAATTAAATATAATTATGTGATAATTATTAAAAATTTATGGACTTTGTTTAGGTGTGATTGAATTGACAATAGCTCACGGGCACTCGAAACTGAGTTTTTAGCCCAATCTAAACAACTAGCAGGTTATCTGGGAAGGCAATCATGTTTGCAGTCACTTTCAGCATTTTTAAACATTTTGGATGCGCTCCAGATAGCAGAATTTTTGAAGGTAATCTCAAATTTAACTTTCAAGTTTTTACCTAGTTCTAATCTAGTCAATTAATTTGCAAAATATTTCTAGAATTTTCATAGGGTTTTTTATAATTAATTGGATTGTAGAGGAGTTAGAAACTCTTTTGCTCTTCTTATAAATAGTAAAAAGTGTTGCACTTTTAGTATTATTATTTTTTTTAAACATGAATGACATATTTTTTTTGCTTGTTGTGTGATTTATTCATTTTTTTATATAATATATTATTATTATTATTATTATTATAATATATGAATTATTAATAATAATAATATAATAATTTTTAATTTTTATTATGTATATGTTATATTTATACTTATTATTTTAGAATAAGTTAATAAAAATAAAAAATATAATAATAAAAATAAGAAATTATAGAGATGAAATTTATTATGAAAATTTTATTATTACAATATAATTTTATAATTGTTACTATTTTATAAATATATAAATTTATCTATTTGTTATTTTATTGGTTCATATATTTGCATGTTAAATTTTTTTAATAATAAAGTGTTGAGCTTATCAAAAACTAATTAGTTTTTAATATTATATAATTTTTATAAAACGTATATAATTAGCGTGAAAAATTTAAACTATTTTTAACATTATCTAAGAATTTATATATATAATAGTAAAATAAATTCTATTTCATATAATTTCATATAAACTATTTTCTATTTGATTTTTTAATTTTGGTCCATAAAATTAATTATGCTAATTACGCACACCCATATCAACAAGTATTAATATTATTGATTTTTGTTTGATATATAATACATTACATAATTTCATATTTTCTTATGATATGAAGAAAAATTTTGATAATAAGATTAACAAATATATTAACACTAGTATAATATTTATAAATAATAAATTAATGATTAAAATTTTCTTTTTATATAAAAAATAAAAAAACAATGCTAATAGAATAAAAATATTGAAGTTAATATATAATTATTTTTAATGTAATTATTATAATAAAAAATATATAAATAATTATTCGATTTATAGTAAAATACTTTATCAAACTAACTTATAACGTATTTTAAAATTAAATTTTTAATCATTATTTTTTCAAAAAGTAAACGTTAGATTTCAACAAAAGAAGTTATTGAATTTAGGTGCATAAAAATTCTATTACATCATGTTTGTATTCATACGAAAATTAAACTATTAATCAAAATATCAATTTGTATTTATATTTAAATATTAATTTATTAAATTGAAATAATAATTCTATATTAAAGTATCATTTCTAAATTTTTTATATGTATTCACTATTTACCAAGCTAAGATAAGATTATATTATTAAAAAAAATTAAAAAATATCTCCACCGAAAAAATAAAAAATATTATATTTTTTATATGTACACATTAATATTTTTAAAATTTTAATAATGTACCATTTTAAAATAAAAGAATGTATTATAAAATCTAATCATCCTATTAATTATATTAATTTTATAATTAAACTCAAGCTTAATATATTATGTTAATTATTAATTTTTAAAAATATATATATTTAAATTTTTTTTAAATATAATTTATTTTATATGCTTTATATATAATTATATATTATTTAAAAATTTAATATTCATATAATTTTATTATATATTACATACTAATTAAATATTTTTTATGAATTAATGAATATGAATTTTTTTTATAATATTTTTCCGTTGTAGCTTATCAACAAATGTTATAGTATTTACATAGGACTTATAAATTCAATCTTAATTAGAACTAGCTCATAATTAATGCAATACTTAAAACTTTTAGAAATATGTTTATAAATAGTTAAAAATTTTAGAAATATATTTATAACTAAAAATATAAATTTATTTTATATGAAATATTTTTAATGAATTTATAAGAAATTAAATTAAAAGAAAACTTCAATAATATTAATAAAAGATTTATATATTTGGCTGATAAAAATTAATTTCTTTTCTTATTCTTTTATGTAAATTTAAATATAATTATATTAAAATATTTTAATATAAATAGCTATAAGTTAGAGAAAGAAATTTATTAGGATTCATTAAAAAGATGATTCATATAAATAAAATAACTTCCTATTTGTAAATAATATAAATTATCATTGTATTTTTGTAAAATTTTATTTTAAATTATATTAATAGAAACTTAATTAAGTAGAGTTTAAATATAAGTAGGACTAACAATTTCTGATTTATATAAACTCTAAAATTATATAAATAATTAAATTTTAAATCCTAAGAATTTTAAATTTATGTAAACTCTAAATTAAATAATAAAAATATAATTATAAATATTATAAATAATAAAGAGTAATTTAAATAAAACTAATATTTTCCCCTTCACACATATATATATCCGTGATTGACCCATATATAATTTTCATAATTAGTAACTTAATATAACTCTATTAAAATATTTTGAAAACTTTAATCAGTTTAACATTCAGTTGCAATCTAATACATAAATCAAATAACTTTTAAATTTTTCATCGTATACATTAGCATATAATAAGTTATCGTCATTAACTAATTAAAGTTATTCTGAATTTCAAATGAAACATGCAAAAAATTAATTTTTTTAATTAATATACTAATTATTACTACCTAGAGCCACACCTTAAAAAAAAATTAATTTTAATGGGCTCATATTTTTATTGGCACATTAATTTAATGGAGGCAATAATGCATTTAGTCTTAAAATTGTCTAATAATTTTTTTTCTTGTTAGCCCATTAGTAATATATTATAATTTAATGGTCGCAAAGGTAATCAATATTCACATATTAATGTTCAAATTAATCGTATTATAATCAATTAATTCTTAGTATTAATATTAATAATATTTATTTTTTAAATTTTAATTTGAAAATAAATCTTTGACGATTATTAAATTAGTGAGCCCATTTTGAGATACCACCCAAAATATTATAATTTTAATTACGATAATTTATTAATGAGCCCATAAATTACCAGAATAGTAAAATAATTTAAACATTATATCATTCAAATTTTAATTATGTTGCCTATTTTTAATTGTTATATTATTTTTATTATGGGCCCATAAATAATAATTTTGGTTGATTAAATTAATGGCCTAAATATTGATTTAGTCAATATTTTATAATTTAAAAATTTTTTTATTGACTCAAAAAATAAAAAATTTAGTAGCCAATGAAACGTTGAATATTAACGATACTCACATTAATACACTTATTTTTAAAAATATTTTTTTAAAAAGAATTTAAAGAAATGAATAAATTGACCCACTAAATTTTTTACTTTATTGTTGACACCTAATTTATTCTTTTTTAATTTGGGTATCGTGTTAAATTTATTTTAAAATATTGTTAAGATTTTTTTAAGGTTAAATGTAAGAGACAATTAAGAGCATACCCATATTTAAAGTACTCTAAAATAATATTTAAAATTTTGAATGGATTGTGACTCTATTTCAACCCCCAAATTTGATGTTAAATGAATGAAATATTTAAACCTAAGTGTGAAATCACTAGAATGTTAGGTCATCAAATTTGAAATTGGGTAACAAGGGCCAATAAAATTAGTATTGTGGTCCAATTTTGAAATTAACAAATTATGGCCCAAAATTTTGTCGTCAAAGAAAATTTCAATTTGAAAAAAAAAATGGTGGCATTAAAAGTTTCTATCGTACCACTTAAATTGCTTTTTGTGAGATATATTATTGGCCAACACTCTTAATTATAAATTTCTCATTAATTTATAATATTACTTCAATATTCTATATTTATGAACTATTAGAATTAAATATGTTCAAAAAACAAATTTTAAGTGTAACTAGTTTTTCAAATTTTTTGACCTAGGAAATTACTATAATATTTAAATTGATTAAAGTTATATGATTAAAGTTATATTAAATTACTAATCATGAAAGTTATATATTAATTAATTATATTTATATCATGAAAATTATATATTAATTAATGATATTTGTAACATTTAGATATATGAAGTTAATGATGGATATAACAACTAGACTTTAAGTATTTTTAAGTATAGTATTTTATATAATTACAGTGTTCTACTAATATAGTTTTCAAAACCCATCAATAGATTTATATCCTAAATTTATACTATTAAAATATTATTAGCCCAATTTTAAATTTGAAATTTTAAACATTTAGAAAAAAATTAGACTAAAATAAAATAAGTTGTCTAAATATTTACATTGGCGTATAAGCAACTAAGCCATGTTTGAAAAGAACATCCAAATAATGGTGTTTAAATATTTTTATTTAAATTGGCCAATCTATTTATTTTAATATTTTGTTTAATATTAATTTCCAAATTTTAGTTATAAAAAAATATTTTTAAATTAACATTGTGTTTTAGATTTATTTAGATACTTTAAATAAAAAATTAATTTGAAATACTTGGGGCAATACCAACGTTGTAAAATATATAGGCCGATAAAATTTTTAACTCACGTTATCAATATTGCATTCGTCTAACATCAAACTCAGAGATTAATGAATATAGGCTTATTAAATTTTTTTATTTAATATGTTATTATATATTTAAAAGGTTAAGATTTAAGTAAAAATTAAAAAATTAAATTATTTGAATATAAGCTCATAAATTGATATGTTAAAAAAAAAATTTGTATTAATATGGGCTAATGTGGAGGTCTATATTCAATTTTTAAAGTTTAACTTAAATCATATGTGAATATTTAAAATTTTTAACAAAATTATTTTTAATAAAAAGATTTAAATCGTGAGGTAAATAAAAAAAATAAATCTATATTTTTTGTATTTTAAAAATATAAACAATTAATTTTTTCAATTTTATTAGGTGAATAAAAACTAGATCAAATGATCTGAAATAAAAGTAATAGGTATTCAATCCTACCATGTTGTTTTATGTACTGAATTTAATTTTTATACCACATATATGAATATTTTTTAATCATAAATTGACAAATAATTAGAGTCAATAAACTTTTTATAAGTTAATTTTTAAGTAATTTTTATATTATGTTTAATGAGCCTATCATTTACTTTGTTAACCACCTAATTAAATATAACAGAGCCCACAACAAATTTACATTTTTAATATTTGTTAATATAATTGACACAAAAGATACTATTAACCTCATATTTACTTTAAATTGGATACTTTATAAAAAATTTAAAATAGCTTATTTAACTTTATGGGCCCAATAATTTAAAATAGTATAAGGGTTAAAATATAATGAAAAAACTATGGGCCAATATATGAATTACAAATTATAAGATTTTTAATGTAAATCTATATATATATATATATATATATATATATATATATATATATATATATATATATATATATATATATATATATATATATATATGTCAATAAAAATTAATCTTTTAAAAATTAAAATATAAACTCATTTGGTGCCAATATACTTGGGCTAATTGATTATTTAAGTTCTTTTAAATCATGTTGGCCTAGTGTAAGTTTTAATTAACCCATCAAAAGCTTATAAAAATTTTAAGAATACTAATGTATTAGTTGTTATTACAATATAAGTAAAAAGGTATTTAAAAAAATATATTTAAAAATTAAAAAGAATTTTCCTAAATTTTAAATTTTAAAATATCTCAATTAAAAAGCTTTTTAACTTAAAAGAATAAGTTTTTACACAGTTATAATAAAAATATTAATTAATGATAATTATAAAATTTAGATATATGGGATGAATAATTGAGATAATTATTAGGGTTTAGGATATTTTTAATGGCTAAATTTAAATATTTCACAATTTTAATTAAATAAAAAATTTAATAGGAATTTAAAGAAATGAGTTAATATGGTTAAAAAACTAATAACAATTTGTTAACATTAGGATTACTAGAATAAAAACTAGTTTATAATTCTTTTAATATATTATAGTTTATTCACAATTTTAATCAAATAATGCAATTTTTTAACCATAAATATTTCAACTGTGGGCTAGTAAAAATTATTTGTATCGTGGGTAAAAATGGGCCGCACAATTCTATGTGTAATATTTAAGTCATAAATATTTAAAAACTTTAAATATATTTAACTTAATTTAAATTTTTTTCAAATATTTTTTATTATTTAAAAAAAATTAAAAAATATGAATCACTAATATAGAAAATGGTCTAAATTAGACTAATAATTTAATTAATTAATGACAATTATAACCAAAATATTGTGATCCACATTTTTTGTTAAATGTTCACTCACATTAAATTATGTTATTTTAATAATTATATGTACTAATTAAATTTATAGATAAATTACTTATTAAAATTAACTTTTTAAAACGCAATTTAAAAATGATTTTTTTTTGAACATTTACAACTAACTACATTGTCCCCGATTTAATAATCTTATTTCTTTTTAAGTAATAAATAACTCTATTGTTATAGGCCATCTAATTTTGAGAATAACAAAATATTTTTTTATTATGATTGTTAAATAACATATTTAAAAAAATCAATTAACAAATATTTAAATATATGTGTCATCACAATAATGTTATAACATTAAAATATTAAGAATATTGTCTAAATAAAACAAAGGTGTACTGGCTCATAGTTTAATTATTTTTAAATTTTTTTTATTACTCAAAAGTAAATTAAATTTTATTGATATAATAAATAATATTATTTTTAAAATTATGTCATTAATCAATTAATGATAATTATTACCAAAATATTGTGATCCACATTTTATGTTAAATGTTCACTCACATTAAATTATGTTATTTTAATAATTATATGTACTAATTAAATTTATAGATAATTACTTATTAAAATGAACTTTTTAAAACGAAATTTAAAAATGATTTTTTTTTCAACTTTTACAACTAACTACATTGTCCCCGATTTAATAATCTTATTTCTTTTTAAGTAATAAATAACTCTATTGTTATGGGCCATCTAATTTTGAGAATAAAAAAATATATTTTTTTAATATGATTGTTAAATAACATATTAAAAAAATCAATTAATAAATATTTAAATATATGAGTCATCACAATAATATTATAACATTAAAATATTAAGAATATTGGCTAAATAAAACAAAGGTGTACCTGGCTCATAGTTTAATTATTTTTAAATTTTTTTTATTTCTTAAAAGTAAATTAAGTTTTATTGATATAATAAATAATATTATTTTTTAAATTAACACATAAATAATAACTTAAATTCTTTTAACTAGACAAATAAACACTTAAGATTAAATTTTGTGCGAGTTGCATAAAACACTTAAATTTAATTGTTATTATTGTCATTGGCCTTATATATCTAAATATTACAACTGACATTAATTAATTTTTTTATTAGCCCAATAAAGTAAAAAAATTAATGATCAAATATTCTAGTAATTTTAATTTTTTTTATTGACCTAAATAAATAAATAAATTAATAAGTTTATATTTTAATTTTTAAAAAATTAATTTGAGAATTTAAATATGCCCATATTAGTTTTAGCCATTTGTATGGACATCTATATTACATATAAATATATAGAGGGGAACATTAAATTTATCTAAATTATCCTTTTTTCTTAAAATTAATTATAATTATATTTTTATTATTGAAATTAATTTTAAAGTATGTATACATTTAAAATTATTAATCTTAGAGTTTACATAAATTTAAAATTTATTAATCCTACTCATACTTAATTTCAATTAAATATAAAATTTTATAAGAAGTCATCTAAAATAAGATTTTAATAAATAAAAAATATTATTAATCTCTCTATTTATTATAAAAATATATATAAAAAAAACATATCTATAAAGACAAATAGATAATTCGTTGCTAATAATATATAATTATAGATAATAACAACTAATCCATTTAAATTTGTTATGTGCCATTAATAATTTTAACAATTAGTGCCTTCAAAATTATCATTGCTCATATTTAGTGATAAGAATTTTGTCACTAAATCTTTTATAATGATACAATATTCTATATTATCAATAATAACTTTTAGCAATGGAATATTTGTCACTAAATATTTAATAATTTCTTTTTTTAATATTATAATAATTAATATAAATTAAAATTTTAATATTATTTTAATAAAATTAATAAATAAATATATATATATATATAAATTTAAAAATTTTAATTCTATTTGTAATTAAATTCTATTTAATTAAGTTTATTATTGTAATTCAAAATCAAATTTTATAAAAAAATAACTAAAATCGAAAATTATTCATACAAAAATCGTTGCTTTCTTTTTCTTAAAAAAAAGTTTGTTTTGTAAAATTAAATAAAAAAAAGACTTTTGTTAAAAAAATTGATATTTTTATAAAATTTAATTAAAAAAATAAAAAATTCAATTTTTTTAAAATTTTCTATTTTTAAAAATATTGATAAATATGTAAATACCATATTTTGTCTGGACATTTTAACCAAAATGATAAAAATAATAATAATTAAATTTTGATTTTTCCTATATGACAATTCGATCGTTAATTTTAAAACAAGTTCTAATTTCAATGATCAAATTTAATCCATCTTCAATTTTTTTTTTGAGCCTAATCAATTTTTAATTTGAATTTTATTTTGATTTTTCCTTCCATCTCTAACTCTTAATTAGATTTATTTTTATTTTTATTTATTTTAAAAAATTTTGATTTAATTTTAATTAATTAATTTAATTAAAAAATCATTTTTGTACCAATTTTAATGTTGACTACCAATTTTATGAAGATTTAATCTCATTCTTTAGATTTAAAGTTTAATTTAAAAAATAGAAGAAAAATGGTAAAATTGTTTTAATTAATCCCCACTTTGATATTCTTTTTTTAATTTTACTTCTTAGCCATTAGATTTATCAGAACAAAAACAAATTTTTGGTACTTTTAATCCTTACTTTTAATTTTTCTTAAGATTTAATTTTTACTCTTGGATTAGAGTTAGTTAAAATAATTTTGCACCTTTTTATCTTAACCTTTTATTTTTATAAGAATTAATTTAGACCTTAGAATTAAAAGTGAAATGATAAAATTGGTACAAAGTGATCTTAGCCATCTTTTTTTTTTTAGTGTTTAATTTTAGACCCTTGGACTAGGAGTTGGTTAAAGTAATGTGCACACTTTAATCTAGGCCCTTCATTTTTATAAGGATAAATCTAAACTCTTAGATCAAAAAGTAATATAACAAAATAATCCCAAATTAATCCTAGACATTAAATATTTAGGAAATTAATTTTAGACCATTAGATGTAGAGTTTATTAAAAAGAGAAAATGACAAAATTAATATCTTTTAATTTTGACCCTTAATCTCTTTTTGTAAGGACAAATTTTCCACCATTGGATCAAAATTGGTTAAAGAAATAAAAACAAAATGTACAATCTAATCTTGGCCCTTACTTTTTGTAAGGATAATTCTTGACCCTTGGATCAAAAGAAGTAGAAACAAAATAGTTCTATTTTAATCTAAACCATTAATTTTTATTTATTTATTTATTTTAATTTTTGACCATTAAATTTAGGCTGAAAAAAATAGTAATAAAAATAAAATAAATTTTGGTACTTTTAAATCTGAATCTTCTTTTGACATCTTAAATCTTAATCTTTGATTTTAGGGTTTTTATTTCTTTATAAATGCCATTCATTTACTGTTAGGAAATTGGTTAAAAAAATAAAAACAAAATGTACAATCTAATCTTGGCCCTTACTTTTTGTAAGGATAATTCTTGACCCTTGGATCAAAAGAAGTAGAAACAAAATAGTTCTATTTTAATCTAAACCATTAATTTTTATTTATTTATTTATTTTAATTTTTGACCATTAAATTTAGGCTGAAAAAAATAGTAATAAAAATAAAATAAAATTTGGTACTTTTAAATCTGAATCTTCTTTTGACATCTTAAATCTTAATCTTTGATTTTAGGGTTTTTATTTCTTTATAAATGCCATTCATTTACTGTTAGGAAGGAGGAGGAGCATTTTTAGAGGAGTGAATTTTAGAGTAAAAAAAATCTTTGAAATCTTCTCTCTCTTCAAAACGATATTGCAGGAGCAGCCTTCCTCCCATTCTCTCCCTTTCAATTTCAACTCGTATCCTGATATTTTAACGCTTCCTTGATCCCTCTCAGTCGTCTTTCATCTTAATTCCACCTCACATCAGGCCCAATCCAACTCCATCTCACAACCTCTTTCCATGTCCATCTCTTACCCATTTTCAACTCTCCAAATCTCACAAAATTAGCACCATTTGCGTAGCTCATCTCCAATCAACACAAGTCAGGATTCTATTTGGGGTTCATAGCATCTGCATTAATCATAACACGAGCAATGGTTCAAGTCTACCAAAAGATGCAACAGTTCAGACAGCTACAGACCCACGCCAGTCGTACCAATAGACATCAGCCACTCAAAGCTCAAGCCCTTCACTCAAAGTTTTGGAATTAAATCAGGCATCTCTTTGATTTCACGCTGTGCAAGTTCTAACTCGTGTTCCAATCTACATTAACCAATCGCAATATCGAACCACATTCTTGATTATGCGTTAGTGTAGGTAATGATAAACTCTATGATTCCTTCTTTTTTTTTTTTCAGATTAAATGCCTTTCATTTGTGGATTTTTTTTTTCTAATTAAAAGTGATGTTTCGATAAAATAGGTGTTGTTGGTCTCTAAAAATCAGATACATAGCCCTTTAGTAATTTTGGGACCTATTTCGATTTATGGTGCTATTTAAGTAGAAATTTTCCATATATTAATTACTAATTTATGTCTTCTTTTTTTATTCCATTTTGTGATATTTTGAAATATTGTTCCTATTATTCAATCTCTCAAAAAATGATTCAAGGCATCTTATCTAAAGCAATGTTATATTATCCATAAAATTGTGGCTGTTAACTTTTAGTAGATATCATCCATATGGTCTATAGTGTTCATTTACCCTGTTTGCAAGTTACATTGACCATATAATTTATAAGCTCATGCAAAAGAAGTCACTAACCCCATACAAGTTTCATATACTATGCTGGTTTTTTTTTTCTTTACAGTTAAGCATTCATCATCTCAATTTTTATTTTATTTTGTTTTATTTTTGTTTCACTTATTCTTATTGTAGTTTATATGACTTATATGGGGTTGGTACTTTCTTGTCCTTAGCTGTTTGCATTTAGAATGCATTTTAATTGTTATTTCTCTTTGCAGTAATCCTTTAGTTTCATGTTTGAGATCTTTAATGATAAATTTCTTTAATTAAATAAGGGATACCCTTAAATTGTTTCTATTTATTGATATTATTTAAATTAATTTTTTTTAGTTAATAAAGGGGTAAACAATGGTGTAATTTTGATTTAAGGGCAAGTTTAACTTAAACCACTTTAAAATTAAATATATTAATACAATTTTTGGTTTAACGGCAAATTTGCCTTAAATCATTTAAAGTTAAAAATGAATAATAAATAAATAAAGTATACAATTTTGGTTTAACAATAATTTTGTCTTTAGTTATTCAAATATTATTGAAACTTAACTTTTTATACTTGTCTGGTGCTACTAGAGTGCCTCGTTGGCCACTGGTCTAAGCTGTCGGAGGCTGAATGGAGAGAAAAGGGAAGAGAGAGTTGCAAGGAGGGAAAGAGAGCTATAAAGGGAGGGGACTTTTATTGACTGCATTTTGATTGGCTAATTTTTTTTTATTACACATTAAGCCCTAAACTTTTGCAAGATTTTCAATTAGGTCTAAAATTCTTTTCAATAGGGTCTAATTATACTTTAATTAATTTAAATCAAGTTTTAAATAAAATACAACAACATTAATAATAATAATAATAATAATTATTATTATTATTATTATTATTATTATGACATTAAAATAAACTTAAATTGAATTAAAAATTAGTTTTAATGTTTTAAATTAAAATCACAAATCAAGACTAAATAAATATGGCAATGTGAGCTCAACTAAGAGTTTTAAAATGTTATACTTAAATAAATCCTTAAAATTGTCCATAAATAAGTCAACAACACTAATTTAAAATCCCATTTAATAATACTAATACTTTAATACTTGATATACTATTAAACTTTAGGATAAACCATTTAAATTAAAATTGAAACCTTAAAATAATTTCATAAAATATGTTTGCAAGAAATAACATTAAAATAATCAATTTTTAATCATAAATAAATTTTAATTAATTTTTTTTCGGGGCATAACTAAAAATTAAAATTTTGGAGATGCCATGTCTCTGTTTCAACCCCTAAGTTCAGTGTTAGATGGATGTAACATTTAGATCTAAGTGTTTTGTATATTTAACTCAAAATTTGAATTTTTTTAAAAAATAATTTCTTATTAATTAAAAGGAAATTTTTAAAATTATGGGTCACTAATTTTCTAATTTTGTAAGATAAATAAAAACCAATCTTTTAAAAAATAAAATATAGACTCATTAATTTTTTCTTTAATTGGGCCAATAAAAAAATTTTAAATTACTAGAATATTGGCCTACTGAATTTTATGCTTTATTAAGCCAATAAAAAAAAAATTAATGACGATTATGACATTTAGATATATAGGTCCAATGATGGATATAACAATTAGACTTAGGTGTCTATTTGTTTTATATATCTCATTCATAATTTAATTCTTTTTAAAATATATAGGTCCAATGATGGATATAACAACTAGACTTAGGTGTCTATTTGTTTTATATATCTCATTCATAATTTAATTCTTTTTAAATGGTTTTTTTTACTTACAAATAATTTTAAAAAATATCTACGACAAACTTTTTAACTAAGTTGGGCTAATAAAAAAAATAAGTTTGAAGTTAATAGAATATGGGCTCATTAGTTTTATTTATTTATTTACTTGGTGTAATAAAAAAATGAACCTTTTAAAATTTTGTTATGATTTTTTTAAAGTTAAACGTGATATGCGGTTAAGAATATATCTCCATTTAGAGTGCTCTAAATTAAAAATTAAAATTTTGCAGAGGCTGTGACTCTGTTTCAATCCTTGAGTTCCGTGATACGATGCAACATTTAGACCTAAGCATTTTGTATATTTAACTCACAACTTGAATCTTTTTAAAATAATTTTTTTATTACTTAAAGGATAATTTTAAAATTCTTGCCACTAATTTTCTAATTTTGTTGGGTCAATAAAAACTAATCTTTTAAAATATTAAAATATGGACTTATTAATTTTTTTTACTTTAATTGGGCCAATAAAAAATATTTAAATTACTAGAATAGTGGCGCATTAAATTTTTTGTTTCATTAGGCCAATAAAAAATATCAATTACTGATTATTATAACATTAACATATAAGGGACTAATGACAGATATCATAATTAGACCTAGTTGTTTTATCTATTACTCACAATTTAATTCTTTTTAAATTTTTTTTTATAGCTTAAAAATATTGGCAGTCAATTTTCGACTAAATTGGGCCAATATAAAAGTTAAGTTTGAAATTATTAGAATATGGTCTCATTAAATTTTTTTATTTAATTGGGGTAGTAAAAAAATTCCAACTTTTAAAATTTTATTAAGATTTTTTTGAGAAAAAATGTGCTAAGTGATTAAAAACACACCCACATTTAAAATATTCTAAATTAAAACTTAAAATTTTGAGGGTTATGGGTCTGTTTCGACCTATGAGTTCGTTGTTAGATGGATGCAACATTTACACATAGATATTTTGTGTATTTAACTCACAATTTGAATCTTTTTAAAATATTTTTTTATTACTTAAAGGAAAATATTAAAAATATGGACTACTAATTTTTCGATATTGTTAGATCAATAAAAACTAATCTTTTAAAAATTAAAATATGGACTCACTAATTTTTGTTTAATGGGGCAAATAAATAAATATTTAAATTACTAGAATATTAGTCCCTCAAATTTTTTGCTTCATTGGGCTAATAAAAAAAATCAATTATTTATGATTATAACATTTAGATATATGGCGCTAATGATAGATATAACAATTAGACATAGTTTTTTTATGCACTCACTCATAATTTAATTTTTTTTAAATTCATTTTTATTGTGCAAAAATAAATTTAAAAAATATCAGCCACCCATTTTTTAACTGAGTTGAGCCAATACGGAAAAAAATTTCAAATTATTAGAATTTAGGCTCATTAAATTTTTTTATTTAATTGGGTTAATAAAAAAAAATTAGCCTTTTAAAATTTTATTAAGATTTTTTTACGCTAAACATGAGTAACAGTTAAGAACATACCTATATTTAAAGTACTCTAGAGGCTGTAGCCCTATTTCAACCCTCGAATTCGGTGTTAGATGGATACAAAATTTAGAACTAAGTGAAAAGTGTAAATCACCATTTGAATCTATTTAAAATATTTTTTATTATTTAAAGAAAAATTTTAAAAATACAGGCCACTAATTTTTTTATTTTGTTAGGTAAATAAAAACTAATCTTTTAAAAATTAAAATATAGACTCATTAATTTTTCTTTAATTGCGCTAGTAAAAAACTTTTAAATTACTAAAATATTAGTCCATTAAATTTATGGTTTATTAGGCCAATAAAAAAAATCAATTAATGATAATTATGACATTTAGATATATGGGCCAATAATGGATATAACAACTAGACCTAGGTACTTTATATACCTCGCTCACAATTTAATTATTTTTAAATTCTTTTTTATTGCAAAAAAAAATAAATTTAAAAAATTTTGGTGGCCAATTTTTTAACTATGTTGGGCCAATAAAAAAATAAATTTGAAACTATTAGAATATGGACTCAGTAAATTTTTTTTATTTAATTGGGAAAATTTTAAAAAAAATGAAGCTTTTAAAATTTTGTTAAGATTTTTTTTTAAAAAAACTGAACGTGATGGGCAATTAAGAGCATACCCATATTTAATGTACTCAAAATAAAAAATTAAAATTTTTGAGAGGTTGTGGGTTTGTTTCAACCTACGAGTTCATTGTTAGATGGATGCAACATTTAGATATAAATATTTTATGCATTTAACTCACAATTTGAATCTTTTTAAAATATTTTTTATTACTTAAAGGGAAATATTAAAAATGTGGACTACTAATATTTTGATATTGTTAGGTTAATAAAAACTAATCTTTTAAAAATTAAAATATTTCCTCATTAATTTTTATTTAATTGGGCAAATAAATAAAATTTTAAATTACTAGAATATTGGTTCCTCAAATATTTTGCTTCATTGGGTTAATAAAAAAAAATCAATTAATGATGATTATAATAAATTTTTTATTTGATTGGGCTAATAAAAAAACTGGCCTTTTAAAATTTTCTTAGGATTTTTTTAAGCTAAACGTGAGTGACATTTAAGAACATACCCATATTTAAAATACTCTAAAGGTTGTAGCTTTGTTTCAACCCTCAAGTTTAGTATTAGACGAATACAATAAAAAAAAATTAATTAATGACAATTATAACATTTACATATATGAAGCCAATGATAGATATAACAACTATACCTAGATATTTTATGTACTCACTCACAATTTAATTCTTTTTAAAACATTTTTTATTACTTAAAAATAGATTTAAAAAATATTGATGACTAATTTTTCAACTAAACTGGGAAAACAAAAAATATAAGTTTCAAATTATTAAAATATGAGTAATTAAATTTTTTATAATTGAGCTAATAAAAAAAAATTAACCTTCAAAATTTTTGTTAAGATTCTTTTAGGCTCAACGTGAAACATAGTTAAAAACATACTTATATTTAAAGTACTCTAAATTAAAAAGTTAAAATTTTGAGGGGCTATGACTCTGTTTTAAACTCTGAGTTTGGTATTAGACAGATAGAACATTTAGTCTTTAGTATTCCATTTATTTAACTCACAATTTTAATCTTTTTATAAAAATTTTTTTACTTAAATGAAAATTTAAAAAATGTGAGCCACTAATTTCTCAATTTTGTTAATTTGGTAAAAAATAATCTTTTAAAATTAAAATATGGAATCATTAATTTTTATTTAATTAGACCAATAAAAAACTTTTAAATTACTAAAATATTGGTCTGTTAAATTTTTTGCTTTATTGCACTAACAAAAATATCAATTCATGATTATTATAATATTTAGATATATGGAGCCAATGATAAATATAACATCTAAACCTAGCCATTTTATGTACTCACCTATAATTTAATTCTTTTTTAATTTGTTTTTTGGTTAAAAAAATTTAAAAAACAATGGCAGTTAATTTTTCAACCATGTTGGGCCAATAAAAAAAGTTTGAATTATTTGAATATGAGCTCATTAAATTTTTTATGAAAATGAGCTAGTAAAAAAAATCAACCTTTTAAAATTTTATTGAGATTTTTTTGAGGCTGAACATGATAGGCAATTAAGAATATAACTACATTTAAAGTATTTTAAATAAAAAATTAAAATTTTTAAGGGGCTGTAGCTCCATTTCAACCGACAAGCTTGGTACTAGGCAGATGCAATATTTAGACTTAGCTATTTTGTATATTTAACTCACAATTTAAATCTTTTTAAAATATTCTTCTATTACATAAAGGAAAATATTAAAAATGTGGACCACTAATATTTTGATTTTGTTAGGTCAACAAAAATTAATCTTTTAAAAATAAAAATAAGGACTCACTACTTTATGTTTAATTAGACAAATAAAAAAAATTAAATTATTAGAATATTAGTCCCTTAAATTTTTGATTCATTGGGCCAATAAAAAAAATTAATTAATGACGATTATAAAATTTAAATATATGAGGCCAACGATAGGTATAACAATTAGACATAGTTGTTTTATGCACTCACTCACAATTTAATTCTTTTCAAATTCTTTTTTATTACTTAAAAATAAATATTGGTGAAAAATTTTTTAATTGAGTTGGGCCAAAAAAAGAGCTTCAAATTAGTAGAATATAGGCTCATTAAATTTTTTTATTTAATTAGGCTAAAAAAAAATCAACCTTTTAAGTTTTTTTAAGATTTTTGAAGCTAAATGTGAGTGATCAATAAGAATATACCTACATTTAAAGTACTCTAAATTAAAAATTAACATTTCGGAGAGGCTGTGATTTTATTTTAACCTTCGACTTTGGTGTTAAATGAATACAACATTTAGATCTAGGTGTAACACCCTAGGCAAATCGCACATTGGCAAAACACGGGAGAGATGCTGGGTTTATAAGTTGGTGGTTCGTAACCCCTAGTGACGCATTTTAAAACCGTGAGGGCTTCGGTCCAGAGTGGACAATATCACTAGTGGGCCGGGCCGTTACATTTGTGGTATCAGAGCTGCTCCGCGTGCAACCTTGAGCGATGGTGGGGCAAACCTCAGCAAGGACGCTGAGTCCCATAAGGGGGGTGGATTGTAACACCCTAGGCAAATCCCACATCGGCAAAACACGGGAGAGATGCTGGGTTTATAAGTTGGCGATTCGTAACCCCTAGTGACGCGTTTTAAAACCGTGAGGGCTTCGGCCCAGAGCGGACAATATCACTAGTGGGCCGGGCCATTACACTAGGTGTTTTGTGTTTTACCTCATAATTTAAATCTTTTTAAAAATAATTTTTTATTACTGGAAGAATAATTTTAAAAATACTCAAACACTAATTTTTTCAATTTTATTAGGTCAATAAAAATTAATCGTTTAAAATTAAAATATGGACTCATTAGTTTATTGTTTTAATTGGGCCAAACAAAAAAAAATTAAAATTATTAGAATATTTCCCATTAAATTTTTGTTTTATTTGGCCAATAAAAAATATCAATTAATGACGATTATAACGTTTATATATGTGGAGCCAATGACGGATATAACAACTAGACCTAAGCATTTATTAGTCACTTATAATTTAATTCTTTTTAAATCCTTTCTTATTACTTAGAAATAGGTTTTAAAAATATCGATGACCTATTTTTCAACTAAATTGGGAAAATAAAAATGTAAGTTTCAAATTATTAGAATATGAGTGATTAAATTTTTTTATTTAATTAAGCTAATAAAAAAATCAACCTTCAAAAATTTTGTTAAGAATTTTTTAGGCTAAATGTGAAACGTACTCTAAATTAAAAAGTTAAATTTTGAAGGGCTATATCTCTGTTTCAATCCCTGAGTTTAGTGTTGAACATATAAAATATTTAGACCTAGATATTTTGTGTATTTAACTCACAATTTGAATCTTTTTAAAATATTTTTTTATTTCATAAAGGAAAATATTAAAAATATGGGCCACTAATTTTTTGATTTTTTTAGGCCAATAAAAGCTAATCTTTTAAAAATTAAAATAGGTACTCGCAAGTTTTGGATTACTTGGACAAATAAAAATTTTAAACTACTAGAATATTGGTCCCTTAAATTTCTCGCTTCATTGGGCTAATAAAAAAAATTAATTAATGACGATTATAAAATTTATATATATGAGGCCAACTATGAATATAACAATTAGACATATTTGTTTTATGTACTCACTCACAATTCAATTCTTTTCAAATTCTTTTTTATTTCTTAAAATCAAATATTGGTGGCAAATTTTTTAACTAAGTTGGGCCGATAAAAAAGCCTCAAATTATTAGAATATAGGCTCATTAAATTTTTTATTTATTTGGCTAATAAGAAAATCAACCTTTTAAGTTTTGTTAAGATTTTTAAAGCTAAATGTGAGTGATGGATAAGAACATACTCACATTTAAAGTACTCTAAATTAAAAATTAAAATTTCAGAGAGGCAGTGATTCTGTTTCAACTCTCGACTTTGGTGTTAGACGAATACAACATTTAGACCTAGGTGTTGTGTGTGCTCAACTCACAATTTGAATCTTTTTAAAAATATTTTTTTTATTACTAAAAGAATAATGTTAAAAATACTCAACACTAATTTTTTCAATTTTATCAGGTCAATAAAAATTAATCCTCTATGATTAAAATATGGACTCATTAGTTTATTGTTTTAGTTGGGCCAAACAAAAAACTTTAAAATTATTAGAATATTTGGCCATTAAATCTTTTGCTTCATTTGGCTAATAAAAACTATCAATTAATAATAATTATAACATTTACATATATAGAGCCAATGACGAAAATAACAACTAGACGACGGTATTTATTACTCACTTACAATTTAATTCTTTTAAAATCATTTTTTATTACTTAAACATAGATTTAAAAAATATTGATGACTAATTTTTTAATTAAATTAGGAAAATAAAAAATATAAGTTTCAAATTATTAGAATATGAGTGATTAAATTTTTTATTTAATTGAGCTAATAAAAAAATCAACTTTCAAAAAATTTTGTTAAGACTTTTTTAGGCTAAACGTGAAACATAATTAAAAACATACCTATGTTTAAAATATTATAAATTAAAAAGTTAAAATTTTGAGGGGCTACAACCCTGTTTCAATCCCTGAGTTTAGTGTTAGGCAGATATAAAATTTAGACCTAACTACTTTGTGTATTTAACTCACAATTTGAATCTTTTTTAAATACTTTTTTATTAATAAAAAAAATAATTTTAAAAATACTCAACACCAATTTTTTCAATTTTATTAGGTCAATCAAAATTAATCTTTTAAAATTAAAATATGGACTCATTAGTTTATTGTTGTAATTGGGCCAAACAAAAAATATTAAAATTATTAGAATATTTGCCCATTAAATTTTTTGCTTTATATAGCCAATAAAAAATATCAATTAATGATGATTCTAACAGTTACATATATGAAGCCAATGACGGATAAAACAACTAAACCTAGGTATTTTATGTACTCACTTATAATTTAATTCTTTTTAAATCCCTTTTTATTACCTAAAAATAGATTTAAAAAATATCCATGGCCAATTTTTCAATTAAATTGGAAAAATAAAAAATTTGAGTTTCAAATTATTAGAATATGAGTGATTACATTTTTTATTTAATTGAGCTAATAAAAAAAAATCAACCATAAAAAATTTCATTAAGATTTTTTTAGGCTAAATGTGAAATATAGTTAAAAACATATGTGCATTTAAAGTACTCTAAATTAAAAAGTTAAAATTTTGAGAGACTATAACTCTATTTCTATCCCTGAGTTTGGTGTTAGGCAAATACAATATTTAGACCTAGCTATTTTGTGTGTTTAACTCATAATTTGAATCTTTTTAAAATATTTTTTTATCACATAAAGGAAAATATTAAAAATGTGGACCACTAATTTTTTTATTATGTTAGGCCAATAAAGGCTAATCTTTTAAAAATTAAAATATGGACTCACTAGTTTATGTTTATTGGACAAATAAAAAAAAAACTTTTAAATTACTAGAATATTGGTTCCTTAAATTTTTCACTTCATAGGGCCAGTAAAAAAAATTAATTAATGATGATTATAAAATATATAACAATTAGGCATAGTTGTTTTATGCACCCACTCACAATTTAATTCTTTTCAAATTCTTTTTTATTACTTAGAAACAAGTATTGGTGACCAATTTTTTAGCTGAGTTGGGCCAATAAAAAAATTTCAAATTATTAAAATATAGGCTCATTGAATTTTTTATTTAATTGGACTAAAAAAAATTAACCTTTTAAGTTTTGTTAAGATTTTTAAAGCTAAATGTGAGTGATGAATAAGAACATACAACTCAACTCAACTCAACAAAGCCTTTATCCCAAAAATTTGGCGTCGGTTATATGGATTCGCTTTCTCCACTCTGCACAATTTTGGATTAAATCCTCAGAAATGTCATATTGTACTACTCTCCTCCAAGTTAATTTAGGTTTACCCTTTTTTTTTTCTATCCTCTAACCTAATGTGCTCTACTTGTCTAACTGGAGCCTCCGTATGTCTACACTTCACATAACCAAACCACTTTAATCTCCCTTCTCTCAACTTATCCTCACGAATAAGAACATGCCAACATTTAAATACTCTAAATTAAAAACTAAAATTTTGGAGAGCCTGTGATTCTGTTTCAACCCTCGCTTTGGTGTCAAACAAATACAACATTTAGACCCTGGTGCTTTGTGTGTTTAACTCATAATTTGAATCTTTTTAAAAATATATTTTTTTGATTACTGAAAGAATAATTTTAAAAATACTCAACACTAATTTTTTCAATTTTATTAGGTCAATAAAAATTAATCTTTTAAAATTAAAAAGTGGACTCATTAGTTTATTATTTTAATTGGGCCAAACCAAAAACTTTAAAATTATTAGAATATTTGGCCATTAAATTTTTTGTTTCATTTGGCTAATAAAAACTATCAATTAATGATGATTATAACATTTACATATATAGAGCCAATGACGGATATAACAACTAAACCTAGGTATTTTATGTACTCACTCACAATTTAATTATTTTTAAAGCCTTTTTTATTACCTAAAAATAGATTTAAAAAAATCGATGACCAATTTTTCAACTAAATTGGAAAAATAAAAAATTTGAGTTTCAAATTATTAGAATATGAGTGATTACATTTTTTTATTTAATTGAGCTAATAAAAAAAATCAACCTTCAAAAATTTTGTTAAGATTTTTTTAGGCTAAACGTGAAACATAGTTAAAAATATATCTGTATTTAAAGTACTCTAAATTAAAAAGTTAAAATTTTGAGGGGCTATAACGTTGTTTGAACCCATGAGTTTGGTGTTAGGAAGATACAATATTTAGACCTAGCTATTTTGCGTATTTAAGTCAGAATTTGAATCTTTTTAAAATATTTTTTTTTCACATAAAGGAAAATATTTTTTTGATTTTGTTCAATCAATAAAAGCTAATCTTTTAAAAATTAAAATATAGACTCACTAGTTTTTGTTTATTTGGACAAATAAAAAAATTTTTTAAATTACTAGAACATTGGTCCCTTAAATTTTTCGCTTCATTGGGCCAATAAAAAAAATCAATTAATGACGATTATAAAATTTATATATATGAGGCCAATGATGGATATAAAAATTAGACATATTTATTTTATGCACTCACTCACAATTTAATTCTTTTCAAATTCATTTTTATTACCTAAAAATAAATATTGGCGATAAATTTTTTAACTGAGTTGGGCCAAAAAAAAAGTTTCAAATTATTAGAATATAGCTCATTAAATTTTTTATTTAATTGGGCTAATAAAAAAAATCAGCCTTTTAAGTTTTGTTAAGATTTTTAAAGCTAAATGTGAGTGATGGATAAGAACATACCCACATTTAAAGTACTCTAAATTAAAAATTAAAATTTTGGAGAGGCTGTAATTATGTTTGAACTCTCAACTTTGGTGTTAGACGAATACAGCATTTAGACCTAGGTGTTTTGTGTGTTTAACGCATAATTTGAATCTTTTTAAAAATATTTTTTTATTACTAAAAGAATAATTTTAAAAATACTCAACACTAATTTTTTCAATTTTATTAGGTCAATAAAAATTAAACTTTTAAAATTAAAATATGGACTCATTAGTTTATTATTTTAATTGAGCCAAACAAAAAACTATAAAATTATTAGAATATTTGCCCATTAAATTTTTTTACTTTATCTGGATAATAAAAAATAATTAATAACGATTAATGGAGCCAATGACAGATATAACAACTAGACCTAGGTATTTATTACTCACTCATAATTTATTTTTTTTAATTCTTTTTTATTACTTAAAAATAGATTTAAAAAAATTTTGATGACCAATTTTTCAACTAAATGGGCAAATAAAAAATGCAAGCTTTAAGTTATTAGAATATGAGTTATTAAATTTTTAATTTAATTAAGCTAATTAAAAAAATTCAACCTTTTAAAATTTTGTTAAAATTTTTTTAGACTAAACATGAAACATAGTTAAAAACATACCTACATTTAAAGCAGTCTAAATTAAAAAGTTAAAATTTTGAGGGGCTGTAACTCTGTTTGAATCCCCAAGCTTGGTGCTAGGCAGATACAATATTTTGACATGCCTATTTTGTGCATTTAATTCACAATTCAAATTTTTTGAAAATATTTTTTTATTACATAAATGAAAGTAATAAAAATGTAGGCCCCTAATTTTTTGATTTTGTTAGGTCAATAAAAGCTAGTCTTTTAAAAATTAAATTATGGACTCGCTAGTTTTTATTTACTTAAACAAATAAAAAAAACTTTTAAGTTACTAGAATGTTGGTTCCTTAAATTTTTTGCTTCATTGGGAAAAAAAAAATAATTAATGACAATTATAAAATTTAGATATATGAAGCCAATGATGGATATAACAATTAGACTTAAAGTACTCTAAATAAAAAATTATAATTTTGGAGAGGCTGTGATTCTGTTTTAACCCTCGACTTTGGTGTTAGAAGAATACAATATTTAGATTTATGTGTTTTGTGTGTTTAACTCACAATTTGAATCTTTTTAAAAATATTTTTTTATTACTGAAAGAATAAATTTAAAAATACTCAGCACTAATTTTTTTCAATTTTATTAGGTCAGTAAAAATTAATCTTCTAAAATTAAAATATGGATTCATTAGCTTATTGTTTTAATTGGGCCAAACAAAAAACATTAAAATTATTAGAATATTTACAAAGTAAAATTTTTATATTATTTGGCAAAAAAAAATCAATTAATAACGATTATAACATTTAAATATATGGAGCCAATGATGGATATAACAACTAAACCTAGGTATTTATTACTCACTCACAATTTAATTCTTTTTAAATCCTTTTCTATTACTTAAAAATAGATTTAAAAGATATCGATGACCAAATTTTCATCTAAATTGGGAAAATAAAAAATGTAATTTTCAAATTATTAGAATATGAGCGATTAAATTTTTTATTTAATAGAGCTAATAAAAAAAATTAATCTTCAAAAATTTTGTTAAGATTTTTTTAAGCAAAGCGTGAAACATAGTTAAAAAATATCTTCATTTAAAGTACTCTAAATTAAAAAGTTAAAATTTTGAATATTTTTAAAATATTTGTTTATTACATAAAGGAAAATATTAAAAAAGTGGGTTTTGATTTTTTTTGGTCGATAAAAGCTAATCTTTTAAAAATTAAAATATGGACTAGGTAGTTTTTGTTTACCTGGACAAATTAAAAAAAAAACTTTTAAGTTACTAGAATATTGGTCCCTCAAGTTTTTTGCTTCATTTGGCCAATAAAAAAAAATTAATTAATGACAATTATAAAATTTAGATATATGAGGCCAATGATGGATATAACAATTAGATATAATTATTTTATACACTTACAAACAATTTAATTCTTTTTAAATTCATTTTTATTACTTAAAAATAAATATTGGTGACAAATTTTTTAACTGAGTTAGGCCAATAAAAAAGCTTCAAATTATTAGAATATAGGCTCATTAAATTTTTTATTTAATTGGGCTAATAAAAAATCAACCTTTTAATTTTTGTTAAGATTTTTAAAGCTAAATGTGAGTGATGGATAAGAACATACCCACATTTAAAGTACTCTAAATTAAAAATTAAAATATCGGAGGAACTGTGATTCTGTTTCATCCCTCAACTTTGATGTTAGACGAATACAATATTTACACCTAGGTATTTTGTGTGTTTAACTCACAATTTGAATCTTTTAAAATTTTTTTTTATTACTGGAAGAATAATTTTAAAAATACCCAACACTAATTTTTTCAATTTTATTAGGTCAATAAAAATTAATCTTTCAAAATTAAAATATAGACTCATTAGTTTATTGTTTTAATTGGGCCAAACAAAAAACATTAAAATTATTAGAATATTTGCCCATTAAATTTTTTGTTTTATTTGGCCAATAAAAAATATCAACTAATGACGATTATAACATTTATAAATATGGAGCCAATGACGGATTTAACAACTAGACCTTGGTATTTATCACGCACTCACAATTTAATTCTTTTTAAATCCTTTTTTCTTGCTTAAAAATAGATTTAAAAAATATCGATGACCAATTTTTCAACCAAATTGGGAAAATAAAAAATGTAAGTTTCAAGTTATTAGAATATGAGTGATTAAATTTTTTATTTAATTGAGCTAATAAAAAAAGTCAACCTTTTAAAAATTTATTGAGATTTTTTTGAGGCTAAACGTGATAGGCAATTAAGAACATAGCTACATTGAAAGTAATCTAAATTTAAAATTAAAATTTTTGAGGGGCTGTAGCTCTGTTTCAATCAATAAGTTTGGTGTTAGGCAGATGTAATATATAGACCTAGCTATTTTATGTATTTAACTCACAATTTGAATCTTTTTAAAATATTTTTTTATTACATAAAGAAATCCTAGGATGGGTGACCTCCTGGGAGGTTCTTCATTCTACCTACGAGACAAAATCATGAGGCCCAGGATGGGGTGGGCCAAAGCGAATAATTCATTTAGTGGTTGGAGCAGGGGCGTTACATGTTAAGATTTTTAAAGCTAAATGTGAGTGATGGATAAGAACATACCTACATTTAAAGTACTCTAAATTAAAAATTAAAATTTTGGAGAGGTTTTGATCCTGTGTCAACCCTCAACTTAGGTGGTAGATCAATATAACATTTAAACCTAGGTGTTTTGTGTGTTAATTCATAATTTGAATCTTTTTAAAAATATTTTTTTATTACTGAAAGAATAATTTTAAAAGTACTCAACACTAATTTTTTCAATTTTATTAGATCAATAAAAATTAATCTTTTAAAAATTAAAAATGGACTCATTAGTTTATTGTTTTAATAGGGCAAAACAAAATGTGTTAAAATTATTAGAATATTTGGCCATTAAAGTTTTACTTTTTTTGGCCAATAAAAAATACTGATTAATGACGATTATAACATTTACATATATAAAGCCAATGATGGATTTAACAACTAGACCTGGGTATTTATTACTCACTCATAATTTAATTCTTTTAAATTCTTTTTTATTACTTAAAAATAGATTTAAAAAATATTGATGACCAATTTTTCAACTAAATTGGGAAAATAAAAAATCTAAGTTTCAAGTTATCGGAATATGAGTGATTAAAGTTTTTATTTAATTGAGCTAATAAAAAAAATCAACCTTCAAAAATTTTGTTAAGATTTTTTTAGGCTAAACGTGAAATATAGTTAAAAACATACATGCATTTAAAGTACTCTAAATTAAAAAGTTAAAATTTTGAGGGGCTATAACTTTGTTTCAATCCCTGAACTTGGTGTTAGGCAGATACAATATTTAGACCTAGCTATTTTGTTTATTTAACTCACAATTTGAATATTTTTAAAATATTTATTTATTAAATAAGGGAAAATATTAAAAATGTGGGTTTTGATTTTGTTAGGTCAATAAAAGCTAATCTTTTAAAAATTAAAATATGGACTCAGTAGTTTTTATTTACTTGGACAAATTAAAAAAAAAAAAACTTTTAAGTTACTAGAATATTGGCCCCTTAAGTTTTTTGCTTCATTTGGCCAATAAAAAAAATCAATTAATGACAATTATAAAATTTAGATATATGAGGCCAATGATGGATATAACAATTATACATAGTTATTTTATGCACTTACACACAATTTAATTCTTTTTAAATTCATTTTTATTACTTAAAAATAAATATTGGTGACGAATTTTTTAATTGAGTTAGGCCAATAAAAAAGCTTCAAATTATTAGAATATAGGCTCATTAAATTTTTTATTTAATTGGGCTAATAAAAAATCAACCTTTTAATTTTTGTTAAGATTTTTAAAGCTAAATGTGAGTGATGGATAAGAACATACCCACATTTAAAGTAGTCTAAATTAAAAATTAAAATATCAGAGGAACTGTGATTCTGTTTCATCCCTCAAATTTGGTGTTAGACGAATACAATATATAGACCTAGGTATTTTGTGTGTTTAACTCACAATTTGAATCTTTTAAAATTTTTTTTATTACTGGAAGAATAATTTTAAAAATACCCAACACTAATTTTTTCAATTTTATTAGGTCAATAAAAATTAATCTTTCAAAATTAAAATATGGACTCATTAGTTTATTGTTTTAATTGGGCCAAACAAAAAACATTAAAATTATTAGAATATTTGCCCATTAAATTTTTTGTTTTATTTGGCCAATAAAAAATATCAACTAATGACGATTATAATATTTATATATATAGAGCCAATGACGGATGTAACAACTAGACCTTGGTATTTATCACTCACTCACAATTTAATTCTTTTTAAATCCTTTTTTATTGCTTAAAAATAGATTTAAAAAGTATCGATGACCAATTTTTCAACCAAATTGTGAAAATAAAAAATGAAAGTTTCAAGTTATTAGAATATGAGTGATTAAATTTTTTATTTAATTGAGCTAATAAAAAAAGTCAACCTTTTAAAAATTTGTTGAGAGTTTTTTGAGGCTAAACGTGATAGACAATTAAAAACATAGCTACATTGAAAGTAATTTAAATTTAAAATTAAAATTTTTGAGGGTCTGTAGCTCCGTTTCAATCAATAAGTTTGGTGTTAGGCGGGTGTAATATATAGACCTAGCTATTTTATGTATTTAACTCACAATTTGAATCTTTTTAAAATATTTTTTTATTACATAAAGGAAAATATTAAAAATGTGGGCCACTAATTTTTTGATTTTATTAGGTCAACAAAAATTAATCTTAAAAAAAAAGGACTCGATAGTTTTTGTTTAATTGGACAAATAAAAAAACTTTTAAATTGTTAGAATATTGATCCCTTAAATTTTTCGATTCAATGGGCCAATAAATAAAATTAATTAATGACGATTATAAAATTTAGATATATGAGGCCAACGATGGGTATAACAATTGAACATAGTTATTTTATGCACTCACTCACAATTTAATTCTTTTCAAATTCATTTTTACTACTTAATTGGGCCAAACAAAAAAATATTAAAATTATTAGAATATTTGCTCATTAATTTTTTTACTCTATTTGGCTAATAAAAAATATCAATTAATGACGATTATAACATTAATGTATATGGAGCCCATGATAGATATTACAACTACACCTAGGTATTTATTAGTCCCTCACAATTTAATTCTTTTTGAATATGTTTTTATTACTTAGAAATAGATTTAAAAAATATCAATGACCAATTTTTCAACTAAATTGGGAAAATAAAAATGTAAGTTTCAAATTATTAGAATATGATTGATTAAAGTTTTTATTTAATTGAGCTAATAAAAAAAATCAACCTTCAAAAATTTTGTTAAATTTTTTTTAGGCTAAACGAGAAACAGAGTTAAAACCTATCTTCATTTAAAGTACTTTAAATTAAAAAGTTAAAATTTTGAGGGGCTATAACTCTGTTTCAATCTCTAAGTTTGGTGTTAGCCAGAAACAATATTTAGACCTAGCTACTTTGTGATGTGAACCCTCAAGTAATTGGTAACTTGAAAACCTACATTCAAGAATTAAAGGAACAATATGGAAAGCACCAAATCAATATGTATGAATTTGATTCTTTGAACCAGCACAATCAGATTGCTGTGTAATTCAAAGAAAATATCAGAAATGGGATTATTGACCTAATTCATATGGAGAATGAATAAACCAAGAATATTATGCACATTAAACCTTGCAATATAGAAATCTCAGCAAGTTAATAAGCTTCACAAGAACAAAGGCAACAACCAATTTACTCACTAATGGAGCAGAAACAATCTTTCATTAATATTCAAAATGTGTCCTCCACCTCTCTCATTACACTTGTATTTATAGCCTCTTGGCCCCAAAGCTAAAGACAAAAATATCCCTACTTTAGTAATAGCTGCAAGGAGCTTTAAGTCGAAATAAAAATTAATCTATCAAAAGACTAAAAACTCCCAACAAAAAGCAAATTTAATACAGCAGCAATAAGGACATTTAAGTCCATAGAGAGGTAGTTATAATAGCAAGGAATATTCCTTCAAAAAGGTGCCAGCAGTATATTTCACTCTTCATGTGCGTGGAACAGATGCATGTACATGGGTTGGATCTGGTGCATGCATGTCCACAGGTTATTCCATGCAACCTAATGCTCCACATGACACCTGGTCACTTCCAAGCTTAATTTTCACCAAATTTAATCCTTTATAATTTTCTTCATGCCATTCCAGCTTATAATCCGTGCTCCTTAAGATTTCACAAATTAAATTCTGAAGTGATTTAGCTCTAGCTCTAGTAATTGGACCTTGGATGAAATCCTTTGGCGTGGATGTAGCTTGATTTTCATCATTTTGTGTACTTAACTCATAATTTGAATCTTTTTAAAATATTTTTTTATTATAAAAAGGAAAACATTAAAAATGCATGCCACTAATTTTTTTATTTTTTAGGCCAATAAAAGCTAATTTTTTAAATTAAAATATGGACTCGCTAGTTTTTGTTTACTTAATCAAATAAAAAAAACTTTTAAATTACTAGATTATTGGTCCCTTAAATTTTTTGCTTCATTGGGCCAATAAAAAAAATCAACTAATGATGATTACAAAATTTATATATATAAAGCTAATGATGGATATAACAATTAGACATAGTTGTTTTATGCACTCACTCACAATTTAATTCTTTTCAAATTCTTTTTTATTACTTAAAATCAAATATTGGTGACAAATTTTTTAACTGAGTTGGGCCAATAAAAAACCTTCAAATTACTAGAATCTAGGCTCATTAAATTTTTTATTTAATTGAGCTAAAAAAAATCAACCTTTTAAGTTCTATTAAGATTTTTAAAGTTAAATGTGAGTGATGGATAAGAATATAGTCACATTTAATGTACTCTAAATTAAAAATTAAAATTTCGGAGAGGTTGTGATTCTGTTTCAACCCTCGACTTTGGTGTTAGACGAATACAATATTTAGACTTATGTATTTTGCATGTTTAACTCATAATTTGAATCTTTTTAAAAATATTTTTTTATTGCTGAAAGAATAAATTCAAAAATACTCAGCACTAATTTTTTTTTTAATGTTATTAGGTCAATAAAAATTAATCTTCTAAAATTAAAATATGGACTCATTAACTTATTGTTTTAATTGGGCCAAACAAAAAACATTAAAATTATTAGAATATTTACAAATTAATTTTTTTTGCATTATTTGGCCAATAAAAAAATCAATTAATAACGATTATAACATTTAAATATATGGAGCCAATGACAGATATAACAACTAAACCTAGGTATTTATTACTCACTCACAATTTAATTCTTTTTAAATCCTTTTCTATTACTTAAAAATAGATTTAAAAAATATAGATGACCAATTTTTCATCTAAAAATTTTGAGGGGCTATAACCCTATTTCAATCCCTAAGTTTGGTGTTAGGTAGATATAATATTTAGACCTAGCTTTTTTGTATATTTAGCTCACAATTTGAATCTTTTTAAAATAATTTTTTATTACATAAAGGAAAATATTAAAAATGTGGGCCACTAATTTTTTGATTTGTTAGGTCAATAAAAGCTAATCTTTTAAAAATTAAAATATGAACCCGCTAGTTTTTGTTTACTTGGACAAATAAAAGAAAACTTTTAAATTACTAGAATATTAGTCCCTTAAATTTTTAGCTTCATTTGGCCAATAAAAAAAATAATCAATAACAATTATAAAATTTAGATATATGAGGCCAATGATAGATATAACAATTAGACATAGTTGTTTTATGCACTCACTCACAATTTAATTCTTTTCAAATTAATTTTTATTACTTAAAAATAAATATTGGTCACAAATTTTTTAACTGAGTTGTCCAATGGAAAAGCCTCAAATTATTAGAATACTGGCTCATTAAAATTTTTATTTAATTGGGCTAATAAAAAAAATTAGCCTTTTAAGTTTTGTTAAGATTTGCAAAGCTAAATGTGCGCAATGAATAAGAACATACCCATATTTAATGTACTTTAAATTAAAAATTAAAATTTAGGAGGGTCTGTGATTCTGTTTCAACCATCGACTTTGGTGTTAGACGAATACAACATTTAGACCTAGGTGTTTTGTGTGTTTAACTCATAATTTGAATCTTTTTAAAAATATATTTTTTTATTATTGAAAGAATAATTTTAAAAATACTCAACATTAATTTTTTCAATTTTATGAGGTCAATAAAAATTAATCTTTTAAAATTAAAATATGGACTCATTAGTTTATTGTTTCAATTGGGCTAAACAAAATGCTTTAAAATTATTAGAATATTTGGCCATTAAAGTTTTTGCTTTATTTGGCCAATAAAAAATATCAATTAATGACGATTATAACATTTACATATATGGAGCTAATGACGGATTTAACAACTAGACCTAGGTATTTATTACTCACTCACAATTTAATTCTTTTTAAATTCTTTTTTATTGCTTAAAAATAGATTTAAAAAATATTGATGACCAATTTTTTAACTAAATCGGGAAAATAAAAAATGTAAGTTTCAAGTCATTAAAATATGAGTGATTAAATTTTTTATTTAATTGAGCAAATAAAAAAAATCAACCTTCAAAAATTTTGTTAAGATTTTTTTTAAGCTAAGCGTGAAACATAGTTAAAACATATCTTCATTTAAAGTACTCTAAATTAAAAAGTTAAAATTTTAAGGGGCTATAATTCTATTTCAATCCCTGAGTTTGGTGTTAGGCAGATATAATATTTAGACATAGCTATTTTGTGTATTTACTCACAATTTGAATCTTTTTAAATTATTTTTTTATTACATAAAGGACAATATTAAAAATGTGGGCCACTTATTTTTTGATTTTGTTAGGTCAATAAAGCTAATCTTTTAAAAATTACAATATGGACCCGCTAGTTTTTGTTTACTTGGACAAATTAAAAAAAAACATTAAATTACTAAAATATTGGTCCCTTAAATTTTTATCTTCATTTGGCCAATAAAAAAAAATCAATTAATGACAATTATAAAATTTAGATATATGAGGCCAATGATGGATATAACAATTAGACATAGTTGTTTTATGCACTCACTCACAATTTAATTCTTTTCAAATTACTTTTTATTACTTAAAAATAAATATTGGTGACAAATTTTTTAATTGAGTTGGTCCAATAGAAGAACTTCAAATTATTAGAATACAGGCTCATTAAATTTTTTATTTAATTGGGCTAAAAAAAATCAGCCTTTTAAGTTTTGTTAAGATTTGTAAAGCTAAATGTGAGTGATGAATAAGAATATATCCACATTTAAAGTATTTTAAATTAAAAATTAAAATTTCGGAAAGGCTGTGATTTTGTTTCAACCCTCGACTTTGGTGTTAGACGAATATAACATTTAGACCTAGGTGTTTTGTATGTTTAACTCATAATTCGAATCTTTTTAAAAATATTTTTTTATTACGGAAAGAATAATTTTAAAAATACTCAACACTAATTTTTTTCATTTTATGAGGTCAATAAAAATTAATATTTTAAAATTAAAAAAATGAACTCATTAGTTTATTGTTTTAATTAGGTCAAACAAACACTTTAAAATTATTATAGCATTTGGCCATTAAAGTTTTTGCTTTATTTGACCAATAAAAAATATCAATTAATGATGATTCTAACAGTTACATATATGAAGCCAATGACGGATAAAACAACTAAACCTCGATATTTTGTGTACTCACTTATAATTTAATTCTTTTTAAATCCCTTTTTATTACCTAAAAATAGATTCAAAAAATATCCATGGCCAATTTTTTAACTAAATTGGAAAAATAAAAAATTTGAGTTTTAAATTATTAGAATATGAGTGATTACATTTTTTATTTAATTGAGCTAATAAAAAAAAATCAACCATCAAAAATTTCATTAAGATTTTTTTAGGCTAAACGTGAAACATAGTTAAAAACATACTTGCATTTAAAGTACTCTAAATTAAAAAGTTAAAATTTTGAGAGACTATAACTCTATTTCTATCCCTGAGTTTGGTGTTAGGCAAATACAATATTTAGACCTAGCTATTTTGTGTGTTTAACTCATAATTTGAATCTTTTTAAAAAAAGTTTTATCACATAAAGGAAAATATTAAAAATGTGGACCACTAATTTTTTTATTATGTTAGGCCAATAAAGGCTAATCTTTTAAAAATTAAAATATGGACTCACTAGTTTATGTTTATTGGACAAATAAAAAAAACTTTTAAATTACTAAAATATTGGTTCCTTAAATTTTTCACTTCATAGGGCCAGTAAAAAAAATTAATTAATGATGATTATAAAATTTATATATATGAGGCCAATAATGGATATAACAATTAGGCATAGTTGTTTTATGCACTCACTCACAATTTAATTCTTTTCAAATTCTTTTTTATTACTTAAAATCAAGTATTGGTGACCAATTTTTTAGCTGAGTTGGGCCAATAAAAAAGCTTCAAATTATTAAAATATAGGCTCATTGATTTTTTTATTTAATTGGGCTAAAAAAAATTAACCTTTTAAGTTTTGTTAAGATTTTTAAAGCTAAATGTGAGTGATGAATAAGAACATACAACTCAACTCAACTCAACTAAGCCTTTATCCCAAAAATTTGGCGTCGGTTATATGGATTCGCTTTCTCCACTCTGCACAATTTTGGATTAAATCCTCAGAAATGTCATATTGTACTACTCTCCTCCAAGTTAATTTAGGTTTACCCATTTTTTTCTTTCTATCCTCTAACCTAATGTGCTCTACTTATCTAATTGGAGCCTTCGTATGTCTACACTTCACATGACCAAACCACTTTAATCTCCCTTCTCTCAACTTATCCTCAGGAATAAGAACATCCCAACATTTAAATACTCTAAATTAAAAACTAAAATTTTGGAGAGCTTGTGATTCTGTTTCAACCCTCGGCTTTGGTGTCAAACAAATACAACATTTAGACCCTAGTGCTTTGTGTGTTTAACTCATAATTTGAATCTTTTTAAAAATATATTTTTTTGATTACTGAAAGAATAATTTTAAAAATACTCAACACTAATTTTTTCAATTTTATTAGGTCAATAAAAATTAATCTTTTAAAATTAAAATGTGGACTCATTAGTTTATTATTTTAATTGGGCCAAACCAAAAACTTTAAAATTATTAGAATATTTGGCCATTAAATTTTTTGTTTCATTTGGCTAATAAAAACTATCGATTAATGATGATTATAACATTTACATATATGGAGCCAATGACGGATATAACAACTAAACCTAGGTATTTTATGTATTCACTCACAATTTAATTCTTTTTAAAGCCTTTTTTATTACCTAAAAATAGATTTAAAAAATATCGATGACCAATTTTTCAACTAAATTGGAAAAATAAAAAATTTGAGTTTCAAATTATTAGAATATGAGTGATTACATTTTTCATTTAATTGAGCTAATAAAAAAAAATCAACCTTCAAAAATTTTGTTAAGATTTTTTTAGGCTAAACGTGAGACATAGTTAAAAACATATCTGTATTTAAAGTACTCTAAATTAAAAAGTTAAAATTTTGAGGGGCTATAGCTTTGTTTGAATCCATGAGTTTGGTGTTAGGAAGGTATAGTATTTAGACCTAGCTATTTTGCATATTTAAGTCACAATTTGAATCTTTTTAAAATATTTTTTTTCACATAAAGGAAAATATTAAAAATGTGGACCACTAATTTTTTTGATTTTGTTTGGTTAATAAAAGCTAATCTTTTAAAAATTAAAATATGGACTCACTAGTTTTTGTTTACTTGGACAAATAAAAAAATTTTTTAAATTACTAGAACATTGGTCCCTTAAATTTTTCGCTTCATTGGGCTAATAAAAAAAATCAATTAATGACGATTATAAAATTTATATATATGAGGCCAATGATGGATATAAAAATTAGACATATTTGTTTTATACGCTCACTCACAATTTAATTCTTTTCAAATTCATTTTTATTACCTAAAAATAAATATTGGCGATAAATTTTTTAACTGAGTTGTGCCAAAAAAAAAGTTTCAAATTATTAGAATATAGCTCATTAAATTTTTTATTTAATTGGGCTAATAAAAAAAATCAGCCTTTTAAGTTTTGTTAAGATTTTTAAAGCTAAATGTGAGTAATGGATAAGAACATACCCACATTTAAAGTACTCTAAATTAAAAATTAAAATTTTGGAGTGGCTGTGATTATGCTTGAACTCTCAACTTTGGTGTTAGACGAATACAGCATTTAGACCTAGGTGTTTTGTGTGTTTAACTCATAATTTGAATCTTTTTAAAAATATTTTTTTATTACTAAAAGAATAATTTTAAAAATACTCAACACTAATTTTTTCAATTTTATTAGGTCAATAAAAATTAAACTTTTAAAATTAAAATATGGACTCGTTAGTTTATTATTTTAATTGAGCCAAACAAAAAACTATAAAATTATTAGAATATTTGCCCATTAAATTTTTTTACTTTATTTGGATAATAAAAAATAATTAATAACGATTAATGGAGCCAATGACAGATATAACAACTAGACCTAGGTATTTATTACTCACTCATAATTTAATTTTTTTAAAATTCTTTTTTATTACTTAAAAATAGATTTAAAAAAATTTCGATGACCAATTTTTCAACTAAATGGGCAAATAAAAAATGCAAGCTTCAAGTTATTAGAATATGAGTTATTAAAATTTTAATTTAATTAAGCTAATAAAAAAATTCAACCTTTTAAAATTTTGTTAAAATTTTTTTAGACTAAACGTGAAACATAGTTAAAAACATACCTACATTTAAAGCAGTCTAAATTAAAAAGTTAAAATTTTGAGGGGCTGTAACTCTGTTTGAATCCCCAAGCTTGGTGTTAGGCAGATACAATATTTTGACATGCCTATTTTGTGCATTTAATTCACAATTCAAATTTTTTGAAAATATTTTTTTATTACATAAATGAAAGTAATAAAAATGTAGGCCCCTAATTTTTTGATTTTGTTAGGTCAATAAAAGCTAGTCTTTTAAAAATTAAATTATGGACATGCTAGTTTTTGTTTACTTAAACAAATAAAAAAAAACTTTTAAGTTACTAGAATGTTGGTTCCTTAAATTTTTTGCTTCATTGGGCCAATAAAAAAAATAATTAATGACAATTATAAAATTTAGATATATGAAGCCAATGATGGATATAACAATTAGACATAGTTATTTTATGCACTCACTCACAATTTAATTCTGTGCAAATTCATTTTTATTACTTAAAAATAAATATTGGTGATAAATTTTTTAACTGAGTTGGGCCAATAAAAAACCTTCAAATTATTAGAATATAAGCTCATTAAATTTTTTATTTAATTGAGCTAATAAAAAAATCAGCTTTTAAGTTTTATTAAGATTTTTAAAGCTAAATGTGAGTAATGGATAAGAACATAACCACATTTAAAGTACTCTAAATTAAAAATTATAATTTTGGAGAGGCTGTGATTCTGTTTTAACCCTCGACTTTGGTGTTAGAAGAACACAATATTTAGATTTATGTGTTTTGTGTGTTTAACTCATAATTTGAATCTTTTTAAAAATATTTTTTTATTACTGAAAGAATAAATTTAAAAATACTCAGCACTAATTTTTTTCAATTTTATTAGGTCAGTAAAAATTAATCTTCTAAAATTAAAATATGGATTCATTAGCTTATTGTTTTAATTGGGCCAAACAAAAAAATTAAAATTATTAGAATATTTACAAAGTAAAATTTTTGTATTATTTGGCCAAAAAAAAAATCAATTAATAACGATTATAACATTTAAATATGTGGAGCCAATGACGGATATAACAACTAAACCTAGGTATTTATTACTCACTCACAATTTAATTCTTTTTAAATCCTTTTCTATTACTTAAAAATAGATTTAAAAGTTATCGATGACCAATTTTTCATCTAAATTGGGAAAATAAAAAATGTAAGTTGCAAATTATTAGAATATGAGCGATTAAATTTTTTATTTAATAGAGCTAATAAAAAAAAATTAATCTTCAAAAATTTTGTTAAGATTTTTTTAAGCAAAGCGTGAAACATAGTTAAAAAATATCTTCATTTAAAGTACTCTAAATTAAAAAGTTAAAATTTTGAATATTTTTAAAATATTTGTTTATTACATAAAGGAAAATATTAAAAATGTGGGTTTTGATTTTGTTAGGTCAATAAAAGCTAATCTTTTAAAAATTAAAATATGGACCAGGTAGTTTTTGTTTACTTGGACAAATTAAAAAAAAAATCCTTTTAAGTTACTAGAATATTGGTCCCTTAAGTTTTTTCCTTCATTTGGCCAATAAAAAAAAATTAATTAATGACAATTATAAAATTTAGATATATGAGGCCAATGATGGATATAACAATTAGATATAGTTATTTTATACACTTACAAACAATTTAATTCTTTTTAAATTCATTTTTATTACTTAAAAATAAATATTGGTGACAAATTTTTTAACTGAGTTAGGCCAATAAAAAAGCTTCAAATTATTAGAATATAGGCTCATTAATTTTTTTATTTAATTGGGCTAATAAAAAATCAACCTTTAATTTTTTTAAAGATTTTTAAAACTAAATGTGAGTGATGGATAAGAACATACCCACATTTAAAGTACTCTAAATTAAAAATTAAAATATCGGAGGAACTGTGATTCTGTTTCATCCCTCAACTTTGGTGTTAGACGAATACAATATTTAGACCTAGGTATTTTGTGTGTTTAACTCACAATTTGAATCTTTTAAAAAATTTTTTTATTACTGGAAGAATAATTTTAAAAATACCCAACACTAATTTTTTCAATTTTATTAGGTCAATAAAAATTAATCTTTCAAAATTAAAATATGGACTCATTAGTTTATTGTTTTAATTGGGCCAAACAAAAAACATTAAAATTATTAGAATATTTGCCCATTAAATTTTTTGTTTTATTTGGCCAATAAAAAATATCAACTAATGATGATTATAACATTTATAAATATGGAGCCAATGACGGATATAACAACTAGACCTTGGTATTTATCACGCACTCACAATTTAATTCTTTTTAAATCCTTTTTTCTTGCTTAAAAATAGATTTAAAAAATATCGATGACCAATTTTTCAACCAAATTGGGAAAATAAAAAATGAATGTTTCAAGTTATTAGAATATGAGTGATTAAATTTTTAATTTAATTAAGCTAATAAAAAAATTCAACCTTTTAAAATTTTGTAAAATTTTTTTTAGACTAAACGTGAAACATAGTTAAAAACATACCTACATTTAAAGCAGTCTAAATTAAAAAGTTAAAATTTTGAGGGGCTGTAACTCTATTTGAATCCCCAAGCTTGGTGTTAGGCAGATACAATATTTTGACATGCCTATTTTGTGCATTTAATTCACAATTCAAATTTTTTGAAAATATTTTTTTATTACATAAATGAAAGTAATAAAAATGTAGGCCCCTAATTTTTTGATTTTCTTAGGTCAATAAAAGCTAGTCTTTTAAAAATTAAATTATGGACTCGCTAGTTTTTGTTTACTTAAACAAATAAAAAAAATTTTAAGTTACTAGAATGTTGGTTCCTTAAATTTTTTTGCTTCATTGGGCCAATAAAAAAAATAATTAATGACAATTATAAAATTTCGATATATGAAGCCAATGATGGATATAACAATTAGACATAGTTATTTTATGCACTCACTCATAATTTAATTCTGTGCAAATTCATTTTTATTACTTAAAAATAAATATTGGTGATAAATTTTTTAACCGAGTTGGGCCAATAAAAAACCTTCAAATTATTAGAATATAAGCTCATTAAATTTTTTATTTAATTGAGCTAATAAAAAAAATCAGCCTTTTAAGTTTTGTTAAGATTTTTAAAGCTAAATGTGAGTGATGGATAAGAACATAACCACATTTAAAGTACTCTAAATTAAAAATTATAATTTTGGAGAGGCTGTGATTCTGTTTTAACCCTCGAATTTGGTGTTAGAAGAATACAATATTTAGATTTATGTGTTTTGTGTGTTTAACTCACAATTTGAATCTTTTTAAAAATATTTTTTTATTACTGAAAGAATAAATTTAAAAATACTCAGCACTAATTTTTTTCAATTTTATTAGGTCAGTAAAAATTAATCTTCTAAAATTAAAATATGGATTCATTAGCTTATTGTTTTAATTGGGCCAAACAAAAAACATTAAAATTATTAGAATATTTACAAAGTAAAATTTTTGTATTATTTGGCAAAAAAAAAATCAATTAATAACGATTATAACATTTAAATATATGGAGCCAATGACAGATATAACAACTAAACCTAGGTATTTATTACTCACTCACAATTTAATTCTTTTTAAATCCTTTTCTATTACTTAAAAATAGATTTAAAAGATATCGATGACCAAATTTTCATCTAAATTGGGAAAATAAAAAATGTAGGTTTCAAATTATTAGAATATGAGCGATTAAATTTTTTATTTAATAGAGCTAATAAAAAAAAATTGATCTTCAAAAATTTTGTTAAGATTTTTTTAAGCAAAGCGTGAAACATAGTTAAAAAATATCTTCATTTAAAGTACTCTAAATTAAAAAGTTAAAATTTTGAATATTTTTAAAATATTTGTTTATTACATAAAGGAAAATATTAAAAATGTGGGTTTTGATTTTGTTAGGTCAATAAAAGCTAATCTTTTAAAAATTAAAATATGGACTAGGTAGTTTTTGTTTACGTGGACAAATTAAAAAAAAAAAAAACTTTTAAGTTACTAGAATATTGGTCCCTTAAGTTTTTTGCTTCATTTGGCCAATAAAAAAAATCAATTAATGACAATTATAAAATTTAGATATATGAGGCCAATGATGGATATAACAATTAGATATAGTTATTTTATACACTCACAAACAATTTAATTCTTTTTAAATTCATTTTTATTACTTAAAAATAAATATTGGTGACAAATTTTTTAACTGAGTTAGGCCAATAAAAAAGCTTCAAATTATTAGAATATAGGCTCATTAAATTTTTTATTTAATTGGGCTAATAAAAAATCAACCTTTTAATTTTTGTTAAGATTTTTAAAGCTAAATGTGAGTGATGGATAAGAACATACCCACATTTAAAGTACTCTAAATTAAAAATTAAAATATCGGAGGAACTGTGATTCTGTTTCATCCCTCAACTTTGGTGTTAGACGAATACAATATTTAGACCTACGTATTTTGTGTGTTTAACTCACAATTTGAATCTTTTAAAATTTTTTTTTATTACTGGAAGAATAATTTTAAAAATACCCAACACTAATTTTTTTAATTTTATTAGGTCAATAAAAATTAATCTTTCAAAATTAAAATATGGACTCATTAGTTTATTGTTTTAATTGGGCCAAACAAAAAACATTAAAATTATTAGAATATTTGCCCATTAAATTTTTTGTTTTATTTGGCCAATAAAAAATATCAACTAATGACGATTATAACATTTATAAATATGGAGCCAATGACGGATATAACAACTAGACCTTGGTATTTATCACACACTCACAATTTAATTCTTTTCAAATCCTTTTTTCTTGCTTAAAAATAGATTTAAAAAATATCGATGACCAATTTTTCAACCAAATTGGGAAAATAAAAAATGTAAGTTTCAAGTTATTAGAATATGAGTGAATAAATTTTTTATTTAATTGAGGTAATAAAAAAAGTCAACCTTTTAAAAATTTATTGAGATTTTTTTGAGGCTAAATGTGATAGGCAATTAAGAACATAGCTACATTGAAAGTAATCTAGATTTAAAATTAAAATTTTTGAGGGGCTGTAGCTCTATTTCAATCAATAAGTTTGGTGTTAGGCGGATGTAATATGTAGACCTAGCTATTTTATGTATTTAACTCGCAATTTGATTCTTTTTAAAATATTTTTTTATTACATAAAGAAATCCTAGGATGGGTGACCTCCTGGGAAGTTCTTTACTCTACCTACGGGACAAAACCATGAGGCCCATGATGGGGTGGGCCAAAGCGGATAATTCCTTTAATGGTTGGAGTAGGGGCGTTACATGTTAAGATTTTTAAAGCTAAATGTGAGTGATGGATAAGAACATACCTACATTTAAAGTGCTCTAAATTAAAAATTAAAATTTCGGAGAGGTTTTGATCCTGTGTCAACCCTCAACTTAGGTGGTAGATGAATATAACATTTAGATCTAGGTGTTTTGTGTGTTAATTCATAATTTGAATCTTTTAAAAAATATTTTTTTATTACTGAAAGAATAATTTTAAAAAAACTCAACACTAATTTTTTCAATTTTATTAGATCAATAAAAATTAATCTTTTAAAAATTAAAAATGGACTCATTAGTTTATTGTTTTAATAGGGCAAAACAAAATGCTTTAAAATTATTAGAATATTTGGCCATTAAAGTTTTACTTTTTTTTTTGCCAATAAAAAATACTGACTAATGACGATTATAACATTTACATATATAAAGCCAATGATGGATTTAACAACTAGACCTGGGTATTTATTACTCACTCATAATTTAATTCTTTTAAATTCTTTTTTTATATTACTTAAAAATAGATTTAAAAAATATTGATGACCAATTTTTCAACTAAATTGGGAAAATAAAAAATCTAAGTTTCAAGTTATTGGAATATGAGTGATTAAATTTTTTATTTAATTGAGCTAATAAAAAAAAATCAACCTTCAAAAATTTTGTTAAGATTTTTTTAGGCTAAACGTGAAATATAGTTAAAAACATACATGCATTTAAAGTACTCTAAATTAAAAAGTTAAAATTTTGAGGGGCTATAACTTTGTTTCAATCCCCGAGCTTGGTGTTAGGCAGATACAATATTTAGACCTAGCTATTTTGTTTATTTAACTCACAATTTGAATATTTTTAAAATATTTGTTTATTACATAAGGGAAAATATTAAAAATGTGGGTTTTGATTTTGTTAGGTCAATAAAAGCTAATCTTTTAAAAATTAAAATATGGACTCGGTAGTTTTTGTTTACTTGGACAAATTTAAAAAAAAAAAACTTTTAAGTTACTAGAATATTGGTCCCATAAGTTTTTTGCTTCATTTGGCCAATAAAAAAAATCAATTAATGACAATTATAAAATTTAGATATATGAGGCCAATGATGGATATAACAATTATACATAGTTATTTTATGCACTTACATACAATTTAATTCTTTTTAAATTCATTTTTATTACTTAAAAATAAATATTGGTGACGAATTTTTTAATTGAGTTAGGCCAATAAAAAAGCTTCAAATTATTAGAATATAGGCTCATTAAATTTTTTATTTAATTGGGCTAATAAAAAATCAACCTTTTAATTTTTGTTAAGATTTTTAAAGCTAAATGTGAGTAATTGATAAGAGCATACCCACATTTAAAGTACTCTAAATTAAAAATTAAAATATTAGAGGAACTGTGATTCTGTTTCATCCCTCAAATTTGGTGTTAGACGAATACAATATTTAGACCTAGGTATTTTTTGTGTTTAACTCACAATTTGAATCTTTTAAAATATTTTTTTATTACTGGAAGAATAATTTTAAAAATACCCAACACTAATTTTTTCAATTTTATTAGGACAATAAAAATTAATCTTTCAAAATTAAAATATGGACTCATTAGTTTATTGTTTTAATTGGGCCAAACAAAAAACATTAAAATTATTAGAATATTTTCCCATTAAATTTTTTGTTTTATTTGGCCAATAAAAAATATCAACTAATGACGATTATAATATTTATATATATAGAGCCAATGACGGATATAATAACTAGACCTTGGTATTTATCACTCACTCACAATTTAATTCTTTTTAAATCCTTTTTTATTGTTTAAAAATAGATTTAAAAAGTATCGATGACCAATTTTCCAACCAAATTGGGAAAATAAAAATTGAAAGTTTCAAGTTATTAGAATATGAGTGATTAAATTTTTTATTTAATTGAGCTAATAAAAAAAGTCAACCTTTTAAAAATTTGTTGAGATTTTTTTGAGGCTAAACGTGATAGGCAATTAAAAACATAGCTACATTGAAAGTAATCTAAACTTAAAATTAAAATTTTTGAGGGGCTGTAGCTCCGTTTCAATCAATAAGTTTGGTGTTAGGCGGGTGTAATATATAGAACTAGCTATTTTATGTATTTAACTCACAATTTGAATCTTTTTAAAATATTTTTTTATTACATAAAGGAAAATATTAAAAATGTGGGCCACTAATTTTTTGATTTTATTAGGTCAACAAAAATTAATCTTAAAAAAAAAAGGACTCGATAGTTTTTGTTTAATTGGACAAATAAAAAAACTTTTAAATTATTAGAATATTGATCCCTTAAATTTTTCGATTCAATGGGCCAATAAATAAAATTAATTAATGACGATTATAAAATTTAGATATATGAGGCCAACGATGGGTATAACAATTGAACATAGTTATTTTATGCACTCACTCACAATTTAATTCTTTTCAAATTCATTTTTACTACTTAATTGGGCCAAACAAAAAAATATTAAAATTATTAGAATATTTGCTCATTAATTTTTTTTCTCTATTTGGCTAATAAAAAATATCAATTAATGACGATTATAACATTAATGTATATGGAGCCAATGACAGATATTACAACTACACCTAGGTATTTATTAGTCCCTCACAATTTAATTCTTTTTGAATCTGTTTTTATTACTTAGAAATAGATTTAAAAAATATCAATGACCAATTTTTCAACTAAATTGGGAAATAAAAATGTAAGTTTCAAATTATTAGAATATGATTGATTAAAGTTTTTAATTAATTGAGCTAATAAAAAAAATCAATCTTCAAAAATTTTGTTAAAATTTTTTTAGGCTAAACGAGAAACAGAGTTAAAACCTATCTTCATTTAAAGTACTTTAAATTAAAAAGTTAAAATTTTGAGGGGCTATAACTCTGTTTCAATCTCTAAGTTTGGTGTTAGCCAGAAACAATATTTAGACCTAGCTATTTTGTGATGTGAACCCTCAAGTAATTGGTAACTTGAAAACCTACATTCAAGAATTAAATGAACAATATGGAAAGCACCAAATCAAGATGTATGAATTTGATTCTTTGAACCAGCACAATCAGATTGCTGTGTAATTCAAAGAAAATATCAGAAATGGGATTATTGACCTAATTCATATGGAGAATGAATAAACCAAGAATATTATGCACATTAAACCTTGCAATATAGAAATCTCAGCAAGTTAATGAGCTTCACAAGAACAAAGGCAACAACCAATTTACTCACTAATGGAGCAGAAACAATCTTTCATTAATATTCAAAATGTGTCCTCCACCTCTCTCATTACACTTGTATTTATAGCCTCTTGGCCCCAAAGCTAAAGATAAAAATATCCCTACTTTAGTAATAGCTGCAAGGAGCTTTAAGTCGAAATAAAAATTAATCTATCAAAAGACTAAAAACTCCCAACAAAAAGCAAATTTAATACAGCAGCAATAAGGACATTTAAGTCCAATAGAGAGGTAGTTATAACAGCAAGGAATATTCCTTCAAAAAGGTGCCAGCAGCATATTTCACTCTTCATGTGCGTGGAACAGATGCATGTACATGGGTTGGAACTGGTGCATACATGTCCACAGGTTATTCCATGCAACCTAATGCTCCACATGAGACCTGGTCACTTCCAAGCTTAATATTCACCAAATTTAATCCTTTATAATTTTCTTCATGCCATTCTAGCTTATAATCCGTGCTCCTTAAGATTTCACAAATTAAATTCTGAAGTGATTTAGCTCTAGCTCTAGTAATTGGACCTTGGATGAAATCCTTTGGCGTGGATGTAGCTTGATTTTCATCATTTTGTGTACTTAACTCATAATTTGAATCTTTTTAAAATATTTTTTTTATTATATAAAGGAAAACATTAAAAATGCATGCCACTAATTTTTTTTTTATTTTTTAGGCCAATAAAAGCTAATTTTTTAAATTAAAATATGGACTCGCTAGTTTTTGTTTACTTGATCAAATAAAAAAAAACTTTTAAATTACTAGATTATTGGTCCCTTAAATTTTTTGCTTCATTGGGCCAATAAAAAAAAATCAATTAATGATGATTACAAAATTTATATATATGAAGCTAATGATGGATATAACAATTAGACATAGTTGTTTTATGCACTCACTCACTCACAATTTACTTCTTTTCAAATTCTTTTTTATTACTTAAAATCAAATATTGGTGACAAATTTTTTAACTGAGTTGGGCCAATAAAAAACCTTCAAATTACTAGAATCTAGGCTCATTAAATTTTTTTATTTAATTGGGCTAAAAAAAATCAACTTTTTAAGTTCTGTTAAGATTTTTAAAGTTAAATGTGAGTGATGGATAAGAATATAGTCACATTTAAAGTACTCTAAATTAAAAATTAAAATTTCGGAGAGGTTGTGATTCTGTTTCAACCCTCGACTTTGGTGTTAGACGAATACAATATTTAGACTTATGTATTTTGCATGTTTAACTCACAATTTGAATCTTTTTAAAAATATTTTTTTATTGCTGAAAGAATAAATTCAAAAATACTCAGCACTAATTTTTTTTTAATGTTATTAGGTCAATAAAAATTAATCTTCTAAAATTAAAATATGGACTCATTAGCTTTTTGTTTTAATTAGGCCAAACAAAAAACATTAAAATTATTAGAATATTTACAAATTAATTTTTTTTGCATTATTTGGCCAATAAAAAAATCAATTAATAACGATTATAACATTTAAATATATGGAGCCAATGACGGATATAACAACTAAACCTAGGTATTTTTTACTCATTCACAATTTAATGCTTTTTAAATCCTTTTCTATTACTTAAAAATAGATTTAAAAAATATCGATACCAATTTTTCATCTAAAAATTTTGAGGGGCTATAACCCTATTTCAATCCCTGAATTTGGTGTTAGGCAGATATAATAATTAGACCTAGCTATTTTGTATATTTAGCTCATAATTTGAATATTTTTAAATATTTTTTTATAACATAAAGGAAAATATTAAAAATGTAGGCCACTAATTTTTTGATTTGTTAGGTCAATAAAAGCTAATCTTTTAAAAATTAAAATATGAACCCGCTAGTTTTTGTTTACTTGGACAAATAAAAGAAAACTTTTAAATTACTAGAATATTGGTCCCTTAAATTTTTAGCTTCATTTGGCGAATAAAAAAAAATCAATAACAATTATAAAATTTAGATATATGAGGCCAATGATGAATATAACAATTAGACATAGTTGTTTTATGCACTCACTCACAATTTAATTCTTTTCAAATTAATTTTTATTACTTAAAAATAAATATTGGTGACAAATTTTTTAACTGAGTTGTCCAATGGAAAAGCCTCAAATTATTAGAATACTGGCTTATTAAAATTTTTATTTAATTGGGCTAATAAAAAAAATTAGCCTTTTAAGTTTTGTTAAGATTTGCAAAGTTAAATGTGCGCAATGAATAAGAACATACCCATATTTAAAGTATTTTAAATTAAAAATTAAAATTTAGGAGGAGCTGTGATTCTGTTTCAACCCTCGACTTTGGTGTTAGACGAATACAGCGTTTAGACCTAGGTGTTTTGTGTGTTTAACTCATAATTTGAATCTTTTTAAAAATATTTTTTTATTATTGAAAGAATAATTTTAAAAATACTCAACACTAATTTTTTCAATTTATGAGGTCAATAAAAATTAATCTTTTAAAATTAAAATATGGACTCATTAGTTTATTGTTTCAATTTCATTAGTTTATTGTTTCAATTGGGCTAAACAAAACGCTTTAAATTATTAGAATATTTGGCCATTAAAGTTTTTGCTTTATTTGGCCAATAAAAAATATCAATTAATGACGATTATAACATTTACATATATGGAGCTAATGACGGATTTAACAACTAGACCTAGGTATTTATTACTCACTCACAATTTAATTCTTTTTAAATTCTTTTTTATTGCTTAAAAATAGATTTAAAAAATATTGATGACCAATTTTTTAACTAAATCGGGAAAATAAAAAATGTAAGTTTCAAGTCATTAAAATATGAGTGATTAAATTTTTTATTTAATTGAGCAAATAAAAAAAATCAACCTTCAAAAATTTTGTTAAGATTTTTTTTAAGCTAAGCGTGAAACATAGTTAAAACATATCTTCATTTAAAGTACTCTAAATTAAAAAGTTAAAATTTTAAGGGGCTATAATTCTGTTTCAATCCCTGAGTTTGGTGTTAGGCAGATATAATATTTAGACATAGCTATTTTGTGTATTTAACTCATAATTTGAATCTTTTTAAAATATTTTTTTATTACATAAAGGACAATATTAAAAATGTGGGCTACTTATTTTTTGATTTTGTTAGGTCAATAAAAGCTAATCTTTTAAAAATTACAATATGGACCCGCTAGTTTTTGTTTACTTGGACAAATTAAAAAAAAAAACCATTAAATTACTAAAATATTGGTCCCTTAAATTTTTATCTTCATTTGGCCAATAAAAAAAATGAATTAATGACAATTATAAAATTTAGATATATGAGGCCAATGATTGATATAACAATTAGACATAGTTGTTTTATGCACTCACTCAAAATTTAATTCTTTTCAAATTACTTTTTATTACTTAAAAATAAATATTGGTGACAAATTTTTTAATTGAGTTTGTCCAATAGAAGAACTTCAAATTATTAGAATACAGGCTCATTAAATTTTTTATTTAATTGGGCTAAAAAAAAATCAGCCTTTTAAGTTTTGTTAAGATTTGTAAAGCTAAATGTGAGTGATGAATAAGAATATATCCACATTTAAAGTATTTTAAATTAAAAATTAAAATTTCAGAAAGGCTGTGATTCTGTTTCAACCCTCGACTTTGGTGTTAGACGAATATAACATTTAGACCTAGGTGTTTTGTATGTTTAACTCATAATTTGAATCTTTTTAAAAATATTTTTTTTATTACGGAAAGAATAATTTTAAAAATACTCAACACTAATTTTTTTCAATTTTATGAGGTCAATGAAAATTAATATTTTAAAATTAAAAAAATGAACTCATTAGTTTATTGTTTTAATTAGGTCAAACAAACACTTTAAAATTATTATAATATTTGGCCATTAAAGTTTTTGCTTTATTTGACCAATAAAAAATATCAATTAATGATGATTCTAACAGTTACATATATGAAGCCAATGACGGATAAAACAACTAAACCTAGGTATTTTATGTACTCACTTATAATTTAATTCTTTTTAAATCCCTTTTTATTACCTAAAAATAGATTTAAAAAATATCCATGGCCAATTTTTCAACTAAATTGGAAAAATAAAAAATTTGAGTTTCAAATTATTAGAATATGAGTGATTACATTTTTTATTTAATTGAGCTAATAAAAAAAAATCAACCATCAAAAATTTCATTAAGATTCTTTTAGGCTAAACGTGAAACATAGTTAAAAACATACTTGCATTTAAAGTACTCTAAATTAAAAAGTTAAAATTGTGAGAGACTATAACTCTATTTCTATCCCTGAGTTTGGTGTTAGGCAAATACAATATTTAGACCTAGCTATTTTGTGTGTTTAACTCATAATTTGAATCTTTTTAAAATATTTTTTTATCACATAAAGGAAAATATTAAAAATGTGGACCACTAATTTTTTTATTATGTTAGGCCAATAAAGGCTAATCTTTTAAAAATTAAAATATGGACTCACTAGTTTATGTTTATTGGACAAATAAAAAAAACTTTTAAATTACTAGAATATTGGTTCCTTAAATTTAGACCTAGCTATTTTGCGTATTTAAGTCACAATTTGAATCTTTTTAAAATATTTTTTTTCACATAAAGGAAAATATTAAAAATGTGGACCACTAATTTTTTTGATTTTGTTCGGTCAATAAAAGCTAATCTTTTAAAAATTAAAATATGGACTCACTAGTTTTTGTTTACTTGGACAAATAAATTTTTTTTTTAAATTACTAGAACATTGGCCCCTTAAATTTTTCTCTTCATTGGGCCAATAAAAAAAATCAATTAATGACGATTATAAAATTTATATATATGAGGCCAATGATGGATATAAAAATTAGACATATTTGTTTTATGCACTTACTCACAATTTAATTCTTTTCAAATTCATTTTTATTACCTAAAAATAAATATTGGAGATAATTTTTTTAACTGAGTTGGGCCAAAAAAAAAAGTTTCAAATTATTGGAATATAGCTCATTAAATTTTTTTATTTAATTGGGCTAATAAAAAAAATCAGCCTTTTAAGTTTTGTTAAGATTTTTAAAGCTAAATGAGAGTGATGGATAAGAACATACCCACATTTAAAGTACTCTAAATTAAAAATTAAAATTTTGGAGAGGCTGTGATTATGTTTAAAATTTTAATTTTTTTAAATTCTTTTTTATTACTTAAAAATAGATTTAAAAAAATTTCGATTACCAATTTTTCAACTAAATGGGTAAATAAAAAATGCAAGCATCAAGTTATTAGAATATGAGTTATTAAACTTTTAATTTAATTAAGCTAATAAAAAAATTCAACCTTTTAAAATTTTGTTAAAATTTTTTTAGACTAAACGTGAAACATAGTTAAAAACATACCTACGTTTAAAGCAGTCTAAATTAAAAATTTGAAATTTTGAGGGGCTGTAACTCTGTTTGAATCCCCAAGCTTGGTGTTAGGCAGATACAATATTTTGACATGCCTATTTTGTGCATTTAATTCACAATTCAAATTTTTTGAAAATATTTTTTTATTACATAAATGAAAGTAATAAAAATGTAGGCCCCTAATTTTTTGATTTTGTTAGGTCAATAAAAGCTTCAAATTATTAGAATATTTTTAACCGAGTTGGCCCAATTAAAAACCTTCAAATTATTAGAATATAGGCTCATTAAATTTTTTATTTAATTGAGCTAATAAAAAAATCAGCCTTTTAAGTTTTGTTAAGATTTTTAAAGCTAAATGTGAGTGATGGATAAGAACATAACCATATTTAAAGTACTCTAAATTAAAAATTATAATTTTGGAGAGGCTGTGATTTTGTTTTAACCCTCGACTTTGGTGTTAGAAGAATACAATATTTAGATTTATGTGTTTTGTGTGTTTAACTCACAATTTGAATCTTTTTAAAAATATTTTTTTATTACTGAAAGAATAAATTTAAAAATACTCAGCACTAATTTTTTTCAATTTTATTAGGTCAGTAAAAATTAATCTTCTAAAATTAAAATATGGATTCATTAGCTTATTGTTTTAATTGGGCCAAACAAAAAACATTAAAATTATTAGAATATTTACAGAGTAAAATTTTTGTATTATTTGGCCAAAAAAAATATCAATTAATAACAATTATAACATTTAAATATATGGAGCCAATGACGGATATAACAACTAAACCTAGGTATTTATTACTCACTCACAATTTAATTCTTTTTAAATCCTTTTCTATTACTTAAAAATAGATTTAAAAGATATCGATGACCAAATTTTCACCTAAATTGGGAAAATAAAAAATGTAAGTTTCAATTTCATTAGTTTATTGTTTCAATTGGGCTAAACAAAAAGCTTTAAAATTATTAGAATATTTAGCCATTAAAGTTTTTGCTTTATTTGGCCAATAAAAAATATCAATTAATGACGATTATAACATTTACATATATGGAGCTAATGACGGATTTAACAACTAGACCTAGGTATTTATTACTCACTCACAATTTAATTCTTTTTAAATTCTTTTTTATTGCTTAAAAATAGATTTAAAAAATATTGATGACCAATTTTTTAACTAAATCGGGAAAATAAAAAATGTAAGTTTCAAGTCATTAAAATATGAGTGATTAAAATTTTTATTTAATTGAGCAAATAAAAAAAATCAACCTTCAAAAATTTTGTTAAGTTTTTTTTTAAGCTAAGCGTGAAACATAGTTAAAACATATCTTCATTTAAAGTACTCTAAATTAAAAAGTTAAAATTTTGAGGGGCTATAACTCTATTTCAGTCCCCGAGCTTGGTGTTAGGAAGATACAATATCTAGACCTAGCTATTTTGTTTATTTAACTCACAATTTGAATCTTTTTAAAAAATTTATTTATTACATAAAGGAAAATATTAAAAATATGGGTTTTGATTTTGTTAGGTCAATAAAAGCTAATCTTTTAAAAATTAAAATATGGACTCGGTAGTTTTTGTTTACTTGGACAAATTAAAAAAACTTTTAAATTACTAGAATATTGATCCCTTAAATTTTTCGATTCATTGAACAAATAATTAATATTAATTAATGACGGTTATAAAATTTAAATATATGAGGCCAATGATGGGTATAACAATTAGACATGGTTGTTTTATGTACTCACTCACAATTTAATTCTTTTCAAATTCTTTTTTACTACTTGAAAATAAATATTGGTGAAAATTTTTTTAACTGAGTTGGGCCAATAAAAAAGCTTTAAATTATTTGAATATAGGCTCATTAAATTTTTTAATTAATTGGGCTAATAAAAAAAATCAATCTTTTAAGTTAAAATTTTTAAAGCTAAATGCGAGTGATGGATAAGAATATACCTACATTTAAAGTACTCTAAATTAAAAATTAAAATTTTGGATTAGCTGTGATTCTGTTTCAACCATCGACTTTAGTGTTTGACAAATACAATATTTAAAATTAGGTATTTTGTGTGTTTAATTTACAATTTGAATCTTTTTAAAAATATTTTTTTTATTGCTGAAAGAATAATTTTAAAAATACTCAACACTAATTTTTTCAATTTTATTAGGTCAATAAAAATTAATCTTTTAAAATTAAAATATGGACTCATTAGTTTATTGTTTTAATTGGACCAAACAAAAAAATTAAAATTATTAGAATATTTTCCCATTAAATTTTTTGCATTATTTAGCCAATAAAAAATATCAATTAATGACGATGATAACATTACATATATAGAGCTAATGACGGTATTTATTACTCACTCACAATTTAATTCTTTTTAAATCGTTTTTTATTGCTTAAAAATAGATTTAAAAAATATTGATGCCAATTTGTCAACTAAATTGGGAAAATAAAAAAAAAGTAAGTTTCAAATTATTAGAATATGAGTGATTAAATTTTTTATGTAATTGTGCTAATAAAAAAAAATCAACCTTCAAAAATTTTGTTAAGATTTTTTTATGCTAAACGTGAAACATAGTTAAAAACATACCTGTATTTAAAGTACTCTAAATTTAAAAGTTAAAATTTTGAGGGGCTATAACTCTGTTTCAATCCCTGAGTTTAGTGTTAGGTAGATACAATATTTAGACCTAGCTATTTTGTATATTTAACTCACAATTTGAATCTTTTTAAAATATTTTTTTATTACATAAAGGAAAATATTAAAAATGTGGGCCACTAATTTTTTGATTTTGTTAGGTCAATAAAAATTAATCTTTTAAATTTTAAAATATGGACCCGCTAATTTTTGTTTACTTGGACAAATAAAAGAAAACTTTTAAATTACTAGAATATTGGTTCCTTAAATTTTTAGCTTCATTTGGCCAATAAAAAAAATCAATAAATGATAATTATAAAATTTAGATATATGAGGCCAATGATGGATATAACAATTAGACATAGTTGGTTTATGCACTCACTCATAATTTAATTCTTTTCAAATTACTTTTTATTACTTAAAAATAAATATTGGTGACAAATTTTTTAATTGAGTTGGTCCAATAGAAAAGCTTCAAATTATTAGAATACAGGCTCATTAAATTTTTTATTTAATTGGGCTAATAAAAAAATCAGCCTTTTAAGTTTGGTTAAGATTTGTAAAGCTAAATGTGAGAAATGAATAAGAACATACCCATATTTAAAGTACTTTAAATTAAAAATTAAAATTTCGGAGAAGCTATGATTCTGTTTCAACCCTCGACTTTGGTGTTAAACGAATACAATATTTAGACCTAGGTGTTTTGTGTGTTTAACTCATAATTTAAATCTTTTTAAAAATATTTTTTTATTACTGAAAGAATAATTTTAAAAATACTCAATACTAATTTTTTCAATTCTATGAGGTCAATAAAAATTAATCTTTTAAAATTAAAATATGGACTCATTAGTTTATTGTTTCAATTGGGCCAAACAAAACACTTTAAAATTATTAGAATATTTGGCCATTAAAGTTTTTGCTTTATTTGGCCAATAAAAAATATCAATTAATGACGATTATAACATTTACATATATAGAGCCAATGACGAATTTAGCAACTATACCTAGGTATTTATTACTCACTTACAATTTAATTCTTTTTAAATTCTTTTTTATTACTTAAAAATAGATTTAAAAAATATTGATGACCAATTTTTTAACTAAATCGGGAAAATAAAAAATGTAAGTTTCAAGTCATTAGAATATGAGTGATTAAATTTTTTATTTAATTGAGCTAATAAAAAAAATCAACCTTCAAAAATTTTGTTAAGATTTCTTTAGGCTAAACATGAAATGTAGTTAATAACATACCAACATTTAAAGTACTCTAAATTAAAAAGTTAAAATTTTGAGGGGCTATAACTCTGTTTCAATCCCCGAGCTTGGTGCTAGGAAGATAAAATATTTAGACCTAGCTATTTTGTTTATTTAGCTCACAATTTGAATTTTTTTAAAATATTTTTTTATTACATAAAGGAAAATAGTAAAAATGTGGGTTTTGATTTTGTTAGGTCAATAAAAGCTAATCTTTTAAAAATTAAAATATAGACTCGGTAGTTTTTGTTTACTTGGACAAATTAAAAAAACTTTTAAGTTACTAGAATATTTGTCCCTTAAATTTTTTGCTTCATTGGGCCAATAAAAAAAATAATTAATGACAATTATAAAATTTAGATATACGAGGCCAACGATGGACATAAAAATTAGACATATTTATGCACTCACACACAATTTAATTATTTTCAAATTCATTTTTATTACTTAAAAATGAATATTTGTGATAAATTTTTTAACTGAGTTGGGCCAATAAAAAAGCTTTAAATTATTAGAATATAGGCTTATAAAATTTTTTATTTAATTGGGCTAATAAAAAATCAACCTTTTAAGTTTTGTTAAGATTTTTAAAGCTAATTGTGAGTGATGATAAGAACATACCCACATTTAAAGTGATCTTAATTAAAAATTAAAATTTTGAAGAGGCTGTGATTCTGTTCCAACCCTCAACTTTGGTGTTAGACGAATGCAATATTTACACCTAGGTGTTTTGTGTGGTTAACTCACAATTTGAATCTTTTTAATTTTTTTTTATTATTGAAAGAATAATTTTAAAAACACTCAACACTAATTTTTTCAATTTTATTAGGTCAATAAAAATTAATCTTTTAAAATTAAAATATGGACTCAATAGTTTATTATTTTAATTGGACCAAACAAAAAATATTAAAATTATTAGAATATTTGCCCATTAAATTTTTTGCCCATTAAACATTAAAAAACATTAAAAGATATCAATTAATGACGATTATAACATTTACATATATAGAGCCAATGATGGATATAATAACTAGACCTTGGTATTTATTACTCACTCACAATTTAAATTTTTTTAAATATTTTTGTATTGCTTAAAAATAGATTTAAAAAATATTGATGCCACTTTTTCAACTAAATTGGGAAAATAAAAGAAGTAAGTTTCAAATTATTAGAATATGAGTGATTAAAATTTTTATGTAATTGTGCTAATAAAAAAAAATCAACCTTCAAAAATTTTGTTAAGATTTTTTTATGTTAAACGTGAAACATAGTTAAAATATACCTGTATTTAAAGTACTCTAAATTAAAAAATGAAAATTTTAAGGGGCTATAACTCTAGTTCAATCTCTGAGTTTAGTGTTAAACGGATGCAACATTTAGACTTTGGTATTCCATTTATTTAACTCACAATTCTAATCTTTTGACAATATTTTTTCTACTTAAATGAAAATTTTAAAAATGTGAGCGACTAATGTCTTAATTTTGTTAAGTTAGTAAAAAATAATCCTTTAAAATTAAAATTGGAATCATTAATTGTTGTTTAATTGGGCCAGTAAAAAACTTTTAAATTACTAAAATAAGGGTCAGTTAAATTTTTTGGTTTATTGCTCCAACAGAAATATCAATTCATGACGATTATAACACTTAGAAATATGGAGCCAATGACAAATATAACAACTAAACCTAGCCATTTTATGTACTCACTCATAATTTAATTCTTTTTAATTTTTTTTTTGCTTAAAAACAAATTTAAAAAAGATTAGCGGTCAATTTTTCAACTATGTTGGGCCAATAAAAAAGGTTTGAATTATTTGAATATGGACTCATTAAATTTTTTATTTAAATGGGCTAATAAAAAAAATCAACCTTTTAAAAGTTTGTTCAGATTTTTTTGAGACTAAATGTGATAGGCAATTAAGAATATAGCTACATTGAAAGTACTCTAAGTTTAAAATTAAAATTTTTGAGGGGCTGTAGCTCCATTTCAATCAACAAGTTTAGTGTTAGGCAGATGCAATTTTTTGACCTAGCTATTTTGTGTATTTAACTCACAATTTGAATCTTTTTAAAATATTTTTTTATTACGTAAAAGAAAATATATAAAATGTGGGCCACTAATTTTTTGATTTTGTTAGGTCAACAAAAATTAATCTTTTAAAAATAAAAATAAGGACTCGCTAGTTTTTGTTTAATTGGAAAAATAAAAAAAAAAACTTTTAAATTACTAGAATATTGATCCCTTAAATTTTTCGATTCAGTGGGCCAATAATTAAAATTAATTAATGACGATTATAAAATTTAGATATATAAGGCCAATGATGGGTATAACAATTAGACATAGTTGTTTTACGTACTCACTCACAATTTAATTCTTTTCTAATTCTTTTTTACTACTTCAAAATAAATATTGATGAAAAATTTTTAACTGAGTTGGGCCAATAAAAAAGCTTCAAATTATTTGAATATAGGCTCATTAAATTTTTTATTTAATTGGGCTAATAAAAAAAATCAATTTTTTAAGTTAAAATTTTTAAAGCTAAATGCGGGTGATGGATAAGAATATACCTACATTTAAAATACTCTAAATTAAAAATTAAAATTTCGGATAGGTTGTGATTCTGTTTCAACCCCCAACTTTGATGTTTAACGAATACAATATTTAAACTTAGGTATTTTGTGTGTTTAATTTACAGTTTGATTCTTTAAAAAAAAAAAATTATTGCTGAAAGAATAATTTTAAAAATACGCAACACTAATTTTTCAATTTTATTAGGTCAATAAAAATTAATATTTTAAAATTAAAATATGGATTCATTAGTTTATTGTTTTAATTGGGCCAAACAAAAAATATTAAAATTATTAGAATATTTACCCATTAAATTTTTTGCTTTATTTGGCCAATAAAAAATATCAATTAATAACGATTACAACATTTAAATATATGGAGCCAATAGCGAATATAACAACAAGGCCTAGGTATTTATTACTCACTCACAATTTAATTCTTGTTAAATCATTTTCTATTACTTAAAAATAGATTTAAAAACTATCGATGACCAATTTTTCAACTAAATTGGGAAAATAAAAAAATGTAAATTTCAAATTAGTAGAATATGAGTAATTAAATTTTTTATTTAATTGAGCCAATAAAAAAAATCAACCTTCAAAAATTTTGTGAAGATTTTTTTAGGCTAAACGTGAAACATAGTTAAAAACATACCTGCATTTCAAGTACCCTAAATTAAAAAGTTAAAATTTTGAGGGGTTATAACTCTATTTCAATCCCTAGGTTTGGCAGATACAATATTTAAACCTAGCTATTTTGTATATTTAACTCACAATTTTAATCTTTTTAAAATATTTTTCTATTACATAAAGGAAAATATTAAAAATGTGGGTCACTAATTTTTTTGATTTTCTTAGGTCAATAAAAACTAATCTTTTAAAAATTAAAATATGGAGTCGCGAGTTTTTGTTTACTTGGACAAAAAAAAAACTTTTATATTACTAGAATATTGGTCCCTTAAATTTTTTGCTTCATTGGGCTAACAAAAAAAATCAATTAATGACGGTTGTAAAATTTAGATATACGAGGCCAATGATAGATATAACAATTAGACATAGTTATTTTATGCACTCACTCAAAATTTAATTCTTTTCAAATTCCTTTTTATTAACTAAAAATATATTGGTGACAAATTTTTTAACTGAGTTGGGCCAATAAAAATCTTCAAATTATTAGAATATAGGCTTATTAAGTTTTTTATTTAATTGGGCTAATAAAAAAAAATCAACCTTTTAATGTTTGTTAAGATTTTTAAAGCTAAATCTGAGTAATAGATAAGAACATACCCATATTTAAGGTACTCTAAATTAAAAATTAAAATTTCAGAGAGGCTGTGATTCTGTTTCAACCCTCGACTTTGGTGTTAAAAGAATATAACATTTAGACCTAGGTGTTTTGTGTGTTTAACTCATAATTTGAATCTTTTCAAAAATATTTTTCTTATTACTGAAAGAATAATTTTAAAAATGCTCAACACTAATTTTTTTTCAATTTTATTAGGTAAAAAAAATGAATCTTTTAAAATTAAAATATGCACTCATCAGTTTATTGTTTTAATTAAACTAAAAACTTAAAAATTATTAGAATATTTGCCCATTAATTTTTTTGCTTTATTTGGCTAATAAAAAAATATCAATTAATGAAGATTATAATGCATATGCGGAGCCAATGACGGATATAACAACTAGACTTGGGTATTTATTACTCACTCACAATTTATTTTTTTTTAAATCCTATTTTATTACTTAAAAATAGAATTGAAAAATATCGATGACCAATTTTTCAACTAAATTGGGAAAATAAAAAATGTAAGTTTCAAATTATTAGAATATGAGTGATTAAATTTTTTATTTAATTGAGTTAATAAAAAAAACCAACCTTCAAAAATATTATTAATATTTTTTTAGGCTAAACGTGAAACATAGTTAAGAACATACATGCATTTAAAGTACTCTAAACTAAAAAGTTAAAACTTTGAGGGCTTGTAACTCTGTTTCAATCTCTAAGTTTGGTGTTAGACGGATGCAACATTTAGACTTGGGTATTCCATTTATTTAACGCACAATTTTGATATTTTTATAATATTTTTTTTGCTTAAATGAAAATTTAAAAAACGTGAGCCACTAATTTCTCAATTTTGTTAAGTTGGTAAAAAATAATCTTTTAAAATTAAAATATGAAATCATTAATTTTTGTTTAATTAGGCTAATAAAAAACTTTTAAATTACTAAAATATTGGTCTAATAAATTTTTTACTTTATTGCACCAACAAAAATATCAATTTGTGATGATTATAACATTTAGATATATGGAGCTAATGACAGACATAACAACTAAATCTAGCCATTTTATGTACTCACTCATAATTTTTTTTTAATTTTTTTGCTTAAAAACAAATTTAAAAAAGATTGGAGGTCAAATTTTCACCTATGTTGGGCCAATAACAAAAAGTTTGAATTATTTGAATGTGGGCTCATTAAATTTTTTTATTTAAATGGGCTAGTAAAAAAAAACCAACCTTTTAAAATTTTGTTGAGATTTTTTTAAGGCTAAATGTGATAAGCAATTAAGAACATAACTGCATTTAAAGTACTCTAAATTTAAAATTAAAATTTTTGAGGGGCTTTAGCTTTATTTCAACCTAAAAGCTTGGTGTTAGGCAAATGCAATATTTAAACCTAGCTATTTTGTGTATTTAACTCACAATTTAAATTTTTTTAAAATATTTTTTTATTACATAAAGGAAAATACTAAAAATGTGGGCCACTAATTTTTTGATTTTGTTAGGTCAACAAAAATTAATCTTTTAAAAATAAAAATAAGGACTCACTAGTTTTTGTTTAATCGGACAAATAAAAAAAACTTTTAAATTGCTAGAATATTGATCCCTTAAATTTTTCTATTCATTGGGCCAATAAATAAAATCAATTAATGACGATTATTAAATTTAGATATATGAGGCCAACGATGGGTATAAAAATTAGATATAGTTATTTTATGCACTCACTCATAATTTAATTCTTTTCAAATTCTTTTTTATTACTTAAAAATAAATATTGATGAAAAATTTTTTAACTGGGTTGGCCCAATAAAAAGGCTTCAAATTATTAGAATATAGGCTCATTAAATTTTTTATTTAATTGGGCTAATAAAAAAAATAACCGCTTAAGTTTTGTAAAGATTTTAAAAGCTAAATGTGAGTGATGGATAAAAACATAACCACACTTAAAGTATTCTAAATTAAAAATTAAAACTTCGAAGAGGCTATGATTCTATTTCAACTCTCGACTTTGTTGTTAGATAAATGCAACATTTAGACCTAGGTGTTTTGTGTATTTAACTCACAATTTGAATCTTTTTAAAAATATTTTTTTATTACTGAAAGAATAATTTTAAAAATACTGAACACTAATTTTTTCAATTTTATTCGGTCAATAAAAAATAATCTTTTAAAATTAAAATATGGACTCATTAGTTTATGGTTTTAATTGGGCCAAACAAAACATTAAAATTATTACAATATTTGCCCATTAAATTTTTTGCTTTATTTGGCCAATAAAAAAATCAATTAATGACGATTATAACATTTACAAATATGGAGCCAATGACGGATATAACAACTAGACCTAGGTATTTATTAGTCACTCACAATATAATTCTTTTTAAATCCTTTTTCATTACTTAGAAATAGATTTAAAAAATATTGATGACCAAATTTTCAACTAAATTGGGAAAATAAAACATGTAAGTTTCAAATTATTAGAATATGAGTAGTTAAATTTATAACACCCCTTACCCAATCTACAATGTAGCCGAGCAAAGAACGCCACATTCTGTGCCGGAGCACCTTATCTTATCTTGTTTTATTTATTATTAGTTTCAAACCTATTATTAATTAAATCATAATATTTAAATAGAGAAAATGCTAGAGTTTCCTCTATTTTATTAACATATAACCTGTTAAAATCAATAACCTGTTTAAATAATTCTATATCAATATCAATTTCTATTATCATTTTCAATAATTTCAATCATATATCATCTTCATCTATAACATTTCCATCTTGTTCCATATCAAATTTCAAACTCATTTAATACATGAGATAACTAAATTCTTTGCTTTACATAATGTACAAAATTTATTATACAAATTCAGAATTTACATTACAAACTTAATAATTAATTACAATGTACAGTGAAAAAATTTATGTAACTCATGGGCCCTACCAAAATGTAGTGATGAGGTGACACAACACTTCTGCAGATCAGATCTCCATTCTCAGTGTAACACCCCTTACCCATCTACATTGTAGCCGAGCAAGGCGTGTTACATTCGGTGTCAGAGCACCCTGTACTGTCTTGTCGTGTACAATGTTAATTTAATTATCTATTTAATTATATTATCTTACTTATAGAAAATTTTTTTTATATCACATCTTATTTTTATAGAGACCCAATCAGAGTCTCCTCTATTTTATTAGTACATGGCGGGTTCAATTATTTACCTGTTAAAATTCCCTATTCATATAATTTTCCATAAACTATGTCATGTCATCATAATGCTCGTAATCATTTCAAGTAAATAAAATACTTCATTTCATTCATATAGAATCAAGTACAGTATTTACAATTTTATTTACAATCATAAAATGATTTACATCGTTTACTTACATACAATAACCAAAATGCAAAAACCTAAATATACATGAGCCCTACCAAAATGACTGATGAGGTGACAACCTACACTGTAGCAGATCTGATGAAAATCCTGTCTAAGCTCTACTGCTGCTGTTGCCCCTATTGCTGGTACTGGTCTTCCGTACCTACGCGTGGTAAGAACCAACGCGCTAAGCATATTGCTTAGTGGTGCATAAGTTAAAATAAAAATAGCTAAATAATCGAAGTAATCATTCAATATATAACTTTATAAAGAAATATAGATTTCATGAGTTTATAATATTTTACATGTTTATAGAACTTTGGAAACAATTAAGTTAATTGGGATCTTTTCTGTTCAATTATTTCATGTTCAATCTCAATACTTATACCTGTGATCTTTTCATGTACTTATTTAAAATTTTAAATTAATTACTTAATTATGATACTTTGGAAGCAAACAATTTATCAGGATCTTTTTATTCATATATTACATATTCAAACTTATTATACCTATATTAGTACTTTCTTCATATATTTATTTAAACTTAAAGTGTATTATACATATTTATGCCCAAGTAACCTATGACAAACTATAAAAACTAAATACACGGGAGTATATAAGTTAAACATTCATATGCCTATCATGTATACATCTGTCATGTCAGGCACAAGGCCAGCGGGCAGGCATAAAGCCAGAAATAAAATCAGGCACAATGGCCAATGGGTAGGCATAAAGCTTGTAGAACAATCATATCAGATATATATTGTCTATCAATGATTATTCCTATAGGCAGTACTGCAATTTGTAGTCCTTAATTGGTATACCAATCAATCCATGCTATATAAATAAGTCTAGGTGTACTTTGGGCAAATTAAATATTTCTAATTACTTATGATCTTATTATTTCATGTCATGCACTATTAGTGCTTTATAGTAGTTTCATGTCAATTTATAGTGGGAAAATAGGTTCCCCCTTCATTTTCATGTAACTTATACATTTAGCAATTCATATAGCTAATTTACATGTTATGTATCAAATAATATATTGAACCTTTCTTTAGGTCCAGATTTTATATCTTATCTTCTCCTAGCAAATTGGCCAAGATGTGGCCACTGTTTGGCTACACTTCTTTCATGGAAGTTGTCTCTCTATACTTGTCTTTATTTTCCTTTTTGAATCATGTCATTTGAAGTTTTATAACTTAAGTTATGGTCAAATAATCAAAACTGGTTCCTTAACTCACTTAAGTTCCAGAACCAGGCAGATTCTAGAGTCAATCATTTCCTAATTATTTGGACATGTTACAGCCACTTTTAGGCCTAATGTTCTTTATAGAAGTTATGATTACTCAAAATTTTGAATTACAATTTTTTAGGTCTTGTAGAATTAATTATAGCAAATTAACTGACCTGGACTCAGGTACCCTGTGTCTACAGGATTCTAGGTTCAGGTCAGTGGCTTTGACTCCCATTATAGGGTTCTTACACTCATAATCTGAGGAAAGTTTTTAAATCAATGTTGAAGCCTTATCTCTTAGGTTTCCAGAACAGTTTAGTTCATCCCATTTGGGATTTTCTAGTGGGAGATATGCTATAAATACTATTCTGGGGTCAAGTGGTAGTTTAGTCAAATTCCAGGTTTTGATGTGTTGACTTGTTCTAGCAATTTGGCCTAGTTCCCTTCGGTTTTGGGTTTTGGTCAAGGCATAAATATTGTAGATCTATATCTTATAAAACGTTTGGCATTGGTTTCATTGCATTTGTTATTTTGTCGGGTGAGCCTAAGTCCAACAAATTATGGGCAGATTGGTTCTAGATAGTTTTGTTGATCTAAATTTTGCTAACAATTTGACTTGGTTAGAGGCACATCTGGGTTCTGTGTTCTTCATAAAAAATGTGCTCCTATGTCTAACCTTTCCAATGGTTTAAGAATCAGGTCATTCTGACCTTCCTATTGTGAGTTATGGCCATTGGAACATTTACTGTTCATTTGGTCATTTTTCCAGGTCCAGATTAGGGTTACCCGGATTCAAGTCAATTTTAGGCTAGGTTAGGGACAGTTTTTAGGCATGTTTTCTTCATGAAAAATAGGGAATTATGACCCTAGTTTCATCTCCAATTGGCCTCATACCAATTGGAGCAACACAACTCTATTTATGGTTCAAAAACCTCACTGGACTCATAGGTCCGAATTTCCTGCAAGAGAAATTGCACTCCCAATTTCAAATCCTCCCAACTCCCAAACTTCATTTCACATTCATAGCACTTCAAATGATCAAAAATTCATCTCAACATCATCAATTTCAAGCCATACACAAAATTCCTAAATTTTCACCAAAACCCTAACTTTAAATTTCCAATTCATGGCATACACCTAATCACTTTATCCATCATCTATGCTCATCAATAACATAAATAAGCCACTTAATTTCATAAAAAACCAACAATTCTCAAACTTTCTCATGGCTGCCAAAATTTAGAAGTTCTATTTTCTCATGGTTTTCTTTTGATTTCATGCAATTTCTATTTGATTTAGCATGCTTACAAAGATTAAAGAAGGAAAAGAACTTGTTTAGTGCACTAACCTCTAAGGAGCACTTCTTTCACTTGACAAAACTTCACTAACTGTAACACCCTAGGCAAATCCCACATCGGTAAAACACGGGAGAGATGCTGGGTTTATAAGTTGGTGGTTCGTAACCCCTAGTGACGAGTTTTAAAACCGTGAGGGTTTCGACCCAGAGCGGACAATATCACTAGTGGGCCGGGCCATTACATTTGTCACATCGGCAAAACACGGGAGAGATGCTGGGTTTATAAGTTGGTGGTTCGTAACCCCTAGTGATGCGTTTTAAAATCGTGAGGGCTTCGGCCCAGAGCGGACAATATCACTAGTGGGCCGGGCCATTACACTAACCTGTTCTTTCTTGGCTGCCACAATCTTCCTTATGGTGTGGGGATAATTTTTAATGAAGAGGGATGTGAGTTTTCAGGTGAGATTTGGTGGGAGTTCAAGCTAAAAATCTTGAAAATTTGAGGGAGATATTTCCATGGAGGTTCGGCCAAGTTTGGAGAAAATGAAGAAGATGGTTATTTTGTTTTTATGCAATTTCTTTGGCCTTTTGTGCTTGTGGTTGTCTATTTATGATTGGTAAAAAAAATTTTAATGATGTCATGCATGTTGTCATGCTTATGTAATAATTCATTTATATATTTTTTTTATTTTGTTTCTTTTCTTTTCTTTTTCCTTTTTCAATTTCATAATTCATAATTTTAATTTATTTTCAATATTTTATTCTCTCTTATTTCGACTGACATTCAAGTCAAAATTCATCACTGAGGGTGAAATGACCAAAATGCCCCTCATTGGACTTATCAAATTATAACTGTCCTTATTGATTGGCTAAATTTTCTTAAATTTTCTTGGCATTTTTATTGCCTTTTAAACCTCCTAAATCCTTCAAGCTAGTCCCATTATTTATTTCACAGGGTTTTCCATGGGTTTGGGGTTGGCAACTGACTTTACAGTCGCTTCCTAGTGAGGTCACCCATCGCTATGACCCCGGCTCATTTAACCGAGTTGCACTTTGCTTGTTTTATTTTTCCTTAATTTTTCTTAGTATTTATTCAGTCAATTTATGCCTCCTCACTCTAGTTTGAGTGTAGTTCTAGACATCTTGACTGTCCGAATAAAAGTTAGTCATCGAAACAGTAATGTATGGACTATCTAAAGTGAGGCGTTACACTTAGTCCAATGCCTCTACTGGACTTTGTCTCCAGTATCTACATAAGGGAAAATCCATCGCGCTAAGCATATTGCTTAGTGGTGTAATAATAATAATATGAAAATAAACTAAATAAATGAAAGTACATGTTTCATGTGTGTAACGCATTTTCATTAATTATGAGTCATTGCATATTTTTGTTGATCTTTAGAAGCAATTTAGTACATTTGGATCTTTTCTATTCATTTGTTGGACATCCAATCTTCTCAATTCATTACAATGTCTAAGTAACCTATAACACACTGTTAAGACTGGATACATGGGAGTATACTAGTTAAACAACCCATGTGCCTATTAGGTATATATCTGTTAGGCATAAAGCCAGCGAGTAGATATAAAAGCCAGTAAAACATGTTAGGTGTAAACCCAGCGAGCAGGCATAAAGTCAGAAGAATAACCATATCAGACATACATTATCTATCAATGATTGTCCATAAGTAGGCTCGAAAGCCATGGCAGTACTGCATCTGTGGTCCCTAATTGGCATGCTAATCGATCCAACCCATACACTAATGTCTAGGCATACATGGGCAATTTAATATTATTATGTATTCATAAGTCTCATTATTTCATTTCATGTGTCATTCGTGCTCATAGCATTTTCATTTCATTCATGATGGGAACATAAGTCCCAATTACATATTCATATGATATATATGTTCATCAAACCATTTATGTTAAGTATCTATCACATTTCAAGTCATTTTGTGAAAGTTTAATAAATTCCAAAATTGATGCTTTAATTTTCCCTAGCAATTTGGCCAAGATGTAGAATCAGTTTGGCCTCACTTTCTTCATGAAAGTTGTTCCCCTATGTTTTAACTTTAATTCCCTTTTTGAATCATTCAATTTGAATTTTTGTAGCTCTAGTTATGGTCAAATTACTAAGTATTGGTCCAGGGTACTAAACCCTGCACTTTCCTTGTTTTCCAGAATTTCAACAAATTTTATAACTAATATCCGAGCAACTTAGGCTCAGAATTGGCTTCAAGTTCCTAAAACAAAGTTTTAGGCCTTTTCTTAGGTTTTCAAATCTTTTTAAATAATTTTAATTGGAGTTTTTTAGAAAAAGTTATGGCCTGATGACCATTCAGAAGTCATAAGGCAAAATGCTTCAGGTGCGGGAATTCCATATTTGGCATTCCTGATTTATCCTAACAATTCCCCTACTTTGCTCTAAGAACTGGGTTCTGGTCCAAAGAAAAAAGTTTTAGTTCTATGTCTTATGATCATTTTGGATTTGAAATTACTACATTTTCAATTTTGTAGCTTAAGTTATGATATTTTTGCCAAAACTGGTCAGATGACTAATTACTCACATTTTCTAGGTTCAGTCCAAAATTCAGGGCAGGTTAACTGGACCAAATTAGTCTAGCAATTTAGTTTGAATTAGGCTTATAATTTAGCTTTAAGTTCTCTGTAAGAAATATTCTTCTATGTCTCAAAATTCCATAGGTTTAAGAATCACCTAAATTAGAGTTTCTTAGAGAGAGTTAAGACTAATTTACTAAGCACCATTCATATGGTCATTTTTCCCAGGTCCAGAATTGCCATTTCGGATTCAAGGCTTAATTAGGGTAATTTATGGTCATTTTCTGGGCAGGCTCTCTTCATGAAAATTGTAGCATTATGTCTTAGGTTTTATCTCCAATTAGTTTCACACTAATTGGAGCTATGTAGCTCAACTTATACTCATTCAAACACACTGGACACAAGCTGTCCAAATTCAACACCAAGATTCAATGTCACTTCTATTTATTCTTTTCACCAACCAACATCAATTCTCATTAATACACACATCAATTGGTCATTATACCACATCAACACATCAATTGCACTTCATGGCATAAAAACCCTAACTTCATAATTCACAATTTCATGCAAATACCACCATTCCAAATCATGTATACACATCAAACAATATTAGTAGGCATGTTCAATTTCATCAAATCATCAAGACCTCAATCTCCCTCATGTTGACCGAAATTCATACCCAACCATTCATGCATATTTTTCTTCACTTCTTATACAATTTCTTCATAATTCAACTAAAATTCAAGATTAGAAGAAGAAAGAAAGCTAGATTAAGCACTAACCTCACTTGACCAATTCTCTCAAGCTTCCAAACTTTAAGATTTCTTCTTCCTTTTGCTACCAAACTTCCAATCAAGGTCAAATAACAAGTTTTGGTGTTTGGAACTATGGAAAATATGGTGAGAATCTAAGGTAAATGGAGCTTTGAAGGAAGAACAATGGTGGAAGAATGGGGACTAGGTGGTTCGGCCAAGGTGAAAGAGGAGAAGAAGACTTTTTAATTTAATGCATTTTGTCTCATCTTTTATAATTATCCAACTTAATTAAAATTTTAATTTAATTATAATTATAATTTTTATAACAATTTACTTAATTCCCTCCATGTCCTTTTTCAATTTTTATACATACTTCATATTTTTAATTCTTCTTCAACATTTTGATCTCACATATTTTAATTGACATTTAGGTCAAAAGTCAACTCTGGGAGTGAATTGATCAAAATGCCCTTCATCGGGTTATAGTCTATCTTTTTCAGTAATACCGATTAAGTCCATAACCCGATGGTCACTTCGATTTTTATTCTGCTTATTACAATTTATTTTTTTCTTATTTTTAATCCTCTAACCGGCTTTGAATTGTACTATTCACTGATTGAAAAATGGTACTATTCTGAGTTCAGAAGTTCAGGATGTTACAAAATTTCTTATTTAATTGAGCTAATAAAAAAAAATCAACTTTCAAAAATTTTGTTAAGATTTTTTTAGGCTAAACGAGAACATAGTTAAAAATATACCAGCATTTAAAGTACTTTAAATTAAAAAGTTAACATTTTGAGGGGTTATGGCTCTGTTTCAATCCCTAAGTTTGGTGTTAGGCAGATACAATATTTAGACCTAGCTATTTTGTGTATTTATCTCGTAATTTGAATTTTTTTAAAATATTTTTTTATTACATAAAGGAAAATATTAAAAATGCATGCCACTAATTTTTTGATTTTTTTAGATCAATAAAAGCTAATCTTTTGAAAATTAAAATATGGACTTGCTAGTTTTTGTTTACTTGGACAAATAAAAAAAAAACTTTTAAATTACTAGAATATTGGTCCCTTAAATTTTTCGCTTCATTGGGCTACTAAAAAAAATCAATTAATGATAATTATAAAATTTATATATATGAGGCCAACGATGGATATAACAATTAGACATAGTTGTTTTATGCGCTCACTCGCAATGTAATTCTTTTTAAATTCTTTTTTATTACTTAAAATGAAATACTGGTGACAAATTTTTTAACTGAATTGGGCCAATAAAAAAAATTCAAATTATTGGAATATATGCTCATTAAATTTTTTATTTAATTGGGCTAATAAGAAAATCAATCTTTTAAGTTTTGTTAAGATTTTTAAGGCTAAATGTGAGTGATGGATAAGAACATACCCACATTTAAAATACTCAAAATTAAAAATTAAAAATTTGGATAGGCTGTGATTATGTTTTAACTCTCGACTTTGGTGTTAGACGAATACAATATTTAGATCTAAGTGTTTTGTGTGTTTAACTCATAATTTGAATCTTTTTAAAAATATTTTTTTTATTACTTAAAGAATAATTTTAAAAATACTCAACACTACTTTTTTCAATTTTATCAGGTGAATAAAAATTAATCTTTTAAAATTAAAATATGAACTCATTAGTTTATTGTTTTAATTGGACCAAACAAAAAACATTAAAATTATTAGAATATTTGCCCATTAAATTTTTTGCTTTATTTAGCCAATAAAAAATATCAATTAATGACGATTATAACATTTACATATATGGAGCCAATGACGGATATAACAACTAAACCTTAGTATTTATTACTCACTCACAATTTAATTCTTTTTAAATCCTCTTTTATTGCTTAAAAATAGATTTAAAAAATATCGATGCCAATTTTTCAACTAAATTGGGAAAATAAATGATGAGAATCAAGCTACATCCACAACAAAGGATTTCATCCAAGGTCCAATTACTAGAGCTAGAGCTAAATCACTTCAGAATTTAATTTGTGAAATCATAAGGAGCAAGGATTATAAGCTGGAATGGCATGAAGAAAAATATAAAGGATTAAATTTGGTGAAAATTATGCTTAGAAGTGACCAGGTGTCATGTGGAGCATTAGATTACATGGAATAACCTATGGACATGCATGCACCAGATCCAACCCATGTACATGTATCTGCTGGCACATTTTTCAAGGAATATTCCATCTGTTATAACCACTTCTCTTTTGGACTTAAATGCCCTTATTTGCTGCTGCATTAAATTTACTTTTTGTAAGGAGTTTTTAGTCTTTTGATAGATTAATTCTTGTTTGGACTTAAAGCTCCTTACAGCTGTTACTAAAGTAGGGATATTTTTGTCTTTAGTTTTGAAGCCAAGAGGCTATAAATACAAGTGTAATGAGAGAGTGGAGGACACACTTGAATATTAATGAGAGATTGTTTCTGCTCCTCTAGTGAGTAAATTGGCTGTTGCCTTTGTTCTTGTGAAGCTCATTAACTTGTTGAGATTCTATCTTGCAAGGTTTAATGTGCATAATATTCTTGATTTATTCATTCTCCATATGAATTAGGTCAAGAATCCCATTTCTGATATTTTCTTTGAATTACACAACAATCTGATTGTGCTGGTTCAAAGATTCAAATTCATACATCTTGATTTGGTGCTTTCCATATTGTTCATTTAATTCTTGAATGTGGGTTTTCAAGTTACCTATTACTTGAAGATTCACATCAGTTTTTGGTATCAGAGCAAAGGGACATCCAAACAAGGTAGATTCTCTATTTGCTTTTTATTCTTTGTGTTTCTTACCTTCTTCATATTTGCTGTTTGGCTCTTGGGGTTTAGTTGGACCTGTTTGTTTAAAAATTTGTTTTGTTGGGTTTGTCTTAGGGTTTTGGGTTAATCAAGCCAAAGCGATTATTCTAGCCATCCATTTTGCTTCCTTCATTTTGATATTAAGCATGAGAGATTATCTGGTTCATTGAGTTCGACTTACCAATTTGGCCTGAAACTGTACCAGCAATATTTGGGTGTGTTTAAGACGTTGGGTGTAAATTTTGGGGGTTGTTTGATATCGTTTGCCTGCTGAACCAAAATTTTGCGGCAAACCCGATCAAATTATGTTCACATAGCAAATAGACCCAGAAATTCTTGAAAATTTACAAGGAGTTTATACCCCATATCAGTAGTTCCCATATTAAATTTCAGCTTAAAATTCAACCATTTGTATAGGGAACCAAAATTTTGCGGCAGAATCGATCAAAATAAGTTCACATAGCAAATATACCCAGAAATTTCTGAAAATTTACCGGGTGTTTATAACCCATATCAGTAGTTCCCAAATTAAATTTCAGCTTAAAATTCATCCGTTTGTGTGGGGAACCAAAATTTTGCGGCAGACCGGATCAAATTAAGTTCACATAGCAAATCAGCCCCGAAATTCCTGAAAATTTACAGGCCATTTGTGCCACATTTGAGCTATTCTCAAATTAAATTTCAGCTCAAAATTTAATCGTTTGTGTGGGGACCCAAAATTTTGCGGCAGACACGATTATATTTGATTTACATAGTAAGTCTGTCAAGAAAAGGCTGAAATTCTTGCAGCAATTAGTCAGTATTGGGTTGAATTTGCCTACTCAGTTTCAGATCAAAATACACTCATTTGCTTGGTGATCCTAAATTTATGCAATTCTTGGTGTATTGTGTGAACTGCTGGTAATTGTGATAAGTTGGTGGCAAACTTGGATATTTAAGCTTAATATCTCTACTTTAGGTTGTCTCTTTTCCAGCTTACTACTATTTTATTTTGGTGTCTTCTTTCTTGATTCCTATTGCATTACATTTCCATACTTGAGCTTTTCTTTTCTTGACTTCTTGAATCACATTATTGTTTTCTTGATTACTCGTTTTGATCCGTCACGTTCAAGAATTTTATTGTGTGTTAAATTTTTGTGGGTACAGTCTTGGTTTGAGTTACTTGAGTTTGATAAGAACTTGTGGACATAGCCAAGAGAGGTAAAAGGCACAGAGTGGTGAGTTCATAAGAGGGAAAAAGCCTTGTTGAGTTAAACACGAGTGGAGTGTCCTCTGTTGAGTGTAAACACGTAAGGGAGTGAGTGAGGTGTTTTCTTTACACTAACCATTTTTTTGCAGGTCTGAAAACATGTCTAGAAGGGGTGATGGTAGTGAGGGGGAAGGTGAAAATCCATTCTACATGCAGGCTGTCAGACAACAATTTGAAAGAATGAATGTTGTGTGCAATGAAATCATAGATAGGTTGGAAAGATTGGAGCAAAGAGATAGGCAAAATGAGAGAAGGCCAAATAGGAGGGATCTTGTACCTCCAGTAGTTCAATCTGATGAAGTTGAGGTTGATAACTATGATTTTGAGGTTGAAAGACCTAGGAGGGATAGATATGAGAGAAGAGCTGAAGATAGGAGGAATGGGGATAGGAGGATAAGAAGAGAGGAAAGAGAGAGGAATAGGGTAGATGACAATATCAAAAGTATTAAAATGAGCATCCCTTCTTTCCAAGGGAAAAATGATCCGGATGTGTATCTTGAATGGGAAAGGAAGGTAGAAGCTGTGTTTGATTGTCATCACTATTCAGAGGAAAAGAAAGTAAAGTTAGCAGCAGTAGAATTTACTGATTATGCTTTGGTATGGTGGGATCAAGTGTTGATTAGTAGAAGGAGAAATTATGAGCAATCAATTGCAACCTGGGGTGAGATGAAAACTATAATGAGGAAGAGATTTGTTCCTAGTCATTACTATAGAGAGCTACATCAGAGGTTACAAAGATTGACTCAAGGTTCTAAAAGTGTTGAAGATTATCATAAAGAAATGGAAATTGCTATGATTAGAGCAAATGTGGAGGAGGATAGAGAAGCCACCATGGCTAGATTCTTGAATGGGCTAAACAAGGAGATTGCTCATATTGTTGAGTTACATCACTATGTTGAGTTGGAGGATATGGTCCACATGGCTATGAAGGTAGAAAGGCAACTTAAAAGCAAGTCAAAATTTGGAGGAAATGCAGGTACTTCTTCATCTTGGAAGTCTAACTGGAAGAAGGAGGAAAAGGCTTTTAGCAACTATAAGAAAAATGAGGATAAGGATAAGGAAAAGAAGGTGGAGAAGAAATTTGTAGAAAGTAAAGGAAAGGAGGTTGCAACTACTACCCGAAATAGAGATGTGAAGTGTTTTAGGTGTTTGGGCAGTGGACACATAGCTTCTCAATGCACTAACAAGAGAGTCATGGTCATGAGAGAAAATGGTGAGATAGAAACAGAGGAGGAAATTGTGAGTGATTCCACATCTTTAGGGGAGGAGGATGCAGAGGTAGAATATGCTGCTGAAGGAAGTGCTCTAGTGATTATGAGAGCATTAAATACTCAAGTAAAGGAGGATGTTGGTGATGAATTGCAAAGAGAAACAATTTTTCATACAATGTCTCTTATCCAAGACAAAGCTTGTAGTGTCATCATTGATGGGGGAAGTTGTGCCAATGTTGCTAGTACTATTTTGGTGCAGAGATTAAGGTTGAGGACTTCGAAACACCCTAGACCCTATAAATTGCAGTGGTTGAATGAATGTGGTGAGGTGAAAGTAACAAAACGAGTATTGATTTCCTTTGCAATAGGAAAGTATCAAGATGAGGTTATGTGTGACGTGGTTCCAATGCAAGCTGGCCATTTATTACTTGGTCGACCATGGCAATTTGATAGAAAGGTGATCCACGATGGGTATAAAAATAGGTATTCTTTTGAAATGAATGGAAGGAAAATCATTTTGGCACCTATGACACCAAAACAGATTTATGAAGACCAAACAAGGCTTAAGCAAGCAATGGGTGAGGAAAAATCAAGAGTGGCCGAAAAGAGAGCAGAGAAGAAAAGAAGGAGTGAAAAGAAATTGAGTGAAAATGTTATGAGTGAGCAAGACAAGGGTGGTTGTGAGGAAAGAAAAGAGAGTAAAGAAAACATTCCAAGAGTGCTTGAAAAAGGTGAATCTTCGGCGCAAAAGGAGAGCTGTGCGGAAAGAGGGGAGAGAAAATTAAGCTTGTATGCTAAAGGAAGAGATGTGAGGAATGCCATATTTGCCAACAAGCAAATGTTATTAATTGTGTTTAAGGACTCTTGTTTATCCACATCTGACCTTGACCCCAATTTGCCTAGTGTTGTTGTCTCCCTTTTGTAGGAATATGAGGATGTACTACCTGAGGAGATGCCAGCTAGACTACCACCTATTCGAGGGATTGAGCACCAGATTGATTTTGTACCTGGAGCAGTTATTCCCAACCGTCCAGCCTATAGAAGTAACCCTGAAGAAACCAAAGAATTACAAAGGCAAGTTGAGGAATTGCTAGCTAAGGGATATGTGAGAGAAAGTATGAGCCCTTGTGCTGTACCCGTCCTTTTGGTACCAAAGAAAGATGGCACATGGCGCATGTGTGTGGATTGTAAGGCGGTCAACAAAATCACTGTAAAGTATCGCCATCCTATACCTAGATTGGATGATATGTTGGATGAACTTTGTGGTGCTTGTGTTTTTACCAAAATTGACTTGAAAAGCGGATATCATCAAATTCGCATGAAAGTAGGTGATGAATGGAAGACTGCATTTAAAACAAAACATGGACTATACTCGGTTAGTGATGCCTTTTGGGCTAACTAATGCTCCTAGCACTTTTATGAGATTGATGAATCATGTGTTGCGTGCTTTTATTGGAGAATTTGTTGTTGTTTATTTTGATGATATATTGGTTTACAGTAGAGGCATGAATGAACATATGCATCATTTAAGGGCTGTATTCGATGTGTTAAGAAAGGAAAAATTATATGCTAACTTGAAGAAATGTTCATTTTGCATGGAAAATGATGAAGAAGCACCAGTGCCTATGCCATTATTTAGAGGACCCATCACCAGTCCATCACCAGGACCCATCTTGCATTGGTGTTGGAGCATTGTGAGCACAAGGGGGATCAAAATTGCCATGTTGGACTTTCTTGCATATTGTTGGAATCTAGGTGGATCGTTCTCACACAAGTTGGCATGGGAGACTTGACAAGTGGCGCCACATCAGCGTGACTTCGCCACATCAGCATGACTTGGCACAAGACCATTCGGCCAAGTGGATTGGAGGAGCTTCTTATGCTTATTTGGATTTGCCATGTGCTGACACCTTTTATTGGTCCCCACTACATTAAAAAAGATTACTACCACCTAAAGTGTTGCTGCCACCTTATGGTCCCCACTACATAAAGGGCTGCCATAAAGCAAGTGGTCCCAAATGGTCCCCCCCCCTATGGAGACGCCCCATCTGATGGATGAGCCTTGCATTTTTGTCTTTTTAGCCATGTTGGCACACTTTTAGGGTTTTGGCACACTTTTAGGGTTTTAGAGATGCTATATATAACCCAAGATATTCAGATTGTATTGGCAGCCTTCATTTTTTCTAGTTTAAGTGTGAGCATTAGGGAGAGAACTCCATTGCTGGAGCTTGAGTTAGTTCTATGTTTCTTCCATGTTTCTTGAAAGAACTTAGATTCTAGCAGCATGAACCCTTGCTAGTCTTATTTTGATGATCAATATGCTTTAGCTTGTTACTATTTGTGTATTGACACTTGGGTTTTCAATCTGAAATTCTGCCTTGTTTGGATGATTAAAGATCTTGGTTCCAATATTTAGATGTTGTGTTTCTTGGCATCCTAGGAGTGCTCATCAGAAAAGGTTGTCTTTTTAGGATTTGTCATTAGTGCTAATGGTGTTGAAGTTGATGATGAAAAAATTAGAGCTATTAGAGACTGGCCCATTCCAAAGACTGCATCTGAAGTACGTAGCTTTCATGGACTAGCTAGTTTCTATAGAAGATTTATTAAGAATTTCAGTACCATTGCAGCACCATTGAATGATCTTGTCAAAAAGAATGTTAATTTTGTTTGGGAACAGAAACAAGATGATGCTTTTCACAAAAATTAAAGAGATGTTATGTTCCGCTCCTGTGTTGGCTTTACCTGATTTTTCTAAAACTTTTGAGATTGAGTGTGACGCATCAGGAATAGGTATTGGAGCCGTTTTAATGCAGGAAAAGAGACCAATAGCATACTTTAGTGAGAAGCTTAATGGAGCAGCTTTAAGCCATTCTACATATGACAAGGAGTTGTATGCATTGGTACGTGCCTTGGAAACATGGCAACATTACCTTTGGCCAAAGCAATTTGTCATCCACACAGATCATGAGTCATTGAAGCATATCAAGGGGCAAAATAAGTTGAGTAGGCATCATGCAAAATGGGTTCAGTTCCTTGAGACCTTCCCATATGTGATTAAATACAAACATGGGAAAGAAAATGTGGTGGCTGATGCCTTATCTCGAAGGTATAACCTTCTTGCCCTTCTTGATGCAAAGTTATTAGGATTTGAATATGTGAAAGAATTATATGCTGAAGATGATGACTTTGCTAGAGTATATACAGCTTGTGAAAAGAATGCTTTTGAGAAGTTTTATAGGCATGATGGATATTTGTTTAGAGAAAATAGATTGTGTGTGCCTAAGAGTTCCATGCGTGAATTACTTGTGAATGAGTCTCATGCTGGTGGATTAATGGGTCATTTTGGTGTTGCCAAAACTTTAGATGTATTGAAGGAACATTTTTATTGGCTGAATATGAAAAGAGATGTTGAAAGAGTATGTGCTAGGTGCATTGTGTGTGCTAAGGCTAAATCTAGAGTTTTGCCACAAGGTTTGTATACACCTTTGCCTACCCCTAGTGATCCTTGGGTTCATTTTTCTATGGATTTTGTGTTGGTAACCTAGGTCTAAATAAGGCCATGATTCAATTTTTGTTGTTGTTGACAGGTTTTCAAAAATGGCACATTTTATTCCATGCCATAAAACTGATGATGCTACAAATGTTGCAAATTTATTTTTTAGAGATATTGTTAGGTTGCATGGCATACCTAAGAGTTTAGTTAGTGATAGGGATGTTAAATTCCTTAGTCACTTTTGGAAGGTTTTGTGGGGAAAATTGGGCACCAAGTTGTTATTTTCCACCACTTGTCACCCACAAACCGATGGTCAAACTGAAGTAGTAAATAGGACACTAACTACTCTTTTGCGTGCTGTGGTTAAGAAAAATTTGAAGTCATGGGAAGATTGCATTCCACTTGTTGAATTTGCATACAATAGAAATGTGCATTCTTCTACTGGCTATTCTCCATTTGAAATTGTGTATGGTTTCAATCCTTCAACTCCTTTGGATCTTTTACCTTTGCCTGTGAACGAGCTTGCTAGTTTAGATGGAAAAAGAAAAGCAGAATTGGTGAAGAAAATCCATGAACAAGCCAAGCTTCAAATTGAAAAGAAAAATGAAAAATATGCTAGTCAAGCCAACAAAGGAAGGAAGAAAGTCACATTTCAACCTGGAGATTGGGTATTGGTTCACTTGCGCAAAGAAAGGTTTCCCTCTCGAAGGAAATCAAAATTACAACCAAGATGTGATGGACCTTTCCAAGTGCTGACCAAAATTAATGATAACGCTTACAAAATAAACCTGCACGGTGAGTATAATGTCGATTGCCACCTTCAATGTTGCTGATTTATCTCCTTGTGTTGATGCAGGAGCAGTTCGAGGACGAATCCTTTTGAAGCGGAGGAATGATGAGAATCAAGCTACATCCACAACAAAGGATTTCATCCAAGGTCCAATTACTAGAGCTAGAGCTAAATCACTTCAGAATTTAATTTGTGAAATCATAAGGAGCAAGGATTATAAGCTGGAATGGCATGAAGAAAAATATAAATGATTAAATTTGGTGAAAATTATGCTTAGAAGTGACCAGGTGTCATGTGGAGCATTAGATTACATGGAATAACCTGTGGACATGCATGCACCATATCCAACCCATGTACATGTATCTGCTGGCACCTTTTTCAAGGAATATTCCATCTGTTATAACCACTTCTCTTTTGGACTTAAATGCCCTTATTTGCTGCTGCATTAAATTTACTTTTTGTAAGGAGTTTTTAGTCTTTTGATAGATTAATTCTTGTTTGGACTTAAAGCTCCTTACAGCTGTTACTAAAGAAGGGATATTTTTGTCTTTAGTTTTGAAGCCAAGAGGCTATAAATACAAGTGTAATGAGAGAGTGGAGGACACACTTGAATATTAATGAGAGATTGTTTCTGCTCCTCTAGTGAGTAAATTGGTTGTTGCCTTTGTTCTTGTGAAGCTCATTAACTTGCTGAGATTCTATCTTGCAAGGTTTAATGTGCATAATATTCTTGGTTTATTCATTCTCCATATGAATTAGGTCAAGAATCCCATTTCTGATATTTTCTTTGAATTACACAACAATCTGATTGTGCTGGTTCAAAGATTCAAATTCATACATCTTGATTTGGTGCTTTCCATATTGTTCATTTAATTCTTGAATGTGGGTTTTCAAGTTACCAATTACTTGAAGGTTCACATCAATAAAAAAAGTAAGTTTCAAATTATTAGAATATGAGTGATTAAATTTTTTATGTAATTGTGCTAATAAAAAAAAAATCAACCTTCAAAAATTTTGTTAACATTTTTTTATGCTAAACGTGAAACATAGTTAAAAACATACCTGCATTTTAAGTACTCTAAATTAAAAAGTTAAAATTTTAAGGGGCTATAACTCTAGTTCGATCTCTGAGTTTGGTGTTAAACGGATGCAACATTTAGACTTCGGTATTCCATTTATTTAACTCACAATTCTAATCTTTTTACAATATTTTTTCTACTAAAATGAAAATTTAAAAAATGTGAGCCTCTAATTTCTCAATTTTGTTAAGTCAGTAAAAAATAATCTTTTAAAATTAAAATATGGAATCATTAATTTTTGTTTAATTAGGCCAATAAAAAACTTTTCAATTACTAAAATAATGGTCGATTAAATTTTTTGGTTTATTGCACCAACAGAAATATCAATTCGTGATGATTATAACACTTAGAAATATGGAGCCAATGACAAATATAACAACTAAACCTAGCCATTTATGTACTCACTCATAATTTAATTCTTTTTTTTTGCTTAAAATTTAAACAAATTTAAAAAAGATTGGCAGTCAATTTTTCAACTATGTTGGGCTAATAAAAAAAAGTTTGAATTATTTGAATATGGACTCATTAAATTTTTTATTTAAATGGGCTAGTAAAAAAAAATGAACCTTTTAAAAGTTTGTGGAGATTTTTTTGAGGCTAAACATAATAGGCAATTAAGAACATAGTTACATTGAAAGTACTCTAAATTTAAAATTAAAATTTTTGAGGGCCTGTAGCTTCGTTTCAATCAACAAGCTTAGTGTTAGGCGGATGCATTATTTAGACCTAGCTATTTTGTGTATTTAACTCACAATTTGAATATTTTTAAAATATTTTTTTATTACATAGAAGAAAATATATAAAATGTGGGCCACTAATTTTTTGATTTTGTTAGGTCAACAAAAATTAATCTTTTAAAAATAAAAATAAGGACTCGCTAGTTTTGTTTAATTGAAAAAATTAAAAAAAACTTTTAAATTACTAGAATATTGATCCCTTAAATTTTTCGATTTATTGGGCTAATAATTAAAATTAATTAATGACGATTATAAAATTTAGATATATGAGGCCTACGATGGGTATAACAATTAGACATAGTTATTTTATGCACTCACTCACAATTTAATTCTTTTCAAATTCTTTTTTACTACTTAAAAATAAATGTTGGTGAAAAATTTTTAATTGAGTTGGGCAAATAAAAAAGCTTCAAATTATTTGAATATAGGCTCATTAAATTTTTTATTTAATTGGGCTAATAAAAAAATCAACATTTTAAGTTAAGATTTTTAAATCCAAATGCGGGTGATGGATAAGAACATACCCACATTTAAAGTACTCTATATTAAAAATTAAAAATTTGGAGAGGCTGTAATTCTGTTTTAACTCTCGACTTTGGTGTTAGACGAATACAATATTTAGACCTAGGTGTTTTGTGTGTTTAACTCATAATTTGAATCTTTTTAAAAATATTTTTTTTTATTACTAAAGGAATAATTTTAAAAATACTCAACACTACTTTTTTCAATTTTATCATGTGGATAAAAATTAATCTTTTAAAATTAAAATATGAACTAATTAGTTTATTGTTTTAATTGGGCCAAACAAAAAACTTTAAAATTATTAGAATATTTGCCCATTAAATTTTTTGCTTTATTTGGCCAATAAAAAATATCAATTAAAGACGATTATAGCATTTACATATATGGAGCCAATGAGGGATATAACAACTAGACCTAGATATTTATTACTCACTTGCAATTTAATTCTTTTTAAATCCTTTTTTATTACTTAAAATAGATTTAAAAAATATCGTTGACCAATTTTTCAACTAAATTGGGAAAATAAAAAATGTAAGTTTCAAATTATTAGAATAAGAGTGATTAAATTTTTTATTTAATTGAGCTAATAAAAAAAAACAACCTTCAAAAAATTTGTTAAGATTTTTTTAGGCTAAGCGTGAAACATAGTTAAAACATACCTTCATTTAAAGTACTCTATATTAAAAAGTTGAAATTTTGAACGGTTATAACTCTGTTTTAATCCCTGAGTTTGGCAGATATAATATTTAGATCTAGCTATTTTGTTTCTTTAACTCCCAATTTTAATCTTTTCAAAATATATTTTTGTTACATGAAGGAAAATATTAAAAATGTGGGCCACTAATTTTTTGATTTTGTTAGATTATTAAAAGCTAATCTTTTAAAAATTAAAATATGGACTTGCTAGTTTTTGTTTACTTGGACAAATAAAAAAACTTTTAAATTACTAGAATAAGAGTTCCTAAAATTTTTTGCTTCATTGGGCCAATAAAAAAATTTAATTAATGACGATTATAAAATTTAGATATATGAGATCAATGATGGATATAACAATTAGACATAGTTATTTTATGTACTCACTCACAATTTAATTCTTTTCTAATACTTTTTAATTACTTAAAAACAAATATTGGTGACAAATTTTTTAACTGAGTTGGACCAATAAAAAACTTCAAATTATTAGAATATTGGCTCATTAAATTTTTTTATTTAATTGGGCTAATAAAAAAATAACCTTTTAAGTTTTGTTAAGATTTTTAAGGCTAAATGTGAGTGATGGATAAGAACATACCCACATTTAAGATACTCTAAATTAAAAATTAAAATTTCAAAGAGGCTATGATTCTGTTTCAACCCTCGACTTTGGTGTTAAATGAATATAACATTTAGACCTAGGTGTTTTGTTTGATTGTGATTATGTTTCAACCCTCGACTTTGGTGTTAAACGAATATAACATTTAGACCTAGGTGTTTTGTGTGTTTAACTAATAATTTGAATCTTTTTAAAAATAATTTTTTATTACTGAAAGAACAATTTTAAAAATGCTTAACACTATTCTTTTTTTAATTTTATTAGGTCAATAAAAATTAATCTTTTAAAATTAAAATATGGACTCATTAGTTTATTGTTTTAATTGGGCCAAACAAAAAACATTAAAATTATTAGAATATTTGCCCATTAAATTTTTTGCTTTATCTGGCCAATAAAAAAATCAATTAATAATGATAATAACATTTACATATATGGTGCTGATGACGGATATAACAAATAGACCTAGGTATTTTATGTACTTACTCACATTTTAATTCTTTTTAAATCCTTTTTCATTACTTAAAAATATATTTAAAAAATATCGATGACCAATTTTTCAACTAAATTTGGAAAATAAAAAATATAAGTTTCAAATTATTAGAATATGAGTGATTAAATTTTTTATGTAATTGTGCCAATAAAAAAAAATCAACCTTCAAAAATTTTGTTAAGATTTTTTTAGGCTAAACGTAAAACATAGTTAAAAACATACCTGTAATTAAAGTACTCTAAATTAAAAAGTTAAAATTTTGACGGGCTATAACTTTGTTTCAATATCTGAGTTTGGTGTTAGATGGATGCAACATTTAGACTTTGATATTCCATTTATTTAACTCACAATTTTAATCTTTTTAAATATTTTTTTTCCTTAAATGTTTAAAAATGTGAGCCATTAATTTCTTAATTTTGTAAAGTCGGTAAAAAATAATCTTTTAAAATTAAAATTTAGAATCATTAATTTTTGTTTAATTAGGCCAATAAAAAACTTTTAAATTACTAAAATACTAGTCTGTTAAATTTTTTGCTCTATTACACCAACAAAAATATCAATTCGTGACGATTATAATATTTAGATATATGGAGCTAATGACAAATGTAACAACTAAACCTAGCCATTTTATATACTCACTCATAATTTAATTATTTTTTAATTTTTTTGCTTAAAAAAAATTTAAGAAAGATTAGCGGTCAATTTTTCAACTATGTTTGGCCAATAAAAAAAAGTTTGAATTATTTGAATATGGGCTCATTAAATTTTTTATTTAAATGGGCTAGTAAAAAAAATTAATCTTTTAAAATTTTGTTGAGATTTTTTTGAGGCTAAACGTGATAAGAATTTAAGAATATAACTACATTTAAAGTACTTTAAATTAAAAATTAAAATTTTTGAGGGGCTATAGCTCAATTTCAACAGACAAGGTTGGTGTTTGGCAGATGCAATATTTAGACCTAGCTATTTGTATATTTAATTCACAATTTGAATCTTTTTAAATATTTTTTTATTATGAAAAGGAAAATATTAAAAATGTGAGCCACTAATTTTTTGATTTTGTTAGGTCAACGAAAATTAATCTTTTAAAAATAAAAATAAGGACTTGCTAGTTTTTGTTTAATTGGACAAATAAAGAAAAAACTTTTAAATTACTAAAATATTAGTCCCTTAAATTTTTCGATTCACTGGGCCAATAAAAAAAATCAATTGATGACGATTATAAAATTTAGATATATGAGGCCAACGATGGGTATAACAATTAGACATAGTTGTTTTATACACTCACTCACAATTTTATTCTTTTGAAATTCCTTTTTATCACTTAAAAATAAATATTGGTGAAAAATTTTTTAACTGAGTTGGGAAAATAAAAATGTTTCAAATTATTAGAATATAGGCTCATTAAATTTTTTATTTAATTGGGCTAATAAAAAAATCAACCTTATAAGTTTTGTTAAGATTTTTTAAACTAAATGTGTGTGATGGATAAAAATATACCCATATTTAAAGTACTCTAAATTAAAAATTAAAATTTCGAAGAGGCTGTGATTCTATTTCCACCCTTGAATTTGGTGTTAGACAAATACAACATTTAGACCTAGGTGTTTTATGTGTTTAACTCACAATTTGAATCTTTTTAAAATTATTTTTTTATAACTGAAAGAATAATTTTAAAAATACTTAACACTAATTTTTTTTATTTTATTAGGTCAATAAAAATTAATCTTTTAAAATTAAAATATGGGCTCATTGGTTTTTTGTTTTAATTGGGCCAAACCAAAAACTTTAAAATTATTAGAATATTTGTCCATTAAACTTTTTACTTTTTTTGGCTATTAAAAAAATCTATTAATGATGATTATATCATTTACATGTATGGAGCCAATGACGGATATAACAACTAGACCTAGGTATTTATTAGTCACTCATAATTTAATTCTTTTTAAATACTTTTTTATTACTTATAAATAGATTTAAAAAATATTGATGACCAATTTTTCAACTAAATTGGGAAAATAAAAAATGTAAGTTTCAAATTATTAGAATATGAGTGATTAAATTTTATATTTAATTGAGCTAATAAGAAAAAATCAACCTTCAAAAATTTTGTTAACATTTTTTTAGGCTAAATGTGAAACATAGTTAAAAACATACCTGCAATTATAGTACTCTAAATTAAAAAGTAAAAAATTTGTGGGACTATAACTCTGTTTCAATCTCTTAGTTTGGTGTTAGGAAGATGTAATAAAGACTAGCTATTTTGTGCATTTAACTCAAAATTTGAATATTTTTAAAATATTTTTTTATTACATAAAGGAAAATATTAAAAATGCAGGCCACTAATTTTTTTTTTAGGTCAATAAAAGCTAATCTTTTAAAAATTAAAATATGGACTTGCTAGTTTTTGTTTACCTGGACAAATAAAAAAAAACTTTTAAATTGCTACAATATTGATCCCTTAAATTTTTTTGCTTCATTGGGCTAATAAAAAAAATCAATTAATGATGATTATAAAATATATATATATATGAGGCCAACGATGGATATAACAATTATACATAGTTGTTTTATACAGTCACTCACAATTTAATTCTTTCAAATTCTTTTTTATTACTTAAAATCAAATATTGGTGACAAATTTTTTAACTGAGTTGGGCCAATTAAAAAGCTTCAAATTATTAGAATATAGGCTCATTAAATTTTTTATTTAATTGGGCTAATAAGAAAATCAACCTTTTAAGTTTTGTTAAGATTTTTAAAGCTAAATGTGTGTGATGGATAAGAACATACTCACATTTAAAGTACACTAAATTAAAAATTAAAATTTCGGAGAGGATGTGATTTTGTTTCAACCTTCGACTTTGATGTTAGACGAATACAACATTTAAACCTAGGTATTTTGTGTGTTTAACTCACAATTTGAATTTTTTTAAAAATATTTTTTATTGCTAAAAGAATAATTTTAAAAATACTCAACACTAATTTTTTCAATTTTATCAGGTTAATAAAAATTAATCTTTTAAAACTAAAATATGGACTCATTAGTTTATTGTTTTAATTGGGCCAAAAAAAACTTTAAAATTATTAGAATATTTGCACATTAAATTTTTCACTTCATTTGGCTAATAAAAAATATCAATTAATGACGATTATAGCATTTACATATATCGAGCCAATGAAGAATATAACAATCAGACCCAGGTATTTATTACTCACTCACAATTTAATTCTTTTTAAATCCTTTTTTATTACTTAAAAATAGATTTAAAAAATATTGATGACCAATTTTTCAACTAAATTGAGAAAATAAAAAATGTAAGTTTCAAGTTATTAGAATAGGAGTGATTAAATTTTTTATTTCATTGAGCTAATAAAAAAAATCAACCTTGAAAATTTTTTTTTAAGATTTTTTAAGGCTAAACGTGAAACATGGTTAAAAACATCCCGCGTTTAAAGTACTCTAAATTAAAAAGTTAAAATTTTGAGGGGCTATAACTCTGTTTCAATCCCTGAGTTTGGTGTTTGACGGATGCAATATTTAGACTTAGGTATTCTATTTATTTAAGTCACAATTTGAATCTTTTTAATTTTTTTTTTACTTAAATGAAAATTTTAAAAATGCGGGTCACTAATTTCTCAATTTTGTTAAGTTGGTAAAAAAATAATCTTTTAAAATTAGAATATGGAATCATTATTTTTTTGTTTAATTAGAACAGCAAAAAACTTTTAAATTACTAAAATATAGGTCCATTAAAATTTTTGCTTTATTGCACCAATAAAAATATCAATTCGTACCGATTATAACATTTAGATGTATAGAGCCAATGACAAATATAATAATTAAACCTAGCCATTTTATGTACTCATTCATAATTTAATTCTCTTTTAATTTTTTTTTTGCTTAAAAACAAATTTAAAAAAGATTGGCGGTCAATTTTTCAACTATGCCTGGCCAAATTATTAGAATATGAGTGATTAAATTATTAATTTAATTGTGCTAATAAAAAAAATCAACCTTCAAAAATTTTGTTAAGATTTTTTTAGGTTAAACATGAAACATAGTTAAAAACATATATGCATTTAAAGTACTCTAAATTAAAAAGTTAAAATTTTGAGGGGCTATAACTCTGTTTTAACCCCTGAGTTTGGTGTTAGGCAAATACAATATTTAGACCTAGTTATTTTATGTATTTAACTCATAATTTGAATCTTTTTAAAATATTTTTTTATTACAAAAGGAGAATATTAAAAATATGGGCCACTAATTTTTTGATTTTGTTAGGTCAATAAAAGCTAATCTTTTAAAAATTAAAATATGGACTCGCTAGTTTTTGTTTGCTTGGACAAAAAAAAGCTTTTAAATTACCACAAAATTGGTCCCTTAAATTTTTCGCTTCATTGGGCAAAAAAGAAATCAATTAATGACGATTATAAAATTTAGATATATGAGGCCCATGATGGATATAACAATTAGACATAGTTGTTTTATGCACTGACTCATAATTTAATTCTTTTCAATTTTTTTTATTACTTAAAAATAAATATTGGTGACAAATTTTTAACTAAGTTGGTCTAATAAAAAGTATCAAATTATTAGAATATAGGCTCATTAAATTTTTTTTTATTTAATTGGGCTAATAAAAAAAAATCAGCCTTTTAAGTTTTGTTAAGATTTTTAAAGCTAAATGTGGGTGATGAATAAGAACATACCCATATTTAAAGTACTTTTAATTAAAAATTAAAATTTCGGAGAGGCTGTCATTCTGTTTCAACCCTCGACTTTGGTGTTAGATGAATATAATATTTAGACCTAGGTGTTTTGTGTTTAACTTACAATTTGAATCTTTTTAAAAATATTTTTTATTACTGAAATTAATCTTTTAAAATTATAATATGGACTTATTAGTTTATTGTTTTAATTGGGAAAAACAAAAAAATTAAAATTATTAGAATATTTGCCCATTAAAGTTTTTACTTCATTTGGCCAATAAAAAAATCTCAATTAATGACGATTATAATATTTACATATATGGAGCCAATGACGAATATAACAACTAGACCTAGGTATTTTATGTACTCACTTACAATTTAATTCTTTTTAAATCCTTTTTTATTACTTAAAAATAGAATTAAAAAATATCAATGACCACTTTTTCAACTAAATTGGGAAAATAAAAAATATAAGTTTCAAATTATTAGAATACGAGTGATTAAATTTTTTATTTAATTGAGCTAATAAAAAAAATCAACCTTCAAAAATTTTGTTAAGATTTTTTTAGGCTAAAGGTGAAACATAGTTAAAAACATACCTGCATTTAAAGTACTCTGATTTAAAAAATTAAAATTTTGAGGGGCTTTAACTATATTTCAAACCCTGAGTTTGGTATTTGATGTATGCAACATTTAGACTTAGGTATTCTATTTATTTAACTCAAAATTTTAATCTTTTTAAAATATTTTTTTTACTTAAATGAAAATTTTAAAACTGTGAGCCACTAATTTCTCAATTTTGTTAAGTCGGTAAAAAATAATCTTTTAAAATTAAAATATGGAATCATTAATTTTTTGTTTAATTAGCCAATAAAAATCTTTTCAATTACTTAAATACTGATCCGTTAAATTTTTTGCTTTATTGCGCCAACAAAAATATCAACTCATGACAATTATAATATTTAGATATATAGAGCTAATGACAAATATAATAACTAAACCTTGTCGTTTTATGTACTCATGCACTATTTAATTCTTTTTTTTTTCTTAAAAACAAATTTAAAAAGATTGGCAGTCAATTTTTCAACTATGTTGGGTCAATAAAAAAAGTTTAAATTATTTCAATATGAGCTTATTAAATTTTTTATTTAAATGGGCTAGTAAAAAAAAATCAACCTTTTAAAATTTTATTGAGATTTTTTGGAGGCTAAACATGATAGGCAGTTAAGAGTATAACTACATTTTAAGTACTCTAAATTAAAAATTAAAATTTTTGAGAGACTATAGCTCCATTTCAACCCACGAGTTTGGTGCTAGGCAAATGCAATATTTAGACCTAGCTATTTTGTATATTTAACTCATAATTTGATTCTTTTTAAAATATTTTTTTTATTACATAAAGGAAAATATTATTAGAATATAGGCTCATTAAATTTTTTATTTAATTGGGCTAATAAAAAAAATCAACCTTAAAGTTTTGTTAAGATTTTTAAAGCTAAATGTAAGTGATGGATAAGAATATACCCACATTTAAAGTACTCTAAATTAAAAATTAAAATTTTAGAGAGGTTGTGATTCTATTTCAATCCTCGACTTACGTGTTAGATGAATACAACATTTATACATAGGTGTTTTGTGTGTTTAACTCATAATTTGAATCTTTTTAAAAATAGTTTTTATTACTTAAAGAATAATTTTAAAAATACTCAACACTAATTTTTTTCAATTTTATTAGGTCAATAAAATTAATATTTTAAAATTAAAATATGAACTCATTAGTTTATTATTTTAATTGAGCCAAACTAAAAACTTCAAAATTATTAGAATATTTGTGCATTAAATTTTTTGCTTTATTTGGTCAATAAAAAAATATCAATTAATGACAATTATAATATTTACTTATATGGAGCCAATGACAAATATAACAACTAAACCCACCTGTTTTATGTAATTACTCATAATTTAATTCTTTTTTAATTTTTTTTGCTTAAAAATAAATTTAAAAAAGATTGGAGATCAATTTTTTAACTAAGTTGGACCAATAGAAAAAGTTTCAATTATTAGAATATGAGCTCATTAAGTTTTTTATTTAAATGGGCTAACAAAAAAAAATCAACATTTTAAAATTTTGTTGAGATTTTTTTGATGCTAAATGTGATAAGCAATTGAGAACATAACTACATTGAAAGTACTCTAAATTAAAAATTAACATTTTGGGGGGGTTGTAGCTCTATTTCAACTCACGAGTTTGGTGTTAGACAGATACAATATTTAGACCTAGCTATTTTGTGTATTTAACTTGTAATTTGCATCTTTTTAAAATATTTTTTTATTACATGAAGAAAAATATTAAAAATATGGTGCGCTAATTTTTTGATTTTGTTAGGTCAATAAAAACTAATCTTTTAAAAATTAAAATATGGACTCGCTAGTTTTTGTTTAATTGGACAAATAAAAAAACTTTTAAATTACTAGAATATTGATCCATTAAATTTTTCGCTTTATTAGGCAAAAAAGAAATCAATTAATGATGATTATAAAATTTAGATATATGAGGCCAATGATGGATATAATAATTAGACATAGTTGTTTTATGCACTGACTCATAATTTAATTCTTTTCAAATTCTTTTTTATTACTTAAAAATAAATATTGGTGACAAAATTTTTAATTGAGTTGGGCCAATAAAAAAGCTTCAAATTATTAGAATATAAGCTCATTAAATTTTTTTTGTAATTGGGCTAATAAAAAAAATCAACCTTTTAAGTTTTCTTAAGATTTTTAAAGCTAAATGTGAGTGATGGATAAGAACATACCTACATTTAAGGTACTCTAAATTAAAAATTAAAATTTCAGAGAGACTGAGATTCTGTTTCAACCATCGACTTGTGTTAGAAGAATATAACATTTAGACCTAGGTGTTTTTTGTGTTTAACTCACAATTTGAATCTTTTTAAAAATATTTTTTTATCACTTAAAGAATAATTTTAAAAATACTCATCACTAATTTTGTTTTTAATTTTATTAGGTCAATAAAAATTAATCTTTTAAAATTAAATTATGAACTCATTAGTTTATTATTTTAATTGAGCCAAACTAAAAACTTTAAAATTATTAGAATATTTGCGTATTAAATTTTTTACTTTATTTGGTCAATAAAAAATATCAATTAATGACAATTATAACATTTATATATATGGGGCCAATGACGGATATAACAACTAGGCCTAGGTATTTTATGTATTCGTTCACAATTTAATTCTTTTCAAATCCTCTTTTATTACTTAAAAATAGATTTAAAAAATATCGATAATCAATTTTTGAACTAAATTGGGAAAATAAAAAATGTAAGCTTCAGATTATTAGAATATGAGTGATTAAATTTTTTTATTTAATTGAGCCAATTAAAAAAAGATCAACCATTAAAAATTTTGTTAAGATTTTTTTGGCTTAAATGTGAATCATAGTTAAAACATATATGCATTTGAAGTACTTTAAATTAAAAAGTTAAAATTTTGAGGGCCTATAACTTTGTTTCAATCTCTGAGTTTGGTGTTAGACGGATGCAACAGACTTAGGTATTCTATTTGTTTAACTCATAATTTGAATCTTTTTAAAATATCTTTTTTTACTTAAATGAAAATTTTAAAAATATGTGCCGCTAATTTCTCAATTTTGTTATGTCGGTAAAAAATATTATTTTAAAATTAAAAATATGGAATTATTAATTTTTTATTTAATTAGGTGAATAAAAAACTTTTAAATTATTAAAATATTGGTTTGTTAAATTTTTTGCTTTATTACACCAGCAAAAATATCAATTAGTTACGATTATAACATTTTGATATATGGAGCTAATGACAAATATAACAACTAAACCTAATTGTTTTATGTAGTTACTTATAATTTAATTCTTTTTTTAATTTTTTTCGCTTAAAAATAAATTTAAAAAGGATTAGAGGTCAATTTTTCAATTAGGTTGGACTAATGAAAAAAAGTCTGAATTATTAGAATATGGGGTCATTAAATTTTTTATTTAAATGGCTAGCAAAAAAAAATCAACTTTTTAAAATTTTGTTGAGGCTAAACGTAATAGGCAATTAAGAACATAACTACATTTAAAGTATTCTAAATTAAAAGTTAAAAATATTTGAGAGACTGTAACTCTATTTCAACCCACGAGTTTGGTGTTAGGTAGATATAATATTTAGAACTAGCTATTTTGTGTGTTTAACTCACAATTTGAATCTTTTTAAAATATTTTTTCATTGCATTAAGGAAAATATTAAAAATGTGAGCCACTAATTTTTTGATTTTGTTAGGTTAATAAAAGCTAATCTTTTAAAAATTAAAATATGAAATCGCTAGTTTTATTTGATTGGACAAATAAAAAAAACTTTTAAATTACTAGAATATTGGTCCCTTAAATTTTTTGCTTTATTGGGCCAATAAAAAAATTCAATTAATGATGATTATAAATTTTAGATATACAAGGCCAATAATGGATATAGCAATTAGACATAATTGTTTTATGCACTAACTCATTGATGTGAACCTTCAAGTAATTGGTAACTTGAAAACCCACATTCAAGGATTAAAGGAACAATATGGAAAGCACCAAATCAAGATATATGAATTTGATTCTTTGAACTAACACAATCAGATTGCTGTGTAATTCAAAGAAAATATCAGAAATGGGATTCTTGACCTAATTCATATGGAGAATGAATAAACCAAGAATATTATGCACATTAAACCTTGCAAGATAGAAATCTCACCAAGTTAATGAGCTTCACAAGAACAAAGGCAACAGCCAATTTACTCACTAAAGGAGCAGAAACAATCTTTCATTAATATTCAAAGTGTGTCCTCCACTCTCTCATTACACTTGTATTTATAGTCTCTTGGCTCCAAAGCTAAAGACAAAAATATCCCTACTTTAATAACATCTGCAAGGAGCTTTAAGTCCAAACAAAAATTAATCTATCAAAAGTCCAAAAACTCCTTACAAAAAGTAAATTTAATACAGCAGCAAATAAGGGTATTTAAGTCCAAAAGAGAGGTGGTTATAATAGCAAGGAATATTCCTTCAAAAAGGTGCCAGCTGATGCATGTACATGGGTTGGATCTGGTACATGCATGTCCATAGTTTATTCCACGTAACCTAATGCTCCACATGACACCTGGTCACTTCCAAGCTTATTTTTTCACCAAATTTAATCCTTTATAATTTTCTTCATGCCATTCCAGCTTATAATCCTTGCTCTTTAAGATTTCACAAATTAAATTCTGAAGTGATTTAGCTCTAGCTCTAGTAATTGGACCTTGGAAGAAATCCCTTGGCCCATATGTAGCTTGATTCTCATCATTCCCCTTCACTTCAAAAGGATTCGTCCTCGAATCTGTTCCTGCATCAACACAAGGAGATAAATCAGCAACATTGAAGGTGGCACTGACATTATACTTACCGGGCAGGTTTATTTTGTAGGCATTATCATTAATTTTGGCTAGCACTTGGAAAGGTCCATCACATCTTGGTTGTAATTTTGATTTCCTTCGAGAGGGAAACCTTTCTTTGCGCAAGTGAACCCATACGCAATCTCCAGGTTAAAATGTGACTTTCTTCCTTCCTTTGTTGGCTTGACTAGCATATTTTTCATTTTCCTTTTCAATTTGAAGCTTGGCTTGTTCATGGATTTTCTTCACCAATTCTGCTTTTCTTTTTCCATCTAAACTAGCAAGCTCGTTCACAGGCAAAGGTAAAAGATCCAAAGGAGTTGAAGGATTGAAACCATACACAATTTCAAATGGAGAATAGCCAGCAGAAGAATGCACATTTCTATTGTATGCAAATTCAACAAGTGGAATGTAATCTTCCCATGATTTCAAATTTTCCTTAACCACAGCACGCAAAAGAGTAGTTAGTGTCCTATTTACTACTTCAGTTTGACCATCGGTTTGTAGGTGACAAGTGGTGGAAAATAACAACTTGGTGCCCAATTTTCCCCACAAAACCTTCCAAAAGTGACTGAGAAATTTAACATCCCTATCACTAACTAAACTCTTAGGTATGCCATGCAACCTAACAATATCTCTAAAGAATAAATTTGCAACATTTGTAGCATCATCAGTTTTATGGCATGGAATAAAATGTGCCATTTTTGAAAACCTGTTAACAACAACAAAAATTGAATCATAGCCTTGTTTAGACCTAGGTAATCCCAATACAAAATCCGTAGACAAATGAACCCAAGGATCACTAGGGGTAGGCAAAGGTGTATACAAACCTTGTGGCAAAACTCTAGATTTAGCCTTAGCACACACAACGCACCTAACACATACTCTTTCAACATCTCTTTTCATATTCGGCCAATAAAAATGTTCCTTCAACACATCTAAAGTTTTGGCAACACCAAAATGACCCATTAATCCACCAGCATGAGACTCATTCACAAGTAATTCACGCATGGAACTCTTAGGCACACACAATCTATTTTCTCTAAACAAATATCCATCATGCCTATAAAACTTCTCAAAAGCATTCTTTTCACAAGCTGCATACACTCTAGCAAAGTCATTATCTTCAGCATATAATTCTTTCACATATTCGAATCCCAATAACTTTGCATCAAGAAGGGCAAGAAGGTTATACCTTCGAGATAAGGCATCAGCAACCACATTTTCTTTCCCATGTTTGTATTGAATCACATATGGGAAGGTCTCCAGGAATTCAACCCATTTTGCATGACGCCTACTCAACTTATTTTGCCCCTTGATATGCTTCAATGACTCATGATCTGTGTGGATGACAAATTGCTTTGGCCAAAGGTAATGTTGCCACGTTTCCAAGGCACGTACCAATGCATACAACTCTTTGTCATATGTAGAATAGTTCAAAGCTGCTCCATTAAGCTTCTCACTAAAGTATGCTATTGGTCTCTTATCCTGCATTAAAACGGCTCCAATACCTATTCCTGATGCGTCACACTCAATCTCAAAAGTCTTAGAAAAATCAGGTAAAGCCAACACAGGAGCGGAACATAACATCTCTTTAATTTTGTGAAAAGCATCATCTTGTTTCTGTTCCCAAACAAAATTAACATTCTTTTTGACAAGATCATTCAATGGTGCTGCAATGGTACTGAAATTCTTAATAAATCTTCTATAGAAACTAGCTAGTCCATGGAAACTACATACTTCAGATGCAGAATTTGGAATTGGCCAGTCTTTAATAGCTCTAATTTTTTCATCATCAACTTCAACACCATTAGCACTAATGACAAATCCTAAAAAAACAACCTTTTCCATGCAAAATGAATATTTCTTCAAGTTAGCATATAATTTTTCCTTTCTTAACACATCGAATACAGCTCTTAAATGATGCATATGTTCATTCATGTCTCTACTGTAAACCAATATATCATCAAGATAAACAACAACAAATTTTCCAATAAAAGCAAGCAATACATGATTCATCAATCTCATAAAAGTGCTAGGAGCATTAGTGATGAGGAACCGGTTGCACCAATTCCACACCAAGGGCCAATAACTAGAGCAATGGCTAAGAAGCTTCAAGGCTTGGTGCATAAGCACATCACCAAGTCCAACCTCTTGCAAGTGTTCGGTTTAGACTTGGAAGAGGGAAGCCAACCTTGCTGTACATTCCTTTGCATATTTGAGGAGCCAAGAGACCAAGTGGCATCCGTCCAAGTTGGCATACATGTGGCAGCCACCTCAGCAAATCCATCCTAGTTGGCATCCAATGTGGCGTCCATGTGGAGTGCCTAGGTGGCAGCACAATTGGCAGCCCATCTCCACCAACTTTTTGAAGATGCTTTTGTCCATTTTGCAAAGATTGAAAGCCATAACTTTGTCCAAGAGCTCCAGCCATGCTTCAACTATTTATAGGAAAAGCAAAGTTACTACTTTCAACTTCAAGACAAAACATCTCTTTTCAGGTTGTCTCTCATTTGTAGGCTGAGGAAAGGGCTCGGGGCAAAAGGAGAGTTGTGAGAAGAGTAGAGAGAATAAAGTCAGTTTGCTAGCAAAAGCCAAGGATGTGAGGACTGCATATTTTTCTAGTATGCCAATGGCTTTGCTAATTTGTAAGGGAGCTTACACCAATATTTCTAACCTTGACCAATCCATTTCTAGTTGTGCTTTGCCCTTGTTACAGGAGTTTGAGGATGTCTTCCCTGAAGAAATACCTAATGGGCTACCACCCATTAGAGGCATAAAGCACCAAATAGATTTTGTACCTGGAGCTGTAATCCCAAATAGGCCAGCCTATAGGACCAATCCGGAAGAGGCTAAGGAACTTCAAAGACAAGTGGAGGAGCTTCTAGCAAAACGCCATGTTAGGGAGAGCATGAGCCCATGTGCCGTACCTATTCTTTTGGTACCAAAAAAAGATGGGAGCATGCGCACATGTGTGGATTGTAGAGCAATCAACAAAATCACTGTAAAGTATAGACATCCCATACCTAGACTTGATGATATGCTTGATGAGTTGCATGGTGCATGCATATTTTCTAAAATTGACTTAAAGAGTGGTTATCACCAAATTCGCATGAAATTAGGAGATGAATGGAAAACTGCTTTTAAGACTCAATATGGACTATATGAATGGTTAGTCATGCCATTTGGCTTGACCAATGCACCTAGTACATTTATGAGGCTTATGAACCATGTGTTGTGTGCTTTCCTAGGAAAATTTGTTGTGGTGTATTTTGATGATATCCTAGTATATAGCCAAAATATGCATGATCATTTGCTGCACTTGAGACAAGTCTTTGAGGTGTTGAGAAAAGAGCACTTGTATGCCAATCTTAAGAAATGCACTTTCTGTATGGACAAAGTTATTTTCTTAGGATTTGTGGTGAGTGGCAAGGGAATTGAGGTTGATGAGGACAAGGTAGGAGCCATTAGAGAGTGGCCTACACCTAAGTCCGTGAGTGATGTGAGGAGCTTCCATGGGTTGGCTAGTTTTTATAGGAGATTTGTAAAGGACTTCAGTACCATAGCCTCACCCTTGAATGAAGTTGTAAAAAAGAATGTGGGATTCAAGTGGGGGGAAGAACAAGAGCATGCATTTAATTCACTCAAGGAGAAATTGTGTTCTGCACCTTTACTTGCTTTACCTGATTTTTCTAAAACTTTTGAGATTGAATGTGATGCCTCTGGAGTGGGTATTGGAGCTGTTTTGAAGCAGGAAAGGAGATCGATTGCCTACTTCAGTGAGAAGCTAAGTGGGGCTACATTGAACTACTCCACTTATGACAAAGAGATGTATGCTCTGGTGCGTGCACTTGAGACTTGGCAACACTACTTGTGGCCGAAGGAGTTTGTCATTCATAGTGACCATGAGTCACTCAAGTACTTAAAGGGGCAGAACAAGCTCAACAAGCGCCATGCCAAGTGGAGTGAATTCATTGAAGGTTTCCCATATGTGATTCAATACAAGCAAGGCAAAGAGAATGTGGTGGCTGATGCACTTTCAAGGAGGTACACTTTACTTTCCATGCTTGATGCTAGACTTTTAGGCTTCGAACATGTGAAAGAAATGTATGCTAATGATGATGACTTTGGGAAAGTGTTTGCCTTTTGTGAACATGCTGCATATGATAAATTCTATAGGCATAATGGTTTCTTGTTTAGGGAAAATAAATTATGTGTGCCTAAATGCTCAATTAGAGAGTTGCTTGTTAAAGAATCACATGCTGGTGGTTTAATGGGACATTTTGGGGTTGCAAAGACCTTAGAAATTTTAAAGGAACATTTTTATTGGCCACACATGAAGAGGGATGTAGAGAGAGTGTGTGCTAGATGTGTGACTTGCATGAAGGCAAAGTCCAAAGTAAGGCCGCATGGTCTATACATGCCATTGAGTGTTCCTAGTGAACCTTGGGTAGATTTATCCATGGATTTCATTTTGGAACTAGGACAAAGAAAGGCCATGATAGTATTTTTGTTGTTGTTGATCGTTTTTCCAAGATGGCTCATTTCATACCATGTCACAAGACTGATGACGCATCTTACATTGCTTCTTTGCTCTTTAGGGAGATAGTTAGATTGCATGGCATTCCTAGAACAATTGTTAGTGATAGGGATGTGAAATTTCTAAGCCATTTTTGGAAAGTCCTGTGGGGAAAATTAGGAACCAAACTTTGTTTCTCCACCACTTGCCATCCACAAATGGATGGGCAAACAGAAGTTGTCAATAGGACCGTGGGCACTCTTCTACATGCAATGATTAAACAAAACTTGAAAGCTTGGGAGGAGTGCATACCATTCATAGAATTTGCATACAACAGGTCTATGCATTTATCTACTGGTTATTCACCATTTGAACTTGTATATGGTTTTAACCCACTAACCCCTTTAGATTTGTTGCCTTTGCCTACTAATGAGCTTGCTAGTTTAGATGGCAAAAGGAAAGCTGAAATGGTGAAACGAATGCATCAACAAGCAAAGCAACAAATGGAGAAAGTGAATGAGAGGAGGGCAGCCCAAGCTAACAAGGGGAGAAAGAAGATGGTGTTCCAACCTGGTGATCTTGTATGGGTTCACTTGAGAAAGGAGAGGTTTCCTACACAAAGGAAATCAAAACTTCAGCCTAGGAGTGATGGACCTTTTGAAGTGCTAGAGAGAATTAATGACAATGCATACAAGATAAACCTTCCAGGTGAGTATGGTGTAAGTGCTACATTTAATGTGACTGATCTTGCTCCTTTCTATGCAGATGATGACAATTCGAGGATGAATTCTTTTGAAGAGGGAGAGGATGATGAGGAACCGGTTGCACCAATTCCACACCATGGGCCAATAACTAGAGCAATGGCTAAGAAGCTTCAAGGCTTGGTGCATAAGCACATCACCAAGTCCAACCTCTTGCAAGTATTCAGTTTAGACTTGGAAGAGGGAAGCCAACCTTGCTGTACATTCCTTTGCATATTTGAGGAGCCAAGAGACCAAGTGGCATCCGTCCAAGTTGGCATACATGTGGCAGCCACCTCAGCAAATCCATCCTAGTTGGCATCCAATGTGGCGTCCATGTGGAGTGCCTAGGTGGCAGCACAATTGGCAGCCCATCTCCACCAACTTTTTGAAGATGTTTTTGTCCATTTTGCAAAGATTGAAAGCCATAACTTTGTCCAAGAGCTCCAGCCATGCTTCAACTATTTATAGGAAAAGCAAAGTTACTACTTTCAACTTCAAGACAAAACATCTCTTTTCAGATTGTCTCTCATTTGTAGGCTGCCAAATCTGGCTTTTCTATTAATGTTTGAACTTTGTATCTATTTTTGGTGAGATTGGTGTATTAACCAAGACTTGCACATGTCCCATGGTTGTAAAAATGTCTTGGCAGAATACACCAACCCATATTAGCCTTCTTTTGTTTCATTTAGAGAACAGAATTCATATGTTAATCTTTTGAGCAAAATTGCTGGAGCTTTGCTTCAAAGTTCTTCTTAGAACTCTCTCTATTTTTCTTAGCAAATTCTTGCCTTGATTTGTTAATTTTTATTATATGTTCAAGGTTGTTCATCAGCATAGGTGAATTGGTCTTGTTCTTGGCTGTCTTTCTTGAGAATTATATTTTCAGTTCTCCATCTTTAAGGTGAAGGGTTGAAGGTTCAAGGGAGTTTCTTGGCTTGTTTTGAAGACGGTCCTTTGGTCTTTCTTCTTAGTGGAATCAGCTACTAAGGGTAGAAACCGTATCAATTAGTTAGCCCAAAAGGCATCACTAACCACTCATATAGTCCATGCTTTGTTTTAAATGCAGTCTTCCATTCATCACCTACTTTCATGCGAATTTGATGATATCCACATTTCAAGTCAATTTTGGTAAAAACACAAGCACCACAAAGTTCATCCAACATGTCATCCAATCTAGGTATAGGGTGGCGATACTTTACAGTGATTTTGTTGACCGCCCTACAATCTACACACATGCGCCATGTGCCATCTTTCTTTGGTACCAAAAGGACGGGTACATCATAAAGGCTCATACTTTCTCTCACGTAACCCTTACCTAGCAATTCCTCAACTTGCCTTTGTAATTCTTTGGTTTCTTCAGGATTAGTTCTATAGGCTGGACGGCTGGGAATAACTGCTCCAAGTACAAAATCAAACTGGTGCTCAATCCCTCGAATAGGTGGTAGTCCAGCTGGCATCTCCTCAGGTAGCACATCCTCATATTCCTGCAAAAGGGAGACAACAACACTAGGCAAATTGGGGTCAAGGTCAGATGTGGATAAACAAGAGTCCTTAAACACAATTAATAACATTTTCTTGTTGGCAAACATGGCATTCCTCACATCTCGTCCTTTAGCATACAAGCTTAATTTTCTCTCCCCTCTTTCCACACAGCTCTCCTTTTGTGCCGAAGTTTCACCTTTTTCAAGCACTCTTGGAATGTTTTCTTTACTCTCTTTTCTTTCCTCACAACCACCCTTGTCTTGCTCACTCACAACATTTTCAGTCAATTTCTTTTCACTCATTTTCTTCTCTGCTCTCTTTTCGGCCACTCTTGATTTTACCTCACCCATTGCTTGCTTAAAGCTTTGTTTGGTCTTCATAAATCTGTTTTGGTGTCATAGGTGCCAAAATGATTTTCCTTCCATTCATTTCAAAAGAATACCTATTTTTATACCCATCGTGGATTACCTTTCTATCAAATTGCCATGGTTGGCCAAGCAATAAATGGCCAGCTTGCATTGGAACCACGTCATACATAACCTCATCTTGATACTTTCCTATTGAAAAGGAAATTAGCACTCGTTTTGTTACTTTCACCTCACCGCATTCATTCAACCACTGCAATTTATAGGGTCTAGGGTGTTTCAAAGTCCTCAACCCTAATCTTTGCACGAAAATAGTACTAGCAACATTGGAACAACTTCCCCCCATTAATGATGACACTACAAGCTTTGTCTTAGATAAGACACCTTGTATGGAAAATTGTTTCTCTTTGCAATTCATCACCAACATCCCCCTTTACTTGAGTATTTAATGCTCTCATAATCACTAGAGCACTTCCTTCCGCAGCATATTCTACCTCTGCATCCTCCTCCCTTGAAGATGTGGAATCACTCACAATTTCCCCCTCCGTTTCTATCTCACCATTTTCTCTCATGACCATGACTCTCTTGTTAGGGCATTGAGAAGCTATGTGTCCACTGCCCAAACACCTAAAACACTTCACATCTCTATTTCGGGTAGTAGTTGCAACCTCCTTTCCTTTACTTTCTACAAATTTCTTCTCCACCTTCTTTTCCTTATCCTCATTTTTCTTATAGTTGCTAACAGCCTTTTCCTTATCCTCCTTCTTCTAGTTAGACTTCCAAAATGAAGAAATACCTGCATTTCCTCCAAATTTTGACTTGCTTTTAAGTTGCCTTTCTACCTTCATAGCCATGTGGAACATATCCTCCAACTCAACATAGTGATGTTACTCAACAATATGAGCAATCTCCTTGTTTAGCCCATTCAAGAATCTAGCCATGGTGGCTTCTCTATCCTCCTCCACATTTGCTCTAATCATAGCAATTTCCATTTCTTTATGATAATCTTCAACACTTTTAGAACCTTGAGTCAATCTTTGTAACCTCTGATGTAGCTCTCTATAGTAATGACTAGGAACAAATCTCCTTCTCATTATAGTTTTCATCTCACCCCAGGTTGCAATTGATTGCTCATAATTTCTCCTTCTACTAATCAACACTTGATCCCACCATACCAAAGCATAATCAGTAAATTCTACTGCTGCTAACTTTACTTTCTTCTCCTCTGAATAGTGATGACAATCAAAGACAGCTTCTACCTTCCTTTCCCATTCTAGATACACATCCGGATCATTTTTCCCTTGGAAAGAAGGGATGCTCATTTTAATACTTTTGATATTGTCATCTACCCTATTCCTCTCTTTCCTCTCTTCTTATCCTCCTATCCCCATTCCTCCTATCTTCAGCTCTTCTCTCATACCTACCCCTCCTAGGTCTTTCAACCTCAAAATCATAGTTATCAACCTCATCTTCATCAGATTCAACTACTGGAGGTACAAGATCCCTCCTATTTGGCCTTCTCTCATTTTGCCTATCTCTTTGCTCCAATCTTTCCAACCTATCTATGATTCCATTGCACACAACATTCATTCTTTCAAATTGTTGTCTGACAGCCTGCATGTAGAATGGATTTTCACCTTCCCCCTCACTACCATCACCCCTTCTAGATATGTTTTCAGACCTGCAAGAAAATGGTTAGTGTAAAGAAAACACCTCACTCACTCCCTTACGTGTTTATACTCAACAGGGGACACTCCACTCATGTTTAACTCAACAAGGCTTTTTCCCTCTTATGAACTCACCACTCTGTGCCTTTTACCTCTCTTGGCTATGTCCACAAGTTCTTATCAAACTCAAGTAACTCAAACCAAGATTGTACTCACAAAAAATTTAACACAATAAAATTCTTGAACGAGACGGATCAAAATGAGTAATCAAGAAAGCAATAATGTGACTCAAGAAGTCAAAAAAAGAAAAGCTCAAGCATGGAAATGTAATGCAATAAGGAATCAAGAAAGAAGACACCAAAATAAAAGAGTAATAAGTTGGAAAAGTGACAACCTAAAGAAGTGATATCAAGCTTAAATATCCAAGTTTGCCACCAACTTATCACAATTACCAGCAGTTCACACAATACACCAAGAATTGCATAAATTTAGGATCACCAAGCAAACAAGTGTATTTTGATCTGAAATTGAGTAGGCAAATGCAAACCAATACTGACTAATTGCTGCTAGAATTTCAGGCTTTTCTTGATAGGATTACAATGTAAACCAAATTTAATCGTGTCTGCCGCAAAATTTTGGTTCCCCACACAAACGGTTAAATTTTGAGCAGAGATTTAATTTGAGAACAGCTCAAATGTGGCACAAACAACCTGTGAATTTTCAGGAATTTCTGGGCTGATTTGCAATGTGAACTTAATTTGATTTGGTCTGCCGCAAAATTTTGGTTCCCCATACAAACGGAAGAATTTTAATCTAAAATTTAATTCGGGAACTACTGAAATGGGATATAAGCACCCTGAAAATTTTCAGAAATTTCTGGGTATATTTGCTATGTGAACTTAATTTGATTGATTCTGCCGCAAAATTTTGGTTCCCCACCCAAATTGTTGAATTTTAAGCTGAAATTTAATTTGGGAACTACTGAAGTGGGGTATAAACACCCTGTAAATTTTCAGGAATTTCTGGGTCTATTTGCTATGAGAACTTAACTTGATCGGGTCTGCCGCAAAATTTTGGTTTAGTAGGCAAACAATATCAAACAACCCCCAAAATTTACACCCAATGTCTTAAACACACCCAAATAATGTTGGTAAAGTTTCATGCCTAATAGGTAAGTCGAACTCAATGACCCAAATAATCTCTCATGCTTGATATCAAAATGAAGGAAGCAAGATGGATAGCTAAAATAATGGCTTTGGCTTGATTAACCCAAAACCCAAAGACAAACTCAACAAAACAAATTTTTAAACAAACAAGTCATACTAAACCCCAAGAGCCAATTTCGGTCAAGCACACAATGAACAAAAATGTGAATAACAGAAACACAATAAGAAGCAAAACAAGGTTTAGCAAGAAAGAACCAGATGCAAGATGAAGAAGAAGAAACAAATATGGAACTAGAGCCAAACAGCAAATATGAAAAAGGTAACAAACACGCAAAGAATAAGAAGCAAATAGAGAATCTACCTTGTTTGGACGTCCCTTTTCTCTGATACCAAAACTGATGTGAACCTTTAAGTAATTGGTAACTTGAAAACCCACATTCAAGGATTAAAGGAACAATATGGAAAGCACCAAATCAAGATGTATGAATTTGATTCTTTGAACCAACACAATCAGATTGCTGTGTAATTCAAAGAAAATATCAGAAATGGGATTCTTGACCTAATTCATATGGAGAATGAATAAACCAAGAATATTATGCACATTAAACCTTGCAAGATAGAAATCTCAGCAAGTTAATGAGCTTCACAAGAACAAAGGTAACAGCCAATTTACTCACTAAAGGAGCAGAAACAATGTTTCATTAATATTCAAAGTATGTCCTCCACTCTCTCATTACACTTGTATTTATAGTCTCTTGGCTCCAAAGCTAAAGACAAAAATATCCCTACTTTAATAACATATGCAAGGAGCTTTAAGTCCAAACAAAAATTAATCTATCAAAAGTCTAAAAACTCCTTACAAAAAGTAAATTTAATACAACAGCAAATAAGGGCATTTAAGTCCAAAAGAGAGGTGGTTATAACAGCAAGGAATATTCCTTCAAAAAGGTGCCAGCTGATGCATGTACATGGGTTGGATCTGGTACATGCATGTCCACAGTTTATTCCACGTAACCTAATGCTCCACATGACACCTGGTCACTTCCAAGCTTAATTTTCACCAAATTTAATCCTTTATAATTTTCTTCATGCTATTCCAGCTTATAATCCTTGCTCTTTAAGATTTCACAAATTAAATTCTGAAGTGATTTAGCTCTAGCTCTAGTAATTGGAACTTGGAAGAAATCCTTTGGCATGGATGTAGCTTGATTCTCATCACTCATAATTTAATTCTTTTCAAATTCTTTTTTATTACTTAAAAACAAATATTGGTGACAAATTTTTTAACTGAGTTGGGCCAATAAAAAAGCTTCAAATTATTAGAGTATAGGCTCATTAAATTTTTTATTTAATTGGGCTAATAAAAAACAAATCAATCTTTTAAGTTTTGTTAAGATTTTTAAAGCTAAATGTGAGTGATGGATAAGAACATACCCATATTGAAAGTACTCTAAATTAAAATTTTAGAGAGGTTGTGATTCTGTTTCAACCCTCGACTTATGTGTTAGATGAATATAATATTTATACCTAGATGTTTTGTGTGTTTAACTCACAATTTGAATCTTTTTAAAAATATTATTTTATCACTAAAAGAATAATCTTAAAAATACTCAACATTATTTTTTTTCAATTTTATTAGGTCAATAAAAATTAATCTTTTAAAATTAAAATATGAACTCATTAGTTTATTATTTTAATTGAGCCAAACTAAAAACTTTAAAATTATTAGAATATTCACACATTAAATTTTTTGCTTTATTTGGCCAATAAAAAATATCAATTAATGACAATTATAATATTTACATATATGGGGGCCAATGACGGATATAACAACTAGACCTTGGTATTTTTATGTACTTGCTCACAATTTAATACTTTTGAAATCTTTTTTAATTACTTAAAAATAGATTTAAAAATTTTCAATGATCAATTTTTGAACTAAATTGGGAAAATAAAAAAAATGTAAGTTTCAAATTATTAGAATATGAGTGATTTAATTTTTTTATTTAATTGAGCTAATAAAAAAAAATCAACCTTCAAAAATGTTGTTAAGATTTTTGTAGGCTAAACGTGAAACATAGATAAAATTATTCCTGCATTTAAAGTACTCTAAATTAAAAAGTTAAAATTTTGAGGGGCTATAACGTTGTTTCATTCTCTGACTTTGGTGTTAGAAGAATGCAACATTTAGACTTAGGCATTCTATTTATTTAATTCACAATTTGAATCTTTTAAAAATATTTTTTTTTCTTAAATTAAAATTTTAAAAATATCAGCATCTAATTTCTCAATTTTGTTAAGTCGGTAAAAAATAATCTTTTAAAATTAAAATATAGAATCATTAATTTTTTTGTTTAATTAGGCCAATAAAAAACTTTTAATTTACTAAAATATTGGTCCATTCAATTTTTTGCTTTATTGCACCAACAAAACATCAATTAGTGACGATTATAACATTTGAATATGTGGAGCCAATGGCAAATATAACAACTAAACCTAGCAGTTTTATGTACTCACTTATAATTTAATTCTTTTTAATTTTTTTGCTTAAAAATAAATTTAAAAAAGATTGGCGGTAAATTTTTTAACTAAAGTTAGGCCAATAAAAAAAAGTTTAAATTATTAGAACATGAACTCATTAATTTTTTTATTTAAATGGGCTCGCAAAGAAAAATCAGCCTTTTAAAATTTTGTTGAGATTTTTTTGAGGGTAAACGTGATAGGCAATTAAGAATATAACTATATTTAAAGTACTTTAAATTATAAATTAAGATTTTTGAAGGGTTGTAGCTCTATTTCAACCCACAAGTTTGGTGTTAGGTAGATACAATATTCAAACCTAGCTATTTTGCATATTTAACTCATAATTTGAATCTTTTTGAAATATTTTTTATTACATAAAGGAAAAAATTAAAAATGTAGGCCACTAATTTTTTGATTTTGTTAGGTCAATAAAAATTAATCTTTTAAAAATTAAAATATGGACTCGGTAGTTTTTGTTTCATTGGACAAATGAAAAAACATTTAAATTACTAGAATATTGGTCCCTTAAATTTTTTGCTTCATTGGGCTAATAAAAAAATCAATTAATGACGATTATAAAATTTAAATATATGAGGCCAATGATGGACATAACAATAAGACATAGTTGTTTTATGCACTCACAATTTAATTCTTTTTAAATTCTTTTTTATTACTGAAAAATAAATATTGGCATCAAATCTTTTAACTGAACTAGGCCAATTAAAAAGCTTTAAATTATTAAAATATAGACTCATTAAATTTTTTATTTAATTTGGCAAAAAAAAAATCAACCTTTTTAAGTTTTGTTAAGATTTTTAAAGCTAAATGTGAGTAATGGATAAGAACATACCCACATTTAAAGTATTCTAAATTAAAAATTAAAATTTCAGAGAAGCTGTTATTCTGTTTCAACCCTCGACTTTGGTGTTAGATGAATACAATTAAAAAGCTATAAATTATTAGAATATATGCTCATTGATTTTTTTTATTTAATTAGACTAATAAAAAAATTAACCTTTTAAAATTTTGTTAAGACTTTTTTGAAGCTAAACATGAGAGACAGTTAATAACATACCACATTTAAAGCTCTCCATGTTAAAATTTTGGAGAGGCTGTGGCTTTGTTTCAACCCTCGACTTTGGTGTTAAACGAATACAATATTTATACCTAAATGGTTTTTGTATTTAACTCTCAATTTAAATTTTTTTAAAATATTCGTAGCTCTATTTCAACACACAAGTTTGGTGTTAGGTAGATGTAATATTCAAACCTAGCTATTTTGTATATTTAACTCATAATTTGAATCTTTTTAAAATATTTTTTATTACATAAAGGAAAAAATTAAAAATGTAGGCCACTAATTTTTTGATTTTGTTAGGTCAATAAAAATTAATCTTTTAAAAATTAAAATATGGACTCGATAGTTTTTGTTTCATTGGACAAATGAAAAGACATTTAAATTACTAGAATATTGGTCCCTTTATTTTTTTGCTTCATTGGGCTAATAAAAAAAATCAATTAATGACGATTATAAAATTTAAATATATGAGGCCAATGATGGATATAACAATAAGACATAGTTGTTTTATGCACTCACAATTTAATTCTTTTTAAATTCTTTTTTATTACTGAAAAATAAATATTGGCATCAAATCTTTTAACTGAACTGGGCCAATTAAAAAGCTTTAAATTATTGAAATATAGGCTCATTAAATTTTTTATTTAATTTGGCAAAAAAAAAATCAACCTTTTTAAGTTTTGTTAAGATTTTTAAAGCTAAATGTGAGTAATGGATAAGAACATACCCACATTTAAAGTATTCTAAATTAAAAATTAAAATTTCAGAGAAGCTGTGATTCTGTTTCAACCCTCGACTTTGGTGTTAGATGAATACAATTAAAAAGCTTTAAATTATTAGAATATATGCTCATTAATTTTTTTTATTTAATTAGACTAATAAAAAAATTAACCTTTTAAAATTTTGTTAAGACTTTTTTGAAGCTAAACATGAGAGACAGTTAATAACATACCACATTTAAAGCTCTCCATGTTAAAATTTTGGAGAGGCTGTGGCTTTGTTTCAACCCTCGACTTTGGTGTTAAACGAATACAATATTTATACCTAAATGGTTTTTGTATTTAACTCTCAATTTAAATTTTTTTAAAATATTTGTAGCTCTATTTCAACACACAAGTTTGGTGTTAGGTAGATGTAATATTCAAACCTAGCTATTTTGTATATTTAACTCATAATTTGAATCTTTTTAAAATATTTTTTATTACATAAAGGAAAAAATTAAAAATGTAGGCCACTAATTTTTTGATTTTGTTAGGTCAATAAAAATTAATCTTTTAAAAATTAAAATATGGACTCGATAGTTTTTGTTTCATTGGACAAATGAAAAGACATTTAAATTACTAGAATATTTGTCCCTTTATTTTTTTGCTTCATTGGGCTAATAAAAAAAATCAATTAATGACGATTATAAAATTTAAATATATGAGGCCAATGATGGATATAACAATAAGACATAGTTGTTTTATGCACTCACAATTTAATTCCTTTTAAATTCTTTTTTATTACTGAAAAATAAATATTGGCATCAAATCTTTTAACTGAACTGGGCCAATTAAAAAGCTTTAAATTATTAAAATATAGGCTCATTAAATTTTTTATTTAATTTGGCCAACAAAAAAAAATCAACTTTTTAAGTTTTGTTAAGATTTTTAAAGCTAAATGTGAGTAATGGATAAGAACATACCCACATTTAAAGTATTCTAAATTAAAAATTAAAATTTCAAAGAAGCTGTGATTCTGTTTCAACCCTCGACTTTGGTGTTAGATGAATACAATTAAAAAGCTTTAAATTATTAGAATATATGCTCATTAATTTTTTTTATTTAATTAGACTAATAAAAAAATTAACCTTTTAAAATTTTGTTAAGACTTTTTTGAAGCTAAACATGAGAGACAGTTAATAACATACCACATTTAAAGCTCTCCATGTTAAAATTTTGGAGAGGCTGTGGCTTTGTTTCAACCCTCGACTTTGGTGTTAAACGAATACAATATTTATACCTAAATGGTTTTTGTATTTAACTCTCAATTTAAATTTTTTTAAAATATTTGTAGCTCTATTTCAACACACAAGTTTGGTGTTAGGTAGATGTAATATTCAAACCTAGCTATTTTGTATATTTAACTCATAATTTGAATCTTTTTAAAATATTTTTTATTACATAAAGGAAAAAATTAAAAATGTAGGCCACTAATTTTTTGATTTTGTTAGGTCAATAAAAATTAATCTTTTAAAAATTAAAATATGGACTCGATAGTTTTTGTTTCATTGGACAAATGAAAAGACATTTAAATTACTAGAATATTTGTCCCTTTATTTTTTTGCTTCATTGGGCTAATAAAAAAAATCAATTAATGACGATTATAAAATTTAAATATATGAGGCCAATGATGGATATAACAATAAGACATAGTTGTTTTATGCACTCACAATTTAATTCTTTTTAAATTCTTTTTTATTACTGAAAAATAAATATTGGCATCAAATCTTTTAACTGAATTGGGCCAATTAAAAAGCTTTAAATTATTGAAATATAGGCTCATTAAATTTTTTATTTAATTTGGCCAATAAAAAAAAATCAACTTTTTAAGTTTTGTTAAGATTTTTAAAGCTAAATGTAAGTAATGGATAAAAACATACCCACATTTAAAGTACTCTAAATTAAAAAATAAAATTTTAGAGAAGCTGTGATTCTGTTTCAACCCTCGACTTTGGTGTTAGATGAATACAATTAAAAAGCTTTAAATTATTAGAATATAGGCTCATTAATTTTTTTTATTTAATTAGACTAATAAAAAAATTAACATTTTAAAATTTTGTTAAGATTTTTTTGAAGCTAAACATGAGAGATAGTTAATAACATACCACATTTAAAGCTCTCCATGTTAAAATTTTGGAGAGGCTGTGGCTCTGTTTCAACCCTCGACTTTGGTGTTAGACGAATACAATATTTATACCTAAATGGTTTTTGTATTTAACTCGCAATTTAAATTTTTTTAAAATATTTTTTGTTACTTGAAGGAAAATTTTAAAACTGTAGGTGAATAATTTTTCAATTTTTTAAGGTCAATAAAATCTAGTCTTTTAAAAAATAAAATATAAACTCATTAATTTTTTGTTTTATTAGGCCAATAATTTTTTTTTAAATTACTAGAATATTAGTTTATTAATTTTTTTTTACTTTATTGGGTTAATAAAAAAAATCAATTAATGACAATTATAACATTTAAATAAATGTGGCCAATAATGGATATATGATAGTTGCTTAAAATATCATATCTTTTGCATTGAATACTTAGTCTTTTGAATTTGTTTCTTATTCAATTAGCTTGTTAATACTTATTTTTATGCTATTAGGTGTTTACAAGAGCATGTAAGAGCTTATGAAGCATAAAGAGGTGAATTGAGCACAAAAAGGAGCAAATTACACATCAAATGTTTTAAGGCATAAAGAGCAGTGATTTTGATGTGGAGTTAGCCAATGAAAAATGGGGCTTAGAGGTGTCTTATTCATGGTATTTGGGGGCTAATGGTGAAATACGAATAGATTTGGATATCAACTCATGTTGAGCTTCTTTGGATAACCTTAATGGAGCTTATATGTGATCCATTATTTAAAGTTTGAATATGTCCTTATGGGCTTAGAGGGACCTTATTTGACATATTTTGAGGTGATATATAAAAAATGAGAGCAATTGGGCCAGATTACATTGAGCGTCACATGTTGAGTGTGTTTGGGCTCTTTATGTTGAGTTATATGGAACCAAGAATTAGGGCATTAATTGATGAGTTTAATTATTTAATTTTAGGCCCAAAATAAATAAAATAGAGGTGTGTGGATCCCTAAGCCAATGCAAGTGGTAGATCTATATAAGAAGAGTTGTTTTTAACTTGTTTTCCTACTTTAATTAGGATTCTTAAGAGAGTTTTAAGTCAAAATGCAAGGACTTCTAAATTAGATTTGGAGTCTTAGTTAACCTATTTTTCTCTATAAAAAGGGTCCAAAATATAGATCTGGAGCTCATCAATTCTCTTTTACTCAATGTGGCCAAATTCTCTCATTGTGCATTCAAAGGTATCAATTGCTTGGTCTAGTTGCTGGTGTGATTTCTTCTTCCTTTTGGCTTGTATAGTGCTTCTACATCCTTTTGGAGTGTGTGGCATCATCATCAACATTAGATTCAAGTTGATCAAATTCCATTCATAAGGGCCAATATGCTTTTCTCTCTTCTTTCATTAATTTATTTATATTTGATGTTCTTAGTTATGTGTGAGTAGTTTAATTCAGTAGGGAGATAGTTGAAGCCATGGAACATGTTACTGTAAGACGTTGATTTGAGTTTAATAAAATCCAGGTTTGTTCTATTTGAGTATCACTTATCTTTTAGTTTAATTTATGAGTATTGAATGTATGGTTAGTTAGGGTAGCAAACTAATTAATTGTGCATGAAAGCATATTGCTAAGTTAAAATAATTTGGGTATGTAATAGCTTGAATTATCTGACTATAGGTAGCACATAATATTTCATTATAAAGATGAGTGTCTAGGTTAAATGAATCATGCTGAATGAGTTTGTTACCTTGAATTGGGATGTCTTTCTAATAATTAATGCTACCATCAAACTTAATTATAAGCTGCTCTAGTCTTAGACTAAGTGTGATGGTATGGAATTAATTATAGAGCACTTCTTGGTTAATCTATTCTGTAAGAAAAGATAGGAAAATTGTTAACTTCTATAACTAATATACTCAATTGAATAAGTTTGCATCTTTTGTCAATGATTGATACATGCGACATGGTGGATACACCCTCTCTACTGAATTCGTTACAGTTCGGTTTTTATTATGTTCATAAGTGTCATTAGTTTTAGATTTATATTTTAGCATTCTTAGTTTTAGCTTTGGTAGTTTAGTGATTATAACTCAAAACCTCCTTTTATTTTACTTTGCATATTCAGTTTGGTAGATTAGGTGTTCATTGTGTGTGCTTTAAATTCCTTTTGTTTATTTGTGTCTAAGATTTGTTTTCTTATTTACAGTTACTCATTCCCTGTGGGATCGACCTTTACTTACGCTATATACAAGTAGTTTAGGTAGAGTAACTTTAATTGGTGCATTCGACACACATCAAAATTTGGCATCGTTTCTAGGGATTGATTTTGCATTGATTAGTAAATCTAAATTCAAGTGTGTTTAAAGTTTGTTTTAGTGTTCTCTTTCAGCTTATATGTCTGGTGGGGATATCGATAGAAGGTTTCAATGCATTTGGGAATTTGTAAAACATCAATCAGGATCCACAAGCTCATCTCAAAACATCCCTTTTATTGCTAAAGGTGTACCACCTATTGAAGAACAAATGAAAAATCCTTTTCTTCAATCTTTAAACCAAGAAGTTAAAATAGTAATAATGGCTGTGAATCAAAAAGTGAATTCTACTCTAAAGGAGTTGGCTGCTCCTAACATAAACTAACAACCATTGTGCATTGAGTATCCTGCTTTAACAGTACCTTTTCAATCAAAATCTGGATTGGTACATCTTTTGCCTTCCTTTCATGGTCTTACAAGTGAAGAACTTCATAAGCACTTAAAGGAGTTCCATGTGTTGTGCTCTAACATTAAACCAATAGGGATCACTGAAGAGCAAATTAAGCTTAGAGCTTTTCCTTTCTCTCTAGCTGATTTAGCTAAGGATCGGCTATATTATTTACCATTAGGATCCATCACCTCATGGAATGACATGAAGAAGCTTTTCTTAGAGAAATACTTTCTAGCCTTTAAAGCTGCATGAGCTTTGGGAGAGGTTTAAGAAATTGTGTGTTAGTTACCCCATCATCAAATTAGTGATCAATTACTCATCTAGTACTTCTATGAAATGTTTCTCCCAACTAATAGAAGCATGATTAATGCTGCAAGTGGTGGTGCCTTGGTTGATAAAACACCTGAAGTTGCTCGGAACTTGATTGCAATTATGGCTACCAATTCTCAATAATTTGGCACTAGGCATAAAAGCACTATAAAAGAGAGCTAGTAAGGTAAGTCATTCTTCTTTAGAAAATCAAATAGCCAATCTTACTTCTCTTGTAAGCCAATTGGTTGTAGGTAATGTGCAGTAAGCAAAAAAGTGCGGAATTTGCTCACTACAAGGGCATGCAACATATTGCCTAACATTGCAAGATGAGCTAAGTGAGAAAGTTGGTGCTATCGATGGATTTACTGGACAGCTACAAAGGAGATATGATCCTTACTCTAACACATATAATCTAGGATGGAGAGATCACCCTAATTTGAGCTATGGTGGTCATGCTCTAAGGAACAACTTTCCTAATGGTCCTTCAGCCTTCCAACAAGCATAACCATAATACTACCAAAGGTAAAAATTGCACCATCTCAAAGTCACTTGAGGATATGATCAAAACTCTTGCATTTAGTTTTTTATAATTCCAAAAAGAGATAAGGACCAGTATTCAAAACTCAGAGAATCAAATGAGCCAACTAGCTTCATCAGTGAGTAAATTAGAAGCACAAGGGTCAGGAAAGATTCCTTTCCAAACTCTTGTTAATCCCAAAGAAAATGATAGTGCAATTGTGTTGAGGAGTGGTAAAGAGTTAGAAGAACCACCAAAAAGGACCATGGAAAAAGAGAAAGCAAATAAAGTAGAAAAAAAGCTTGAACCATCAAAAGAGGCGAGTGCATCAACTTTGTCATCTAAGGTAACACCTCTTGCTCCTAATCCTGATTTTAAAGTTCCACCCCCATTCCCTAGTAGATTTGAAACTCAAAGAAAGATGAGAAGGAGAAAAAGATTTTTGATATGTTTAGAAAGGTGGAAGTAACATTCCCCTCTCAGATGCTATTAAGTAAGTGCCTAGGTATGCCAAATTTCTAAAAAAATTATGCACTTCCAAAAGGAAGTTGAGTGGTACTGAGAAGGTAAGTGTGGGGGAGAATTTGTCAACTGTGATATAAAAGAAATGACCTCCCAAATGCAAAGATCTAGGTATGTTTACTATTCCATGCAAAATTAGTAATACTAGATTTGAGAGGGTTATGTCAGATTTAGGAGCATCTATCAATGTCATGCTTAGATCCATTTATGCTTCTTTGAATCTTGGTCCTTTAAAAAAAAAACTAATGTTCTCATATAATCGGTTGATAGATCTAATGCATATCCTGATGGAGTAATTAAGGATATTTTGGTTCAAGTCAATGAATTAGTTTTCCCTACTGATTCTTATAGTTTAGATATGGAGGATGATAATTCTCCTAATACTACACCTATATTGTTTGGAAGACCATTCTTGAGTACTTTGAGAACAAAGATTGATGCACATGATGGTTCACTTACTATGGAATTTGATAGTGAAATTATGTGTTTTAATATTTTTTGATGCCATTAGATATCCTAGGGATGTGCATTCTATTTGTCATGTTGATATTGTTGATCCTTTAATGCAGCAAACTTTGAGTTAGGTGGTGAAGACAAGCTGAATGTAGCTATTAGCTACAATGTGTAGAAAGAAAATAAGGCCAATTCACAAAGAGAGCTTGCCATTGAGGAAGAGTGGGAGGAGATTTTGAAGTTTCTTGATTTTGGATGAAAAAGAAGGCTTCAAGTTGAGCATGAGACTGTAAGAAATGCACTGCTTGGGTGTCACACCTTACCCCTCCGTAAGGCATAACATGATCCCGTAGAATACTTAATGAACTACCGAACTTCACCTACCGATAACCCATTAAGTACCCTACAAGGGATTTTAAAACGATTTTCTTACATTGTGGAAGTGATGAGCATTTTAGTGAGAATTAAAAGCCATTTATTCAAAGCTTAAAGACTAGTAAAAATTTTTGTCCATTTAAATTTTGCCGCAAATTTTATAAAAATTTTGACAAAGTTCTGTTAGTTTTTGGAGAAAACCGTTCTTCAAATACCTGAGAAAAACACTCCCAAATATGTTTCACAATTTCCAACCTCCAATAAATCACAATTCAACTCCAATCAATTCATTTCAAAACAGTTCCACAATCCAAATCAAATTTATCAACTCAGAATAGTTAATAATTCCATTCACAAAGCATAAAGTAGGAAATCCATATGAACAAATATTAAATTTACAGAAGAGAATCCAAAATAATATTGTTACAATTTATTTACAACCGCTCAACTACATTGATACATACAACATTTTTATATTTACATCCAGATTATCTACAAGGGTATAAAATAATACCCGTACAAAATGATCAGAGTAGTCCTCGATTTAACAGCAGCTCACTCTGCTGCTTTCTCCTTGCTCTTATCTGCGACAGCAAAATAAGCCATCGCTGAGTATAAAAATACTCAGTGGTGCACAATAAAAATTTAAAATGCAATAAATAAATCATTCATTGCCAAACACAATTCAAATGTTTCTCAATCACATTTCACAAATATTAAAGTTCATAATAACATCATTTTGTCAAATAAACTATTAAACACAGTTTAGTCAAACAATTTCATAAACACAGTGTTGCCAAAGTCATACACAACTTAAGTAATAACACAAAATTTTCGATCAATGCCGCGTTGTACACCATGACAAAGCAATCTCAACCCTATTAATCGAAATCAATGAGGGAGGTGGCTAGCTAGCTAATGAGTACTCATCCGATCTACAACCTCAACTGGCAAGCCAGAGAGGGAGGAAAATAAACGATCTCAACCCCATAAATGGAGGAGGAAATGCGATACTGTCATGCTAAGTGTGAATCCAAAATCAATTTAAAACAATTATTTTCAACAATTTATGAGAGATCCCAAACAATTTTCAAAGTCATTTTTGTAGTCACAAAGTGGCAACACAATTCATAAATAACACAGCGACTTCATAAAGTATAGCAATTCAAATTTTCAATTGGAAAATAATTACATAAATTTACTGTGCACAAACCTGACTGGAGTCGCCTCTAGGCCTTGACTCAGTTTTTAAGGGCTTCCAAGTCTTTTTCAGTTGAAACACACAATTTCACAGTGTTTCAGTACCATAACTTAGCATAAATCGAAATTAAATTTAGCTTCACAATTACCTAGCTCTAACGTGCTAAATTCGACGTTTTTTAAATTTTGTGTTTTGGGTTACTATTCACTGCACTATTCAAATCAAATAGTTGACTTTCTAAGGCTTAATAGGTATGGGAACTCCAACTTTACCCACATACCACATTTTGGTCATTAAACTTGTTGGTTTTGGTCATTTTCTCAAAGCTTAGGTCATTTTGGCAAAATTGCCAATTTTCGGTTTTGGTGCTTCGAAGTTGCACTGTTCCATTGGTCAATCTACTGTTGGAATTTGGCAAAACTTCCTTCATAGAAAATGTTCCTTATTGTCTTAAGTGTATTCTCATTTTTGGATCACCCCAATCGGAGTTTTGTAGCTCAAGTTATGGCCAAAATACAATTACTGTTCACGTGCACTGTTCATGCTGAGATTTTGGTTCTGGCAGATTTTTGGTCCAAATTTGTTCAGTAATTTGATCAAGTTAAGTTCATAATTTGGTCTAACTTTCTTCATATGAAATGTTCTACTATGTCTTAGGTTTCCATCGGTTTAAGAATCGCCTAAATCGGAGTTTTCTAGAGAGAGTTATAGCCATTGGAACTTTACTGCTCAATGGCAATTCTGCAGAATCGCAGGTACAGTAACTCCACTTTGCTCAATAATTTGACTAGGTTAATGGCATAATTTGTGATGGTGTTCTTCATGAAAGTTTTAGGTCTATATCTTATATAATTGCTGGTAAAATTTCAGGTCAATTTGACCTTCCTAGCTCGAGTTATGACCAAATGAACAGTTACTGTTCATTTGGTCAGTTTGGTGCAGTGGCAGCCTGCTCTCATTTCACTTTGGTCAATTGTTTCACTAAGTTTTAGTCAGTTTTTGGCCATGGTTCCTCAATGAAAATTGTGCTCTTTTTTGTCTATTTTCATCCCCAATTGGTGGCATATCAATTGGACTTGTAAAATTCCCGTTTTGGTCCTTCAAACTGGGTTTGGTCATGCTGCCAACAGCATGACCAATTGACCTACGAATTTGACTCCCATTCTAATAATTCCCACACATTTCCTTTGGTCATTATTGACCATTTTTCAGTCCACAATTGGTCAAAGATATCATTTATGCATTTCTCCAAAATTTGCCTCAAACCCTAGGCCTCCAAACCCTAATTCACTTAATTATTGTTTAATGGTTTTAATGCTAATCATTCAACACCAATAAGCTCACATACACCTTTAAATTCACCAAGTTCATGCATACACATCCTCAAATCCTAGTTGACTAAAATTTAGGTTTGGTCCTTCAACAATTTATTTCATTTCATTTTTCCACAATTTCTAGTGTAATTCAACTACTTAATTATGAATTTAAACATAATATTAAAAACTAACCACTAACATCTTTTGTTGAATTTCTCCCTCTTCAAATCTTCTTTCTTTCCTCCTCTTTTTGTTGTCAAGATGCTTGTCAAAGTCCAAGAACAAGACTTACTTAAAGGAGTTAGGGAGTTTATAAAATAAAATCAAGCTTTTGAAAGCTTCAGATAGGTGTTAATGGTGGAAAGGGAAATGAGAGAAATGAGGGAGAAGGAGTGACGGGAATGAAGTAATCAAAATTTTTTTTTTCTTTTCTTTTATCTATTTTGCTTATGGAAGACCACAAAAACTTAATTTAATAAATATTTAATTAATTCCTTTTATGGTATCATGCATGATATCATGTATGATGTCATCACCTTTTTGCTTTTTGATTTTCCTTTTTTTTTTTTTCTATTTTTCTATTAGTTCTTTAATTTAATTCTCGACTCCGAAATTTTCTTTTCTTCGATTTTATTTGACAGTTAGGTCAGGAGTCAGCTCTCGGGGTCAATTGACCAAATTGCCCCTCGCCGGTTCATCCCGGTTTGCAAATAATTCCATATTTCTTCCGGCTCCCTGACCTAATTATTTGACTGGCTTAACAGTTCTTTTTCGTGATTTTCTCTTTTCCACTGTGTTCATAAGGGTCCTAAGGACCGCAGCGTCACATTTTATGGTTCGAAATTTGAGTTTAAAACAACTTCGCAGTCGTTCCCGAGGAGGTCACCCATCGCTGTGACTCTCGGCTCGTTTAACTTCTTATGTTCTGTTTTTCTTATTTATACTTAACTAATTGGAAATCACTAATTATTGGTGTTTATGGTTTCTCTAGTTGTCTTAATTATGATTCTAATCCCCTTAATTGTCCGGACTGACACCGGTCACTGGAATAGTGAAATCTACCAGGCTATGCAAACGGGGGTGTTACATTGGGAGGCAACCCAAGAATCAAACAGATTTAGATTTATATCTCCCTACATTTTATTTTCCTATTTTTAGTTTCTCTTCTTTGCATGATAACTTACATTAGGGACAGTGTAAGATTTATGTGTGGGGGAGAGTTTTTATGTGTTTAGTTTTTTTAATCAGTAATTTTTTTTATAGGCTTTGTGTTTTTGGGTTCTTTCCATAGATTGATGATATTATGCATATTTTAAGCATGGATTGGTCAAGTTTAATAATGATCATGAATATAGTGGATATATTGACTTGCAACTTAGGCTTTCTCTATGTGAAAGTTGAATTAGAAGGTTGAATATGCTAATATGGTGGATCAATAGCCTTCCTGTGAGCTTTTGAGCCTAAGATTGAGACGACTATGTCAATTTCTATTTCTTTATTGTGTGTGATATTCATTCATGAATATTGCATCTTTAGAACTTGCTTTTAATCTTGTTGAGATTACATTGATATATGCATGCATTTAAGTGATGCAGCCAATTTAGGTGTAACCACTTAAGCTTAAATGGCCAACCTATTGATAATTAAAAGTTGCCCCTCTAGTAAGCCTATTTTGAGCCTACATTTTTCCTTTTCTTTCATTCTTATAATGAAAGAATATCAATTGTTATAATTTTTGTTGTTAAAAAGGAGTGAATAGGAAAGTTAAAGCTACAAAAGAGCTTGTTGTAATGTGATGAATTCTGGTCGGTATTTGTTTTATGTTGTGAATTAATGAGTTTTGGATGCTCTACTAGTATCTTTGCTTTTTAAAATTATTTATCCTTTGTTCCATACATTTACCCTAACCCCATTACAATGTTAATAAAGACCTTCTGATTTATGTTATGTATATGATCTAAGTAGTGGAGATGAGATAAATAAACAAGCTTAAGGCAGGTCATGTTCATGGATTGAATGTTGAGAGCAAACACTTTACCCTAAACACATGAGAGATGGAGTGATTCTTATGCCTATGTTAGGATCCTCCACGTTGGTATGTTTAGCTTTTTGATGAGATTGCTATGTTAAGTGAAGTTCTAATGTTTATGAAGAGATTTTTTTTCATGATACTTACAATTCTTAGAGAGCTTGGTTATATTCATGCTTATGATATGCTTGCCTTTAATAATCTTAGGAAGTATAGATTGAGTCATTATTTTATGTTTAGTTAGCTTTGATCAAGGATGACTAAAGGTTAAGCGTGGGGGAACTTGATAGTTGCCCAAAAAATGTTATATCTTTATCATTGAATGTATAGTCTTTTGAGTTTGTTTCTTGTTTAATTTAGCTTTTGTTTCTTGTTTAATTTAGCTTGTTAAAGCTTATTTTTTTATGTTATTAGGTATTTACAACAACATGTAAGAGCTTATGAAGCATAAAAAGGTGAATTGGGCACAGAAAGAAGTAAAACACACATCAAGCATTTTAAGGCATAAAAAGCTATAATTTTGATGAGGAGTTAGCTAATGAAAAAATGGGCTTAAAGGTGTCTTATTCATGGTATTTAGGGGCTCATGGTGAAATATGAATAGATTAGGACATCTACTCATTTTGAGCTTCTTTAGACAGCCTTAATGGAGCTTATATGTGATCCAATATTTAGAGTTTAAATCTAACCTTATGGGCTTAGAGGGACATATTTTGAGGTCATATATGAAAAATAAGATCAATTAGGCCAGATTACATTGAGGGTCACATGTTAAGTGTGTTTGGGCTTTTTATGTTTAGTTATGTGTGACCAGGAGTTATGGCCTCAATTGGTGGTTTTAATTATTTATTAAGGCCCAAAATAAATAAAATAAAGGTGTGTAAGTCCCTAAGGTCATGCCAATGGTAGATCTGTATAAAGAAAGTTATTTTTAACTTGTTTTCCTACTTTACTAGGATTCTTAAGAGAGTTTTAAGTTAGAATGCAACTAGGACTTCCAAATAAGATCTGGAATCTTAGTTAACCTATTTTTCTCTATAAAAAGGGTTTAAAATATAGATCTGGCTCATAAATTCTCTTCTACTTATTGTGGCCAAATTCCCTCTTTGTGCATTCAAAGGCATCGATTGCTTAGTCTAGTTGCCGGTGTGATTTCTTCTTCTTCCTTTTGGCTTGTGTAGTACTTCTACATCCTTTTGGAGTGTGTGTCATCATCATCAACATCATATTTAAGTTGATCAAATTCCATTCATAAGGGGCGAAATGCTTTTCTCTCTTCTTTTGTTAATTTATTTATGTTTAATGTTCTTAGTTATGTGTGAGTAGTATTATAATTTAGTAGGGAGATAGTTGAAGCCATAGAATATGTTATCGTAAGACTTTGATTTGAGTTTAAAAAAATCTAGATTTGTTCTATAGTGAGTGTCACTTATCTTTTCGTTTAATTTATGAATATTGAATGTATGGTTAGTTAGGGTGGCTAACTAATTAATTGTGCATAAAAACATATTGCTAAGTTAAGATAATTTGGATACATAATAGCTTAAATAATCTGACTACAGGTAGCACATAATAATTTTTTTTCATTATAAAGATGAGTGTGTAGGTTAAATGAACCATGCTGAATGAGTTTGTTACCTTGAATTGGGATGTCTTTCTAATAATTAATGCTACCATTAAACTTAATTATAAGCTGCTCTAGTCTTAGATTGAGTGTGAAGGTATAGGATCAATTGTAAAGCACTTCCTAGTTAATCTAATTTGTAAGGAAAGATAAGGAAGTTGTTAACTTTTATAATCAATTTGCTCAATTGAGTAAGTTTGCATCTTTATTCAATGATTGATACAAGTTACATGGTGAATATACCATCTTTACTGAATTCATTGCAATCTGGTTGTTATTACGTTCATAAGTGTCATTAGTTTTATATTTATATTTTAGCATTTTTAGTTTTAGCTTCAGTAGTTTAGTGATTCCAAAATCAAAACCCCCTTTTATTTTACTTTGCCTATTCAGTTTGGTAAATTAGGTGTTTATTGTACATGTGCTTTAAATCCCTTTTGTTTATGTATGTCTAAGATCTATTTTCTTATTTGCATTTACTCATTTTCTGTGGGATCGACCTCTACTTACCTTATATACAAGTAGTTTAAGTAGAGTATTTTTAATTGGTGCTTTCAATACGCATCAATATAACAACTAGACCTAGTTGTTGTATGTACCTCGCTTATAATTTAATTCTTTTTAAAATATTTTTTATAACTTAAAAATAAATTTAAAAAATGTAGGTGACAAATTTTTCAACTAATTTGAGCTACTAAAAAAATGCTTCAAATTATTAGAATATGGGCTCATTAAATTTTTTTTAATTGGGCTCATAAAAAAAATCAATCTTTTAAAACTTTGTTAAGATTCTTTTGAAGCCAAATGTCCGCAGCATCTTTTGCTTTTGAGGTGGATGCTTTTGAGCAGGCTTCTTTGTCGTCTTCTTGTAGTGCGCTAAAAAGTTGTCGGCGAAGTTCTTCTTTCGGCACTGATTTGAGAAGATCTTTGAATAAGTCTGACAGACCAGTTGAGACTGATGGACTTGGTATCAGAGCCCGGTTAGTAAATAGTTTGGTCAGAAAGTTCTAGTGAAACCCCAAGTCGCGTATCCGTCAGCCGTTTAGCCGCAGAAAGGAGTTTTAGGCATTTGGAGTAAGTCGTTGACCATCTAGAACCTATGGACAAGTTATTTTCTCGCCTACCTGGTAGCTCTAGAAGCGCTAGATTCGAGTCCGAGGAAAACAAAAAATCAAAAAATAAAAATAAAGAAATATTATTAATGTCTACTATAGAGAATAAATTAAATAACTGGAATTTGCCTCCTATTTCGTCAAGTCTAATATATAAGTCCACTAATAGTTTTAAGTTTAGTTCAGACTATATAGTTAAAACAGTAGAACAAGCTACTCCTATCCATGAAGGATTAAGTTCTAGGAGTCTGTTTTCAAAAGAACTCTTAAAAGAACACCAGAAAGTGTATCAATTCCTACACATAGGAATGATACAAGTTGCTCTTAAACCTGCAACTAGATTAGGCTTAAATACCTCAGCCTTGGTATGTGTCAGAGATAAAAGACACAAAGACTTCAACGATTCCTTATTAGGAATCATAGAATCATCTCTGTGTGATGGCCCGATATATTTTTCGTGCTATCCCAATTTCACAATTTCAATCAGGGATCCTAACATTATGCAAGCATTATCCTTAGATATACAAACCTCAGGATATAACATGTTGCCAGGATCTGAAAACATTATCCTTATTTATAGGATTCACTACAAAGCCATGAACACGGTAGTCCCTAATCTTAGGGAAGACACCACTAAGTTATTAACACCAAAAGGAACAACTACTTTCTTTGTCACAGACTTGCAGAAAGGAAATTTGGTAGTTCCTAGGTCAATTGAATGGGGACAGGTTAAATTACCTGACAATTGGATTTTAGAAGAAGCTATTCCTCCTAAAAAGGAAGAAAATGAAGATGTAGAATCCATTATTGAAACAAACAATGGAACTGTAGCAATATCATTTGCAAGGACTAGGTCCAGAAACTCATTCTCAGGAAGAACTGTAGTTTCAGAACCCATTATTCCCAGGACTTCCTTATCAGGGATAGACCTAGACAGATTCAGCTCTATTGGAATCCATAGAACTGAAGAACAAGTAGCTCAGCCCATTTATGGCCCAGAAAGCACAGTTTCAAGCCCAATAGAAACGTTAAGCCTTAAAAGGCCAGAAAGCCCAACACCTTCAGACATGGGTTATGATAAAGAAAACGTTAGGACCCAACAACCTAAAAGGATTATGGCCCTAACCAAAGAAGAAAGCCCCTTTGAAAAATGGTTTCAAATGACTTTCTCATTAGAAAAACAGCAAGCATATCTAAAAGAAGGAACTAAAAGTTTTCCAGAATTTGTAAGGTTTATCTTAAATTGCAAAAAACAGCCTTATCCAGACTTTGAAAATCAACAGTTCTTAGCCACTCTAGAGTCAGCCTATAGGAATTATATCACTCCTAAAGGAAAAACTCTAAGAGGTGTACATCCACCTTTAACAGAGATATCTTATGAGTGTTCACCCTTCTCTAGGTCAGATAAGCAAGGTAATTATGCCAACCTTAGCTTATACACCATAGGACAACAACTAAGCAGGGTAGAAACTCAACTACAAACCTTTAAATCAAGGGAATACAAACCTGAAAAAGGAGAGACCTCAAAACAAACCACAGAGAAAAGGGTTTTATTCAAACCAATGGAAACTGAACCATCACCTATTAAACTAGGAGATCATTCAGAAATAGTTAATGAACTAACTAAAAGGTTAGCTGAACTTGGATTGGATGCTAAGGATTCTAAAAAGAAAACTATAGCCCCCTTAACTAAAACTTTGAGTTTTCAAGAAGAACTGGAAAAAAGATTAAAAAATCTTAACATTGCTCCTTTAAGTCAAGGACTAGAAGAAACTGAAACAGAATCAGAAGATTCTTCTAATACAGAGGAACAAATTAACTGTCTAGAAGCCATGTTTAGACAACCTGAGCCTCTCGAAGTTAACCGAATTGTATACCCTAAACCTAGGGCAACAATAGAAATGAAGCCTTATTATTCTAGGCCTTCACCAATAAATCTACAGTTTGAAGAGCCAGGACTCAGCTATGCACAATACGATGGATCTTCAATCGTAGAATGGAACATAGATGGATTATCTGAATATCAGGTTAAAAATGTTATCCATTATATGACCATTTACTCTTTAGCCGCAAAGACTAAAGGAAACAATGATAAACAAATAGCACATGCTATTACCTTCGGATTCACTGGCCAACTTAAAGGTTGGTGGGATTTTTCCTTATCAGATGAAGGAAAAAGACAAATATACGATGCTGTTAAAACAGAACAACGTACTGAAGGTCCAACTCAAGTCCCAGATTGTATAAATACCCTCTTATACACCATAGGGTTACATTTTATAGGATCTATGAGTTTGTACCTAGATAGATCTCAGGAACAACTAATGAATTTAAGATGTCCTGATCTTTCTCATTTTAAATGGTATAAAGATACCTTCTTTTCCCTTATATTCATCAGGGAAGACAATCAGTATGATTTCTGGAAAGAAAAATTTCTTTCTGGATTACCCTCGTTATTTTCTGAACGAGTCAAGAAACAAATTAGGGATAAAAACAATGGTTCCCTACCATACAGTTACTACACCTTTGGCGAACTAGCCTCTGAAGTAGTTACTGCAGGAGTAACATTGTGCAATGAATTAAGACTTCAGCGCCAGTTACAAAAAGAACGAATCACGGGTAAAAGATTACTCGGTGATTTCTGTGAACAATACGGTTTACCGCCAGTAACTTTTCCTAATAAAGGCAAAGTTAAAAAACTGGGGAGAGGAAGTAAGAGACAGTTTAAAAAACATAGAACCTTTTACCCTCAGAAAGAAAAACGGTATAAAAGACCTGTTAAAAGTAAACCTGTTACATCTTCTAAAAGGAAGAAAAGAGTAACAAGAGATACTAATATAGTCTGCTATAAATGTGGAAAAACTGGACATTACGCTAATAAGTGTAGAGTCAAACAGTAGATACAAGCCTTAGCAATTGATGAAAATCTTAAAGATTCGTTAATTAAAATACTCTTAAATGAGTCAGAACCAGAGGATTTAGAAGTTAATGCCTTAGAATATACTTCTGAAGAGTCCTCAACAGAATCTGATAAAAAATCAGATTGCAATGGAAAATGTGATTATTATAAATCACTCTGTACCTTAAATGGTTTATGTGTCTTAACAAGAGAACAAAACCTAATCTTAGATCTTATAGATAAAATAGAAAATCAGGAAGAAAAAAGAGAAAAATTAGAAGAATATTTAAATATGTGTAAGGATAAAAGTCCTTTAGAAAAGAAAATGGAAGAAAGAGAAAATCCGTATGATCTTAAAGAGATTATGGAAAGGATTAAGAAAGCTAAAATGCCAAGAGAACCAACTCTAAAAGAGTTAAGACAAGAAGTAAATTTAGTAAAATCTGAAATACAATCTTTAAAAGAAAGATTAACCTTATTAGAGGTAAAACAAGAATCTCCATTAATTATGGAATTGGCATAACAGAAAAAAGAAGAAGAACCTGTAGAAATAAATAGTCTTCAGTATGTCAATAGGATAGATAGAGTTATAACTCACAAATGGCATACTAAAGTCACAATAATCGTTCAAAAGGATTACTTATTCAGTACCATTGCCCTAATAGATTCAGGAGCAGATTTATGCTGTATTGAGGAAGGACTTGTACCTTCAAAATACTTCTCTAAAACAATAGAAGAACTACATACAGCAGACAGTTCTAAAATGGACATTAAATACAAATTATCTGGTACGGTAGTTTGTAATCAGGGAATATGTTTTGAGATACCATTTATAATGGTAAAAGGATTATCTCATCCAGTTATCTTAGGAAACCCGTTTCTTCATATGTTATACCCTATAAAGTCAATTACTGAGAAAGGGATAACTACAAAGATAGATGGGAGAGAGATTATTTTTGAATTTATCTCCTTACCAATAGAAAGAGAAATTGATGTGCTTAAAAGTAACATAAAAAATAAAGAAAAGTTTATTTATTCTCTTAAAAGAGAAATAGATTATAAAACAATTCAAGAAAAGGTTAATGAACCTTTAATACAAGAAAAAATAAAACAGCTGCAAAATGAGATGACTAATAGCATCTGTGCAGAAATACCCAATGCCTGTTGGGCTAGAAAAAGCCATGTGGTTAATTTACCATATGAACCTGATTTTAATGAAAAATTGATTCCTACTAAAGCCCGGCCCATTGCTATGGGACCAAGACATTTGGAGATCTGTAAAAAAGAAATTGCTAACCTCGAGTCAAAAGGGCTAATTAGAAAAAGTCAAAGCCCATGGAGTTGTCCAGCGTTTTATGTTGAAAATGCTGCTGAACTAGAAAGAGGAGTACCAAGATTAGTTATCAATTACAAGCCTTTAAATAAGGCCTTGAGATGGATTAGATACCCATTGCCTAATAAAAGAGATCTGTTAAACAGGCTCTTTGAGGCCCAAATCTTTTCAAAATTTGATATGAAGTCAGGATATTGGCAAATCCAGATAGCTGAAACAGATAGGTATAAAACTGCCTTTACTGTACCATTTGGCCATTACGAATGGAACGTAATGCCCTTTGGGCTTAAAAATGCCCCATCAGAATTTCAAAAAATAATGAACGAAATATTTAATGCTTATTCAGCATTTTCAATTGTTTACATTGATAATGTCCTTATTTTCTCCAGGACAATTGATCAACATTTTAAACACTTAAATGTGTTCATGAAAATTGTCAAAAGAAATGGCCTGGTAGTCTCGGCCAGAAAGATTAAACTCTTTCAGACTAAAGTTAGATTCCTAGGTCACAACATTGAACAAGGATCAATTATTCCTATTGATCAAGCCATAGAATTTGCAAGTAAATTTCCTGATGAAATAAAAGAAAAAACCCAACTTGAACGGTTTTTAGGAAGCCTTAACTATGTCTCAGACTTCTATAAAAACCTGGCCCATGATGCAAAACCTTTATTCCAAAGACTCAGAAAAAAACCCAAGCCCATGGACCAAAGAACACACTTTATCTGTTAAACGGATAAAACAAAGGGTTAAAACCCTTCCCTGTCTAGCAATTCCTCATCCTTCTGCCTTAAAGGTAGTGGAGACAGACGCATCTGACATCGGGTACGGAGGCATCTTAAAACAAAGACTAGATGACAAAGAAACCCTAGTCAGATTCACAAGTGGAATTTGGACAGGACCTAGAGTTAATTACTCTACGGTTAAAAAGGAGATCTTATCTATAGTTCTCTGTGTACAAAAGTTCGAATCTGATTTATTGAATCAGAAATTCCTTATAAGGGTTGATTGTAAAAGTGCAAAAGAAATATTAATGAAAGATGTTAAAAACATCGCATCTAAACAGATATTTGCAAGATGGCAGGCTATTTTGTCTGTATTTGATTTCGATATTGAGTTTATTTGATGAAGAAGCACCAGTGCCTATGCCATTATTTAGAGGACCCATCACCAGAGCCAGAGCTAGAGAGCTGCAAGCATTGGTGTTGGAGCATTGTGAGCACAAGGGGGATCAAAATTGCCATGTTGGACTTTCTTGCATATTGTTGGAATCTAGGTGGATCATTCTCACACAAGTTGGCATGGGAGACTTGACAAGTGGCGCCACATCAGCGTGACTTCGCCACATCAGCATGACTTGGCACAAGACCATTTGGCCAAGTGGATTGGAGGAGCTTCTTATGCTTATTTGGATTTGCCATGTGCTGATACCTTTTGTTGGTCCCCACTACATTAAAAAAAGGCTGCTACCACCTAAAGTGTTGCTGCCAACTTATGGTCCCCACTACATAAAGGGCTGCCATAAAGCAAGTGGTCCCAAATGGTCCCCCCCCCCTATGGAAACGCCCCATCGGATTGAGGAGCCTTTTATTTTTGTCTTTTTAGCCATGTTGGCACACTTTTAGGGTTTTGGCACACTTTTAGGGTTTTAGAGATGCTATATATAACCCAAGATATTCAGATTGTATGGGTAGCCTTCATTTTTCTAGTTTAAGTGTGAGTATTAGGGAGAGAACTCCATTCCTGGAGCTTGAGTTTCTTCTATGTTTCTTCCATGTTTCTTGAAAGAACTTGGATTCTAGCAGCATGAACCCCTTGCTAGTCTTATTTTGATGATCAATATGCTTTAGCTTGTTACTATTTGTGTATTGACACTTGGGTTTTCAATCTGAAATTCTGCCTTGTTTGGATGATTAAAGATCTTGGTTCCAATATTTAGATGTTGTGTTTCTTGGCATCCTAGGAGTGCTCATCATTTTGGTATCAGAGCCTTGGCATCTAACAAGGTATTTATCCATTAAAACTTCTTTTTCTTTTCTGTTTGGTTAACTATAATAGTCAGCCATTGTAGGACCTTTAGATATCTATTAGTTTCATCATCTAGTGCCTTGTTCTTTGTAGCCAAATCAAATCTGCATTTTAGGGTACTGATTTTTTTCTTTTTTTTTTTTTGTTTGAACTCTTGCTGGCTGAAACTTGGTAGTCTTAATTTTAGTGTAGGATTTTGATTAATCTTAGATTAAATCTCTTGTTCATCTTGTTTTCTTTGAGCTTGTCTGTAGGATTAGAGTTAATCAAGCTGAAACCTATCTTTGACACTAGCTATTTGCCTCTTGAGTTATAGATATCAAGTTTGAGTATGTTAAATTGGGTAATTAATGCTTGGGATGTGCCTGTGTGCTAGTGGGTAGAGCTTGATTTGGATTGCCAAAATACTTGAGTGGTATCAGTATAAAAAAAAAAAAGGAGATTGGATTGTAAGCTGAGTTGTGTTGTGCTGAAAAAAAAAAAAATTGACAAGCTGACATAAGTGATGAAATTGTGAATTGTGGAGTTAAACATTGAATTTGAGCCTGATAATCTACCAACAACTTTGGGTATTGCTAGACACATCACATGCCATATTTGATGTGAAAATTCCACTGTTTGCCTATCGAACCAAAATTTGCGGCAAACCTGATCAAATTGAGTTAACACACCAAACCAACCCAGAAAGCTCCGAAATTTTGCAGGCTGATTATACTCCATCTCAGTAGCTTTTGTGTCAATTTTCAGGGTTTTGTGACATTGTTTGCCTACCGAACCAAAATTTGCGGCAAACCTGATCAAATTGAGTTAACACACCAAACCAACCCAGAAAGCTCCGAAATTTTGCAGGCTGATTATACTCCATCTCAGTAGCTTTTGTGTCAATTTTCAGGGTTTTGTGACATTGTTTGCCTACCGAACCAAAATTTTGCGGCAGACCTAGTCAAATTTCGTTCACCTAGTAAACTCATCCAGAAACTCCTGAAATTTTACCAGTAGTTAGTCAGTATTGGGATGCCTATGTATACCAAATTTCAGATCAAAATATATTCGTTTGTGTGGTGAACCAAAATTGTTGCATATTTTTTGTTAATTGTGTGAACTGCTGGTATTTGTGCAAAGTTGGCTATGAAATTGGAAGTTTGAGCTTGATATCATTCTGTTGGGTTGTCTCTCATACAGTTTTCAAAAATCATACCATTTCGTTCACATTTGCTTCTACTTTGGCGTCTTCCATTTCTTTGGCTCTAGTGTCACACTCTCTGGTTATTGCAATTTCGTTTCTTCCAGTTTCGTTTGTTGATTATTTTGATAAAATTAGCAAGTATTTGTGCTTGTTTGTGAATTTTAGTTCCCAAAGGAACAAGGGAAGCAAACTCTTGAGTGGTAAAAGGCAAGAGTGTGTGAGTGCCAAAAGAGGGTAAGAGCCTGAAATTTGTGCGAAAACACTTGAGCTAAACACTTGAGAGGGTGAGCCATTTCTACTAACTTCGTTTTCTTGCAGCCAAATCATGTCTCAATTACAAGAGACAACTGGTAGTAGTGGAGGTAATGAAGAAAAAAGGGAGTTTCCTGATGATCGAATTTTTAAAGAATCTGTAGCACAAAGCTTTGAAAGGATGAATGTGCAAATGAATGACTTTAGAGATGAATTGGATGTATTGAGGGTAATGAGAAATGAGATTACCAGGTTTATGGAAGAGATGAGAAGGGACAGAGAAGATAGAAATAGGAGGAATGATGGGGGAGCAAATGTGGGAAATCAGAATAGAAATGAAGGTAGATTTCGGGCAGAACATAGGAATGAAGGGTATGAAGAAGCTGAATGGAATGATGATGAGTATGATGAAGCTTATGACTATGGGAACTACCATTATGGTGGAAGAGGGCATAGACCACCTAGGGGTAGAGCGCCTAGGGGAAGAAGGGGTGGCAGAAATTTTAGGCTCGGTGATCATTGGGATAGAGATGGAAATGAGGAGAGAGTTGATGGGAATTTAGCTAGTATAAAGATGCAAATTCCACCTTTTCATGGGAAGGATAATCCAGAAGTTTATTTGGAGTGGGAGAGACAGGTGGAGTTGATTTTTGAGTGCCACCATTATTCTGAAGAAAAGAAAGTGAAGTTAGCAGCTGTAGAATTCAAAGAGTATGCAATTGTATGGTGGGATCAGTTGTTGAGTAGGAGGAGGAGAAATGGGCAACGAACCGTGGAGACATGGGACGAAATGAAGGGAATCTTGCGAAACAGGTTTGTGCCACCTTACTACCACAGAGAGCTGCTTCAAAGGTTACAAAAACTCACTCAAGGCACTAAAAGTGTCGAAGAATACTACAAGGCCATGGAGATAGCGTTGATTAGAGCTGATGTCGAGGAGGATCGGGAAGCTACAATGGTTCGCTTTTTGAATGGGTTAAATCCTGAAATTGCTAATATTGTGGAGCTGCAACCTTGTGTGGAGGTGGAGGATATGCTACAAATGGCACTTAAAGTGGAGAAGCAACTAAAAAGGAAGAATGTGGCTAGATATGCTGATGAGCACTCCTAGGATGCCAAGAAACACAACATCTAAATATTGGAACCAAGATCTTTAATCATCCAAACAAGGCAGAATTTCAGATTGAAAACCCAAGTGTCAATACACAAATAGTAACAAGCTAAAGCATATTGATCATCAAAATAAGACTAGCAAGGGGTTCATGCTGCTAGAATCCAAGTTCTTTCAAGAAACATGGAAGAAACATGGAAGAAACTCAAGCTCCAGCAATGGAGTTCTCTCCCTAATACTCACACTTAAACTAGAAAAATGAAGGCTACCCATACAATCTGAATATCTTGGGTTATATATAGCATCTCTAAAACCCTAAAAGTGTGCCAAAACCCTAAAAGTGTGCCAACATGGCCAAAAAGACAAAAATAAAAGGCTCCTCAATCAGATGGGGCGTTTCCATAGGGCGACCATTTGGGACCACTTGCTTTATGGCAGCCCTTTATGTAGTGGGGACCATAAGTTGGCAGCAACACTTTAGGTGGTAGCAGCCTTTTTTTAATGTAGTGGGGACCAACAAAAGGTATCAGCACATGGCAAATCCAAATAAGCATAAGAAGCTCCTCCAATCCACTTGGCCAAATGGTCTTGTGCCAAGTCATGCTGATGTGGCGAAGTCACGCTGATGTGGCGCCACTTGTCAAGTCTCCCATGCCAACTTGTGTGAGAATGATCCACCTAGATTCCAACAATATGCAAGAAAGTCCAACATGGCAATTTTGATCCCCCTTGTGCTCACAATGCTCCAACACCAATGCTTGCAGCTCTCTAGCTCGCTAGTGATGGGTCCTCTAAATAATGGCATAGGCACTGGTGCTTCTTCATCATCCCCTCCTCCTTTGAAAGAATTCGTCCTCGAATTTGGTCCTGCATCAATGCAAGGGGAAAGATCAGTAATGTTAAAAGAATTGCTAACACCATACTCACCAGGTAAATCAATCTTGTATGCATTGTTGTTGATCCTTTCTAGCACTTTGAATGGATCCTCAATCACCTTGGCTGTAATTTCGACTTTCTTAGGTTTGGAAATCGCTCTTTCCTTAAATGCACCCAAACAAAGTCACCTGGTTCAAACACAAGAGGCTTTCGGCCTTTATTAGCATGAGTAGCATATTGTGCATTTTTCTTTTCAATTTGTAACCTAGCTTGCTCATGCAATTTCCTAACCAAATCTGCTTTCTTTTTACCATCAAGACTATTAATATGATCAACAGGTAAAGGCAACAAGTCTAATGGTGTCAATGGATTAAAACCATACACAATCTGAAATGGTGAAAATCCGGTAGAAGAATGCACTACTCTGTTATAAGCAAACTCAACAAAAGGAATGCAATCTTCCCAAGATTTCAAATTTTGTTTAACCATCACACGCAATAAAGTAGTTAAGCTTCTATTCACTACTTCTGTTTGTCCATCAGTCTGGGGATGACAAGTAGTTGAGAACAACAGTTTAGTACCTAACTTACCCCACAACACCCTCCAAAAGTGACTTAGGAACTTAACATCTCTATCACTTACTATAGTCCTAGGTATACCATGTAACCTGACTATCTCCTTAAAGAACAAATTGGCTATGTATGTGGCATCATCTGTTTTGTGACACGGTATGAAGTGTGCCATCTTAGAAAATCTATCAACAACCACAAATATAGAATCATGACCTCTCCTAGACCTAGGCAAACCCAAAATAAAATCCATAGAAATATCAGTCCAAGGTTCCTTAGGAACAGGCAAGGGTGTGTAAAGACCATTTGGCATTACTCTAGACTTTGCTTTCTTACATTCAACACACCTAGAACACATTCGATCAACATCTTTCCTCATATGTGGCCAAAAGAAGTGTTCTTGCAATATGTTTAAAGTCTTAGCAACACCAAAATGTCCCATCAAACCACCACTATGTGACTCCAAAACAAGCAAGTCTCGCATAGAGCATTTAGGCACACAAAATTTATTCTCCTTAAACAAGTATCCATCATGCCTATAAAATTTCTGAAATGCACTTTTCTCACAAGCAGCATATACATTACAAAAATCTGCATCATCAACATACAATTCTTTCATGAACTCAAAACCAAGCAATTTAGCATCAAGTGTAGACAAAAGTGCATGTCTCCTAGAAAGTGCATCAGCTACAACATTCTCTTTTCCTTGCTTGTATTTAATCACATATGGAAATGACTCCAAAAATTCAATCCACTTAGCATGCCTTCTACTCAACTTATTTTGACTCTTAATATGCTTCAATGATTCATGATCTGAACGTATGACAAACTCTTTAGGCCACAAATAATGTTGCCAAGTTTCCAAGGCCCTAACTAATGCATACATCTCCTTATCATAAGTAGAGTAATTCAAGGCAGCTCCATGCAATTTCTCACTAAAATATGCTATTGGTCGTTTCTCTTGCATGAGAACTGCACCAATTCCTACACCACTTGCGTCACATTCAATCTCAAAAGTTTTATCAAAATCTGGCAAACTCAACAAGGGTGCAGAACACAATCTATCTTTAAGTTCAGAAAATGCATGTTCATGTTTCTTTTTCCACTCAAATGCAACATTCTTTTTCACCAATTCATTCAAAGGAGCAGCAATTGTACTAAAATTAGGCACAAATCGCCTATAGAAACTAGCCAATCCATGGAAACTCCTAACCTCAGACACATTCTTAGGATTTGGCCAATCTCTAATGGCTTTGATTTTCTCTTCATCAACCTGTACACCTTTACTACTTACAACAAAACCAAGAAAAACAACCTTATCCAAGCAAAATGAACACTTTTTCGCATTCGCATACAAATTCTCATTTCTCAACACATCAAAAACAAGTCTCAAGTGATGCAAATGCTCGTCTATGTTACTGCTGTAAATCAAAATGTCATCAAAATACACAACAACAAATTTTCCAATGAAATTCCTCAACACATGATTCATCAAACGCATAAAAGTGCTAGGAGCATTTGTGAGCCCAAATGGCATCACCATCCATTCATACAACCCATATTTAGTTTTGAAAGCAGTTTTCCACTCATCACCAATTTTCATTCTTATTTGCTGGTAACCACTTTTCAAATCTATCTTAGAAAACACACTTGCACCATGCAACTCATCAAGCATATCATCAAGGCGAGGGATTGGGTGTCTATACTTTACAGTGATTTTATTGATGGCTCTGCAATCCACACACATGCGATAACTCCCATCCTTCTTAGGCACTAGCAACACAGGTACAGCACATGGGCTCATGCTCTCCCTAACATAGCCCTTCTCCATAAGCTCCTCCACTTGCCTTTGTAACTCCTTTGTTTCTTTAGGATTTGTTCTATATGCTGGTCTATTCGGTATTTGTGCTCCAGGTACCAAGTCGATCTGGTGCTCAATCCCTCTGATAGGTGGCAATCCTGGTGGCAACTCATTCGAGAAGACATCTTCATATTCCTGTATAAGAGACAAAGCATCACTAGGCAAATGTGAATCAAGGTCAGTAACACATAAATTAACCTCCTTGTACATAAGTACACAAAGAGGTCTTCCTGAATGTAAAGCCTCTCTAACTTCTCTTTCCTTCACGTACAAACTCATTCTTTTCTCTCCACTCTCCTTTTGCCCCGAGCTTTCCTTTTTCTCATTTGTTCTCATTTTCTTTTCTTTTGTTTCTCTTTTTCTCTCTTTTTCTTCTCTCTTCTCTTTCTTTTCACTCTCATCCAGCTCGGCCTCTCTAAGTTTTTCTCTCCAAGTTTCTTTCTTTTCTTCAATGGATCTAAGAATCCTCATTTGATCTTCATGCACTTGACCTGGTGTCATAGGAAGCAATGAGTATGTTCGACCTTCCTTAGTGACCGTGTACCTGTTCTTCCTACCATCATGCACAACACTTCTATCATACTGCCATGGACGGCCCAACAAAAGATGCGTAGCAACCATAGGCACAACATCACAAAGTACCTCATCATTATACTTGCCAATGGTGAATGGCACAACCACCTGTTTTGTAACCCTCAACTTCCCACAATCATTCAACCATTGCAAGCCATATGGTTTTGGATGTGTAGTAGTAGGCAAACCCAACTTGTCCACCAAGAGTGAACTAGCCACATTATAACAGCTCCCACCATCTACAATCACACTACACAACTTGTCATTCACCAAGCACCTAGTATGGAAGATGTTCTCCCTTTGCATTTCATCACCACACTCCATACTCACTTGTGCACTTAGTGTGCGCATGGTGACAAGGATATTGCCATCCATAGGTGGCTGATCTCCCTCATCGTAGCAATCATCCTCATGCTCATCAACATTATCAGATTCTTCCTCCCTTTCCTCTTCACTTTCTAACTCTCCATTTTCCCTAACAACCATCACTCTTTTATTTGGACATTGTGAGGCATAATGTCCATTTCCCAAACACTTAAAACACTTCAATTCTCTAGTCCTAGTAGGAACTCCCTTATTCTTCTCCTCTACTTTCTCCTTTCCTTTCCATTCTTCTTTCTTGAATTTGGGAACTTCTTTCTCCACCCTTGAAGGAGCAGACCAATTCGACTTCCAATTACTCCTAGGAGCCGAATGGTTGGCTGGTGCATATCTAGCCACATTCTTCCTTTTTAGTTGCTTCTCCACTTTAAGTGCCATTTGTAGCATATCCTCCACCTCCACACAAGGTTGCAGCTCCACAATATTAGCAATTTCAGGATTTAACCCATTCAAAAAGCGAACCATTGTAGCTTCCCGATCCTCCTCGACATCAGCTCTAATCAACGCTATCTCCATGGCCTTGTAGTATTCTTCGACACTTTTAGTACCTTGAGTGAGTTTTTGTAACCTTTGAAGCAGCTCTCTGTGGTAGTAAGGTGGCACAAACCTGTTTCGCAAGATTCCCTTCATTTCGTCCCATGTCTCCACGGTTCGTTGCCCATTTCTCCTCCTCCTACTCAACAACTGATCCCACCATACAATTGCATACTCTTTGAATTCTACAGCTGCTAACTTCACTTTCTTTTCTTCAGAATAATGGTGGCACTCAAAAATCAACTCCACCTGTCTCTCCCACTCCAAATAAACTTCTGGATTATCCTTCCCATGAAAAGGTGGAATTTGCATCTTTATACTAGCTAAATTCCCATCAACTCTCTCCTCATTTCCATCTCTATCCCAATGATCACCGAGCCTAAAATTTCTGCCACCCCTTCTTCCCCTAGGCCCTCTACCCCTAGGTGGTCTATGCCCTCTTCCACCATAATGGTAGTTCCCATAGTCATAAGCTTCATCATACTCATCATCATTCCATTCAGCTTCTTCATACCCTTCATTCCTATGTTCTGCCCGAAATCTACCTTCATTTCTATTCTGATTTCCCACATTTGCTCCCCCATCATTCCTCCTATTTCTATCTTCTCTGTCCCTTCTCATCTCTTCCATAAACCTGGTAATCTCATTTCTCATTCCCCTCAATACATCCAATTCATCTCTAAAGTCATTCATTTGCACATTCATCCTTTCAAAGCTTTGTGCTACAGATTCTTTAAAAATTCGATCATCAGGAAACTCCCTTTTTTCTTCATTACCTCCACTACTACCAGTTGTCTCTTGTAATTGAGACATGATTTGGCTGCAAGAAAACGACGTTAGTAGAAATGGCTCACCCTCTCAAGTGTTTAGCTCAAGTGTTTTCGCACAAATTTCAGGCTCTTACCCTCTTTTGGCACTCACACACTCTTGCCTTTTACCACTCAAGAGTTTGCTTCCCTTGTTCCTTTGGGAACTAAAATTCTAAACAAGCACAAATACTTGCTAATTTTATCAAAATAATCAACAAACGAAACTGGAAGAAACGAAATTGCAATAACCAGAGAGTGTGACACTAGAGCCAAAGAAATGGAAGACGCCAAAGTAGAAGCAAATGTGAACGAAATGGTATGATTTTTGAAAACTGTATGAGAGACAACCCAACAGAATGATATCAAGCTCAAACTTCCAATTTCATAGCCAACTTTGCACAAATACCAGCAGTTCACACAATTAACAAAAAATATGCAACAATTTTGGTTCACCACACAAACGAATATATTTTGATCTGAAATTTGGTATACATAGGCATCCCAATACTGACTAACTACTGGTAAAATTTCAGGAGTTTCTGGATGAGTTTACTAGGTGAACGAAATTTGACTAGGTCTGCCGCAAAATTTTGGTTCGGTAGGCAAACAATGTCACAAAACCCTGAAAATTGACACAAAAGCTACTGAGATGGAGTATAATCAGCCTGCAAAATTTCGGAGCTTTCTGGGTTGGTTTGGTGTGTTAACTCAATTTGATCAGGTTTGCCGCAAATTTTGGTTCGGTAGGCAAACAATGTCACAAAACCCTGAAAATTGACACAATAGCTACAGAGATGTAGTATAATAAGCCTGAAAAATATCGGAGCTTTCTGTGTTGGTTTGGTGTGTTAACTCAATTTGATCAGGTTTGCCGCAAATTTTGGTTCGATAGGCAAACAGTGGAATTTTCACATCAAATATGGCATGTGATGTGTCTAGCAATACCCAAAGTTGTTGGTAGATTATCAGGCTCAAATTCAATGTTTAACTCCACAATTCACAATTTCATCACTTATGTCAGCTTGTCAATTTTTTTTTTTCAGCACAACACAACTCAGCTTACAATCCAATCTCCTTTTCTTTTTTTTTTCTTTTTTTTTTATACTGATGCAAAGGATAAAAATTGCAGAATCAAATACTGATACCACTCAAGTATTTTGGCAATCCAAATCAAGCTCTACCCACTAGCACACAGGCACATCCCAAGCATTAATTACCCAATTTAACATACTCAGACTTGATATCATATAACTCAAGAGGCAAATAGCTAGTGTCAAAGATAGGTTTCAGCTTGATTAACTCTAATCCTACAGACAAGCTCAAAGAAAACAAGATGAACAAGAGATTTAATCTAAGATTAAGCAAAATCCTACACTAAAATTAAGACTACCAAGTTTCAGCCAGCAAGAGTTCAAACAAAATAAAAAGAAAAAAATCAGTACCCTAAAATGCAGATTTGATTTGGCTACAAAGAACAAGGCACTAGATGATGAAACTAATAGATATCTAAAGGTCCTACAATGGCTGACTATTATAGTTAACCAAACAGAAAAGAAAAAGAAGTTTTAATGGATAAATACCTTATTAGATGCCAAGGCTCTGATACCAAAATGATGAGCACTCCTAGGATGCCAAGAAACACAACATCTAAATATTGGAACCAAGATCTTTAATCATCCAAACAAGGCAGAATTTCAGATTGAAAACCCAAGTGTCAATACACAAATAGTAACAAGCTAAAGCATATTGATCATCAAAATAAGACTAGCAAGGGGTTCATGCTGCTAGAATCCAAGTTCTTTCAAGAAACATGGAAGAAACATGGAAGAAACTCAAGCTCCAGCAATGGAGTTCTCTCCCTAATACTCACACTTAAACTAGAAAAATGAAGGCTACCCATACAATCTGAATATCTTGGGTTATATATAGCATCTCTAAAACCCTAAAAGTGTGCCAAAACCCTAAAAGTGTGCCAACATGGCTAAAAAGACAAAAATAAAAGGCTCCTCAATCGGATGGGGCGTTTCCATAGGGGAACCATTTGGGACCACTTGCTTTATGGCAGCCCTTTATGTAGTGGGGACCATAAGTTGGCAGCAACACTTTAGGTGGTAGCAGCCTTTTTTTAATGTAGTGGGGACCAACAAAAGGTATCAGCACATGGCAAATCCAAATAAGCATAAGAAGCTCCTCCAATCCACTTGGCCAAATGGTCTTGTGCCAAGTCATGCTGATGTGGCGAAGTCACGCTGATGTGGCGCCACTTGTCAAGTCTCCCATGCCAACTTGTGTGAGAATGATCCACCTAGATTCCAACAATATGCAAGAAAGTCCAACATGGCAATTTTGATCCCCCTTGTGCTCACAATGCTCCAACACCAATGCTTGCAGCTCTCTAGCTCTGGCTCTGGTGATGGGTCCTCTAAATAATGGCATAGGCACTGGTGCTTCTTCATCATATGCACCAGCCAACCATTCGGCTCCTAGGAGTAATTGGAAGTCGAATTGGTCTGCTCCTTCAAGGGTGGAGAAAGAAGTTCCCAAATTCAAGAAAGAAGAATGGAAAGGAAAGGAGAAAGTAGAGGAGAAGAATAAGGGAGTTCCTACTAGGACTAGAGAATTGAAGTGTTTTAAGTGTTTGGGAAATGGACATTATGCCTCACAATGTCCAAATAAAAGAGTGATGGTTGTTAGGGAAAATGGAGAGTTAGAAAGTGAAGAGGAAAGGGAGGAAGAATCTGATAATGTTGATGAGCATGAGGATGATTGCTACGATGAGGGAGATCAGCCACCTATGGATGGCAATATCCTTGTCACCATGCGCACACTAAGTGCACAAGTGAGTATGGAGTGTGGTGATGAAATGCAAAGGGAGAACATCTTCCATACTAGGTGCTTGGTGAATGACAAGTTGTGTAGTGTGATTGTAGATGGTGGGAGCTGTTGTAATGTGGCTAGTTCACTCTTGGTGGACAAGTTGGGCTTGCTACTACTACACATCCAAAACCATATGGCTTGCAATGGTTGAATGATTGTGGGAAGTTGAGGGTTACAAAACAGGTGGTTGTGCCATTCACCATTGGCAAGTATAATGATGAGGTACTTTGTGATGTTGTGCCTATGGTTGCTACGCATCTTTTGTTGGGCCGTCCATGGCAGTATGATAGAAGTGTTGTGCATGATGGTAGGAAGAACAGGTACACGGTCACTAAGGAAGGTCGAACATACTCATTGCTTCCTATGACACCAGGTCAAGTGCATGAAGATCAAATGAGGATTCTTAGATCCATTGAAGAAAAGAAGGAAACTTGGAGAGAAAAACTTAGAGAGGCCGAGCTGGATGAGAGTGAAAAGAAAGAGAAGAGAGAAGAAAAAGAGAGAAAAAGAGAAACAAAAGAAAAGAAAATGAGAACAAATGAGAAAAAGGAAAGCTCGGGGCAAAAGGAGAGTGGAGAGAAAAGAATGAGTTTGTATGTGAAGGAAAGAGAAGTTAGAGAGGCTTTACATTCAGGAAGACCTCTTTGTGTACTTATGTACAAGGAGGTTAATTTATGTGTTACTGACCTTGATTCACATTTGCCTAGTGATGCTTTGTCTCTTATACAGAATATGAAGATGTCTTCCCGAATGAGTTGCCACCAGGATTGCCACCTATCAGAGGGATTGAGCACCAGATCGACTTGGTACCTGGAGCACAAATACCGAATAGACCAGCATATAGAACAAATCCTAAAGAAACAAAGGAGTTACAAAGGCAAGTGGAGGAGCTTATGGAGAAGGGCTATGTTAGCCCATGTGCTGTACCTGTGTTGCTAGTGCCTAAGAAGGATGGGAGTTATCGCATGTGTGTGGATTGCAGGGCCATCAATAAAATCATCAGTAAAGTATAGACACCCAATCCCTCGCCTTGATGATATGCTTGATGAGTTGCATGGTGCAAGTGTGTTTTCTAAGATAGATTTGAAAAGTGGTTACCACCAAATAAGAATGAAAATTGGTGATGAGTGGAAAACTGCTTTCAAAACTAAATATGGGTTGTATGAATGGATGGTGATGCCATTTGGGCTCACAAATGCTCCTAGCACTTTTATGCGTTTGATGAATCATGTGTTGAGGAATTTCATTGGAAAATTTGTTGTTGTGTATTTTGATGACATTTTGATTTACAGCAGTAACATAGACGAGCATTTGCATCACTTGAGACTTGTTTTTGATGTGTTGAGAAATGAGAATTTGTATGCGAATGCGAAAAAGTGTTCATTTTGCTTGGATAAGGTTGTTTTTCTTGGTTTTGTTGTAAGTAGTAAAGGTGTACAGGTTGATGAAGAGAAAATCAAAGCCATTAGAGATTGGCCAAATCCTAAGAATGTGTCTGAGGTTAGGAGTTTCCATGGATTGACTAGTTTCTATAGGCAATTTGTGCCTAATTTTAGTACAATTGTTGCTCCTTTAAATGAATTGGTGAAAAAAATGTTGCATTTGAGTGGAAAAAGAAACATGAACATGCATTTTCTGAACTTAAAGATAGATTGTGTTCTGCACCCTTGTTGAGTTTGCCAGATTTTGATAAAACTTTTGAGATTGAATGTGACGCAAGTGGTGTAGGAATTGGTGCAGTTCTCATGCAAGAGAAACGACCAATAGCATATTTTAGTGAGAAATTGCATGGAGCTGCCTTGAATTACTCTACTTATGATAAGGAGATGTATGCATTAGTTAGGGCCTTGGAAACTTGGCAACATTATTTGTGGCCTAAAGAGTTTGTCATACATTCAGATCATGAATCATTGAAGCATATTAAGAGTCAAAATAAGTTGAGTAGAAGGCATGCTAAGTGGATTGAATTTTTGGAGTCATTTCCATATGTGATTAAATACAAGCAAGGAAAAGAGAATGTTGTAGCTGATGCACTTTCTAGGAGACATGCACTTTTGTCTACACTTGATGCTAAATTGCTTGGTTTTGAGTTCATGAAAGAATTGTATGTTGATGATGCAGATTTTTGTAATGTATATGCTGCTTGTGAGAAAAGTGCATTTCAGAAATTTTATAGGCATGATGGATACTTGTTTAAGGAGAATAAATTTTGTGTGCCTAAATGCTCTATGCGAGACTTGCTTGTTTTGGAGTCACATAGTGGTGGTTTGATGGGACATTTTGGTGTTGCTAAGACTTTAAACATATTGCAAGAACACTTCTTTTGGCCACATATGAGGAAAGATGTTGATCGAATGTGTTCTAGGTGTGTTGAATGTAAGAAAGCAAAGTCTAGAGTAATGCCAAATGGTCTTTACACACCCTTGCCTGTTCCTAAGGAACCTTGGACTGATATTTCTATGGATTTTATTTTGGGTTTGCCTAGGTCTAGGAGAGGTCATGATTCTATATTTGTGGTTGTTGATAGATTTTCTAAGATGGCACACTTCATACCGTGTCACAAAACAGATGATGCCACATACATAGCCAATTTGTTCTTTAAGGAGATAGTCAGGTTACATGGTATACCTAGGACTATAGTAAGTGATAGAGATGTTAAGTTCCTAAGTCACTTTTGGAGGGTGTTGTGGGGTAAGTTAGGTACTAAACTGTTGTTCTCAACTACTTGTCATACCCAGACTGATGGACAAACAGAAGTAGTGAATAGAAGCTTAACTACTTTATTGCGTGTGATGGTTAAACAAAATTTGAAATCTTGGGAAGATTGCATTCCTTTTGTTGAGTAGTGCATTCTTCTACCGGATTTTCACCATTTCAGATTGTGTATGGTTTTAATCCATTGACACCATTAGACTTGTTGCCTTTACCTGTTGATCATATTAATAGTCTTGATGGTAAAAGAAAGCAGATTTGGTTAGGAAATTGCATGAGCAAGCTAGGTTACAAATTGAAAAGAAAATGCACAATATGCTACTCATGCTAATAAAAGACGAAAGACTCTTTTCTTTGAACAAGGAGAATTTGTTTGGGTGCATTTAAGGAAAGAGCGATTTCCAAACCTAAGAAAGTAGAAATAAAAGCCAAGGTGATTGAGGATCCATTCAAATTGATAGAAAGGATAAACAACAATGAATACAAGATAGATTAAACTGAAGAGTATGGTGTTAGCAATTCTTTTAACATTACTGATCTTTCCCCTTGCATTGATGCAGGACCAAATTCGAGGACGAATTCTTTCAAAGGAGGAGGGGATGATGAAGAAGCACCAGTGCCTATGCCATTATTTAGAGGACCCATCACCAGAGCCAGAGCTAGAGAGCTGCAAGCATTGGTGTTGGAGCATTGTGAGCACAAGGGGGATCAAAATTGCCATGTTGGACTTTCTTGCATATTGTTGGAATCTAGGTGGATCATTCTCACACAAGTTGGCATGGGAGACTTGACAAGTGGCGCCACATCAGCGTGACTTCGCCACATCAGCATGACTTGGCACAAGACCATTTGGCCAAGTGGATTGGAGGAGCTTCTTATGCTTATTTGGATTTGCCATGTGCTGATACCTTTTGTTGGTCCCCACTACATTAAAAAAAGGCTGCTACCACCTAAAGTGTTGCTGCCAACTTATGGTCCCCACTACATAAAGGGCTGCCATAAAGCAAGTGGTCCCAAATGGTCCCCCCCCCCTATGGAAACGCCCCATCTGATTGAGGAGCCTTTTATTTTTGTCTTTTTAGCCATGTTGGCACACTTTTAGGGTTTTGGCACACTTTTAGGGTTTTAGAGATGCTATATATAACCCAAGATATTCAGATTGTATGGGTAGCCTTCATTTTTCTAGTTTAAGTGTGAGTATTAGGGAGAGAACTCCATTCCTGGAGCTTGAGTTTCTTCTATGTTTCTTCCATGTTTCTTGAAAGAACTTGGATTCTAGCAGCATGAACCCCTTGCTAGTCTTATTTTGATGATCAATATGCTTTAGCTTGTTACTATTTGTGTATTGACACTTGGGTTTTCAATCTGAAATTCTGCCTTGTTTGGATGATTAAAGATCTTGGTTCCAATATTTAGATGTTGTGTTTCTTGGCATCCTAGGAGTGCTCATCATTATTAAAGGAGAAACTAACTCATTGCCTGATTTCTTGACACGTGAATTCCTTACAGGACATGAGTTCAAAGGCCTCAGTAACTCCGTCAAAACGGACACACGAGGTGTCTCCACCTCCGTCTAAAATGATGGACAAACTCAGAGACGACGCTTATGCTATCAGTGTCGAAGCAAATAATGCAAAAGAGGTTAATTACCCCTACATTCCAATCAGTTACTGTTTCCTTATGCCCATAGACAGGAAACACAAAGATATGAAGCCTTATGAGGTTGCCAATTTTTACACGGAACATCACACAGTAAATCCTTATTTGCCAAAGGATTACACTTATTATCAAGCTATCCTAGCAGAGACCGATTCAGTGGTCTTTTCACCTACAGAAAGGTCCACTAATGAGTGGGCTTTCAGTAAGTTTATCATCAAAAGGGTTATATCCTACGATGATTGGGGAGATTCACTCTTTAAACAAAAGGAGTTGAATTTCGGTAAACCCAGGTACTTTAATTATTTTGATTATATGATTGCCTGGTCCGGTGCCTTAATCTACGAAAATAGGCAGAAGAAGTTTAGCTGGTTCATACAGTTCCAGTTAGACAAATAATCATGGGAATTTCCTTCATGGTTCTATAAATGATTCTTTAACTGGGGATTATATCCCATTTCTCTACCTAATAAGGTTCGGGCTGTTTATGAACAGTTTACCGACTCAAATAAATCCTTAAAGGATTCAAGATTACTTTTTACTATCCTTATCTCAAAAAAGAAAATGAAAAGGTTCGGTGAATTCTCTACCGACCTTGTTCCCTGGTTAACCAGAAGAGTCCTAATTAAATGATGGGATAAATGTGACTTTTTTGAGCCAACCTCTATTTACTCATCCAAAGGACTAATCACTCTGGCTAAAAAGCCATCTCTACCAAGTCCATCAGTCTCAACTGGCCTGTCAGACTTATTCAAAGATCTTCTCAAATCAGTGCCGAAAGAAGAACTTCGCCGACAACTTTTTAGCGCACTACAAGAAGACGACAAAGAAGCCAGCTCAAAAGCATCCACCTCAAAAGCAAAAGATGCTGCGGAGTGCTCTAAGTCTCATCAAAAGGACGACAGCGATAGTGATACTGACATGGAAGGACACTATTGGGAAGACAGCCAAGACCCTTATACACTGTAAAGGGTACGAAAAGATTCCTGACAGCTATAAAAGTAGCTACTGCCAACTCCACCTTATCCTGTCTGCCACTTAAAGTGACGCATGCCATGACGACTGAAGATACCTTCTAACTTGTATAAGAAGGCCTCCCGGCTTGCTTATGAAGCAGAATGTAGAATATATCTTAGAAACTAAGTTGTAAAATAAGTTTTCTCTCAATTTGTTTTCTCTGCTTTGCTACTGTTTTGTTCAAAGTGTTCTTGAGTGTACTGTTTTCATATATCAATAAGATATATGAGTTTTTCATCTACATCTTCTCTTGAATCTTCTCTTAACAAAGTAGGTAACGAACTAGATGTTTTAATAGATCAAGCAAAAAATTTAAACAAAGAACTAGAAGCTAAGTCCCGTGACATTGTGGATCTTCTTGGTCAGCCCTCTGATAAGTTTGATTATCAAGTTTACTATTCACCACCACCATCAGCCTCCATTCTGAGATCCTCCATTAAACCTACTGGGTGGAACCCCTCTGTAAGTATTACTATTCAAATACTGTTTATTTGAAGCACTGTAAGCATGTTTAAGTATGCTCTGCACCTGCCCTTAAAGGGATCCTGTGCATCAGAAACTGTTCATGTTTACTATTTATGTCCACTTATTATATTAATCGTCTTTTATTTTATTTACGCACTCTTGATTTAACTAATAGACGTGAAGTAGAATTATTTAGACACGCTTTGGTAGAAAACGGTAATGATTTGTGTAACTATCATGCTGAAACCCATAATGATTGGTGTGATTGTAGAGAACATATAAGATTGTTAAATCTGTTTAGCGTTATTATTCAGTTTCTAGATATCTTACTTAATAATAATAATTTTTAAGACTCTTCTTCTCTTGTGTCAAGTAAGTGGTATATCGGCTGGAAACTAGTAATCGCTTAAGCCCTTCACTGGTGGAAGGTAGAGCAACCGCTAGCCACAACGCCACGTACTACTGAAATACAGTATGTATAATCTTGAAAGTCCAGTCTATAAAAATAGATTTGAATATAACCAAGCACATAAAGCCTCTAGAATATCTAAAAGCAATTTAGAAATAATAATTGGTATAGTTTGTCTAGTTGTTATTATAGGAATATTAATTAGTTGCCTAAAAAGAAAAAATTAAATCGATCCTTGCGTCGAAGTGTCCGGCGTCAAAATTGGTATCAGTTTGTTACCTTAAATTGGGATGTCTTTCTAATAATTAATGCTACCATTAAACTTAATTATAAGCTGCTCTAGTCTTAGATTGAGTGTGAAGGTATAGGATCAATTGTAAAGCACTTCCTAGTTAATCTAATTTGTAAGGAAAGATAAGGAAGTTGTTAACTTTTATAATCAATTTACTCAATTGAGTAAGTTTGCATCTTTAGTCAATGATTGATACAAGTTACATGGTGAATATACCATCTTTACTGAATTCATTGCAATCTGGTTGTTATTACGTTCATAAGTGTCATTAGTTTTAGATTTATATTTTAGCATTCTTAGTTTTAGCTTCAGTAGTTTAGTGATTCCAAAATCAAAACCCCCTTTTATTTTACTTTGCATATTCAGTTTGGTAAATTAGGTGTTTATTGTACATGTGCTTTAAATCCCTTTTGTTTATGTATGTCTAAGAACTATTTTCTTATTTGCATTTACTCATTTTCTGTGGGATCGACCTCTACTTACCTTATATACAAGTAGTTTAAGTAGAGTATTTTTAATTGGTGCTTTCAATACGCATCAATATAACAACTAGACCTAGTTGTTGTATGTACCTCGCTTATAATTTAATTCTTTTTAAAATATTTTTTATAACTTAAAAATAAATTTAAAAAATGTAGGTGACAAATTTTTCAACTAATTTGAGCTACTAAAAAAATGCTTCAAATTATTAGAATATGGGCTCATTAAATTTTTTTTAATTGGGCTAATAAAAAAAATCAATCTTTTAAAACTTTTTTAAGATTCTTTTGAAGCCAAATGTAAGAGACAGTTAAGAACATTCCCACATTTAAAGTGTTTTAAATTAAAAATTAAAATTTTGAGAGTGTGTGGCTTTGTTTCAGCCCCCGAGTTAGTGTTAGACGGATGCAACATTTAGACCTAGGTGTTTTGTGTATTTAATTCACAATTTAAATTTTTTAAAAATATTGTTTTCTTACTCAGAGGAAATTGAAAATATGGGCCACTAATTTTTCAATTTTTTTAGGTCAATAAAAATTAATCTTTTAAAAGTCGAATGTTCACCATTTTCTAGGACAGACAAACAAGGCAATTTTGCTAATCTTAGTCTGTATACCATAGGCCAACAATTAAATAGGGTAGAATCACAAATTCAAAACTTCAAGTCAAGAGATTATAGACCCGTAGAAAGAGGAGTACCAAGATTAGTTATCAATTACAAGCCTTTAAATAAGGCCTTGAGATGGATTAGATACCCATTGCCTAATAAAAGAGATCTGTTAAACAGGCTCTTTGAGGCCCAAATCTTTTCAAAATTTGATATAAAGTCAGGATATTGGCAAATCCAGAGCAACTTGTATCATTCCTATGTGTAGGAATTGATACACTTTCTGGTGTTCTTTTAAGAGTTCTTTTGAAAACAGACTCCTAGAACTTAATCCTTCATGGATAGGAGTAGCTTGTTCTACTGTTTTAACTATATAGTCTGACCTGAACTTAAAACAATTAGTGGACTTATATATTAGACTTGACGAAATAGGAGGCAAATTCCAGTTATTTAATTTATTCTCTATATTAGACATTAATAATATTTCTTTATTTTTATTTTTTGATTTTTTGTTTTCCTCGGACTCGAATCTAGCGCTTCTAGAGCTACCAGGTAGGCGAGAAAATAACACATTTAAAGTGTTTTAAATTAAAAATTAAAATTTTGAGAGTGTGTGGCTTTGTTTCAGCCCCCGAGTTAGTGTTAGACGGATGCAACATTTAGACCTAGGTGTTTTGTGTATTTAATTCACAATTTAAATTTTTTAAAAATATTGTTTTCTTACTCAGAGGAAATTGAAAATATGGGCCACTAATTTTTCAATTTTTTTAGGTCAATAAAAATTAATCTTTTAAAAGTCGAATGTTCACCATTTTCTAGGACAGACAAACAAGGCAATTTTGCTAATCTTAGTCTGTATACCATAGGCCAACAATTAAATAGGGTAGAATCACAAATTCAAAACTTCAAGTCAAGAGATTATAGACCCGTAGAAAGAGGAGTACCAAGATTAGTTATCAATTACAAGCCTTTAAATAAGGCCTTGAGATGGATTAGATACCCATTGCCTAATAAAAGAGATCTGTTAAACAGGCTCTTTGAGGCCCAAATCTTTTCAAAATTTGATATAAAGTCAGGATATTGGCAAATCCAGAGCAACTTGTATCATTCCTATGTGTAGGAATTGATACACTTTCTGGTGTTCTTTTAAGAGTTCTTTTGAAAACAGACTCCTAGAACTTAATCCTTCATGGATAGGAGTAGCTTGTTCTACTGTTTTAACTATATAGTCTGACCTGAACTTAAAACAATTAGTGGACTTATATATTAGACTTGACGAAATAGGAGGCAAATTCCAGTTATTTAATTTATTCTCTATATTAGACATTAATAATATTTCTTTATTTTTATTTTTTGATTTTTTGTTTTCCTCGGACTCGAATCTAGCGCTTCTAGAGCTAAAAGGTAGGCGAGAAAATAACACATTTAAAGTGTTTTAAATTAAAAATTAAAATTTTGAGAGTGTGTGGCTTTGTTTCAGCCCCCGAGTTAGTGTTAGACGGATGCAACATTTAGACCTAGGTGTTTTGTGTATTTAATTCACAATTTAAATTTTTTAAAAATATTGTTTTCTTACTCAGAGGAAATTGAAAATATGGGCCACTAATTTTTCAATTTTGTATGTCAATAAAAATTAATCTTTTAAAAGTCGAATGTTCACCATTTTCTAGGACAGACAAACAAGGCAATTTTGCTAATCTTAGTCTGTATACCATAGGCCAACAATTAAATAGGGTAGAATCACAAATTCAAAACTTCAAGTCAAGAGATTATAGACCCGTAGAAAGAGGAGTACCAAGATTAGTTATCAATTACAAGCCTTTAAATAAGGCCTTGAGATGGATTAGATACCCATTGCCTAATAAAAGAGATGCATTAAGCAGGCTCTTTGAGGCCCAAATCTTTTCAAAATTTGATATAAAGTCGATATTGGCAAATCCAGAGCAACTTGTATCATTCCTATGTGTAGGAATTGATACACTTTCTGTGTTCTTTTAAGAGTTCTTTTGAAAACAGACTCTAGAACTTAATCCTTCATGGATAGGAGTAGCTTGTTCTACTGTTTTAACTATATAGTCGACTGAACTTAAAACAATTAGTGGACTTATATATTAGACTTGTGAAATAGGAGGCAAATTCCAGTTATTTAATTTATTCTCTATATTAGACATTAATAATATTTCTTTATTTTTATTTTTTGATTTTTTGTTTTCCTCGGACTCGAATCTAGCGCTTCTAGAGCTACCAGGTAGGCGAGAAAATAACACATTTAAAGTGTTTTAAATTAAAAATTAAAATTTTGAGAGTGTGTGGCTTTGTTTCAGCCCCCGAGTTAGTGTTAGACGGATGCAACATTTAGACCTAGGTGTTTTGTGTATTTAATTCACAATTTAAATTTTTTAAAAATATTGTTTTCTTACTCAGAGGAAATTGAAAATATGGGCCACTAATTTTTCAATTTTTTAGGTCAATAAAAATTAATCTTTTAAAAGTCGAATGTTCACCATTTTCTAGGACAGACAAACAAGGCAATTTTGCTAATCTTAGTCTGTATACCATAGGCCAACAATTAAATAGGGTAGAATCACAAATTCAAAACTTCAAGTCAAGAGATTATAGACCCGTAGAAAGAGGAGTACCAAGATTAGTTATCAATTACAAGCCTTTAAATAAGGCCTTGAGATGGATTAGATACCCATTGCCTAATAAAAGAGATCTGTTAAACAGGCTCTTTGAGGCCCAAATCTTTTCAAAATTTGATATAAAGTCAGGATATTGGCAAATCCAGAGCAACTTGTATCATTCCTATGTGTAGGATTTGTTACTCTTTCTTTTGTTCTTTAAGAGTTCTTTTGAAAGCAGACTCCTAGAACTTAATCCTTCATGGATAGGAGTAGCTTGTTCTACTGTTTTAACTATATAGTCGACTGAACTTAAAACAATTAGTGGACTTATATATTAGACTTGACGAAATAGGAGGCAAATTCCAGTTATTTAATTTATTCTCTATATTAGACATTAATAATATTTCTTTATTTTTATTTTTTGATTTTTTGTTTTCCTCGGACTCGAATCTAGCGCTTCTAGAGCTACCAGGTAGGCGAGAAAATAACACATTTAAAGTGTTTTAAATTAAAAATTAAAATTTTGAGAGTGTGTGGCTTTGTTTCAGCCCCCGAGTTAGTGTTAGACGGATGCAACATTTAGACCTAGGTGTTTTGTGTATTTAATTCACAATTTAAATTTTTTAAAAATATTGTTTTCTTACTCAGAGGAAATTGAAAATATGGGCCACTAATTTTTCAATTTTTTTAGGTCAATAAAAATTAATCTTTTAAAAGTCGAATGTTCACCATTTTCTAGGACAGACAAACAAGGCAATTTTGCTAATCTTAGTCTGTATACCATAGGCCAACAATTAAATAGGGTAGAATCACAAATTCAAAACTTCAAGTCAAGAGATTATAGACCCGTAGAAAGAGGAGTACCAAGATTAGTTATCAATTACAAGCCTTTAAATAAGGCCTTGAGATGGATTAGATACCCATTGCCTAATAAAAGAGATCTGTTAAACAGGCTCTTTGAGGCCCAAATCTTTTCAAAATTTGATATAAAGTCAGGATATTGGCAAATCCAGAGCAACTTGTATCATTCCTATGTGTAGGAATTGATACACTTTCTGGTGTTCTTTTAAGAGTTCTTTTGAAAACAGACTCCTAGAACTTAATCCTTCATGGATAGGAGTAGCTTGTTCTACTGTTTTAACTATATAGTCTGACCTGAACTTAAAACAATTAGTGGACTTATATATTAGACTTGACGAAATAGGAGGCAAATTCCAGTTATTTAATTTATTCTCTATATTAGACATTAATAATATTTCTTTATTTTTATTTTTTGATTTTTTGTTTTCCTCGGACTCGAATCTAGCGCTTCTAGAGCTACCAGGTAGGCGAGAAAATAACACATTTAAAGTGTTTTAAATTAAAAATTAAAATTTTGAGAGTGTGTGGCTTTGTTTCAGCCCCCGAGTTAGTGTTAGACGGATGCAACATTTAGACCTAGGTGTTTTGTGTATTTAATTCACAATTTAAATTTTTTAAAAATATTGTTTTCTTACTCAGAGGAAATTGAAAATATGGGCCACTAATTTTTCAATTTTTTTAGGTCAATAAAAATTAATCTTTTAAAAGTCGAATGTTCACCATTTTCAAGGACAGACAAACAAGGCAATTTTGCTAATCTTAGTCTGTATACCATAGGCCAACAATTAAATAGGGTAGAATCACAAATTCAAAACTTCAAGTCAAGAGATTATAGACCCGTAGAAAGAGGAGTACCAAGATTAGTTATCAATTACAAGCCTTTAAATAAGGCCTTGAGATGGATTAGATACCCATTGCCTAATAAAAGAGATCTGTTAAACAGGCTCTTTGAGGCCCAAATCTTTTCAAAATTTGATATAAAGTCGATATTGGCAAATCCAGAGCAACTTGTATCATTCCTATGTGTAGGAATTGATACACTTTCAGTGTTCTTTTAAGAGTTCTTTTGAAAGCAGACTCCTAGAACTTAATCCTTCATGGATAGGAGTAGCTTGTTCTACTGCTTTAACTATATAGTCGACTGAACTTAAAACAATTAGTGGACTTATATATTAGACTTGTGAAATAGGAGGCAAATTCCAGTTATTTAATTTATTCTCTATATTAGACATTAATAATATTTCTTTATTTTTATTTTTTGATTTTTGTTTTCCTCGGACTCGAATCTAGCGCTTCTAGAGCTACGGTAGGCGAGAAAATAACACATTTAAAGTGTTTTAAATTAAAAATTAAAATTTTGAGAGTGTGTGGCTTTGTTTCAGCCCCGAGTTAGTGTTAGACGGATGCAACATTTAGACCTAGGTGTTTTGTGTATTTAATTCACAATTTAAATTTTTAAAAATATTGTTTTCTTACTCAGGAAATTGAAAATATGGGCCACTAATTTTTCAATTTTTTAGGTCAATAAAAATTAATCTTTTAAAAGTCGAATGTTCACCATTTTCTAGGACAGACAAACAAGGCAATTTTGCTAATCTTAGTCTGTATACCATAGGCCAACAATTAAATAGGGTAGAATCACAAATTCAAAACTTCAAGTCAAGAGATTATAGACCGTAGAAAGAGGAGTACCAAGATTAGTTATCAATTACAAGCCTTTAAATAAGGCCTTGAGATGGATTAGATACCCATTGCCTAATAAAAGAGATCTCATTAAATGTGCTCTTTGAGGCCCAAATCTTTTCAAAATTTGATATAAAGTCGGGATATTGGCAAATCCAGAGCAACTTGTATCATTCCTATGTGTAGGAATTGATACACTTTCTCAGTGTTCTTTTAAGAGTTCTTTTGAAAACAGACTCCTAGAACTTAATCCTTCATGGATAGGAGTAGCTTGTTCTCTGTTTTAACTATATAGTCGACTGAACTTAAAACAATTAGTGGACTTATATATTAGACTTGACGAAATAGGAGGCAAATTCCAGTTATTTAATTTATTCTCTATATTAGACATTAATAATATTTCTTTATTTTTATTTTTTGATTTTTTGTTTTAATCGGACTCGAATCTAGCGCTTCTAGAGCTACAGTAGGCGAGAAAATAACACATTTAAAGTGTTTTAAATTAAAAATTAAAATTTTGAGAGTGTGTGGCTTTGTTTCAGCCCCCGAGTTAGTGTTAGACGGATGCAACATTTAGACCTAGGTGTTTTGTGTATTTAATTCACAATTTAAATTTTTTAAAAATATTGTTTTCTTACTCAGAGGAAATTGAAAATATGGGCCACTAATTTTTCAATTTTTTAGGTCAATAAAAATTAATCTTTTAAAAGTCGAATGTTCACCATTTTCAAGGACAGACAAACAAGGCAATTTTGCTAATCTTAGTCTGTATACCATAGGCCAACAATTAAATAGGGTAGAATCACAAATTCAAAACTTCAAGTCAAGAGATTATAGACCCGTAGAAAGAGGAGTACCAAGATTAGTTATCAATTACAAGCCTTTAAATAAGGCCTTGAGATGGATTAGATACCCATTGCCTAATAAAGAGATCATTAAACAGGCTCTTTGATGCCCAAATCTTTTCAAAATTTGATATAAAGTCAGGATATTGGCAAATCCAGAGCAACTTGTATCATTCCTATGTGTAGGAATTGATACACTTTCTGGTGTTCTTTTAAGAGTTCTTTTGAAAACAGACTCCTAGAACTTAATCCTTCATGGATAGGAGTAGCTTGTTCTCTGTTTTAACTATATAGTCGACCTGAACTTAAAACAATTAGTGGACTTATATATTAGACTTGTGAAATAGGAGGCAAATTCAGTTATTTAATTTATTCTCTATATTAGACATTAATAATATTTCTTTATTTTTATTTTTTGATTTTTGTTTTCCTCGGACTCGAATCTAGCGCTTCTAGAGCTACGGTAGGCGAGAAAATAACACATTTAAAGTGTTTTAAATTAAAAATTAAAATTTTGAGAGTGTGTGGCTTTGTTTCAGCCCCGAGTTAGTGTTAGACGGATGCAACATTTAGACCTAGGTGTTTTGTGTATTTAATTCACAATTTAAATTTTTAAAAATATTGTTTTCTTACTCAGAGGAAATTGAAAATATGGGCCACTAATTTTTCAATTTTTAGGTCAATAAAAATTAATCTTTTAAAAGTCGAATGTTCACCATTTTCAGGACAGACAAACAAGGCAATTTTGCTAATCTTAGTCTGTATACCATAGGCCAACAATTAAATAGGGTAGAATCACAAATTCAAAACTTCAAGTCAAGAGATTATAGACCCGTAGAAAGAGGAGTACCAAGATTAGTTATCAATTACAAGCCTTTAAATAAGGCCTTGAGATGGATTAGATACCCATTGCCTAATAAAAGAGATCATTAAACAGGCTCTTTGAGGCCCAAATCTTTTCAAAATTTGATATAAAGTCGATATTGGCAAATCCAGAGCAACTTGTATCATTCCTATGTGTAGGAATTGATACACTTTCTCGTGTTCTTTTAAGAGTTCTTTTGAAAAGCAGACTCCTAGAACTTAATCCTTCATGGATAGGAGTAGCTTGTTCTCTTGTTTTAACTATATAGTCGACTGAACTTAAAACAATTAGTGGACTTATATATTAGACTTGTGAAATAGGAGGCAAATTCAGTTATTTAATTTATTCTCTATATTAGACATTAATAATATTTCTTTATTTTTATTTTTTGATTTTTGTTTTCCTCGGACTCGAATCTAGCGCTTCTAGAGCTACGGTAGGCGAGAAAATAACACATTTAAAGTGTTTTAAATTAAAAATTAAAATTTTGAGAGTGTGTGGCTTTGTTTCAGCCCCCGAGTTAGTGTTAGACGGATGCAACATTTAGACCTAGGTGTTTTGTGTATTTAATTCACAATTTAAATTTTTTAAAAATATTGTTTTCTTACTCAGAGGAAATTGAAAATATGGGCCACTAATTTTTCAATTTTTTTAGGTCAATAAAAATTAATCTTTTAAAAGTCGAATGTTCACCATTTTCTAGGACAGACAAACAAGGCAATTTTGCTAATCTTAGTCTGTATACCATAGGCCAACAATTAAATAGGGTAGAATCACAAATTCAAAACTTCAAGTCAAGAGATTATAGACCCGTAGAAAGAGGAGTACCAAGATTAGTTATCAATTACAAGCCTTTAAATAAGGCCTTGAGATGGATTAGATACCCATTGCCTAATAAAAGAGATCTGTTAAACAGGCTCTTTGAGGCCCAAATCTTTTCAAAATTTGATATAAAGTCAGGATATTGGCAAATCCAGAGCAACTTGTATCATTCCTATGTGTAGGAATTGATACACTTTCAGTGTTCTTTTAAGAGTTCTTTTGAAAGCAGACTCCTAGAACTTAATCCTTCATGGATAGGAGTAGCTTGTTCTCTTGTTTTAACTATATAGTCGACTGAACTTAAAACAATTAGTGGACTTATATATTAGACTTGTGAAATAGGAGGCAAATTCCAGTTATTTAATTTATTCTCTATATTAGACATTAATAATATTTCTTTATTTTTATTTTTGATTTTTGTTTTCCTCGGACTCGAATCTAGCGCTTCTAGAGCTACCAGGTAGGCGAGAAAATAACACATTTAAAGTGTTTTAAATTAAAAATTAAAATTTTGAGAGTGTGTGGCTTTGTTTCAGCCCCCGAGTTAGTGTTAGACGGATGCAACATTTAGACCTAGGTGTTTTGTGTATTTAATTCACAATTTAAATTTTTAAAAATATTGTTTTCTTACTCGGAGAATTGAAAATATGGGCCACTAATTTTTCAATTTTTTAGGTCAATAAAAATTAATCTTTTAAAAGTCGAATGTTCACCATTTTCAAGGACAGACAAACAAGGCAATTTTGCTAATCTTAGTCTGTATACCATAGGCCAACAATTAAATAGGGTAGAATCACAAATTCAAAACTTCAAGTCAAGAGATTATAGACCCGTAGAAAGAGGAGTACCAAGATTAGTTATCAATTACAAGCCTTTAAATAAGGCCTTGAGATGGATTAGATACCCATTGCCTAATAAAAGAGATGCATTAAGCAGGCTCTTTGAGGCCCAAATCTTTTCAAAATTTGATATAAAGTCAGGATATTGGCAAATCCAGAGCAACTTGTATCATTCCTATGTGTAGGAATTGATACACTTTCTGGTGTTCTTTTAAGAGTTCTTTTGAAAACAGACTCCTAGAACTTAATCCTTCATGGATAGGAGTAGCTTGTTCTCTTGTTTTAACTATATAGTCGACCTGAACTTAAATCAATTAGAGGACTTATATATTAGACTTGTGAAATAGGAGGCAAATTCCAGTTATTTAATTTATTCTCTATATTAGACATTAATAATATTTCTTTATTTTTATTTTTTGATTTTTGTTTTCCTCGGACTCGAATCTAGCGCTTCTAGAGCTACTGGTAGGAGAAAATAACACATTTAAAGTGTTTTAAATTAAAAATTAAAATTTTGAGAGTGTGTGGCTTTGTTTCAGCCCCCGAGTTAGTGTTAGACGGATGCAACATTTAGACCTAGGTGTTTTGTGTATTTAATTCACAATTTAAATTTTTTAAAAATATTGTTTTCTTACTCGGAGGAAATTGAAAATATGGGCCACTAATTTTTCAATTTTTAGGTCAATAAAAATTAATCTTTTAAAAGTCGAATGTTCACCATTTTCTAGGACAGACAAACAAGGCAATTTTGCTAATCTTAGTCTGTATACCATAGGCCAACAATTAAATAGGGTAGAATCACAAATTCAAAACTTCAAGTCAAGAGATTATAGACCCGTAGAAAGAGGAGTACCAAGATTAGTTATCAATTACAAGCCTTTAAATAAGGCCTTGAGATGGATTAGATACCCATTGCCTAATAAAAGAGATCTGTTAAACAGGCTCTTTGAGGCCCAAATCTTTTCAAAATTTGATATAAAGTCAGGATATTGGCAAATCCAGAGCAACTTGTATCATTCCTATGTGTAGGAATTGATACACTTTCTGGTGTTCTTTTAAGAGTTCTTTTGAAAACAGACTCCTAGAACTTAATCCTTCATGGATAGGAGTAGCTTGTTCTACTGTTTTAACTATATAGTCTGACCTGAACTTAAAACAATTAGTGGACTTATATATTAGACTTGACGAAATAGGAGGCAAATTCCAGTTATTTAATTTATTCTCTATATTAGACATTAATAATATTTCTTTATTTTTATTTTTTGATTTTTGTTTTCCTCGGACTCGAATCTAGCGCTTCTAGAGCTACCAGGTAGGCGAGAAAATAACACATTTAAAGTGTTTTAAATTAAAAATTAAAATTTTGAGAGTGTGTGGCTTTGTTTCAGCCCCCGAGTTAGTGTTAGACGGATGCAACATTTAGACCTAGGTGTTTTGTGTATTTAATTCACAATTTAAATTTTTTAAAAATATTGTTTTCTTACTCAGGAAATTGAAAATATGGGCCACTAATTTTTCAATTTTTTTAGGTCAATAAAAATTAATCTTTTAAAAGTCGAATGTTCACCATTTTCAAGGACAGACAAACAAGGCAATTTTGCTAATCTTAGTCTGTATACCATAGGCCAACAATTAAATAGGGTAGAATCACAAATTCAAAACTTCAAGTCAAGAGATTATAGACCCGTAGAAAGAGGAGTACCAAGATTAGTTATCAATTACAAGCCTTTAAATAAGGCCTTGAGATGGATTAGATACCCATTGCCTAATAAAAGAGATCTGTTAAACAGGCTCTTTGAGGCCCAAATCTTTTCAAAATTTGATATAAAGTCAGGATATTGGCAAATCCAGAGCAACTTGTATCATTCCTATGTGTAGGAATTGATACACTTTCTGGTGTTCTTTTAAGAGTTCTTTTGAAAACAGACTCCTAGAACTTAATCCTTCATGGATAGGAGTAGCTTGTTCTACTGTTTTAACTATATAGTCTGACCTGAACTTAAAACAATTAGTGGACTTATATATTAGACTTGACGAAATAGGAGGCAAATTCCAGTTATTTAATTTATTCTCTATATTAGACATTAATAATATTTCTTTATTTTTATTTTTTGATTTTTTGTTTTCCTCGGACTCGAATCTAGCGCTTCTAGAGCTACCAGGTAGGCGAGAAAATAACACATTTAAAGTGTTTTAAATTAAAAATTAAAATTTTGAGAGTGTGTGGCTTTGTTTCAGCCCCCGAGTTAGTGTTAGACGGATGCAACATTTAGACCTAGGTGTTTTGTGTATTTAATTCACAATTTAAATTTTTTAAAAATATTGTTTTCTTACTCAGAGGAAATTGAAAATATGGGCCACTAATTTTTCAATTTTTTTAGGTCAATAAAAATTAATCTTTTAAAAGTCGAATGTTCACCATTTTCTAGGACAGACAAACAAGGCAATTTTGCTAATCTTAGTCTGTATACCATAGGCCAACAATTAAATAGGGTAGAATCACAAATTCAAAACTTCAAGTCAAGAGATTATAGACCCGAAAAGGGAGAAATTTCAAAAACATCAGTTGAGAAAAAGGTTTTATTTAAACCAATGGAAACAGAAAAATTAAACCTTAAATTGGTTAAAGAAGATCATTCGGAAATGATTGAAGAATTAACTAAAAGGTTAACAGAATTAGGATTAGACTCAAAAGATCCTAAAAAGAAAGCTATAGCTCCTTTAACTAAGGAACTAACTTTTCAAGAAGAATTAGAAACTAGACTAAAAAATCTAAGTATAGCACCTTTAAACAAAATTTCAGATAATTCAGAATCTGAATCTGAGTCCAAATCATCTAATACTGAAGATGAAATAAATCAAATTGAAACAAGTCTTAAACAAATTGAGCCTTTGGAAATCAATAGGATAATGTATCCTAAACCGAGAGCCACTATAGAAATGAAGCCTTATTACCCTAGGCCTTTCACCAGTGAATTTAATTCCTTTTGCTTGAAGAGAGAATCTCCCCAGTCATCATAGGATATTATCCTTTTAATAATGAATTTGCTAAATGTCCACTCATTAGCGGACCTTTCTGTAGGAGAGAAAACTACAGAATCAGTTTCTGCTAAAATAGCTTGATAATAAGTGTAGTCCTTTGGCAAATAAGGATTCTGATGAGGAACCGGTTGCACCAATTCCACACCAAGGGCCAATAACTAGAGCAATGGCTAAGAAGCTTCAAGGTTTGGTGCATAAGCACATCACCAAGTCCAACCTCTTGCAAGTATTCGATTTGGACTTGGAAGAGGGAAGCCAACCTTGCTGTACATTCCTTTGCATATTTGAGGAGCCAAGAGACCAAGTGGCATCCGTCCAAGTTGGCATACATGTGGCAGCCACCTCAGCAAATCCATCCTAGTTGGCATCCAATGTGGCGTCCACGTGGAGTGCCTAGGTGGCAGCACAATTGGCAGCTCATCTCCACCAACTTTTTGAAGATGCTTTTGTCCATTTTGCAAAGATTGAAAGCCATAACTTTGTCCAAGAGCTCCAGCCATGCTTCAACTATTTATAGGAAAAGCAAAGTTACTACTTTCAACTTCAAGATAAAACATCTCTTTTCAGATTGTCTCTCATTTGTAGGCTGCCAAATCTGACTTTTCTATTAATGTTTGAACTTTGTATCTATTTTTGGAGAGATTGGTGTATTAACCAAGACTTGCACATGTCCCATGGTTGTTGAAATGTCTTGGCAGAATACACCAACCCATATTAGCCTTCTTTTGTTTCATTTAGAGAACAGAATTCACATGGTAATTTATTGAGCAAAATTGCTGGAGCTTTGCTTCAAAGTTCTTCTTAGAACTCTCTCTATTTTTCTTAGCAAATTCTTGCCTTGATTTGTTAAGTTTTATTATATGTTCAAGGTTGTTCATCAGCATAGGTGAATTGGTCTTGTTCTTGGTTGTCTTTCTTGGGAATTATATTTTCAGTTCTCCATCTTCAAGGTGAAGGGTTGAAGGTTCAAGGGAGTTTCTTGGCTTGTTTTGAAGACGGTCCTTTGGTCTTTCTTCTTAGTGGAATCAGTTACTAAGGGTAGAGACCGTATCAGATTCACTATGTGATGTTCTGTGTAGAAATTAGCTACCTCAGAAGGCTTCAGTTCCTTGTGTTTTTTATCCATTGGCATAAGGAAACAGTAACTTATTAGAATGTAGGGGTAATTAACCTCTTTGGCGTTATTAGCCTCAATGCTGATAGTATAAGCATCTTCTCGAAGTTTGTCCACCACTTTAGGCGGCGGCGGCGAGACCTCATGGGTTCTCTTTGAGGGAGTTATGGACGCCTTTGAACTCATGTCCTATAAGGAATTCACGTGTTGAGAAATCAGATAAAGAGTTAGATTGTCCTTTAATAAATTCAATATCAAAATCGAATACTGATAAGATGGCTTGCCATCTAGCAAAGAGTTTAGATGCGATGTTTTTAACATCCTTTAGTAATATTTCTTTTGCACTTTTACAATCAACCCTTACAAGGAATTTCTGATTTAATAAATCAGATTCAAACTTTTGTACATAGAGAACTATAGATAAGATCTCTTTTTTAACCGTAGAGTAATTAACTTTAGGTCCTGTCGAAATTCCACTGGTAAATCTGACTACAGATTCTTTGTCAGCTATCCTTTGTTTTAGGATGCCTCCATAACCTATGTCAGATGCGTCAGTTTCCACCACCTTTAAGGCTTGTGGATGAGGAATTGCCAGACAGGGAAGTGATTTGACCTTTTGTTTTATCCGTTTAACAGATAAGGTGTGTTCTGGGGTCCAAGGTGCTGGATTCTTTTTTAGTCTTTGGAATAGTAGTTTGGCATCTTGTGTTAAACTTTTATAAAAGTCAGCAACATAATTAAGACTGCCTAAGAATCTCTGTAGCTAGGTTTTGTCTTTTATTTCATCAGGAAATTTGCTGGCAAATTCAATGGCTCGATCTATGGGAATAATAGATCATTGTTCAATGTTATGACCTAAAAATCTTATTTTAGCCTGGAAGAGTTTTATCTTCTTGGCTGAAACAACTAAACCATTTTTCTTAATAATTTTCATAAACACTTTTAAGTGTTTGAAATGTTGATCTATTGTCCTGGAAAAAATAAGGACATCATCAATATAAACAATCGAAAATGCTGAATAAGCATTAAATATTTCATTCATAATTTTTTAAAATTCTGATGGGGCATTTTGATGTGAACCTTCAAGTAATTGGTAACTTGAAAACCCACATTCAAGAATTAAATGAACAATATGGAAAGCACCAAATCAAGATGTATGAATTTGAATCTTTGAACCAGCACAATCAGATTGTTGTGTAATTCAAAGAAAATATCAGAAATGGGATTCTTGACCTAATTCATATGGAGAATGAATAAACCAAGAATATTATGCACATTAAACTTTGCAAGATAGAATCTCAGCAAGTTAATGAGCTTCACAAGAATAAAGGCAGCAGCCAATTTACTCACTAAAGGAGCAGAAACAATCTCTCATTAATATTCAAAGTGTCTCCTCCATTCTCTCATTACACTTGTATTTATAGCCTCTTGGCTTCAAAGCTAAAGACAAAAATATCCCTACTTTAGTAAAAGCTGTAAGGAGCTTTAAGCCATGACTTGAGTATTTAATGCTCTCATGATCACTAGAGCACTTCCTTCAGCAGCATATTCTACCTCTGCATCCTCCTCCCCTGAAGATGTGGAATCACTCACAATTTCCTCCTCTGTTTCTATCTCACCATTTTCTCTCATGACCATGACTCTCTTGTTAGGGCATTGAGAAGCTATGTGTCCACTGCCCAAACACCTAAAACACTTCACATCTCTATTTCGGGTAGTAGTTGCAACCTCCTTTCCTTTACTTTCTACAAATTTCTTCTCCACCTTCTTTTCCTTATCCTTATCCTCATTTTTCTTACAGTTGCTAAAAGCCTTTTCCCTATCCTCCTTCTTCCAGTTAGACTTCCAAGATGAAGAAGTACCTGCATTTCCTCCAAATTTTGACTTGCTTTTAAGTTGCCTTTCTACCTTCATAGCCATGTGGACCATATCCTCCAACTCAACATAGTGATGTAACTCAACAATATGAGCAATCTCCTTGTTTTAGCCCATTCAAGAATCTAGCCATGGTGGCTTCTCTATCCTCCTCCACATTTGCTCTAATCATAGCAATTTCCATTTCTTTATGATAATCTTCAACACTTTTAGAACCTTGAGTCAATCTTTGTAACCTCTGATGTAGCTCTCTATAGTAATGACTAGGAACAAATCTCTTCCTCATTATAGTTTTCATCTCACCCCAGGTTGCAATTGATTGCTCATAATTTCTCCTTCTACTAATCAACACTTGATCCCACCATACCAAAGCATAATCAGTAAATTCTACTGCTGCTAACTTTACTTTCTTTTCCTCTGAATAGTGATGACAATCAAACACAGCTTCTACCTTCCTTTCCCATTCAAGATACACATCCGAATCATTTTTCCCTTGGAAAGAAGGGATGCTCATTTTAATACTTTTGATATTGTCATCTACTCTATTCCTCTCTCTTTCCTCTCTTCTTATCCTCCTATCCCCATTCCTCCTATCTTCAGCTCTTCTCTCATATCTACCCCTCCTAGGTCTTTCAACCTCAAAATCATAGTTATCAACCTCAACTTCATCAGATTCAACTACTGGAGGTACAAGATCCCTCCTATTTGGCCTTCTCTCATTTTGCCTATCTCTTTGCTCCAATCTTTCCAACCTATCTATGATTTCATTGCACACAACATTCATTCTTTCAAATTGTTGTCTGACAGCCTGCATGTAGAATGGATTTTCACCTTCCTTCTCACTACCATCACCCCTTCTAGACATGTTTTCAGACCTGCAAGAAAATGGTTAGTGTAAAGAAAACACCTCACTCACTCCCTTACGTGTTTACACTCAACAGGGGACACTCCACTCGTGTTTAACTCAACAAGGCTTTTTCCCTCTTATGAACTCACCACTCTGTGCCTTTTACCTCTCTTGGCTATGTCCACAAGTTCTTATCAAACTCAAGTAACTCAAACCAAGACTGTACCCACAAAAATTTAACACACAATAAAATTCTTGAACGTGACGGATCAAAACGAGTAATCAAGAAAACAATAATATGATTCAAGAAGTCAAGAAAAGAAAAGCTCAAGTATGGAAATGTAATGCAATAGGAATCAAGAAAGAAGATACCAAAATAAAAGAGTAGTAAACTGGAAAAGAGACAACCTAAAGTAGAGATATTAAGCTTAAATATCCAGGTTTGCCACCAACTTATCACAATTACCAGCAGTTCACACAATACACCAAGAATTGCATAAATTTAGGATCACCAAGCAAATGAGTGTATTTTGATCTGAAATTGAGTAGGCAAATGCAACCCAATACTGACTAATTGCTGCAAGAATTTCAGGCTTTTCTTGACAGACTTACTATGTAAATCAAATATAATCGTGTCTGCCACAAAATTTTGGTTCCCCACACAAACGATTAAATTTTGAGCTGAAATTTAATTTGAGAATAGCTCAAATGTGGCACAAATGGCCTGTAAATTTTCAGGAATTTCAGGGCTGATTTGCTATGTGAACTTAATTTGATCGGGTCTGCCGCAAAATTTTGGTTCCCCACACAAACAGATGAATGTTAAGCTAAAATTTAATTTGGGAACTACTGATATGGGGTATAAACACCCGGTAAATTTTCAGAAATTTCTGGATATATTTGCTATGTGAACTTATTTTGATCGATTCTGCTGCAAAATTTTGGTTCCCTATAAAAATGGTTGAATTTTATGCTGAAATTTAATATGGGAACTACTGATATGGTGTATAAACACCTTGTAAATTTTCAAGAATTTCTGGGTCTATTTACTATGTGAACATAATTTGATCGGGTCTGCCGCAAAATTTTGGTTCAGCAGGCAAACGATATCAAACAACCCCCAAAATTTACACCCAACGTCTTAAACACACACAAATATTGCTGGTACAGTTTCAGGCCAAATTGGTTTGTCAAACTCAATGAACCAGATAATCTCTCATGCTTAATATCAAAATGAAGGAAGCAAAATGGATGGCTAGAATAATCGCTTTGGCTTGATTAACCCAAAACCCTAACACAAAACCAACAAAACAAATTTTTGAACAAACAGGTCCAACTAAACCCCAAGAGCCAAACAGCAAATATGAAGAAGGTAAGAAACATAAAGAATAAAAAGCAAATAGAGAATCTACCTTGTTTGGACGTCCCTTTGCTCTGATACCAAAAAAACTGATGTGAACCTTCAAGTAATTGGTAACTTGAAAACCCACATTCAAGAATTAAATGAACAATATGGAAAGCACCAAATCAAGATGTATGAATTTGAATCTTTGAACCAGCACAATCAGATTGTTGTGTAATTCAAAGAAAATATCAGAAATGGGATTCTTGACCTAATTCATATGGAGAATGAATAAACCAAGAATATTATGCACATTAAACTTTGCAAGATAGAATCTCAGCAAGTTAATGAGCTTCACAAGAACAAAGGCAGCAGCCAATTTACTCACTAAAGGAGCAGAAACAATCTCTCATTAATATTCAAAGTGTCTCCTCCACTCTCTCATTACACTTGTATTTATAGCCTCTTGGCTTCAAAGCTAAAGACAAAAATATCCCTACTTTAGTAACAGCTGTAAGGAGCTTTAAGCCCAAACAAAAATTAATCTATCAAAAGACTAAAAACTCCTTACAAAAAGTAAATTTAATACAGCAGCAAATAAGGGCATTTAAGTCCAAAAGAGAGGTGGTTATAACAGATGGAATATTCCTTGAAAAAAGGTGCCAGCAGATACATGTACATGGGTTGGATCTGGTGCATGCATGTCCACAGGTTTTTCCATGTAATCTAATGCTCCACATGACACCAGGTCACTTCTAAGCATAATTTTCACCAAATTTAATCATTTACATTTTTCTTCATGCCATTCCAGCTTATAATCCTTGCTCCTTATGATTTCACAAATTAAATTCTGAAGTGATTTAGCTCTAGCTCTAGTAATTGGACCTTGGATGAAATCCTTTTTCGTGGATGTAGCTTGATTCTCATCACATTTTTAGGCCCAAATGGCATTACATTCCATTCATAATGTCCAAATGGCACTGTAAAGGCAGTTTTATACCTATCCTCTTCAGCTATCTGGATTTGCCAATATCCAGATTTCATATCGAACTTAGAAAATATTTGGGCCTTATAGAGTCTGTTTAACAGATCTCTTTTATTAGGCAATGGATATCTTATCCATCCAAGGGCTTTGTTTAAAGGCATATAATTGATAACTAGTCTTGGGACTCCTCTTTCTAGTTCAGCAGCATTTTCTACATAAAAAGCCGGACAGCTCCATGGGCTTTGACTTTTTCTAATAAGCCCTTTTGACTCGAGGTCAGCAATTTCCCTTTTGCAGATTTCTAGATGTCTTGGACTCATGGCAATGGGCCGGGCTTTGGTTGGTATCATTTTTTCATCAAAATCAAGCTCATATGGTAGTTTAACCACATGGCTTTTTCTGTTCCAAAAGGCATTGGGTACTTCTGCACAGATGCTATTAGCCATCTCTTCATGTACTTCTTTTATTTTTCTTTGTATTAAAGGTTCATTAACCTTTTCCTATTAGATGGATATAAAATTTAGACCAAGGCTTTTTGCGTATTTAGCTCACAATTTAAATTCTTTTAAAAAAATTTAATATTATTAATTAATAGAAAATTTTAAAAATATGAGCCACTAATTTTTTAATTCTATTGGGTCAATAAAAATTAATCTTTTAAAAATTAACATATAGATTCATTAATTTTTTTTCCTTAATTGGGCCAATGAAAAACTTTTTAATTACTATAATATTGACCCATTAAATTGTCCTTTAATAGGCCTATAAAAATATCTATTAATAATGATTATAACATTTAAATATATGGGGCTAATGATAGATATAACAACTGGACCTACATGTTTTATATACTCACTCACAATTTAATTCATTTTAAATTCTTTTTTGCCACATAAAAATAAATTTGAAAAAGTATTGGGCTAATAAAAAAAATATAACCTTCAAATTATTAGAATATAGGCTCATTAAATTTTTTATTTAATTGGGATAACAAAAAAAAATCAACCTTTTAATATTTTATTATGTTTTTGTTAAGGCTAAATGTGAGACATAGTTGAGAATATACCAACATTTAAAGTACTATAAATTAAAAATTAAAATTTTGGAGAGCCCGTGGCTCCATTTCAACCCCCAAGTTTGGTGTTAAACCGATGCAACATTTAGACCTAAGAATTTTGCGTGTTTAATTGACAATTTGAATCTTTTTAAAAATAATTTTTTTATTACTTAAAGGAAAATTTTAAAAATATAGACCACTAATTTTTTAATTTTATTAGGCCAATAAAAACCAATCTTTTAAAAATTAAAATATGGGCTAATTAATTTTTTGTTTAATTGGGCCAATAAAAATCTTTTTAATTACTAAAATATTGGTCCATTAATTTTTCTACTTTATCAGGCCAATAAAAAAAATCAAATAATGAAGATTATAACATTTAGATATATGAGGCTAGTGACGGATATAACAACTAAACCTACTTGTTTTATTCACTCACTCGCAACTCAATTCTTCTTAAATTCTTTTTTATTGCTTAAAAATAAATTTAGAAAATATTGGCGACTAATTTTTGAAGTAAATTGGGCCAATAGAAAAAAAGTTTCAATTTATTAGAATATAGGCTCATTAAATTTTTTATTTAATTGGGCTAATAAAAAGAATTAACCTTTTAAAATTTAGTTAATATTTTTTTGAGAGTAAGCGTGATAGGCGATTAAGAACGTTCATACATTTAAAATACTAAAATTAAAAATAAAAATTTTGGAGGGGCTATGGCTCTGTTTCAACCCTTGAGTTCTATGTTAGAGGATGCAGTATTTAGATCAAGGTATTTTATGTATTTAACTCACAATTTGAATCTTTTTAAAATATTTTTTTATTACTTAAAGGAAAATATTTAAAATGTTGCCTACTTGGCAATTTTGTAAAGAAAATAAAAACTTATTAGTTCTTGTTTAATTGAGCCAATTCAAAAACTTTTTAAATTGCTTGAATATTTGTTTCTTAAATTGCTTGCTTTGTTGAGCCAATAAAAAAAATCAATTAGTGACAATTATACAATTTAGATATATGAAGCTAATAATTGATATAACAACGAGACTTTGTAGTTTTTTATAGTCACTTACAATTTAATTCTTTTTAAATTCTTAATTAATACATAAAAATAAATTTGAAAAATATTGACAGCTAATTTTTCAACTAAGTTTGGCTAATAAAAAAAAGGCTTCAAATTATTAGAATATGGACTCATTAAATTTTTGGTTTAATTGTGCTAATGAAAAAAAATAACCTTTTATAATTTTGTTAAGATTTTTTTGAGGCTAAATGTTAGAGATAGTTAAGAGCATACCATCATTTAAAGTACTCTAAAACAAAAATTAAAATTTGGAGGGGCTATGACACTGTTTCAAACCCTGAGTTTAATGTTAGACAGATGCAATATTTAGACCTAAGTATTTTGTGTATTTAACCTATAGTTTGAATCTTTTTAAAAAACTTTCTAATTATTACTTAATGAAAAATTTTGAAAATGTGGGTAACTAATTTTTCAATTTTGTTAGATTAATAAAAACTAATCATTCAAAAATTAAAATGTAGGCTCATTAAATTTTTGTTTAATTTGGCTAATAATAAACTTTGAAATTATTAAAATATTGGTCTGTTAAATTTTTTTGTTTCATTAGGCCAATAAAAAAAAATTAATTAATAATGATTATACATTTAGATATATAGGGCCAATGACGGAAATAACAACTAGACCTAGCTATTTTACGCACTCACTTATAATTTAATTCTTTTAAATTCTTTTTTATTTCTTAAAAATAAATTTAAAAATATCGGCAAATAATTTTTCAACTAAGTTAGGCCAATAAAAGAAAAGTTTCAAATTACTAGAATATATGCTTATTAAATTTTTTATTTAATTGGGCTAATAAAGAAAATCAACCTTTTAAAATATTGTTAAGATTTTTTTAAGGCTAAATGTGATAAGCAGTTAAGAACATACCCACATTTAAAATATTCTAAATTAAAAATTAAAATTTTAGAGGGGCTATAGCTCTATTTCAGCCATTGAGTTTTGTGTTAGACGAATGCAAATTGACCTAAGTATTTTGTATATTTAACTCACAATTTAAATCTTTTTAATATATTTTTTTTATTACGTAAAAGAAAATGTTAAAAATATAAGCCACTAATTTTTCAATTTTGTTAGTTTAATAAAATCTAATCTTTTAAAAATAAAAATATGGATCCATTAGTTTTTTTTTTAAATTGGGCCAATAAAAAAACTTTTAAATTACTAGAGTATTGGTGGCTTAAATTTTTTGCTTCATTGGGCAAAAAAAATCAATTAATGATGATTATAACAATTAAATATACAGAGCTAATAACAAGTATAACAACTATACCTAGTTGTTTTATGTACTCACTCAATTTTTATTCCTTTTAAATTCTTTTTATTACTTAAACATCAATTTCAAAAATATTGGCAACCAATTTTTAACAAAGTTGGGCCAATAAAAAAAATAAGTTTCAAATTTTTAGAAAATAAGCTCATTAAATTTTTATTCAATAGGGCTAATAAAAAAATCAACCTTTTGTAATTTTGGAGTGGCTGTGGCTCTATTTCATCCCAATAGTTCAATGTTAGCTGGATATAACATTTAGATTAAGGTTTTTTGTGTATTTGGCTCACAATTTAAATTTTTTTTTAAAAAAATTAAAATTATTAATTAATGAAAAATTTTAAAAATACGGGCCACTAATTTTTAAATTCTGTTGGGTCAATAAAAATTAATAGTTTAAAAATTAAAATATGGACTTATTAATTTTTAGTTTAATTGGCCCAATTAAAAAACTTTTAAAATACTAGCATATTGGCCCATTAAATTTTTTGCTTTATTGGCCAATAAGAAAATTAATTAATGACTAACATTTACTTATATGGGACCAATTATGGGTATAACAACTAAACCAAGGCAATTATGCACCTCGCTAAGAATTTAATTCTTTTTACATTATTTTTTATTAGATAAAGAAAAATTTTGAAAATATTGGTGATCAATTTTTCAACTAAGTTAAACCAATAAAAGAAAAGTTTCAAAATATTAGAATATGGGCTCATTAAATTTTTTCTTTAATTGAGCTAATAAAAAAAATAACCTTTTAAAATTTTGTTGATGTGAACCCTCAAGTAATTGGTAATTTGAAAACCCACATTCAAGAATTAAAGGAACAATATGGAAAGCACCAAATCAATATGTATGAATTTGATTCTTTAAACCAGCACAATCAGATTGCTGTGTAATTCAAAGAAAATATTTGAAATGAGATTCTTGACCTAATTCATAGGGAGAATGAATAGAATATTATGCACATTAAACTTTACAAGATAGAAATCATAGCAAGTTAATAAGCTTCACAAGAATAAAGGCAACATCAAATTTACTCACTAATTGAGCAAAAATAATCTTTCATTAATATTCAAAGTCTGTCCTCTACCTCTCTCATTACACTTGTATTTATAGCCTCTTGGCCCCAAAGCTAAAGAGAAAAATATCCATACTTTAGTAACAGCTGCAAGGAGTTTTAAGTCCAAACAAAAATTAATTTACCAAAAGACTAAAAAGTCCCAACAAAAAGCAAACTTAATACAGTAGTTATAACAGCAAGGAATATTCCTTCAAAAAGGTGCTAGCAGCATATTTCACTCTTTATGCGCATGGAACAGATGCATGTGCATGGGTTGGATCTGGTGCATGCATGTCCATAGGTTATTCCATGTAACCTAATGCTCCACATGACACTTGGTCACTTCCAAGCTTAATTTTCACCAAATTTAATCCTTTACAATTTCTTTCATGCCATTTCAGCTTATAATTCTTGCTCCTTAAGACTTCACAAATTAAAATTCTAAAGTGATTTAGCTCTAGATCTAGTAATTGGATCTTGGATGAAATCCTTTAGCAAGGATGTTGCTTGATTCTCATTAATAAATATCAACGTCCAAATTTTCAACTAAGTTGGGCCAATAAAAAAATAATGAATATATGCTCATTAAATTTTTTTACTTAATTGGGAAAAAAATAAAAATTAACCCTTTAAAATTTTGTTTAAATTTTTTTTAAAACTAAATGTGAGAGACAATTAAGAATATAATCACATTTAAAGTACTCTAAATTAAAAAATAAAATTTTGGAGGGGCTATGGCTCTGTTTCAACCCTCGAGTTTAGTGTTAGACATTTGCAACATTTATATCTAGATGTTTTGTGTATTTAACTCACAATTTGAATATTTTAAAAAATATTTTTTATCACTCAAAGGAAAACTTTAAAAATGTGGGCCACTAATTATTTTAATTTTGTTAGGTCAATAAAAATTAATCTTTTACTAATTAAAATATAAACTCACTATTTTTTTTGTTTAATTGGGAAAATAAAAAATTTTTAAATTTCTAGAATATTGATCTATTAAATTTTTTTGTTTATTAGGTCAAAATTATAGGCTAATGATGATTATGACATTTAGATATATGGGGCCAATGATGGCTATAATAACTAGACCTAGGTGTTTTATTACCTCATTCAAACTAAGATTGGCGAAATTGCTTTGTTTATCGATATTAGAAAAAGGCATACAGTTAACTTCTTGACCTTCTGATACCTTATAAGATATTTCGGCCAAAGGTGGATGTATTCCTTTTACGAGTTTTCCTTTTGAAGTAACAAAATTTCTATGGAATGATTCTAGGGTTGTTAAGAATGTCCTATCTTCAAAATCGGGAAATGGTTTTTTTCTACAAGCAAGCATATATTTTAAAAAATTAGGGAATGTTTTAATTCCTTCTCTTTGCTGATACCAAGAATACTCATGCAAATAAGAGTCTTGTTGGGTTTTTGAAAAGTTCATTTGAAACCATTTTTCAAATGGTGTTTCTTCCTTGGTTAAAGCCATAATTTTAAATGGAGGTTCCAGACTTTCTTTGTCATAGCCCATATCCGATGGAGTTGGGCTTTCAAGCCTTTTTAGGCCTATTGAATTTTTTAGGCTTGAAGAGATACTTCTCAGGTTCTCATACAAGAGCTGGGCCACTTGTTCTTCAGTTCTTTGGGTTCCTCGTATTGAATTTGTTCTTCCCATTGAATTTGTTCTCCCCAAAGGTTCTATTCTTGAAAACGAAGATCTAAGTAGGATTGGTTCTGAAATTACCGACCTACTCGAGAATGAATGTCTTGACCTTGTCCTAGCAAAAGATATTGCTACAGTTCCTTGGTTTGTTTCTACTATTTTCTATATAAGACAATAATAATATTTCTTTATTTTTTGATTTTTTCTTTTCCTTTTCTTCGAACCTAGCACTCTCTATAGCTACCATACAAGCTAGAAAATAGTTTGTCCATTTGTTCTAGATCACTGTCAACGATGTTACTCCAATTGCCTAACACGCCTTTCTCTCGGCTTCTCCGGCTGTAGGATACGCGACTTAGGTTTCACTAGAACTTATGACCACTTCTACCACTAACTTGGCTCTGATACCACTTGAGAGTGAAGGATCTAAAAGTAGCACGCGGCATTGTGTCTAGAAGTTGCTCTACCTTCCACCAATGAAGGGCTCAAGCGTTTACTAGTTTCTAGCCGATATACCACTTTGTTGAGAAAGAAGATGGCAGAAAACAGAAAAGAGAAAGGATGGGAAACATTTAATACAATATTTATAAATTATTATTTCTTAACCAGATATCTAAGAGACCTATAATGACACGGAAAAATACTAAACTCCTTTCATGTTCTCGACAATCACAATAGATGGTGTGGGTTTCCAGATGTTGATTGCATTGCATAGATCAGTGCCATTTCTTACTAGTTCTTCTCTAAGGTTTTTCTACTTCTAGTTTATTAGTTAAATTAATACATAATAAATAAAAAAACAACACGCTCAATATAAGTAGACATAAGTAAACATAATTAATAAAGAGATTTCTGATGCACAGGGTCCCTATTTAGGGTAAGTGCAGAGCATACTTATCGTAGTATAATGAACAGTGCTATGGAATAGTATTTAAATAGTAATACTTACAGAGCTACAGTCGTCGTCCCAACCAGTAGGGGTAATGGATGAGCTTGCAGATGGTAGAGAAGAATAGTAAACCCAGTAATCGTATTTACCAGATGGTTGTCCAAGAAGATCCACAGTAGTCAAGGATAGTGTTTCAAGTTCTTGGTTAAGTTCTTTTGCTTGATTAATTAACACATCTATTTCATTACTTACTCGAGAAAAAGCAGATTGAGATTGAGAAAATACCATATATTTTATTTATAAAACAGAATACACTTAGTACACTTTGAACAAACAGAAGGCGGAATAGAGAAACTTAGAACAAGAACTTTAACAGAGAAAAACTTAAAGACTTTTATTGCATACTGCATTCTATTCGTTGAGCAAGTCGGGAGTCCTTCTTATAGGAGCTGGAGAGAATCTTCTGGCGTCATTGAGGACGTTACTTTTAGTGGCAGACAAGGATGACTGGATGGCTGGCGGTAGTGGATGGCTGGAAGTAGTGGATTGGTTGCCAGTAGTGTATCTTTTAGGCATGACATATGCTGTAACACAGACACTTTTAGTGCTGATAAGAATCTTCGTACCCTCTACAGTCCATAGGGTCTTGGCTATCTTCAAAGTATTGTCCTTCCATGTCAGTGTCACTGTCACTTTCTGATGAGCACTCCTAGGATGCCAAGAAACACAACATCTAAATATTGGAACCAAGATCTTTAATCATCCAAAGAAGGCAGAATTTCAGAATGAAAACCCAAGTGTCAATACACAAATAGTAACAAGCTAAAGCATATTGATCATCAAAATAAGACTAGCAAGGGGTTCATGCTGCTAGAATCCAAGTTCTTTCAAGAAACATGGAAGAAACATAGAAGAAACTCAAGCTCCAGCAATGGAGTTCTCTCCCTAATGCTCACACTTAAACTAGAAAAAAATGAAGGCTCCCAATGCAATATGAATATCTTGGGTTATATATAGCATCTCTAAAACCCTAAAAGTGTGCCAACATGGCTAAAAAGACAAAAATGCAAGGCTCATCAATCAGATGGGGCATCTCCATGGGGGGGGGGGGGGGGGGTGGGGGGACCATTTGGGACCACTTGCTTTATGGCAGCCCTTTATGTAGTGGGGACCATAAGGTGGCAGCAACACTTTAGGTGGTAGCAGCCTTTTTTTAATGTAGTGGGGACCAATAAAAGGTGTCAGCACATAGCAAATCCAAATAAGCATAAGAAGCTCCTCCAATCCACTTGGCCGAATGGTCTTGTGCCAAGTCACGCTGATGTGGCACCACTGGTCAAGTCTCCCATGCCAACTTGTGTGAGAACGAACCACCTAGATTCCAACAATATGCAAGAAAGTCCAACATGGCAATTTTGATCTCCCTTGTGCTCACAATTCTCCAACACCAATGCTTGCAGCTCTTTAGCTCTAGCTCTGGTGATGGGTCCTCTAAATAATGACATAGGCACTGGTGCTTCTTCATCAGAATAGACCAGCATACAGAACAAATCCTAAAGAAACAAGGGAGTTACAAAGGCAAGTGGAGGAGCTTATGGAGAAGGGCTATGTAAGGGAGAGCATGAGCCCATGTGCTGTACCTGTGTTGCTAGTGCCTAAGAAGAATGGGAGTTATCGCACGTGTGTGGATTGCAGAGCCATCAATAAAATCATTGTAAAGTATAGACACCCAATCCCTCGCCTTGAATATGCTTGATGAGTTGCATGGTGCAAGTGTGTTTTCTAAGATAGATTTGAAAAGTGGTTACCACCAAATAAAAATGAAAATTGGTGATGAGTGGAAAACTGCTTTCAAAACTAAATATGAGTTGTATGAATGGATGGTGATGCCATTTGGGCTCACAAATGCTCCTAGCACTTTTATGCGTTTGATGAATCATGTGTTGAGGGATTTCATAGGAAAATTTGTTGTTGTGTATTTTGATGACATTTTGATTTACAACAGTAACATAGACGAGCATTTGCATCACTTGAGACTTGTTTTTTATGTGTTGAGAAATGAGAAATTGTATGCGAATGCGAAAAAGTATTCATTTTGCTTGGATAAGGTTATTTTTCTTGGTTTTGTTGTAAGTAGTAAAGGTGTACAGGTTGATGAAGAGAAAATCAAAGCCATTAGAGATTGGCCAATTCCTAAGAATGTGTCTGAGGTTAGGAGTTTCCATGGATTGGCTAGTTTCTATAGGCGATTTGTGCCTAATTTTAGTACAATTGCTGCTCCTTTGGTGGAAAAAGAATGTTGCATTTGAGTGGAAAAAGAAACATGAACATGCATTTTCTGAACTTAAAGATAGATTGTGTTCTGCACCCTTGTTGAGTTTGCCAAAATTTGATAAGACTTTTGAAATTGAATGTGACGCAAGTGGTGTAGGAATTGGTGCGGTTCTCATGCAAGAGAAACGACCAATAGCATATTTTAGTGAGAAATTGCATGGAGCTGCCTTGAATTACTCTACTTATGATAAGGAGATGTATGCATTAGTTAGGGCCTTGGAAACTTGGCAACATTATTTGTGGCCTAAAGAGTTTGTCATACATTCGGATCATGAATCATTGAAGCATATTAAGAGTCAAAATAAGTTGAGTAGAAGGCATGCTAAATGGATTGAATTTTTGGAGTCATTTCCATATGTGATTAAATACAGGCAAGAAAAAGAGAATGTTGTAGCTGATGCACCTTCTAGGAGACATGCACTTTTGTCTACACTTGATGCTAAATTGCTTGGTTTTGAGTTCATGAAAGAATTGTATGTTGATGATGCTGATTTTTGTAATGTATATGCTGCTTGTGAGAAAAGTGCATTTCAGAAATTTTACAGGCATGATGGATACTTGTTTAAGGAGAATAAATTGTGTGCCTAAATGCTCTATGCGAGACTTGCTTGTTTTGGAGTCACATAGTGGTGGTTTGATGGGACATTTTTGTGTTGCTAAGACTTTAAACATATTGCAAGAACACTTCTTTTGGCCACATATGAGGAAAGATGTTTATCGAATGTGTTCTAGGTGTGTTGAATGTAAGAAAACAAAGTCTAGAGTAATGCCAAATGGTCTTTGCACACCCTTGCCTGTTCCTAAGGAACCTTGGACTGATATTTCTATGGATTTTATTTTGGGTTTGCCTAGGTCTAGGAGAGGTCATGATTCTATATTTGTGGTTGTTGATAGATTTTCTAACATGGCACACTTCATACCGTGTCACAAAACAGATGATGCCACATACATAGCCAATTTGTTCTTTAAGGAGATAGTTAGGTTACATGGTATACCTAGGACTCTATAGTGAGTGATAGAGATGTTAAATTCCTAAGTCACTTTTGGAGGGTCTTGTGGGGTAAGTTAGGTACTAAACTGTTGTTCTCAACTACTTGTCATCCCCAGACTGATGGACAAACAGAAGTAGTGAATAGAAACTTAACTACTTTATTACGTGTGATGGTTAAACAAAACTTGAAATCTTGGGAAGATTGCATTCCTTTTGTTGAGTTTGCTTATAACAGAGTAGTGCATTCTTCTACCGGATTTTCACCATTTCAGATTGTGTATGGATTTAATCCATTGACACCATTAGACTTGTTGCCTTTACCTGTTGATCATATTAATAGTCTTGATGGTAAAAAGAAAGTAGATTTGGTTAGGAAATTGCATGAGCAAGCTAGGTTACAAATTGAAAAGAAAAATGCATAATATGCTACTCATGCTAATAAAGGCCGAAAGCCTCTTGTGTTTGAACCAAGTGACTTTGTTTGGGTGCATTTAAGGAAAGAGCGGTTTCCAAACCTAAGAAAGTCAAAATTACAGCCAAGGTGTGATGGTCCATTCAAAGTGCTAGAAAGGATCAACAACAATGCATACAAGATTGATTTACCTGGTGAGTATGGTGTTAGTAATTCTTTTAACATTACTAATCTTTCCCCTTGCATTGATGCAGGACCAAATTCGAGGAAGAATTCTTTCAAAGGAGGAGGGGATGATGAAGAAGCACCAATGCCTATGCCATTATTTAGAGGACCCATCACCAGAGCCAGAGCTAGAGAGCTGCAAGCATTGGTGTTGGAGAATTGTGAGCACAAGGGAGATCAAAATTGCCATGTTGGACTTTCTTGCATATTGTTGGAATCTAGGTGGTTCATTCTCACACAAGTTGGCATGGAAGACTTGACAAGTGGCACCACATCAGCATGACTTCGCCACATCAGCATGACTTGGCACAAGACCATTCGGCCAAGTGGATTGGAGGAGTTTCTTATGCTTATTTGGATTTGCCATTTGCTGACACCTTTTATTGGTCCCCACTGCATTAAAAAAAGGCTGCTACCACCTAAAGTGTCTGCCACCTTATGGTCCCCACTACATAAAGGGCTGCCATAAAGCAAGTGGTCCCAAATGGTCCCCCCCCCCTATGGAGACGCCCCATCTGATTGATAAGCCTTGCAATTTTATCTTTTTAGCAATGTTGGCACGCTTTTAGGGTTTTGGCACACTTTTAGGGTTTTAGAGATGCTATATATAACCTAAGATATTCAGACTGTATTGGCAGCCTTCATTTTTCTAGTTTTAGTGTGAGCATTAGGGAGAGAACTCCATTGCTGGAGCTTGAGTTTCTTCTATATTTCTTCCATGTTTCTTGAAAGAACTTGGATTCTAGCAACATGAACCCCTTGCTAGTCTTATTTTGATGACCAATATGCTTTAGCTTGTCACTATTTGTGTATAGATACTTGGGTTTTCAGTTTGAAATTCTGCCTTGTTTGGTTGATTAAAGATCTTGGTTCCAATCTTTAGATGTTGTGTTTCTTGGCATCCTAATAGTGCTCATCAGTTACCATCCACTCTCCCTCTCCCTCTTGCTTCCTCCATATTACCTCTTCTCAAGTTTCTGCCTCCACCTCTTCCACCCCTATTACCTCTCATCCCTCTCGGTCTATTGTGGTCATCATGTGCAGCAGAGTGCTGGTCATCCTCTTCATCAGAATCATCATCATTTTCATCCCCCCAATCATCTGTAGGTGGTGCATTGTTCACTCTAGAGCCCCTAGCCCTATTCTGCCCCTCATTTGTGTTTTGTCTACCATTCCCACTATTCTGCTCAATTCTTTCAATTCGGTCAGCTAGGTTGCTCAATTGTCTACCAATTCTTTCCAAATGTTGAACAAGTGCTTGTTGGTAAAAAGGATTATCCATATTAAGTCCACTAGTTTGTTCTTGTGACATTTTTAACACCTGCACAAAAGTTAGTAAAACAAAAAACAACCTCACAATTTCACTCAATTTTTGGTCACTCAAGTGTTTGTACTCAGTTTATAGGCTTTTACCATCTTGGAGTTCTTGCCACCAGATGCCTTTTTCCACTCAAGCTTGCTTACCAAGTTCTTGTCAGAACTAATGCAATTCCAGCAAGTTTAAATCAAGTTTTAATATATGTTCAAGCACAAACTCAAGCAAAACGTGTGGAATAAGTGTTTGTTATGACACTTGAAGCAAGAAATGAAGACACCAAGCTCTAGAGCAATGAAGTGAAATAGGAGTCGAAATTAGCTTGCTATTTTTGTAAAACTGTTTTAAGAGTAGCAACAAGAGATAGTTTTAGTAGGGAAAATCAAGTCTATAGGTTCCAGAAAGCACCTTGAAGTTTTGGACTCCAAATTGGCCTAATAGGTGCTAAATTTGGATCACCAAGTAAACGGTTGAATTTTTACACCAAATTTGATTTCTAGGGTTAATTTCGTCTACAAAGCACCCCTATGAAGTTTTAGAATTTTCTGGGTTGGTTTGGTTATACCTCCCCCAAAACAGCCACCAAATAGAAATGTTGAACTTATAATATTCCAGCTCTCAAACATACATTTTAGCACCCTTTTTTATTTAACCCCTTTTTTTTTCTTCTTTCTTTTTGTTCCTTTTTTTTTTATATCATGTAACTACACAATAGATACACTCAACACATCCAGCACTAAACACTTCAACAACACATTTCACAAGCCACAAAGATGCAAATAACCAGGTTGTGAAGAAAAGGTTTAAGGTAGAAAACAACACAAATGTGACAAAACTAGGGAAATAACAACAGATGCAAGAAAGACTCTAATATACCCTAAGATTAGTAGTATTGAGTGTTAACTCACTACTAAGCCCAGAATATGTTCAGATTTTCTTAAAAATACCAGAAAACACAAGGACTTGAAGAACCTTCAAGGCTGAAACACAAGAAAGAAAAAAAAGGAGAAAGGAAAAAACAAGAACACAACAAAATGGATGACCAACCTGTTTTGAAGAGAGCCTAAGCTCTGATACCAAATGATACGGTTTCTACCCTTAGTAGCTGATTCCACTAAGAAGAAAGACCAAAGGACCATCTTCAAAACAAGCCAAGAAACTCTCTTGAACCTTCAACCCTTCACCTTGAAGATGGAGAACTGAAAATATAATTCTCAAGAAAGACAGTCAAGAACAAGACCAATTCACCTATGCTGATGAACAACCTTGAACATATAATAAAACTTAACAAATCAAGGCAAGAATTTGCTAAGAAAAATAGAGAGTTCTAAGAAGAACTTTGAAGCAAAGCTCCAACAATTTTGCTCAAAAAATTACCAAAAGAATTCTGTTCCCAAAATGAAACAAAAGAAGGCTAATATGGGTTGGTGTATTCTGCCAAGACATTTCAACAACCATGGGACATGTGCAAGTCTTGGTTAATACACCAATCTCTCCTAAAAATAGATACAAAGTTCAAACATTAATAGAAAGGTCAGATTTGGCAGGCTACAAATGAGAGACAATCTGAAAAGAGATGCTTTGTCTTGAAGCTGAAAGTAGTAACTTTGCTTTTCCTATAAATAGTTGAAGCATAGCTGGAGCTCTTGGACAAATTTATGGCTTCCAATCTTTGCAAAATGGACAAAAGCATCTTCAAAAAGTTGGTGGAGATGGGCTGCCAATTGTGCTGCCACCTAGGCACTCCACCTGGACGCCACATTGGATGCCAATTAGGATGGACTTGCTGAGGTGGCTGCCACATGTATGCCAACTTGGTAATTTTGATTTCCATCGAGAGGGAAACCTTTATTTGAGCAAGTGAACCCATACCCAATCTCCAGGTTGAAATGTGACTTTCTTCCTTCCTTTGTTGGTTTGACTAGCATATTTTTCATTTTTCTTTTCAATTTGAAGCTTGGCTTGTTCATGGATTTTTTTCACCAATTCTGCTTTTCTTTTCCAATCTAAACTAGCAAGCTCATTCACAGGCAAAGGTAAAAGATCCAAAGGAGTTGAAGGATTGAAACCATACATAATTTCAAATGGAGAACAGCCAGTAGAAGAATGCACATTTCTAGTGTATGCAAATTCAACAACTGGAATGCAATCTTCCCTTGACTTCAAGCACACAAAAGAGTAGTTAGTGTCCTATTTACAACTTCAGTTTGACCATCGGTTTGTGGGTGATAAGTGGTGGAAAATAACAACTTGGTGCCCAATTTTCCCCACAAAACCTTCCAAAAGTGACTAAGGAATTTAACATCCTTATCACTAACTAAACTTTTAGGTATGCCATGCAACCTAACAGTATCTCTAAAGAATAAATTTGCAACATTTGTAGCATCATCAGTTTTATGGCAAGGAATAAAATGTGCCATTTTTGAAAACCTGTCAACAACAACAAAAATTGAATCACGGCCTTGTTTAGACCTAGGCAATCCCAACACAATCCATAGACAAATGAACCCAAGTAATTGGCAACTTGGAAACCCACATTCAAGGATTAAAGGAACAATATGGAAAGCACAAAATCAAGATGTATGAATTTGATTCTTTGGACCAACACAATCAGATTGCTGTGTAATTCAAAGAAAATATCAAAAATGGGATTCTTGACCTAATTCATATGGAGAATGAATAAACCAAGAATATTATGCACATTAAACCTTGCAAGATAGAAATCTCAGCAAGTTAATGAGCTTCACAAGAACAAAGGCAACAGCCAATTTACTCACTAAAGGAGCAGAAACAATCTTTCTTTAATATTCAAGGTGTGTCCTCCACTCTCTCATTACACTTGTATTTGTAGTCTCTTGGCTCCAAAGCTAAAGACAAAAATATCCCTACTTTAATAACAGCTGCAAGGAGCTTTAAGTCCAAACAAAAATTAATCTATCAAAAGTCTAAAAACTCCTTACAAAAGTAAATTTAATACAGCAGCAAATAAGGGCATTTAAGTCCAAAAGAGAGGTGGTTATAACAGCAAGGAATATTCTTTCAAAAAGGTGCCAGCGGATGCATGTACATGGGTTGGATCTGGTACATGCATGTCCACAGTTTATTCCATGTAACCTAATGCTCCACATGACACCTGGTCACTTCCATGCTTAATTTTCACCAAATTTAATCCTTTATAATTTTCTTCATGCCATTCCAGCTTATAATCCTTGCTTCTTAAGATTTCACAAATTAAATTCTGAAGTGATTTAGCTCTAGCTCTGGTAATTGGACCTTGGATGTAATCCTTTGGCGTGGATGTAGCTTGATTCTCATCAGAGATGGCCTAGGATAATAAGGCCTCATTTCTACGGTGATATCAAAATGAAGGAAGCAAAATAGATAGCTAGAATAATGGGTTTGGCTTGATTAACCCAAAACCCTAAGACAAACTCAATAAAACAAATTTTTAAACAAATAGATCATACTAAACCCCAAGAGCCAATTTCGGACAAGCATATAATGAACAAAAATGTGAATAACAGAAACACAATAAGAAGCAAAACAAGGTTTAGCAAGAAAGAACCAGGTGCAAGATGAAGAAGTAGAAGCAAATACGAAACTAGAGCCAAAAGCAAATATGAAAAAGGTAACAAACACAAAGTAAGCCCAAAGAATAAAAAGGAAACAAAGAATCTACCTTGTTTGGATGTCCCTTTGCTCTGATACCAAAACTGATTCAACCTTCATGTAATTGGTAACTTGAAAACCCACATTTAAGAATTAAAGAAACAATATGGAAAGCACTAAATCATGACGTATGAATTTGATTCTTTGAACCAGCACAATCATATTGCTGTGTTATTCAAAGAAAATATCAGAAATGGGATTCTTGACCTAATTCATATGGAGAATGAATAAACCAAGAATATTATGCACATTAAACCTTGCAAGATAGAAATCTCAGCAAGTTAATGAGTTTCACAAGAACAAAGGCGATGTGAACCCTCAAGTAATTGGTAACTTGAAAACCCACATTCAAGAATTAAAGAAACAATATGGAAAGCACCAAATCAAGATGTATGAATTTGATTCTTTGAACCAGGACAATCATATTGCTGTGTAATTCAAAGAAAATATCAGAAATGGGATTCCTGACCAAATTCATATGGAGAATGAATAAACCAAGAATATTATGCACATTAAACCTTGCAAGATAGAAATCTCAGCAAGTTAATGAGCTTCACAAGAACAAAGGCAACAGCCAATTTACTCACTAATGAAGCAGAAAAAATCTTTCATTAATATTCAAAGTGTGTCCTCCACTCTCTCATTACACTTGTATTTATAGTCTCTTGGCTTCAAAGCTAAAGACAAAAATATCCCTACTTTAGTAACAGCTGTAAGGAGCTTTAAGTCCAAACAAAAATTAATCTATCAAAAGACTAAAAACTCCCAAGAAAAAGCAAATTTAATACAGCAGAAAATAAGGGCATTTAAGTCCAAAAAGAGAGGTGGTTATAACAGCAAGGAATATTCCTTCAAAAAAAGGTGCCAACTTGCATGTACATGGGTTGGATTTGGTGCATGCATGTCCACAGGTTATTCCATGTAACCTAACGCTCCACATGACACCTGGTCACTTCCAAGCTTTATTTTCAACCAATTTAATCATTTATAGTTTTCTTCATGCCATTCCAGCTTATAATCCTTGCTCCTTAAGATTTCACAAATTAAATTCTGAAGTGATTTAGCTCTAGCTCTAGTAATTGGGCCTTGGATGAAATCCTTTGTCCTCGAATCTGTTCCTGCATCAACACAAGGAGTTAAATCAGCAACATTGAAGGTGGCACTGACATTATACTCACCGGGCAGGTTTATTTTGTAGGCATTATCATTAATTTTGGTCAGCACTTGGAAAGGTCCATCACATCTTGGCTGTAATTTTGATTTCCTTCGAGATGGAAACCTTTCTTTGTGCAAGTGAACCCACACCCAATCTCTAGGTTGAAATGTGACTTTCTTCCTTCCTTTGTTTGCTTGACTAGCATATTTTTCATTTTTCTTTTCAATTTGAAGCTTGGCTTGTTCATGGATTTTCTTCACCAATTCTGCTTTTCTTTTTCCATCTAAACTAGCAAGCTCGTTCACAGGCAAAGGTAAAAGATCCAAAGGAGTTGAAGGATTGAAACCATACACAATTTCAAATGGAAAATAGCCAGTAGAAGAATGCACATTTCTATTGTATGCAAATTCAACAAGTGGAATGCAATCTTCGCATGACTTCAAATTTTGCTTAACCACAGCACACAAAAGAGTAGTTAGTGTGACTATCGGTTTACTACTTCAGTTTGACCATCTGTTCGTGGGTGACAAGTGGTGGAAAATAACAACTTGGCGCCCAATTTTCCCCACAAAACCTTCCAAAAGTGACTAAGGAATTTAACATCCCTATCACTAACTAAACTCTTAGGTATGCCTTGCAACCAAATAATATCTCTAAAGAATAAATTTGTAACATTTGTAGCATCATCAGTTTTATGGCATATAGTAAAATGTGCCATTTTTGAAAACCTGTCAACAAAAACAAAAATTGAATCACAGGCTTGTTTAGACCTAGGTAATCTCAACACAAAATCCATAGACAAATGAACCCAAGGATCACAAGCGGTAGGCAAAGGTGTATACAAACCTTGTGGCAAAACTCTAGATTTAGCCTTAGCACACACAACGCACCTAACACATACTCTTTCAACATCTCTTTTCATATTTGGCCAATAAAAATGTTCCTTCACATCTAAAGTTTTGGCAACACCAAAATGACCCATTAATCCACCAGCATGAGACTCATTCACAAGTAATTCACGCATGGAACTCTTAGGCACAGACAATCTATTTTCTCTAAACAAATATCCATCATGCCTATATAACTTCTCAAAAGCATTCTTTTCACAAGCTGCATACACTCTAGCAAAGTCATCATCTTCAGCATATAATTCTTTCACATATTTGAATCCCAATAACTTTGCATCAAGAAGGGCAAGAGGGTTATACCTTCGAGATAAGGCATCAGCAACCACATTTTCTTTCCCATGTTTGTATTGAATCATATATGGGAAGGTCTCAAGGAACTCAACCCATTTTGCATGACGCCTACTCAACTTAGTTTGCCCCTTGATATGCTTCAATGACTCATGATCTGTGTGGATGACAAATTGCTTTGGCCAAAGGTAATGTTGCCACGTTTCCAAGGCACGGACCAATGCATACAACTCTTTGTCATATGTAGAATAGTTCAAAGCTGCTCCATTAAGCTTCTCACTAATGTATGCTATTGGTATCTTATCCTGCATTAAAACGGCTCCAATACCTATTCTTGATGCGTCACACTCAATCTCAAATGTCTTAGAAAAATCAGGTAAAGCCAACACAGAAGCGGAACATAACATCTCTTTAATTTTGTGAAAAGCATCATCTTGTTTCTGTTCCCAAACAAAATTAAAATCATCTTGTGAAAAGCATCATTCAATGGTGCTGCAATGGTACTGAAATTCTTAATAAATCTTCTATAGAAACTAGCTAGTCCATGGAAACTATGTATTTCAGGTGCAGACTTTGGAATGGGCCAGTCTTTAATAGCTCTAATTTTTTCATCATCAACATCGACCCCATTAGCACTAATGACAAATCTTAAAAAGACAACCTTTTCCATATAAAATGAACATTTCTTCCCGTTAGCATATAATTTTTCCTTTCTTAACACATCGAATACAGCGCTTAAATGATGCATATATTCATTCATGTCTCTACTGTAAACCAATATATCATCAATAAACAATAACAAATTTTTCAATAAAAGCATGCAACACATGATTCATCAATCTCATAAAAGTTCTAGGAGCATTAGTTAGCCCAAAAGGCATCCCTAACCACTCATATAGTCCATGCTTTGTTTTAAATGCAGTCTTCCATTCATCACCTACTTTCATGCAAATTTGATGATATCCGCTTTTCAAGTCAATTTTGGTAAAAACACAAGCACCACAAGTAAAGGAGGATGTTGGTGATGAATTGCAAAGAGAAACAATATTCCATACAAGGTGTCTTATCTAAGACAAAGCTTGTAGTGTCATCATTGATGGGGGAAGTTGTGCCAATGTTGCTAGTACTATTTTGGTACAGAGATTAGGGTTGAGGACTTTGAAACACCCTAGACCCTATAAATTACAGTGGTTGAATGAATGCGGTGAGGTGAAAGTAACAAAACGAGTGCTGATTTCCTTTGCAATAAGAATGTATCAAGATGAGGTTATGTGTGACGTGGTTCCAATGCAAGCTGGCCATTTATTACTTCGCCGACCATCGCAATTTGATAGAAAGGTGATCCACGATAGGTACAAAAATAGGTATTCGTTTGAAATGAATAGAAGGAAAATCATTTTGGCACCTATGACACCAAAAGAGATTTATGAAGATCAAACAAGGCTCAAACAAGCAATGGCTGAGGTAAAATCAAGAGTGGCCGAAAAGAGAGCAGAGAAGAAAAGAAGGAGTGAAAAGAAATTGACTGAAAATATTGTGAGAGAGCAAGACAAGGGTTGTTGTGAGGAAAGAAAAGAGAGTAAAGAAAGCATTCCAAGAGTGCTTGAAAAAGGTGAAACTTCGGCGCAAAAGGAGAGCTGTGCGGAAAAAGGGGAGAGAAAATTGAGCTTGTATGCTAAAGGAAGAGATGTGAGGAATGCCATGTTTGCCAACAAGCAAATGTTATTAATTGTGTTTAAGGACTCTTGTTTATCCACATCTAACCTTGACCCCAATTTGCCTAATGTTGTTGTCTCCCTTTTGCAGGAATATGAGGATGTGCTACCTGAGGAGATACCAGCTGGACTACCACCTATTCGAGGGATTGAGCACCAGATTGATTTTGTACCTGGAGCAGTTATTCCCAACCGTCCAGCCTATAGAACTATGCCTGAAGAAACCAAAGAATTACAAAGGCAAGTTGAGGAATTGCTAGGTAAGGGTTACGTGAGAAAAAGTATGAGCCCTTGTGCTATACCCGTCCTTTTGGTACCAAAGAAAGATGGCACATGGCACATCTCCCTCGGATCTTTTACCTTTGCCTGTGAACGAGCTTGCTAGTCTAGATGGAAAAAGAAAAGCAGAATTGGTGAAGAAAATCCATGAACAAGCCAAGCTTCAAATTGAAAAGAAAAATGTAAAATATGCTAGTCAAGCCAACAAAGGAAGGAAGAAAGTCATATTTCAACCTGGAGATTGGGTATGGGTTTACTTGCGCAAAGAAAGGTTTCCCTCTCGAAGGAAATCAAAATTACAACCAAGATGTGATGGACCTTTCCAAGTGCTAGCCAAAATTAATGATAATGCCTACAAAATAAACCTGCCGGTGAGTATAATGTCGGTGCCACCTTCATTGTTGCTGATTTATCTCCTTGTGTTGATGCAGGAACAGATTCGAGGACGAATCGTTTTGAAGTGGAGGGGAATGATGAGAATCAAGCTACATCCATGCCAAAGGATTTCATCCAAGGTTCAATTACTAGAGCTAGAGCTAAATCACTTCAGAGTTTTATTTGTGAAATCTTAAAGAGCAAGGATTATAAGCTGGAATGGCATGAAGAAAATTATAAAGGATTAAATTTGGTGAAAATTAAGCTTGGAAGTGACCAGGTGTCATGAGGAGCATTAGGTTACATGAAATAAACTGTGGACATGCATGTACCAGATCCAATCCATGTACATGCATCTGCTGGTACCTTTTTGAAAAAATATTCCTTGCTGTTATAACCACCTCTCTTTTGGACTTTAATGACCTTGACCCCAATTTGCCTAGTGTTGGTTGTCTCCCTTTTGCAGGAATATGAGGATGTACTACTTGAGGAGATGCCAGCTGGACTACCACCTATTCGAGGGATTGAGCACCAGATTGATTTTGTACCTGGAGCAGTTATTCCCAACCGTCCAGCTTATAGAACTAACCCTGAAGAAACCAAAGAATTACAAAGGCAAGTTGAGGAATTGCTAGCTAAGGGTTATGTGAGAGAAAGTATGAACCCTTGTGCTGTACCCGTCCTTTTGGTATCAAAGAAGGATGGCACATGGCACATGTGTGTGGATTGTAGGGCGGTTAACAAAATTGAAGTGGAGGGGAATGATGAGAATCAAGCTACATCCACGCCAAAGGAATTCATCTAAGGTCCAATTACTAGAGCTAGAGCTAAATCACTTCAGAATTTAATTTGTGAAGTCTTAAGGTGCAAGGATTATAAGCTAGAATGGCATGAAGAAAATTATAAAGAATTAAATTTGGTGAAAATTAAGCTTGGAAGTGACCAGGTGTCATGTGGAGCATTAGGTTACATGGAATAACCTGTGGACATGCATGCACCAGATCCAACCCATGTACATGCATATGTTGGCACCTTTTTAAAAGAATATTCCTTGATGTTATAACCACCTCTCTTTTGGACTTAAATGTCCTTATTTGCTGCTGTATTAAATTTACTTTTTATTAGGAGTTTTTAGTCTTTTGATTTATTAATTTTTGTTTGAACTTAAAGCTCCTTGCAGCTGTTATTAAAGTAGGGATATTTTTGTCTTTAGCTTTGGAGCCAAGAGACAATAAATACAAGTGTAATGAGAGATTGGAGGACACACTTTGAATATTAATGAAAGATTGTTTCTACTCCTTGACTCTGTGCCTTTTACCTCTCTTCGCTATGTCCACAAGTTCTTATCAAACTCAAGTAACTCAAACCAAGACAACAACTCACAAAAATTTAACACACAATAAAATTCTTGCACGTGACGGATCAAAATGAGTAATTAAGAAAGCAATAATGTGACACAAGAAGTCAAGAAAAGAAAAGCTCAGGTACGGAAATGTAATGCAATAAGGAATCAAGAAAGAAGACATTAAAATAGAAGAATAGTAAGCTGGAAAAGAGACAACCTAAGTGATATCAACAAACAGATCATACTAAACCTCAAGAGCCAATTTCGGTCAAACATGCAATAAACAAAATGCGAATAACAAAAACACAATACTAACTAAATGCCGTTAGAATTTCAGGTTTTTCTTGGCAGATTTACTATGTAAACTAAATATAATCGGGTCTGCCACAAAATTTTAGTTCCCCACACAAACGGTTAAATTTTGGACTTAAATTTTATTTGGGAACTACTGAATGTAAATACCCTGTAAAATTTTCAGGAATTTCTTGGTCTATTTGCTATGTAAACTGAATTTGTTCGAGTCTGCCTCAAAATTTGGGTTCAGCGGGCAAATAATGTCATACAACCCCCAAAATTGACACCCAACATCATAAACACACCCAAATAATGCTGGTAGAGTTTCAGGCTAAATGGGTAAGTAGAACTCAATGACCCAAACAACTTCTCATGCTTGATATCAGAATGAAGGAAGCAAAATTGATAGCTAGAGTAATGGCTTTAGCTTGATTAACCCAAAGCCCTAAGACAAACTCAACAAAACAAATTTTTCAGCAAACAGATCATACTAAACCCCAATAGCCAATTTCGGTCAAGCATGCAATGAACAAAATGTGAATAACAGAAACACAATACGAAGCAAAACAAGGTTTAGCAAGAAAGAACCAGGTGCGAGATGAAGAAGAAGAAGCAAATACGGAATTAGAGCCAAACAGCAAAATATGAATAAGTTGACAAACACAAAGTAAGCGAGAAGAAGAAGCAAATAGAGAATTTACCTTGTTTGGACGTTCCTTTGCTCTGATACCAAAACTGATGTGAACCCTCAAGTAATTGGTAACTTGAAAACCCACAATCAGGAACAATGTAGAAAGCACCAAATCAAGATGTATGAATTTGATTCTTTGACAAATTATTGTCTGACAGCCTGCATATAGATTGGATTTTCACCTTCCCCCTCACTACCGTTACCCTTTCTAGAAATGTTTTCAGACCTGCAAGAAAATGGTTAGTGTAAAGAAAACACCTCACTCACTCCCTTACGTGTTTACACTCAACATGGGACACTCCACTCGTGTTTAACTCAACAAGGCTTTTCCCCTCTTATGAACTCACGACTCTGTGCCCTTTACCTCTCTTGGCTATGTCCACAAGTTCTTATCAAGCTCAAGTAACTCAAACCAAGATAACAACTCACAAAAATTTAACACACAATAAAATTCTTGCACGTGACGGATCAAAATGAGTAAATAAGAAAGCAATAATGTGACACAAGAAGTCAAGAAAATAAAAGCTCAGGTATGGAAATGTAATGCAATAAGGAATCAAGAAAGAAGACATCAAAATAGAAGAGTAGTAAGCTGGAAAAGAGACAACCTAAAGAAGTGATATCAAGCTTAAATATCCAAGTTTACCCCCAACTTATTGCAACTACCTGCAGCTCACACAATACCCCAAGAATCGCATCAATTTAGGATCAAGCAAACGAGTGTATTTTGATATGAAATTGAGCGGGCAAGTGCAACCCAATACTGACTAAATGCGGTTAGAACTTCAAGCTTTTCTTGGAAGATTTACTATGTAAACAAAATTTAATCGTGTCTGCCGCAAAATTTTGATTCCCCAAACAATCGGTTAATTTTTGAGCTGAGATCTAATGTAAAAAAAGCTCAGATATTGCACAAACAATCTGTAAATATTTAGGAATTTCTGGGCTGATTTGCTGTGTGAACTTCATTTGATTGGGTTTGCCACGAAATTTTGGTTCCCCACACAAACGGTTGAATTTTAGGCTGAAATTTAATTTGGGAACTACTGAAATGGTGTATAAATACCCTGTAAAATTTTCAGGAATTTCTGGGTCTATTTGCTTTGTGAACTTAGTTTGATCGGGTTTGCCGCAAAATTTGGGTTCAGCAGGCAAATAATGTCAAACAGCCCCCAAAATTGACACGCAACGTCTTAAAAACACCAAAATAATGCTGGTAGAGTTTCAGGCCAAATGGGTAAGTCGAACTCAATGACCCAAACAACATCTCATGCTTGATATCACAATGAAGGAAGCAAAATAGATAGCTGGAATAATGGCTTTAGCTTGTTTAACTGAAAACCCTAAGACAAACTCAACAAAACAACTTTTTCAACAAACAGATCCTACTAAACCACAAGAGCCAATTTCGGTCAAGCATGCAATAAACAAAATGTGAATAACAGAAACACAATACTGACTAAATGCTGTTAGAATTTCAGGCTTTTCTTGGCAGATTTACTATGTAAACTAAATTTAATCGGGTTTGCCGTAAAATTTTGATTCCCCACACAATCGGTTAAATTTTGAGTTGAGATCTAATTTAAAAACAGCTCAGTCGTGGCAAAAACAACCTATAAATTTTCAGGAATTTCTGGGCTGATTTGCTGCGTGAATAACAGAAACAAAATACTGACAATATCCAGTTAGAATTTCAGCCTGCATATAGATTGGATTTTCACCTTCCCCCTCACTACCGTTACCCTTTCTAGAAATGTTTTCAGACCTGCAAGAAAATGGTTAGTGTAAAGAAAACACCTCACTCACTCCCTTACGTGTTTACACTCAACATGGGACACTCCACTCGTGTTTAACTCAACAAGGCTTTTCCCCTCTTATGAACTCACCACTCTGTGCCCTTTACCTCTCTTGGCTATGTCCACAAGTTCTTATCAAGCTCAAGTAACTCAAACCAAGATAACAACTCACAAAAATTTAACACACAATAAAATTCTTGCACGTGACGGATCAAAATGAGTAAATAAGAAAGCAATAATGTGACACAAGAAGTCAAGAAAATAAAAGCTCAGGTATGGAAATGTAATGCAATAAGGAATCAAGAAAGAAGACATCAAAATAGAAGAGTAGTAAGCTGGAAAAGAGACAACCTAAAGAAGTGATATCAAGCTTAAATATCCAAGTTTACCCCCAACTTATTGCAACTACCTGCAGCTCACACAATACCCCAAGAATCGCATCAATTTAGGATCAAGCAAACGAGTGTATTTTGATATGAAATTGAGCGGGCAAGTGCAACCCAATACTGACTAAATGCGGTTAGAACTTCAAGCTTTTCTTGGAAGATTTACTATGTAAACAAAATTTAATCGTGTCTGCCGCAAAATTTTGATTCCCCACACAATCGGTTAATTTTTGAGCTGAGATCTAATGTAAAAACAGCTCAGATATTGCACAAACAATCTGTAAATATTTAGGAATTTCTGGGCTGATTCGCTGACCTGGCCCATGATGCAAAGCCTTTTTTCCAAAGACTTAGAAAAAACCCAAGCCCATGGACCAAAGAACATACTTTATCTGTTAAACGGATAAAACAAAGGGTTAAGACCCTTCCCTGTCTGGCAATACCTCATCCATCTGCCTTAAAGGTAGTGGAAACTGACGCATCTGACATCGGGTACGGAGGCATCTTAAAACAAAAACTAGATGACAAAGAAACCCTAGTCAGATTTACCAGTGGTATTTGGACAGGACCTAGAGTTAATTACTCTACGGTTAAAAAGGAGATCTTATCTATAGTTCTCTGTGTACAAAAGTTCGAATCTGATTTATTAAATCAGAAATTCCTTATAAGGGTTGATTGTAAAAGTGCAAAAGAAATATTACTGAAAGATGTTAAAAACATCGTATCTAAACAGATATTCGCAAGATGGCAGGCTATTTTGTCTGTATTTGATTTTGATATTGAGTTTATTAAAGGAGAAACTAACTCCTGACCTATCTCATTTCAAATGGTATAAAGATACCTTCTTTTCCCTTATATTTGTCAGGGAAGACAATCAATATGATTTTTGGAAAGAAAAATTTCTTTCTGGATTGCCCTCGTTATTTGCTGAACGAGTCAAAAACAAACAAATAACAGGTCCAACTAAACCCCAAGAGCCAAACAGCAAATATGAAGAAGGTAAGAAACACAAAGAATAAAAAGCAAATAGAGAATCTACCTTGTTTGGACGTCCCTTTGTTCTGATACCAAAACTGATGTGAACCTTCAAGTAATTGGTAACTTGAAAACCCACATTCAAGAATTAAATGAACAATATGGAAAGCACCAAATCAAGATGTATGAATTTGAATCTTTGAACCAGCACAATCAGATTATTGTGTAATTCAAAGAAAATATCAGAAATGGGATTCTTGACCTAATTCATATGGAGAATGAATAAACCAAGAATATTATGCACATTAAACCTTGCAAGATAGAATCTCAGCAAGTTAATGAGCTTCACAAGAACAAAGGCAACAACCAATTTACTCACTAGAGGAGCAGAAACAATCTCTCATTAACATTCAAGTGTGTCCTCCACTCTCTCATTACACTTGTATTTATAGCCTCTTGGCTTCAAAACTAAAGACAAAAATATCCCTACTTTAGTAACAGCTGTAAGGAGCTTTAAGTCCAAACAAGAATTAATCTATCAAAAGACTAAAAACTCCTTACAAAAAGTAAATTTAATGCAGCAGCAAATAAGGGCATTTAAGTCCAAAAGAGAAGTGGTTAAAGCTGAAATAAGTAGGTCTTTGAAAAGATTTGACAGACCTGAAGAGACTGATGGACTTGGTAGTGATGGCTTTTCAGCCAGAGTGATTAGTCCTTTGGCAGAATAGATAGAAGGTGGCTCAAAAAAGTCACATTTATCCCACCATTTGATTAGGACTCTTCTGGTTAACCAGGGTACGTGTTCGGTAGAGAATTCTTCGAACCTTTTCATCTTTTTTCTAGAGATAATATAATCCCATCTGACTATCCATGGTATTTTGTAAAGGATAGTAAAAAGTAATCTTGAATCCTTTAAGGATTTATTTGAATCGGTAAACTGCTCATAAACAGTCCGAACCTTATTAGGTAGAGCAATGGGATATAATCCCCAATTAAAAAACCATTCATAGAACCATGAAGGGAATTCCCATGATTCTTTGTCTAACTGGAACTGTATGAACCAGCTAAACTTTCTCTGCCTATTTTCATAAATTAAGGCACCAGTCCAGGCAATCATATAATCAAAATAATTAAAGTACCTGGGCTTACCAAAATTCAACTCATTTTGTTTAAAGAGTGAATCTCCCCAATCATCGTAGGATATAACCCTTTTGATGATGAACTTGCTGAAAGCCCACTCATTAGCGGACCTTTCTGTTGGTAAAAAGACCATTGAGTCGGTCTCTGCTAGGATAGCTTGATAATAAGTGTAATCCTTTGGTAAATAAGGATTTACTGTGTGATGTTCTGTGTAAAAGCTTGCCGCCTCATAAGGCTTTAGATCCTTGTGTTTCCCGTCCATTGGCATAAGGAAACAGTAGCTAACAGGAATGTAGGGGTAAATAACCTCTTTGGCATTATTTGCTTCGACACTGACTTCATAAGCGTCGTTTCTGAGTTTATCCATCATTTTAGACGAAGGTGGAGATACCTCGTGAGTCCGTTTTGACGGAGTTACTGAGGCCGTTGAACTCATGTCTTGTAAGGAATTCACGTCTCAAGAAATCAGGCAATGAGTTAGTTTCTCCTTTAATAAACTCAATATCAAAATCAAATACAGACAAAATAGCCTGCCATCTTGCAAATATCTGTTTAGATGCGATGTTTTTAACATCCTTGAGTAATATTTCTTTTGCACTTTTACAGTCAACCCTTATAAGGAATTTCTGATTCAATAAATCAGATTCGAACTTTTGTACACAGAGAACTATAGATAAGATCTCTTTTTTAACCGTAGAGTAATTAACTCTAGGTCCTGTCCAAATACCACTGGTAAATCTGACTAGGGTTTCTTTGTCATCTAGTTTTTGTTTTAAGATGCCTCCGTACCCGATGTCAGATGCGTCAGTTTCCACTACCTTTAAGGCAGATGGATGAGGTATTGCTAGACAGGGAAGGGTTTTAACCCTTTGCCTTATCCGTTTAACAGACAAAGTATGTTCTTTGGTCCATGGGCTTGGGTTTTTTCTAAGTCTTTGAAATAAAGGCTTTGCATCATGGGCCAAGTCTTTGTAGAAGTCTGAGACATAGTTTAGGCTTCCTAAAAACCTTTGAAGCTGGGTTTTTTCTTTTATTTCATCAGGAAATTTACTGGCGAATTCAATGGCTCGATCAATAGGAATAATTGATCCTTGTTTTATGTTGTGTCCTAAAAATCTAATATTAGTCTGAAAGAGTTTAATCTTTCTGGCTGAGACTACCAAGCCGTTTCTTTTGACAATTTTTATAAACACATTTAAGTGTTTGAAATGTTGATCAATTGTCCTGGAGAAAATAAGGACATCATCTATGTAAACAATTGATAATGCTGAATAAGCATTGAATATTTCATTCATAATTTTTTGAAATTCTGATGGGGCATTTTTAAGCCCAAAAGGCATTACGTTCCATTCGTAATGTCCAAATGGCACAGTAAAGGTAGTTTTATACCTATCTGTTTCAGCTATCTGGATTTGCCAACATCCAGATTTCATATCGAACTTCGAAAAGATTTGGGCCTCAAAGAGTCTGTTTAATAGATCTTTTTTATTAGGCAATGGATATCTGATCCATCTAAGGGCCTTATTTAAAGGCTTATAGTTGATCACTAGTCTTGGTACTCCTCTTTCTAGTTCAGCAGCATTTTCAACATAAAACGCTGGACAGCTCCATGGGCTTTGACTTTTTCTAATTAGCCCTTTTGACTCGAGGTCAGCAATTTCTTTTTTACAGATCTCCAAATGTCTTGGCCCCATTGCAATGGGTCGGGCCTTAGTTGGTATATCTGTTTCATCAAAACTGGGCTCATATGGTAGATTAACCACATGGCTTTTTCTAGCCCAAAAGGCATTGGGAATTTCTGCACAGATATTATTAGTCATCTCATTCTGAAGTTGTTTTATTTTTTCTTGAATCAAAGGTTCATTAACCTTTTCTGTTATTGTTTTGTAATCTATTTCTCTTTTAAGAGAATAAATGAATTTTTCTTTATTTTTGATGTTACTTTTAAGCACATCAATTTCTCTTTCAATGGGCAAAGAAATAAATTCAAAAATAATCTCTTTCCCATCTATCTCTGTTGTTATTCCCTTTTCAGTAATTGACTTAATTGGGTATAACATGTGAAGGAATGGGTTTCCTAGGATTACTGGATGAGACAACCCTTTGACCATTATAAATGGTATTTCGAAACATATTCCTTGATTACAAACTACCGTATTAGACAGTTTGTATTTTATATCCATTTTAGAACTATCTGCTGTATGCAATTCTTCTACTGTTTTAGAGAAGTATTTTGAGGGTACTATACCTTCATCTATACAGCATAAATCTGCACCTGAATCAATTAAGGCTATGGTGCTAAATAAGTACTCTTTTTGAACAATGATTGTGACTTTAGTATGCCATTTATGAGTGATTACTCTATCTATACGATTGACATACTGAAGACTGTTTATTTCTACTGGTTCTTGTTCTTCTTTTTCTTCTGTTGTTTCCACTATTAAGGGAAATTCTTGTCTTGCTTCTAATAAGACCATTTTTTCTTTTAAGAATTGTATTTCGAATTTAATCAAATTTACTTCTTGTCTTAACTCTTTTAGAGTTGGTTCTCTTGGCATTTTAGCCTTTTTCATTCTTTCCATAACTTCTTTAAGTTCATATGGATTTGTTCTTTCTTCTATTTTTCTTTCTAAAGGACTTTTATCCTTGACTAGATTTAAATATTCTTCTAGTTTTTCTCTTTTTTCTCCTTGATCTTCTATCTTATCTATTAGATCTAACATCAAGTTCTGTTCTTTCGTTAAGACACATAAACCATTTAAGGTACAAAGTGATTTGTAATAATCACATTTTCCATCACAGATTTTGTCTTGTTCTTGCTCAGTAGATGATTCCTCAGAAGTATAATCTAGGACATTAACTTCTAAGTCTTCTTCTGGTTCTGACTCATTTAAGAGAATTTTAATTAATGATTCTTTAAGATCATTATTAATTTCTAAGGCTTGAAGTTGTTGTTTGACTTTACACTTATTAGCGTAATGACCAGTTTTTCCACATTTGTAACAGACTACATTAGTCTCTTTTGATATTCTTTTCTTCTTTTTGGAAGATGTTCCCGGTTTACTTTTAACAAGTTTTTTATACCGTTTTTCCTGTCGAGGGTAAAAGGTCTTAGTCTTTTTAAACCTTCTCTTACTCTCTCTCCCCAGTTTTTTAACTTTTAAGCTGAAATTTAATTTGGGAACTACTGATATGGGGTATAAACACTCGGTAAATTTTCAGAAATTTCTGGGTATATTTGCTATGTGAACTTATTTTGATCGATTCTACCGCAAAATTTTGGTTCCCTACACAAATGGTTGAATTTTAAGCTGAAATTTTATATGGGATCTTCTGATATGGGGTATAAACACCTTGTAAATTTTCAGGAATTTCTGGGTCTATTTGCTATGTGAACATAATTTGATCGGGTCTGCCGCAAAATTTTGGTTCAGCAGGCAAACGATATCAAACAACCCCCAAAATTTACACCCAAAATCTTAAACACACCCAAATAATGCTGGTACAGTTTCAGGCCAAATTGGTAAGTCGAACTCGACGAACCAGATAATCTCTCATGCTTAATATCAAAATGAAGGAAGCAAAATGGATGGCTAGAATAATCGCTTTAGCTTGATTAACCCAAAACTCTAAGATAAACCCAACAAAACAAATTTTTAAACAAACAGGTCCAACTAAACCCCAAGAGCCAAACAGCAAATATGAAGAAGGTAAGAAACACAAAGAATAAAAAGCAAATAGAGAATCTACCTTGTTTGGACGTCCCTTTGCTCTGATACCAAAACTGATGTGAACCTTCAAGTAATTGTTAACTTGAAAACCCACATTCAAGAATTAAATGAACAATATGGAAAGCACCAAATCAAGATGTATGAATTTGAATCTTGGAACCAGCACAATCAGATTGTTGTGTAATTCAAAGAAAATATCAGAAATGGGATTCTTGACCTAATTCATATGGAGAATGAATAAACCAAGAATATTATGCACATTAAACCTTGCAAGATAGAATCTCAGCAAGTTAATGAGCTTCACAAGAACAAAGGCAACAGCCAATTTACTCACTAGAGGAGCAGAAACAATCTCTCATTAATATTCAAGTGTGTCCTCCACTCTCTCATTACACTTGTATTTATAGCCTCTTGGCTTCAAAACTAAAGACAAAAATATCCCTACTTTAGTAACAGCTGTAAGGAGCTTTAAGTCCAAACAAGAATTAATCTATCAAAAGACTAAAAACTCCTTACAAAAAGTAAATTTAATGCAGCAGCAAATAAGGGCATTTAAGTCCAAAAGAGAAGTGGTTATAACAGATGGAATATTCCTTGAAAAAGGTGCCAGCAGATACATGTACATGGGTTGGATCTGGTGCATGCATGTCCACAGGTTATTCCATGTAATCTAATGCTCCACATGACACCTGGTCACTTCTAAGCATAATTTTCACCAAATTTAATCCTTTACATTTTTCTTCATGCCATTCCAGCTTATAATCCTTGCTCCTTATGATTTCACAAATTAAATTCTGAAGTGATTTAGCTCTAGCTCTAGTAATTGGACCTTGGATGAAATCCTTTGTCATGGATGTAGCTTGATTCTCATCAACTTGGAAGAGGGAAGCCAACCTTGCTGTACATTCCTTTGCATATTTGAGGAGCCAAGAGACCAAGTGGCATCCGTCCAAGTTGGCATACATGTGGCAGCCACCTCAGCAAATCCATCCTAGTTGGCATCCAATGTGGCTTCCATGTGGAGTGCCTAGGTGGCAGCACAATTGGCAGCCCATGTCCACCAACTTTTTGAAGATGCTTTTGTCCATTTTGCAAAGATTGAAAGCCATAACTTTGTCCAAGAGTTCCAGCCATGCTTCAACTATTTATAGGAAAAGTTACTACTTTTAACTTCAAGACAAAACATCTCTTTTCAAATTGTCTCTCATTTGTAGGCTGCCAAATCTAACTTTTCTATTAATGTTTGAACTTTGTATCTATTTTTGGTGAGATTGGTGTATTAACCAAGACTTGCAAATGTCCCATGGTTGTAGAAATGTCTTGGCAGAATACACCAACCCATATTAGAACTCTCTCTATTTTTCTTAGCAAATTCTTGGCTTGATTTGTTAAGTTTTATTATATGTTCAAGGTTGTTCATCAGCATAGGTGAATTGGTCTTGTTCTTGGCGGTATTTCTTGGGAATTATATTTTCAGTTCTCCATCTTCAAGGTGAAGGGTTGGAGGTTTAAGGGAGTTTCTTGGCTTGTTTTGAAGACGGTCCTTTGGTCTTTCTTCTTAGTGGAATCAGTTACTAAGGGTAAAAACCGTATCATTTGGTATCAGAGCTTAGGCTCTCTTCAAAACAGGTTGGTCATCCATTTTGTTGTGTTCTTGTTTTCTCCTTTCTCCTTTTTTATCTTCCTTGTGTTTCAGCCTTGAAGGTTCTTCAAGTCCTTGTGTTTTCTGGTGTTTGTAAGAAAATCTGAACATATTCAGGGCTTAGTAGTGAGTTTACACTCAATACTACTAATCTTAGGGTATATTAGAGGCTTTCTTGCATCTGTCCTTGTTTCCCTAGTTTTGTCACATTTGTGTTTTTTTCCTACCTTAAGCCTTTTCCTCACAACCTGGTTATTTGCATCTTTGTGTCTTGTGAAGTGTGTTGTTGAAGTGTTTAGTGTTGGATGTATCTGTTGTGTGGTTACATGATATAAAAAAAAAAAAGTTGCTAAAGTGTATGTTTGAGTGCTGGAATATTATAAGTTCAATATTTCTATTTAGTGGCTGTTTTGCGGGAGGTATAACCAAACCAACCCAGAAAATTCTAAAACTTCATTCGGGTGCTTTGTAGACAAAATTAAGCCTAGAAATCAAGTTTGGTGTTAAAATTCTACCGTTTACTTGGAGAACCAAATTTAGCACTTATTAGGCCAATTTGGAGTCCAAAACTTCAAGGTGCTTTCTGGAACCTCTAGACTTGATTTTCCTACTAAAACTATGTCTTGTTGCTGCTCTTAAAACAGTTTTACAAAATTCCAACTTTGCCTTTTTCGGGGAGAGGCAAAGGTAGCAAGCTAATTTCGACTCCTATTTCACTTCATTGCTCTAGAGCTTGGTGTCTTCATTTCTTGCTTCAAGTGTCATAACAAACACTTATTCCACACGTTTTGCTTGAGTTTGTGCTTGAACATATATTAAAACTTGATTTAAACTTGCTGGAATTGCATTAGTTCTAACAAGCACTTGGTAAGCAAGCTTGAGTGGAAAAAGGCATTGAGTGGCAAGAACTTCAAGAGGGTAAAAGCCTATAAACTGAGAACAAACACTTGAGTGACCAAAATTGAGTGAAATTGTGAGGTTGTTTTCTGTTTTGCTAATTTTTTTGTGCAGGTGTTAAAAATGTCACAAGAACAAACTAGTGGGCTTAATATGGATAATCCTTTTTACCAACAAGCACTTGTTCAGCATTTGGAAAGAATTGGTAGACAATTGAGCAACCTAGCTGACCGAATTGAAAGAATAGAGCAGAATAGTGGGAATGGTAGACAAAACACAAATGAGGGGCAGAATAGGGCTAGGGGATCTAGAGTGAACAATGCACCACCTAGAGATGATTGGGGGGATGAAAATGATGATGATTCTGATGAAGAGGATGACCAGCACTCTGCTGCACATGATGACCACCATAGACCGAGAGGGATGAGAGGTAATAGGGGTGGAAGAGGTGGAGGCAGAAACTTGAGAAGAGGTAATGATGAGCACTCCTAGGATGCCAAGAAACACAACATCTAAATATTGGAACCAAGATCTTTAATCATCCAAACAAGGCAGAATTTCAGATTGAAAACCCAAGTGTCAATACACAAATAGTAACAAGCTAAAGCATATTGATCATCAAAATAAGACTAGCAAGGGGTTCATGCTGCTAGAATCCAAGTTCTTTCAAGAAACATGGAAGAAACATAGAAGAAACTCAAGCTCCAGCAATGGAGTTCTCTCCCTAATACTCACACTTAAACTAGAAAAATGAAGGCTACCCATACAATCTGAATATCTTGGGTTATATATAGCATCTCTAAAACCCTAAAAGTGTGCCAACATGGCTAAAAAGACAAAAATAAAAGGCTCCTCAATCGATGGGGCGTTTCCATAGGGGACCATTTGGGACCACTTGCTTTATGGCACCCTTTATGTAGTGGGGACTATAAGTTGGCAAAGAACACTTTAGGTGGTAGCACCTTTTGAATGTAGTGGGGACCAACAAAAGGTATCAGCACATGGCAAATCCAAATAAGCATAAGAAGCTCCTCCAATCCACTTGGCCAAATGGTCTTGTGCCAAGTCATGCTGATGTGGCGAAGTCACGCTGATGTGGCGCCACTTGTCAAGTCTCCCATGCCAACTTGTGTGAGAATGATCCACCTAGATTCCAACAATATGCAAGAAAGTCCAACATGGCAATTTTGATCCCCCTTGTGCTCACAATGCTCCAACACCAATGCTTGCAGCTCTCTAGCTCTGGCTCTGGTGATGGGTCCTCTAAATAATGGCATAGGCTCTGGTGCTTCTTCATCATCCCCTCCTCCTTTGAAAGAATTCGTCCTCGAATTTGGTCCTGCATCAATGCAAGGGGAAAGATCAGTAATGTTAAAAGAATTGCTAACACCATACTCACCAGGTAAATCAATCTTGTATGCATTGTTGTTGATCCTTTCTAGCACTTTGAATGGACCATCACACCTTGGCTGTAATTTCGACTTTCTTAGGTTTGGAAATCGCTCTTTCCTTAAATGCACCCAAACAAAGTCACCTGGTTCAAACACAAGAGGCTTTCGGCCTTTATTAGCATGAGTAGCATATTGTGCATTTTTCTTTTCAATTTGTAACCTAGCTTGCTCATGCAATTTCCTAACCAAATCTGCTTTCTTTCAAGACTATTAATATGATCAACAGGTAAAGGCAACAAGTCTAATGGTGTCAATGGATTAAAACCATACACAATCTGAAATGGTGAAAATCCGGTAGAAGAATGCACTACTCTGTTATAAGCAAACTCAACAAAAGGAATGCAATCTTCCCAAGATTTCAAATTTTGTTTAACCATCACACGCAATAAAGTAGTTAAGCTTCTATTCACTACTTCTGTTTGTCCATCAGTCTGGGGATGACAAGTAGTTGAGAACAACAGTTTAGTACCTAACTTACCCCACAACACCCTCCAAAAGTGACTTAGGAACTTAACATCTCTATCACTTACTATAGTCCTAGGTATACCATGTAACCGACTATCTCCTTAAAGAACAAATTGGCTATGTATGTGGCATCATCTGTTTTGTGACACGGTATGAAGTGTGCCATCTTAGAAAATCTATCAACAACCACAAATATAGAATCATGACCTCTCCTGGACCTAGGCAAACCCAAAATAAAATCCATAGAAATATCAGTCCAAGGTTCCTTAGGAACAGGCAAGGGTGTGTAAAGACCATTTGGCATTACTCTAGACTTTGCTTTCTTACATTCAACACACCTAGAACACATTCGATCAACATCTTTCCTCATATGTGGCCAAAAGAAGTGTTCTTGCAATATGTTTAAAGTCTTAGCAACACCAAAATGTCCCATCAAACCACCACTATGTGACTCCAAAACAAGCAAGTCTCGCATAGAGCATTTAGGCACACAAAATTTATTCTCCTTAAACAAGTATCCATCATGCCTATAAAATTTCTGAAATGCACTTTTCTCACAAGCAGCATATACATTACAAAAATCTGCATCATCAACATACAATTCTTTCATGAACTCAAAACCAAGCAATTTAGCATCAAGTGTAGACAAAAGTGCATGTCTCCTAGAAAGTGCATCAGCTACAACATTCTCTTTTCCTTGCTTGTATTTAATCACATATGGAAATGACTCCAAAAATTCAATCCACTTAGCATGCCTTCTACTCAACTTATTTTGACTCTTAATATGCTTCAATGATTCATGATCTGAATGTATGACAAACTCTTTAGGCCACAAATAATGTTGCCAAGTTTCCAAGGCCCTAACTAATGCATACATCTCCTTATCATAAGTAGAGTAATTCAAGGCAGCTCCATGCAATTTCTCACTAAAATATGCTATTGGTCGTTTCTCTTGCATGAGAACTGCACCAATTCCTACACCACTTGCGTCACATTCAATCTCAAAAGTTTTATCAAAATCTGCAAACTCAACAAGGGTGCAGAACACAATCTATCTTTAAGTTCAGAAAATGCATGTACATGATACTTTATCCACTCAAATGCAACATTCTTTTTCACCAATTCATTCAAAGGAGCAGCAATTGTACTAAAATTAGGCACAAATCGCCTATAGAAACTAGCAAATCCATGGAAACTCCTAACCTCAGACACATTCTTAGGATTTGGCCAATCTCTAATGGCTTTGATTTTCTCTTCATCAACCTGTACACCTTTACTACTTACAACAAAACCAAGAAAAACAACCTTATCCAAGCAAAATGAACACTTTTTCGCATTCGCATACAAATTCTCATTTCTCAACACATCAAAAACAAGTCTCAAGTGATGCAAATGCTCGTCTATGTTACTGCTGTAAATCAAAATGTCATCAAAATACACAACAACAAATTTTCCAATGAAATTCCTCAACACATGATTCATCAAACGCATAAAAGTGCTAGGAGCATTTGTGAGCCCAAATGGCATCACCATCCATTCATACAACCCATATTTAGTTTTGAAAGCAGTTTTCCACTCATCACCAATTTTCATTCTTATTTGGTGGTAACCACTTTTCAAATCTATCTTAGAAAACACACTTGCACCATGCAACTCATCAAGCATATCATCAAGGCGAGGGATTGGGTGTCTATACTTTACAGTGATTTTATTGATGGCTCTGCAATCCACACACATGCGATAACTCCCATCCTTCTTAGGCACTAGCAACACAGGTACAGCACATGGGCTCATGCTCTCCCTAACATAGCCCTTCTCCATAAGCTCCTCCACTTGCCTTTGTAACTCCTTTGTTTCTTTAGGATTTGTTCTATATGCTGGTCTATTCGGTATTTGTGCTCCAGGTACCAAGTCGATCTGGTGCTCAATCCCTCTGATAGGTGGCAATCCTGGTGGCAACTCATTCGGGAAGACATCTTCATATTCCTGTATAAGAGACAAAGCATCACTAGGCAAATGTGAATCAAGGTCAGTAACACATAAATTAACCTCCTTGTACATAAGTACACAAAGAGGTCTTCCTGAATGTAAAGCCTCTCTAACTTCTCTTTCCTTCACATACAAACTCATTCTTTTCTCTCCACTCTCCTTTTGCCCCGAGCTTTCCTTTTTCTCATTTGTTCTCATTTTCTTTTCTTTTGTTTCTCTTTTCTCTCTTTTTCTTCTCTCTTCTCTTTCTTTTCACTCTCATCCAGCTCGGCCTCTCTAAGTTTTTCTCTCCAAGTTTCTTTCTTTTCTTCAATGGATCTAAGAATCCTCATTTGATCTTCATGCACTTGACCTGGTGTCATAGGAAGCAATGAGTATGTTCGACCTTCCTTAGTGACCGTGTACCTGTTCTTCCTACCATCATGCACAACACTTCTATCATACTGCCATGGACGGCCCAACAAAAGATGCGTAGCAACCATAGGCACAACATCACAAAGTACCTCATCATTATACTTGCCAATGGTGAATGGCACAACCACCTGTTTTGTAACCCTCAACTTCCCACAATCATTCAACCATTGCAAGCCATATGGTTTTGGATGTGTAGTAGTAGGCAAACCCAACTTGTCCACCAAGAGTGAACTAGCCACATTACAACAGCTCCCACCATCTACAATCACACTACACAACTTGTCATTCACCAAGCACCTAGTATGGAAGATGTTCTCCCTTGCATTTCATCACCACAATCCATACTCACATGTGCACTAAGTGTGCGCATGGTGACAAGGATATTGCCATCCATAGGTGGCTGATCTCTCCTCATCGTAGCAATCATCCTCATGCTCATCAACATTATCAGATTCTTCCTCCCTTTCCTCTTCACTTTCTAACTCTCCATTTTCCCTAACAACCATCACTCTTTTATTTGGACATTGTGAGGCATAATGTCCATTTCCCAAACACTTAAAACACTTCAATTCTCTAGTCCTAGTAGGAACTCCTTATTATTCTCCTCTACTTTCTCCTTTCCTTTCCATTCTTCTTTCTTGAATTTGGGAACTTCTTTCTCCACCCTTGAAGGAGCAGACCAATTCGACTTCCAATTACTCCTAGGAGCCGAATGGTTGGCTGGTGCATATCTAGCCACATTCTTCCTTTTAGTTGCTTCTCCACTTTAAGTGCCATTTGTAGCATATCCTCCACCTCCACACAAGGTTGCAGCTCCACAATATTAGCAATTTCAGGATTTAACCCATTCAAAAAGCGAACCATTGTAGCTTCCCGATCCTCCTCGACATCAGCTCTAATCAACGCTATCTCCATGGCCTTGTAGTATTCTTCGACACTTTTAGTACCTTGAGTGAGTTTTTGTAACCTTTGAAGCAGCTCTCTGTGGTAGTAAGGTGGCACAAACCTGTTTCGCAAGATTCCCTTCATTTCGTCCCATGTCTCCACGGTTCGTTGCCCATTTCTCCTCCTCCTACTCAACAACTGATCCCACCATACAATTGCATACTCTTTGAATTCTACAGCTGCTAACTTCACTTTCTTTTCTTCAGAATAATGGTGGCACTCAAAAATCAACTCCACCTGTCTCTCCCACTCCAAATAAACTTCTGGATTATCCTTCCCATGAAAAGGTGGAATTTGCATCTTTATACTAGCTAAATTCCCATCAACTCTCTCCTCATTTCCATCTCTATCCCAATGATCACCGAGCCTAAAATTTCTGCCACCCTTCTTCCCCTAGGCCCTCTACCCCTAGGTGGTCTATGCCCTCTTCCACCATAATGGTAGTTCCCATAGTCATAAGCTTCATCATACTCATCATCATTCCATTCAGCTTCTTCATACCCTTCATTCCTATGTTCTGCCCGAAATCTACCTTCATTTCTATTCTGATTTCCCACATTTGCTCCCCCATCATTCCTCCTATTTCTATCTTCTCTGTCCCTTCTCATCTCTTCCATAAACCTGGTAATCTCATTTCTCATTCCCCTCAATACATCCAATTCATCTCTAAAGTCATTCATTTGCACATTCATCCTTTCAAAGCTTTGTGCTACAGATTCTTTAAAAATTCGATCATCAGGAAACTCCCTTTTTTCTTCATTACCTCCACTACTACCAGTTGTCTCTTGCAATTGAGACATGATTTGGCTGCAAGAAAACGGTTAGTAGAAATGGCTCACCCTCTCAAGTGTTTAGCTCAAGTGTTTTGCACAAATTTCACGCTCTTACCCTCTTTTGGCACTCACACACTCTTGCCTTTTACCACTCAAGAGTTTGCTTCCCTTGTTCCTTTGGGAACTAAAATTCACAAACAAGCACAAATACTTGCTAATTTTATCAAAATAATCAACAAACGAAACTGGAAGAAACGAAATTGCAATAACCAGAGAGTGTGACACTAGAGCCAAAGAAATGGAAGACGCCAAAGTAGAAGCAAATGTGAACGAAATGGTATGATTTTTGAAAACTGTATGAGAGACAACCCAACAGAATGATATCAAGCTCAAACTTCCAATTTCATAGCCAACTTTGCACAAATACCAGCAGTTCACACAATTAACAAAAAATATGCAACAATTTTGGTTCACCACACAAACGAATATATTTTGATCTGAAATTTGGTATACATAGGCATCCCAATACTGACTAACTACTGGTAAAATTTCAGGAGTTTCTGGATGAGTTTACTCGGTGAACGAAATTTGACTAGGTCTGCCGCAAAATTTTGGTTCGGTAGGCAAACAATGTCACAAAACCCTGAAAATTGACACAAAAGCTACTGAGATGGAGTATAATCAGCCTGCAAAATTTCGGAGCTTTCTGGGTTGGTTTGGTGTGTTAACTCAATTTGATCAGGTTTGCCGCAAATTTTGGTTCGGTAGGCAAACAATGTCACAAAACCCTGAAAATTGACACAAAAGCTACTGAGATGGAGTATAATCAGCCTGCAAAATTTCGGAGCTTTCTGGGTTGGTTTGGTGTGTTAACTCAATTTGATCAGGTTTGCCGCAAATTTTGGTTCGATAGGCAAACAGTGGAATTTTCACATCAAATATGGCATGTGATGTGTCTAGTAATACCCAAAGTTGTTGGTAGATTATCAGGCTCAAATTCAATGTTTAACTCCACAATTCACAATTTCATCACTTATGTCAGCTTGTCAATTTTTTTTTTTTTTTCAGCACAACACAACTCAGCTTACAATCCAATCTCCTTTTCTTTTTTTTTTTTTTTTTTTATACTGATGCAAAGGATAAAAATTGCAGAATCAAATACTGATACCACTCAAGTATTTTGGCAATCCAAATCAAGCTCTACCCACTAGCACACAGGCACATCCCAAGCATTAATTACCCAATTTAACATACTCAGACTTGATATCATATAACTCAAGAGGCAAATAGCTAGTGTCAAAGATAGGTTTCAGCTTGATTAACTCTAATCCTACAGACAAGCTCAAAGAAAACAAGATGAACAAGAGATTTAATCTAAGATTAAGCAAAATCCTACACTAAAATTAAGACTACCAAGTTTCAGCCAGCAAGAGTTCAAACAAAAAAAAAAAGAAAAAAATCAGTACCCTAAAATGCAGATTTGATTTGGCTACAAAGAACAAGGCACTAGATGATGAAACTAATAGATATCTAAAGGTCCTACAATGGCTGACTATTATAGTTAACCAAACAGAAAAGAAAAAGAAGTTTTAATGGATAAATACCTTGTTAGATGCCAAGGCTCTGATACCAAAATGATGAGCACTCCTAGGATGCCAAGAAACACAACATCTAAATATTGGAACCAAGATCTTTAATCATCCAAACAAGGCAGAATTTCAGATTGAAAACCCAAGTGTCAATACACAAATAGTAACAAGCTAAAGCATATTGATCATCAAAATAAGACTAGCAAGGGGTTCATGCTGCTAGAATCCAAGTTCTTTCAAGAAACATGGAAGAAACATAGAAGAAACTCAAGCTCCAGCAATGGAGTTCTCTCCCTAATACTCACACTTAAACTAGAAAAATGAAGGCTACCCATACAATCTGAATATCTTGGGTTATATATAGCATCTCTAAAACCCTAAAAGTGTGCCAAAACCCTAAAAGTGTGCCAACATGGCTAAAAAGACAAAAATAAAAGGCTCCTCAATCAGATGGGGCGTTTCCATAGGGGGGGGGGACCATTTGGGACCACTTGCTTTATGGCAGCCCTTTATGTAGTGGGGACCATAAGTTGGCAGCAACACTTTAGGTGGTAGCAGCCTTTTTTTAATGTAGTGGGGACCAACAAAAGGTATCAGCACATGGCAAATCCAAATAAGCATAAGAAGCTCCTCCAATCCACTTGGCCAAATGGTCTTGTGCCAAGTCATGCTGATGTGGCGAAGTCACGCTGATGTGGCGCCACTTGTCAAGTCTCCCATGCCAACTTGTGTGAGAATGATCCACCTAGATTCCAACAATATGCAAGAAAGTCCAACATGGCAATTTTGATCCCCCTTGTGCTCACAATGCTCCAACACCAATGCTTGCAGCTCTCTAGCTCTGGCTCTGGTGATGGGTCCTCTAAATAATGGCATAGGCACTGGTGCTTCTTCATCAGGTAATATGGAGGAAGCAAGAGGGAGAGGGAGAGTGGATGGTAACATTAGTGGGATCAAGATGAAAATTCCACCATTCCAAGGCAAAGCCAATCCGGATGCATATTTGGAGTGGGAGAGGAAGGTGTATCTCATTTTTTATTGTCACAATTATAGTGAGGAAAAGAAGGTGAAGCTTGCAGTAGTTGAGTTTACAGATTATGCCATAGTTTGGTGGGATCAATTGCTCACTAAAAGAAGGAGAAATGGGATGAGGGGTGTTGAAACTTGGGATGAGATGAAGCAAATCATGAGGGACAGATTTGTACCTCAACATTACTATAGGGAGTTGCACCAAAGGTTGCAAGGGCTGGTGCAAGGAAACAAAAGTGTGGAAGAATATTTCAAGGAGATGGAGATGGCTATGATAAGAGCCAATGTAGAGGAGGATAGGGAAGCCACTATGGCTAGGTTCCTAAAGGGGCTGAATCTTGATATTGCCAACATAGTGGAGCTACAACACTATGTAGAGCTTGATGACATGTTAAATATGGCAATCAAGATAGAAAAACAACTAAAGAAGAAGAAAGCATTCAAAATGGGTGTAGGTATGAATTTGGGCAACAATGCTCCATGGAAACCGAATTGGAAGAAGGGTGAAATTAGTGATTCCAAGGTTGTTTCTAAGGAAAAGAAAGAGGAGACTAGGGGTGGAGAAAAGCCTAGTGTGACTGAGAAAGGCAAGGGACAGAATACCTCTAGTGGGAGAACTAGGGATATCAAATGTTTTAGGTGCCTAGGGAAGGGACATTATGCATCTCAATGTCCTAACAAGAGGGTGATGGTGATGAGGCCGAATGGGGAGGTCGAATCAGAAGATGATGATGTTGATGATGATGATGCTAGTGAGAGTATGCCTCCTTTGGAGGAAGCTAGTGATGTAGAGCATGCCGTGGGAGGAAATATTCTGGTGGTTAGGCGTGCACTAAGTGCACAAGCAAAGGAAGAAGAGGGAGATGCACTGCAAAGGGAAAATATTTTCCACACTAGATGCTTGGTGAATGGTAAAACTTGTAGCATGATTGTAGATAGTGGTAATTGTGTAAATGTTGCCAGCACACTCATGGTTGCGAAGCTTGGCATGCGCACCATCAAGCATCCTAGACCATACAAGTTGCAATGGCTGAATGACTGTGGGGAAATTAAGGTGAACAAGCAAGTGATGTTGGCTTTTTCTATTGGAAGGTATAAGGATGAGGTGTGGTGTGATGTGGTGCCAATGCATGCTGGACATATTTTGCTAGGGAGACCATGGCAATATGATAGGAAGGTAGTGCATGATGGATTTAGGAATAGGTACTCCTTTGATCATGATGGACGAAGGGTTACTTTAGTAGCATTATCGCCCGCACAAGCTTTTGAAGATCAATTAAGGATAAAACAGACCATGAATGAGCAACAACAAAGAGAGGCCGAGCTAAGAGTGCAAAAAGAGAAAGAAAGAAAAGAAAAAGAGGAAAAAGTAAGAGGGAAAAATGAGGAAGAGAAAGAGAAGAGAGAAAATTCCAAAAGAGTGAAACCAACAGGAAAGGGCTCGGGGCAAAATGAGAGTTGTGAGAAGAGTGGAGAGAATAAAGTCAGTTTGCTAGCAAAAGCCAAGGATGTGAGGACTGCATATTTTTCTAGTATGCCAATGGCTTTGCTAATTTGTAAGGGAGCTTACACCAATGTTTCTAACCTTGACCAATCCATTCCTAGTTGTGCTTTGCCCTTGTTGCAGGAGTTTGAGGATGTCTTCCCTGAAGAAATACCTAATGGGCTACCACCCATTAGAGGCATAGAGCACCAAATAGATTTTGTGCCTGGCGCTGTAATCCCAAATAGGCCAACCTATAGGACCAATCCGGAAGAGGCTAAGGAACTTCAAAGACAAGTGGAGGAGCTTCTACCAAAAGGCCATGTTTGGGAGAGCATGAGCCCATGTGTCGTACCTGTTCTTTTGGTACCAAAAAAAGATGGGAGCATGCGCATGTGTGTGGATTGTAGAGCAATAAACACACATGCGCATGCAATCAACAAAATCACTGTAAAGTATAGACATCCCATACCTAGACTTGATGATATGCTTGATGAGTTGCATGGTGCATGCATATTTTCTAAAATTGACTTAAAGAGAGGTTATCACCAAATTCGCATGAAATTAGGAGATGAATGGAAAACTGCCTTTAAGACTCAATATGGACTATATGAATGGTTAGTCATGCCATTTGGCTTGACCAATGCACCTAGTACATTTATGAGGCTTATGAACCATGTGTTGCGTGTTTTCCTAGGAAAATTTGTTGTGGTGTATTTTGATGATATCCTAGTATATAGCCAAAATATGCATGATCATTTGCTGCACTTGAAACAAGTCTTTGAGGTGTTGAGAAAAGAGCACTTGCATGCCAATCTTAAGAAATGCACTTTCTGTATGGACAAAGTTATTTTCTTAGGATTTGTGGTGAGTGGCAAGGGAATTGAGGTTGATGAGGACAAGGTAAGAGCCATTAGAGAGTGGCCTACACCTAAGTCCGTGAGTGATGTGAGGAGCTTCCATGGGTTGGCTAGTTTTTATAGGAGATTTGTAAAGGACTTCAGTACCATAGCCTCACCCTTGAATGAAGTTGTAAAAAAGAATGTGGGATTCAAGTGGGGGGAAGAACAAGAGAATGCATTTAATTCACTCAAGGAGAAATTGTGTTCTGCACCTTTACTTGCTTTACCTGATTTTTCTAAAACTTTTGAGATTGAATGTGATGCCTCTGGAGTGGGTATTGGAGCTGTTTTGAAGCAGGAAAGGAGACCGATTGCCTACATCAGTGAGAAGCTAAGTGGGGCTACATTGAACTACTCCACTTATGACAAAGAGATGTATGCTTTGGTGCGTGCACTTGCGACTTGGCAACACTACTTGTGGCCGAAGGAGTTGGTCATTCATAGTGACCATGAGTCACTCAAGTACTTAAAGGGGCAGAACAAGCTCAACAAGCGCCATGCCATGTGGAGTGAATTCATTGAAGGTTTCCCATATGTGATTCAATACAAGCAAGGCAAAGAGAATGTGGTGGCTGATGCACTTTCAAGGAGGTACACTTTACTTTCCATGCTTGATGCTAGACTTTTAGGCTTCGAACATGTGAAAGAAATGTATGCTAATGATGATGACTTTGGGAAAGTGTTTGCCTTTTGTGAACATGCTGCATATGATAAATTCTATAGGCATAATGGTTTCTTGTTTAGGGAAAATAAATTATGTGTGCCTAAATGCTCAATTAGAGAGTTGCTTGTTAAAGAATCACATGCTGGTGGTTTAATGAGACATTTTGGGGTTGCAAAGACCTTAGAAATTTTAAAGGAACATTTTTATTGGCCACACATAAAGAGGGATGTAGAGAGATTGTGTGCTAGATGTGTGACTTGCATGAAGGCAAAGTCCAAAGTAAGGCCGCATGGTCTATACATGCCATTGAGTGTTCCTAGTGAACCTTGGGTAGATTTATCCATGGATTTCATTTTGGGTTTACCTAGGACAAAGAAAGGCCATGATAGTATTTTTGTTGTTGTTGATCGTTTTTCCAAGATGGCTCATTTCATACCATGTCACAAGACTGATGATGCATCTTACATTGCTTCTTTGTTCTTTAGGGAGATAGTTAGATTGCATGGCATTCCTAGAACAATTGTTAGTGATAGGGATGTGAAGTTTCTAAGCCATTTTTGGAAAGTCTTGTGGGGAAAATTAGGAACCAAACTTTGTTTCTCCACCACTTGCCATCCACAAACGGATGGGCAAACAGAAGTTGACAATAGGACCGTGGGCACTCTTCTACGTGCAATGATTAAACAAAACTTGAAAGCTTGGGAGGAGTGCATACCATTCATAGAATTTGCATACAACAGGTCTATGCATTCATCTACTGGTTATTCACCATTTGAACTTGTATATGGTTTTAACCCACTAACTCCTTTAGATTTGTTGCCTTTGCCTACTAATGAGCTTGCTAGTTTAGATGGCAAAAGGAAAGCTGAAATGGTGAAACAAATGCATCAAAAAGCAAAGCAACAAATGGAGAAAGTGAATGAGAGGAGGGCAGCCCAAGTTAACAAGGGGAGAAAGAAGATGGTGTTCCAACCTGGTGATCTTGTATGGGTTCACTTGAGAAAGGAGAGGTTTCCTGCACAAAGGAAATCAAAACTTCAGCCTAGGAGTGATGGACCTTTTGAAGTGCTAGAGAGAATTAATGACAATGCATACAAGATAAACCTTCCAGGTGAGTATGGTGTAAGTGCTACATTTAATGTGACTGATCTTGCTCCTTTCTATGCAGATGATGACAATTCGAGGACGAATTCTTTCGAAGAGGGAGAGGATGATGAGGAACCGGTTGCACCAATTCCACACCAAGGGCCAATAACTAGAGCAATGGCTAAGAAGCTTCAAGGCTTGGTGCATAAGCACATCACCAAGTCCAACCTCTTGCAAGTATTCGGTTTGGACTTGGAAGAGGGAAGCCAACCTTGCTGTACATTCCTTTGCATATTTGAGGAGCCAAGAGACCAAGTGGCATCCGTCCAAGTTGGCATACATGTGGCAGCCACCTCAGCAAATCCATCCTAGTTGGCATCCAATGTGGCGTCCATGTGGAGTGCCTAGGTGGCAGCACAATTGGCAGCCCATCTCCACCAACTTTTTGAAGATGCTTTTGTCCATTTTGCAAAGATTGAAAGCCATAACTTTGTCCAAGAGCTCCAGCCATGCTTCAACTATTTATAGGAAAAGCAAAGTTACTACTTTTAACTTCAAGACAAAACATCTCTTTTCAGATTGTCTCTCATTTGTAGGCTGCCAAATCTGACTTTTCTATTAATGTTTGAACTTTGTATCTATTTTTGGTGAGATTGGTGTATTAACCAAGACTTGCACATGTCCCATGGTTGTAGAAATGTCTTGGCAGAATACACCAACCCATATTAGCCTTCTTTTGTTTCATTTAGAGATCAGAATTCATATGGTTATTTTTTGAGCAAAATTGTTGGAGCTTTGCTTCAAAGTTCTTCTTAGAACTCTCTCTATTTTTCTTAGCAAATTCTTGGCTTGATTTGTTAAGTTTTATTATATGTTCAAGGTTGTTCATCAGCATAGGTGAATTGGTCTTGTTCTTGGCTGTCTTTCTTTGGAATTATATTTTCAGTTCTCCATCTTCAAGGTGAAGGGTTGAAGGTTCAAGGGAGTTTCTTGGCTTGTTTTGAAGACGGTCCTTTGGTCTTTCTTCTTAGTGGAATCAGTTACTAAGAAGGGGTAGATATGAGAGAAGAGCTGAAGATAGGAGGAATGGGGATAGGAGGATAAGAAGAGAGGAAAGAGAGAGGAATAGGGTAGATGACAATATCAAAAGTATTAAAATGAGCATCCCTTCTTTCCAAGGGAAAAATGATCCGGATGTGTATCTTGAATGGGAAAGGAAGGTAGAAGCTGTGTTTGATTGTCATCACTATTCAGAGAAAAGAAAGTAAAGTTAGCAGCAGTAGAATTTACTGATTATGCTTTGGTATGGTGGGATCAAGTGTTGATTAGTAGAAGGAGAAATTATGAGCAATCAATTGCAACCTGGGGTGAGATGAAAACTATAATGAGGAAGAGATTTGTTCCTAGTCATTACTATAGAGAGCTACATCAGAGGTTACAAAAATTGACTCAAGGTTCTAAAAGTGTTGAAGATTATCATAAAGAAATGGAAATTGCTATGATTAGAGCAAATGTGGAGGAGGATAGAGAAGCCACCATGGCTAGATTCTTGAATGGGCTAAACAAGGAGATTGCTCATATTGTTGAGTTACATCACTATGTTGAGTTGGAGGATATGGTCCACATGGCTATGAAGGTAGAAAGGCAACTTAAAAGCAAGTCAAAATTTGGAGGAAATACAGGTACTTCTTCATCTTGGAAGTCTAACTGGAAGAAGGAGGATAAGGAAAAGGCTTTTAGCAACTATAAGAAAAATGAGGATAAGGAAAAGAAGGTGGAGAAGAAATTTGTAGAAAGTAAAGGAAAGGAGGTTGCAACTACTACCCGAAATAGAGACGTGAAGTGTTTTAGGTGTTTGGGCAGTGGACACATAGCTTCTCAATGCCCTAACAAGAGAGTCATGGTCATGAGAGAAAATGGTGAGATAGAAACAGAGGAGGAAATTGTGAGTGATTCCACATCTTCAGGGGAGGAGGATGCAGAGGTAGAATATGCTGCTGAAGGAAGTGCTCTAGTGATTATGAGAGCATTAAAACTCAAGTAAAGGAGGATGTTGGTGATGAATTGCAAAGAGAAACAATTTTTCATACAAGGTGTCTTATCCAAGACAAAGCTTGTAGTGTCATCATTGATGGGGGAAGTTGTGCCAATGTTGCTAGTACTATTTTGGTGCAGAGATTAAGGTTGAGGACTTCGAAACACCCTAGACCCTATAAATTGCAGTGGTTGAATGAATGTGGTGAGGTGAAAGTAACAAAACGAGTATTGATTTCCTTTGCAATAGGAAAGTATCAAGATGAGGTTATGTGTGACGTGGTTCCAATGCAAGCTGGCCATTTATTACTTGGCCGACCATGGCAATTTGATAGAAAGGTGATCCACGATGGGTATAAAAATAGGTATTCTTTTGAAATGAATGGAAGGAAAATCATTTTGACACCTATGACACCAAAACAGATTTATGAAGACCAAACAAGGCTTAAGCAAGCAATGGGTGAGGAAAAATCAAGAGTGGCCGAAAAGAGAGCAGAGAAGAAAAGAAGGAGTGAAAAGAAATTGAGTGAAAATGTTGTGAGTGAGCAAGACAAGGGTGGTTGTGAGGAAAGAAAAGAGAGTAAAGAAAACATTCCAAGAGTGCTTGAAAAAGGTGAATCTTCGGCGCAAAAGGAGAGCTGTGCGGAAAGAGGGGAGAGAAAATTAAGCTTGTATGTTAAAGGAAGAGATGTGAGGAATGCCATATTTGCCAACAAGCAAATGTTATTAATTTTGTTTAAGGACTCTTGTTTATCCACATCTGACCTTGACCCCAATTTGCCTAGTGTTGTTGTCTCCCTTTTGCAGGAATATGAGGATGTACTACCTGAGGAGATGCCAGTTGGACTACCACCTATTCGAGGGATTGAGCACCAGATTGATTTTGTACCTAGAGCAGTTATTCCCAACCGTCCAGCCTATAGAAGTAACCCTGAAGAAACCAAAGAATTACAAAGGCAAGTTGAGGATTTGCTAGCTAAGAGATATGTGAGAGAAAGTATGAGCCCTTGTGCTGTACCCGTCCTTTTGGTACCAAAGAAAGATGGCACATGGCGCATGTGTGTGGATTGTAGGACGGTCAACAAAATCACTGTAAAGTATCGCCATCCTATACCTAGATTGGATGATATGTTGGATGAACTTTGTGGTGCTTGTGTTTTTACCAAAATTGACTTGAAAAGCGGATATCATCAAATTCGCATGAAAGTAGGTGATGAATGGAAGACTGCATTTAAAACAAAACATGGACTATATGAGTGGTTAGTGATGCCTTTTCGGCTAACTAATGCTCCTAGCACTTTTATGAGATTGATGAATCATGTGTTGCGTGGATTCTAGCAGCATGAACCCCTTGCTAGTCTTATTTTGATGATCAATATGTTTTAGCTTGTTACTATTTGTGTATTGACACATGGGTTTTCAATATGAAATTCTGCCTTGTTTGGATGATTAAAGATCTTGGTTCCAATGTTTAGATGTTGTGTTTCTTGGCATCCTAGGAGTGCTCATCAGAAAAGGTTGTCTTTTTAGGATTTGTCATTAGTGCTAATGGTGTTGTAGTTGATGATGAAAAAATTAGAGCTATTAGAGACTCGCCCATTCCAAAGACTGCATCTGAAGTACGTAGCTTTCATGGACTAGCTAGTTTCTATAAAAGATTTATTAAGAATTTCAGTACCATTGCAGCACCATTGAATGATCTTGTCAAAAAGAATGTTAATTTTGTTTGGGAACAGAAATAAGATGATGCTTTTCACAAAATTAAAGAGATGTTATGTTCCGCTCCTGTGTTGGCTTTACCTGATTTTTCTAAAACTTTTGAGATTGAGTGTGACGCATCAGGAATAGGTATTGGAGCCGTTTTAATGCAGGAAAAGAGACCAATAGCATACTTTAGTGAGAAGCTTAATGGAGCAGCTTTAAGCTATTCTACATATGACAAGGAGTTGTATGCATTGGTACGTGCCTTGGAAACATGGCAACATTACCTTTGGCCAAAGCAATTTGTCATCCACACAGATCATGAGTCATTGAAGCATATCAAGGGGCAAAATAAGTTGAGTAGGCGTCATGCAAAATGGGTTCAGTTCCTTGAGACCTTCCCATATGTGATTCAATACAAACATGGGAAAGAAAATGTGGTGGCTGATGCCTTATCTCGAAGGTATAACCTTCTTGCCCTTCTTGATGCAAAGTTATTAGGATTCGAATATGTGAAAGAATTATATGCTGAAGATTATGACTTTGCTAGAGTATATGCAGCTTGTGAAAAGAATGCTTTTGAGAAGTTTTATAGGCATGATGGATATTTGTTTAGAGAAAATAGATTGTGTGTGCCTAAGAGTTCCATGCGTGAATTACTTGTGAATGAGTCTCATGCTGGTGGATTAATGGGTCATTTTGGTGTTGCCAAAACTTTAGATGTATTGAAGGAACATTTTTATTGGCTGAATATGAAAAGAGATGTTGAAAGAGTATGTGCTAGGTGCATTGTGTGTGCTAAGGCTAAATCTAGAGTTTTGCCACAAGGTTTGTATACACCTTTGCCTACCCCAGTAGTTGAATCTGATGAAGTTGAGGTTGATAACTATGATTTTGAGGCTGAAACACCTAGGAGGGGTAGATATGAGAGAAGAGCTGAAGATAGGAGGAATGGGGATAGGAGGATAAGAAGAGAGGAAAGAGAGAGGAATAGGGTAGATGACAATATCAAAAGTATTAAAATGAGCATCCCTTCTTTCCAAGGGAAAAATGATCCGGATGTGTATCTTGAATGGGAAAGGAAGGTAGAAGCTGTGTTTGATTGTCATCACTATTCAGAGAAAAGAAAGTAAAGTTAGCAGCAGTAGAATTTACTGATTATGCTTTGGTATGGTGGGATCAAGTGTTGATTAGTAGAAGGAGAAATTATGAGCAATCAATTGCAACCTGGGGTGAGATGAAAACTATAATGAGGAAGAGATTTGTTCCTAGTCATTACTATAGAGAGCTACATCAGAGGTTACAAAAATTGACTCAAGGTTCTAAAAGTGTTGAAGATTATCATAAAGAAATGGAAATTGCTATGATTAGAGCAAATGTGGAGGAGGATAGAGAAGCCACCATGGCTAGTTGAGAACAACAGTTTAGTACCTAACTTACCCCACAACACCCTCCAAAAGTGACTTAGGAACTTAACATCTCTATCACTTACTATAGTCCTAGGTATACCATGTAACCTGACTATCTCCTTAAAGAACAAATTGGCTATGTATGTGGCATCATCTGTTTTGTGACACGGTATGAAGTGTGCCATCTTAGAAAATCTATCAACAACCACAAATATAGAATCATGACCTCTCCTAGACCTAGGCAAACCCAAAATAAAATCCATAGAAATATCAGTCCAAGGTTCCTTAGGAACAGGCAAGGGTGTGTAAAGACCATTTGGCATTACTCTAGACTTTGCTTTCTTACATTCAACACACCTAGAACACATTCGATCAACATCTTTCCTCATATGTGGCCAAAAGAAGTGTTCTTGCAATATGTTTAAAGTCTTAGCAACACCAAAATGTCCCATCAAACCACCACTATGTGACTCCAAAACAAGCAAGTCTCGCATAGAGCATTTAGGCACACAAAATTTATTCTCCTTAAACAAGTATCCATCATGCCTATAAAATTTCTGAAATGCACTTTTCTCACAAGCAGCATATACATTACAAAAATCTGCATCATCAACATACAATTCCTTCATGAACTCAAAACCAAGCAATTTAGCATCAAGTGTAGACAAAAGTGCATGTCTCCTAGAAAGTGCATCAGCTACAACATTCTCTTTTCCTTGCTTGTATTTAATCACATATGGAAATGACTCCAAAAATTCAATCCACTTAGCATGCCTTCTACTCAACTTATTTTGACTCTTAATATGCTTCAATGATTCATGATCTGAATGTATGACAAACTCTTTAGGCCACAAATAATGTTGCCAAGTTTCCAAGGCCCTAACTAATGCATACATCTCCTTATCATAAGTAGAGTAATTCAAGGCAGCTCCATGCAATTTCTCACTAAAATATGCTATTGGTCGTTTCTCTTGCATGAGAACTGCACCAATTCCTACACCACTTGCGTCACATTCAATCTCAAAAGTTTTATCAAAATCTGGCAAACTCAACAAGGGTGCAGAACACAATCTATCTTTAAGTTCAGAAAATGCATGTTCATGTTTCTTTTCCACTCAAATTCAACATTATTTTTAACCTATTCATTCAAATGAGCAATTGTACTAAAATTAGGCACAAATCGCCTATAGAAACTAGCCAATCCATGGAAACTCCTAACCTCAGACACATTCTTAGGATTTGGCCAATCTCTAATGGCTTTGATTTTCTCTTCATCAACCTGTACACCTTTACTACTTACAACAAAACCAAGAAAAACAACCTTATCCAAGCAAAATGAACACTTTTTCGCATTCGCATACAATTTCTCATTTCTCAACACATCAAAACAAGTCTCAAGTGATGCAAATGCTCGTCTATGTTACTGCTGTAAATCAAAATGTCATCAAAATACACAACAATAAATTTTCCAATGAAATTCCTCAACACATGATTCATCAAACGCATAAAAGTGCTAGGAGCATTTGTGAGCCCAAATGGCATCACCATCCATTCATACAACCCATATTTAGTTTTGAAAGCAGTTTTCCACTCATCACCAATTTTCATTCTTATTTGGTGGTAACCACTTTTCAAATCTATCTTAGAAAACACACTTGCACCATGCAACTCATCAAGCATATCATCAAGGCGAGGGATTGGGTGTCTATACTTTACAGTGATTTTATTGATGGCTCTGCAATCCACACACATGCGATAACTCCCATCCTTCTTAGGCACTAGCAACACAGGTACAGCACATGGGCTCATGCTCTCCCTAACATAGCCCTTCTCCATAAGCTCCTCCACTTGCCTTTGTAACTCCTTTGTTTCTTTAGGATTTGTTCTATATGCTGGTCTATTCGGTATTTGTGCTCCAGGTACCAAGTCGATCTGGTGCTCAATCCCTCTGATAGGTGGCAATCCTGGTGGCAACTCATTCGGGAAGACATCTTCATATTCCTATATAAGAGACAACCCAACAGAATGATATCAAGCTCAAACTTCCAATTTCATAGCCAACTTTGCACAAATACCAGCAGTTCACACAATTAACAAAAAATATGCAACAATTTTGGTTCACCACACAAACGAATATATTTTGATCTGAAATTTGGTATACATAGGCATCCCAATACTGACTAACTACTGGTAAAATTTCAGGAGTTTCTGGGTGAGTTTACTAGGTGAACGAAATTTGACTAGGTCTGCCGCAAAATTTTGGTTCGGTAGGCAAACAATGTCACAAAACCCTGAAAATTGACACAAAAGCTACTGAGATGGAGTATAATCAGCCTGCAAAATTTCGGAGCTTTCTGGGTTGGTTTGGTGTGTTAACTCAATTTGATCAGGTTTGCCGCAAATTTTGGTTCGATAGGCAAACAGTGGAATTTTCACATCAGATATGGCATGTGATGTGTCTAGTAATACCCAAAGTTGTTGGTAGATTATCAGGCTCAAATTCAATGTTTAACTCCACAATTCACAATTTCATCACTTATGTCAGCTTGTCAATTTTTTTTTTTCAGCACAACACAACTCAGCTTACAATCCAATCTCCTTTTCTTTTTTTTTCTTTTTTTTTTTTTTTTATACTGATGCAAAGGATAAAAATTGCAGAATCAAATACTGATACCACTCAAGTATTTTGGCAATCCAAATCAAGCTCTACCCACTAGCACACAGGCACATCCCAAGCATTAATTACCCAATTTAACATACTCAGACTTGATATCATATAACTCAAGAGGCAAATAGCTAGTGTCAAAGATAGGTTTCAGCTTGATTAACTCTAATCCTACAGACAAGCACAAAGAAAACAAGATGAACAAGAGATTTAATCTAAGATTAAGCAAAATCCTACACTAAAATTAAGACTACCAAGTTTCAGCCAGCAAGAGTTCAAACAAAAAAAAAAAGAAAAAAATCAGTACCCTAAAATGCAGATTTGATTTGGCTACAAAGAACAAGGCACTAGATGATGAAACTAATAGATATCTAAAGGTCCTACAATGGCTGACTATTATAGTTAACCAAACAGAAAAGAAAAAGAAGTTTTAATGGATAAATACCTTGTTAGATGCCAAGGCTCTGATACCAAAATGATGAGCACTCCTAGGATGCCAAGAAACACAACATCTAAATATTGGAACCAAGATCTTTAATCATCCAAACAAGGCAGAATTTCAGATTGAAAACCCAAGTGTCAATACACAAATAGTAACAAGCTAAAGCATATTGATCATCAAAATAAGACTAGCAAGGGGTTCATGCTGCTAGAATCCAAGTTCTTTCAAGAAACATGGAAGAAACATAGAAGAAACTCAAGCTCCAGCAATGGAGTTCTCTCCCTAATACTCACACTTAAACTAGAAAAATGAAGGCTACCCATACAATCTGAATATCTTGGGTTATATATAGCATCTCTAAAACCCTAAAAGTGTGCCAAAACCCTAAAAGTGTGCCAACATGGCTAAAAAGACAAAAATAAAAGGCTCCTCAATCAGATGGGGCGTTTCCATAGGGGGGGGGGACCATTTGGGACCACTTGCTTTATGGCAGCCCTTTATGTAGTGGGGACCATAAGTTGGCAGCAACACTTTAGGTGGTAGCAGCCTTTTTTTAATGTAGTGGGGACCAACAAAAGGTATCAGCACATGGCAAATCCAAATAAGCATAAGAAGCTCCTCCAATCCACTTGGCCAAATGGTCTTGTGCCAAGTCATGCTGATGTGGCGAAGTCACGCTGATGTGGCGCCACTTGTCAAGTCTCCCATGCCAACTTGTGTGAGAATGATCCACCTAGATTCCAACAATATGCAAGAAAGTCCAACATGGCAATTTTGATCCCCCTTGTGCTCACAATGCTCCAACACCAATGCTTGCAGCTCTCTAGCTCTGGCTCTGGTGATGGGTCCTCTAAATAATGGCATAGGCACTGGTGCTTCTTCATCAGATATTAAGCTTAAATATCCAAGTTTGCCACCAACTTATCACAATTACCAGCAGTTCACAGAATACACCAAGAATTGCATAGATTTAGGATCACCAAGCAAATGAGTGTATTTTGATCTGAAATTGAGTAGGCAAATGCAACCCAATACTGACTAATTGCTGCAAGAATTTCACGCTTTTCTTGACAGACTTACTATGTAAATCAAATATAATCGTGTCTGCCGCAAAATTTTGGTTCCCCACACAAACGATTAAGTTTTGGGCTGAAATTTAATTTGAGAATAGCTCAAATGTGGCACAAATGGCCTGTAAATTTTCAGGAATTTTAGGGCTGATTTGCTTTGTGAACTTAATTTGATCGGGTCTGCCTCAAAATTTTGGTTCAGCAGGCAAACGTTATCAAACAACCCCCAAAATTTACACCCAACGTCTTAAACACACCCAAATAATGCTGGTACAGTTTCAGGCCAAATTGGTAAGTCGAACTCAATGAACCAGATAATCTCTTATGCTTAATATCAAAATGAAGGAAGCAAAATGGATGGCTAGAATAATCGCTTTAGCTTGATTAACCCAAAACCCTAAGACAAACCCAACAAAACAAATTTTTAAACAAACAGGTCTAACTAAACCCCAAGAGCCAAACAGCAAATATGAAGAAGGTAAGAAACACAAAGAATAAAAAAGCAAATAGAGAATCTACCTTGTTTGGACGTCCCTTTGCTCTGATACCAAAACTGATGTGAACCTTCAAGTAATTGGTAACTTGAAAACCCACATTTAAGAATTAAATGAATAATATGGAAAGCACCCAAATCAAGATGTATGAATTTGAATCTTTGAACCAGCACAATCAGATTGTTGTGTAATTCAAAGAAAATATCAGAAATGGGATTCTTGACCTAATTCATATGGAGAATGAATAAACCAAGAATATTATGCACATTAAACCTTGCAAGATAGAATCTCAGCAAGTTAATGAGCTTCACAAGAACAAAGGCAATAGCCAATTTACTCACTAGAGGAGCAGAAACAATCTCTCATTAATATTCAAGTGTGTCCTCCACTCTCTCATTACACTTGTATTTATAGCCTCTTGGCTTCAAAGCTAAAGACAAAAATATCCCTACTTTTGTAACAGCTGTAGGGAGCTTTAAGTCCAAACAAAAATTAATCTATCAAAAGACTAAAAACTCCTTACAAAAAGTAAATTTAATGCAGCAGCAAATAAGGGCATTTAAGTCCAAAAGAGAAGTGGTTATAACAGATGGAATATTCCTTGAAAAAGGTGCCAGCAGATACATGTACATGGATTGGATCTGGTGCATGCATGTCCACAGGTTATTCCATGTAATCTAATGCTCCACATGACACCTGGTCACTTCTAAGCATAATTTTCACCAAATTTAATCCTTTACATTTTTCTTCATGCAATTCCAGCTTATAATCCTTGCACCTTATGATTTCACAAATTAAATTCTGAAGTGATTTAGCTCTAGCCCTAGTAATTGGACCTTGGATGAAATCCTTTGTTGTGGATGTAGCTTGATTCTCATCATAACAAACACAAAGTAAGGGGATTTGGTTAAAGGTGCTATGGTCTTCTTTTTAGAATCCTTAGCTTCTAACCCTAATTCTGCTAGCCTTTTAGTTAGCTCATCAACTATCTCTGAGTTTCCTCCCAATTTAATAGGGGACTTGTCTGTTTCAATAGGTTTAAATAAAACCTTTTTCTCTATTGATGATTTAGAGGTTTCTCCCTTTTCTGGTCTGTATTCTCTTGATTTAAAGGTCTGGAGTTGTGTTTCTACCCTGGTCAATTGTTGACCTATGGTATATAAGCTAAGGTTGGCATAATTACCCTGCTTATCTGATCTAGAGAATGGAGAGCATTCAAATTCTTGGTTGTCTGATACCTTATAAGATATCTTTGTCAATGGTGGATGCACACCTCTCAAGGTTTTTCCTTTGGGAGTTATGAAATTCCTATAGGCAGATTCTAAGGTGACTAAAAATTGTTGATCCTCAAAGTCTGAGAAAGTCTTCCTTTGAATCTCTAATCTAAATTTCATAAAATCTTGAAAATTTTTTATTCCACCTTTGTCCCGGTACCATTTGTATTCCTTTAAAAATTTTTGCTGTTGTTCCAGCTTGAAAGTCATTTGAAACCATTTTTCAAACGGGCTTTCTTCTGTGGTTAGGGCCATAATCCTTTTACCCTTGATATCATTATTTCAGTGCTTTTAAATTGCCTGATCATGATTTTATGCGCTTGCTACACATAATTTCTTTAGTTTTTGTCGTTTCTTTGCCGCCAAAATGATCCTAGTGGCCCGAAAAGCACATGTAATGAGTTCTATTTTGATCAAAAGCAACAACCTTAAGATATCCCAAATAAACTTTTTTCAGCTCCTGCAAACGCGATCTTCAAGTCCGAACCTGACTTTCTATAAAAACACGTTTTGGGGGCTGCTTTAGTGAGCCCCGGTCAAACTTACATAGAGTTTGTTCCAACTTTAGAATGACTTTAGCTGCATCCCAAATGGAGCCCATATTAAATTTCACGTCAAAATTACATCATTTGCCTGGCGAGCCAAAATCTCGCCTCAATTCGCCCCAATTGAACTTCGGTTCCAAATCCATATGAAACCAAGTCCTTTGCTTTGGCTTTCATATCATATCATTATTTCACCGTTTTTAAGTTTTCTAACTCTTCTTTTTTACTATTCACAACGTTTTAGTCTTTTATCGTGTCGTTGCCGCCTAAACGATGTGCGACCTTAGTGCCTTCGATAGCACGCCAATTAACTTTTATTTTCACCAAAAACAATCTTAAAATATCCCAAATAACTTGTTTTAGCTTCCAGAAATGTGATCTTCATGTCCTAACCCAAGCTTTCCTTAAACCGTGTTTTAGGGGTGGTTTTAGTGAATGCTCATCAATCCTGCCCAAAAATAGTTCAAACTATGCAATCGCCACAGCTGTGTCCCAAATGGACTCCATATTAAATTTCACACCAAAATTACATGATTTGCCTTGTGATCTAAGATCTCACCCAAATCAACCTTTGGCTCCAGATCAATATGAAACCTTTTTCATATGTTTCCAAACCCTTTATTTTGCCTTTAATGTAATTATATTAGTGTTTTTAAATTGACTGATTGTTTTTTTGAGTGCTTGCTATTCATGATTTGTTTGGCTTCTGCCATTTTCTTTGCCACTAAAATGATCCTAGTGGCTCGGAAAACACAAGTAATAAGTTTTCCTTCAGTCAAAAGGAGCTTTAAAATATCCCAAATGTCGCCTCTATTCATTCGGATTGAATCTTCGGTTCCAAATCCGCATGAAACCCTGTCAAATCTTGCGAACCCTTTATTTTACCTTTAATATCATTATTTCGCTGTTTTTATGCCGTCTGACTCTTATTTTAAACGCTTCACTTTTCATAACTTCTTTAGTCTTTGCCATTTCATTACCACCAAAAAGATCTGTTTCCTTAGTACCCTCGATAGCATATCAATTAACTTTTATTTTTGTCGTTAAGTAATCCTTAAATATCCCAAAAAACTTGTCTTAGCTTTCTGAATTGTCATCTTCAACCCTGGTTTTCCTTAAAACTTGTTTTCAGAGCTGTTTTAGCTAACTGACAGCGAACCTGCCCATAATTCTTTCGAACTTTACGATCACCTTAGCTGCGTCCCAAATGAACATGATACTAAATTTCAGGCAGAACTTCCATCGGTTGCCCAGCGATCTAAAATCTCGCCTCAATTCGCCCAACTGGAACCTTTAGTTCCAAATCTGTTCGGAACGGTGCAAAATCCTTCCTATTCCTTGATTTTGCCTTTGATATCATTATTTCAGTGCTTTTAAATTGCCTGATCATGATTTTATGCGCTTGCTACACATAATTTCTTAAGTTTTTGTCATTTCTTTGCCGCCAAAATGATCCTAGTGGCCCGAAAATCACATGTAAAGAGTTCTATTTGGGTCAAAAGCAACAACCTTAAGATATCCCAAATAACCTTTTTCAGCTTCTGGAAACGCGATCTTCAAGTCCGAACACGATTTTCTATTAAAACATGTTTTGGGGGCTGCTTTAGTGAGCCCCGGTCAAAGTTACATCGAGTTTGTTCCAACTTTAGAATGACTTTAGCTGCATCCCAAATGGACCCCATATTAAATTTCAAGTCAAAATTACATCATTTGCCTGGCGAGCCAAAATCTCACCTCAATTCGACCCAACTGAACTTCGGTTCCAAATCCGTATGAAACCTTGTCAAATCCTTTACTTTGGCTTTCATATCATTATTTCACCGTTTTTAAGTTTTCTGACTCTTCTTTTTTACTATTCACAACGTGTTAGCCTTTTATCGCGTCGTTGCCGCCTAAACGATGTGCGACCTTAGTGCCTTCGATAGCACGCCAATTAACTTTTATTTTCATCAAAAACAATATAAAAATATCCCAAATAACTTGTTTTAGCTTCCAGAAATGTGATCTTCATGTCCTAACCCAAGCTTTCCTTTAAAATGTGTTTTAGGGACGATTTTAGTGAATGCTTATCAATCCTGCACAAAATTTGTTCGAACTACGCATTCGCCACAGCTGCGTCCCAAATGGACTCCATATTAAATTTCACACCAAAATTACATGATTTGCCTAGTGATCTAAGATCTCACTAGCCTTTGGCTCCAGATCAGTATGAAACCTTTTTCATATGTTTCCAAACCCTTTATTTTGCCTTTATTGTAATTATATTAGTGTTTTTAAATTGACTGATCATTTTTTTGAGTGCTTGCTATTCATGATTTGTTTGGCTTCTGCCATTTTCTTTGCCACTAAAATGATCCTAGTGGCTCGGAAAACACAACTAATGAGTTTTGCTTCAGTCAAAAGTAGCTTTAAAAAGGAAGAAAATGAAGAAGTAGAATCCATTATTGAAACAAACAATGGAACTGTAGCAATATCATTTGCTAGAACTAGGTCCAAAAAGTCGTTTTCAGGAAGAACTGTAGTTTCAGAACCTATCAGACCTAGGACATCCTTATCAGGAATAGACCTAGACAGATTCAGCTCTATTGGAATCCATAGAACTGAGGAACAAATAGCTCAGCCCATATATGGCCCAGAAAGCACAATTGCAAGCCCAATAGAAACAGTAAGCCTTAAAAGGCCAGAAAGCCCAACACCCTCAGATATGGGTTATGAAAGAGAAAGCGTTAGGACCCAGCAACCTAAAAGGATTATGGCCCTAACCACGGAAGAAAGCCCGTTTGAAAAATGGTTTCAAATGACTTTCAAGCTAGAACAACAGCAAAAATTCTTAAAGGAATACAAATGGTACCAGGACAAAGGTGGAATAAAAAATTTTCAAGATTTTATGAAATTTAGATTAGAGATTCAAAGGAAGACTTTCCCAGACTTTGAGGATCAACAATTTTTAGTCACCTTAGAATCTGCCTATAGGAATTTCATAACTCCCAAAGGAAAAACCTTAAGAGGTGTCCATCCCCCGTTAACAGAGATATTTTATAAGGTATCAGAAAACCAAGAATTTGAATGCTCTCCATTCTCTAGATCAGATAAGTAGGGTAATTATGCCAACCTTAGCTTATATACCATAGGTCAACAATTGACCAGGGTAGAAACACAACTCCAGACTTTTCTGAACTGATACCAATAAAGACGCCGGATGCTTCGACGCAAGGATCGCTTTTAAATTTTTCTTTTTAAACAGAAAATTAATACTCCTATAATAACACTTAGACAAATTATACCAACTATTATTTCTAGATGGCTTTTGGATACTCTAGACTCTTTATGATCTTGATTATACTCAAACCTATTCTTATAAACTGGACTCTCAGGATTATAAATACAATACTATTTCAGTAGTACGTGGCGTTGTGACTACAGGTTGCTCTACGTTCCACCAATGAAGGGCTTAAGCGATTAGTAGTTTCCAGCCTATATACCACTTACTTGCTTAGGAGAAGAAGGGTCTTAAAAATTATTATTATTAAGTAATATATCTAAAAATCTAATTATAATATTAAATAAGTTTAACAACCGTTGATGTTCTCTACAATCACACTATTCATTATGCGTTTCCACATGATAATTATACAAATCAATACCGTTCTCAACTAGTGCTTGTCTAAACAGTTCTACTTCACTTCTATTAGTCAAATCAAGGGTACGTAAATAGAATAAAAGACGATTAATATATGTAGACATAAATAGTAAACATGAACAGTTTCTGATGTACAGGATCCCTTTAAGGGCAAGTACAGAGCATACTTAAACAGTAATGATGCTTACAGTACTTTAAATAAAACAAATTATTAAACAGTAACGAATAGTAATACTTACAGAGCTATTCCAACCAGTAGGTTTAATGGAGGATACCGGAATGCTTGCTGAGGGTGGAGGTGAATAGTATACTTTGTAATCAAACTTACCAGAGGGTTGACCAAGCAGATCCACAATGTCACGGGACTTAGCTTCTAGTTCTTTGTTTAATTTTTTAGCTTGATCTATTAAAACATCTATTTCATTACCTACTTTGTTAAGAGAAGATTCAAGAGAGGATGTTGAAGAAAAACTCATATATTTTATTGATATATGAAAATAGTACACTCAAGAACACTTTGAACAAAACAGCAGCAAAGCAGAGAAAACAAATTGAGAGAAAATTTAGAAAGCACTTTATTTTACAACTTATTGCCTAAGATACATTCTTTCCATAACTTCTTTAAGTTCATATGGATTTGTTTTTTCTTCTATTTTTCTTTCTAAAGGACTTTTATCCTTGACTAGGTTTAAATATTCTTCTAATTTTTCTCTTTTTTCTCCTTGATCTTCTATCTTATCTATAAGATCTAACATCAAGTTTTGTTCTTTTGTTAAGACACATAAACCATTTAAGGTACAGAGTGCTTTGTAATGATCACATTTTCCATCACAGATTTGTTCTTGTTCTTGCTCAGTAGAGGATTCCTCAGAAGTATAATCTAAGACATTGACTTCTAAGTCTTCTTCTGGTTCTGACTCATTTAAGAGAATTTTAATTAATGAATCTTTAAGATTATCATTAATTTCTAAGGCTTGAATTTGTTGTTTGACTTTACACTTATTAGCGTAATGACCAGTTTTTCCACATTTGTAACAGACTACATTGGTCTCTTTTGTTACTTTTTTCTTCCTTTTAGAAGATGTTCCAGGTTTACTTTTAACAGGTTTTTTATACCGTTTTTCCTGTCGAGGGTAAAAGGTTTTATGTTTTTTAAACTTTCTCTTACTCTCTCTCCCCAGTTTTTAAACTTTTCCTTTATGAGGGAAAGTTACTGGTGGTAAACCGTACTGTTCACAGAAATCACCGAGTATTCTTTTACCCGTGATTCGTTCTTTGTGTAATTGGCGCTGAAGTCTTAGTTCATTGCATAGTGTTAACCCTGCAGTAACTATTTCTGACGCTAATTCACCAAAGGTATACTGATTATAGGGTAAGGTTCCATCATGTTTGTCTCTGATTTGTTTTTTGACTCGTTCAGCAAATAACGAGGGTAATCCAGAATGAAATTTTTCTTTCCAGAAATCGTATTGATTGTCTTCCCTAATAAAAATAAGGGAAAAGAAGGTATCTTTACACCATTTGAAATGAGATAGATCGCGACATCTTAGGTTCATTAGTTATTCTTGGGATCTATCTAGGTACATACTCATAGTGCCTACAAAGTGTAATCCTATTGTACACAATAAGGTGTATACACAGTCTGGTACTTGAGTTTGACCTGTTGCTGATTGTTCTGTTTTAACAGCATCATAGATTTGTCTTTTAAGCCCAAAGGGCATTACGTTCCATTCGTAATGTCCAAATAGTACAGTAAAGGCAGTTTTATACCTGTCTTCTTCAGCTATCTGGATTTGCCAGTATCCAGACTTCATATCGAACTTTGAAAAGATTTGGGCCTCAAAGAGTCTATTTAACAGATCTCTTTTATTAGGCAATGGATATCTGATCCATCTAAGGGCCTGATTTAAAGGCTTATAGTTGATTACTAGTCTTGGTACTCCTCTTTCTAGTTCAGCAGCATTTTCAACATAAAACGCTGGACAACTCCATGGGCTTTGACTTTTTCTAATTAGCCCTTTTGACTCGAGGTCAGCAATTTCATTTTTACAGATCTCCAAATGTCTTGGACCCATGGCAATGGGCCGGGCTTTTGTAGGAATATCCTTTTCATTAAAACTGGGCTCATATGGTAAATTAACCACATGACTTTTTCTAGCCCAAAAGGCATTGGGGATTTCTGCACAGATGCTATTAGTCATCTCATGCTGAAGTTGTTTTATTTTTTCTTGAATTAAAGGTTCATTAACCTTTTCTGTTATTGTTTTGTAATATATTTCTCTTTTAAGAGAATAAATAAAATTTTCTTTGTTTTTGATGTTACTTTTAAGCACATCAATTTCTCTTTCAATGGGCAAAGAAATAAATTCAAAAATAATCTCTTTCCCATCTATTTCTGTTGTTATTCCCTTTTCAGTAATTGACTTAATTGGGTATAACATGTGAAGATATGGGTTTCCTAGGATTACTGGATGAGACAATCCTTTAACCATTATAAATGGTATTTCGAAACATATTCCTTAATTACAAACCACCGTATTAGACAGTTTGTATTTTATGTCCATTTTAGAACTATCTGCTGTATGCAATTCTTCTATCATTTTAGAGAAGTATTTTGAGGGTACTAAACCATCATCTATACAGCATAAATCTGCTCCTGAATCAATTAATGCTATGGTACTAAATAAGTACTCCTTTTGAACAATGATTGTGACTTTAGTATGCCATTTATGAGTGATTACTCTATCTATACGATTGACATACTGAAGACTGTTTATTTCCACTGGTTCTTGTTCTTCCTTTTCTTCTGTTGTTTCCACTATTAAGGGAAATTCTTGTCTTGACTGCCCAAACACCTAAAACACTTCACGTCTCTATTTCGGGTAGTAGTTGCAACCTCCTTTCCTTTACTTTCTACAAATTTCTTATCCGCCTTCTTTTCCTTATCCTTATCCTCATTTTTCTTATAGTTGCTAAAAGCCTTTTCCCTATCCTCCTTCTTCCAGTTAGACTTCCAAGATGAAGAAGTACCTGCATTTCCTCCAAATTTTGACTTGCTTTTAAGTTGCCTTTCTACCTTCATAGCCATGTGGACCATATCCTCCAGCTCAACATAGTGATGTAACTCAACAATATGAGCAATCTCCTTGTTTAGCCCATTCAAGAATCTAGCCATGGTGGCTTCTCTATCCTCCTCCACATTTGCTCTAATCATAGCAATTTCCATTTCTTTATGATAATCTTCAACACTTTTAGAACCTTGAGTCAATTTTTGTAACCTCTGATGTAGCTCTCTATAGTAATGACTAGGAAAAAATATCTTCCTCATTATAGTTTTCATCTCACCCCAGGTTGCAATTGATTGCTCATAATTTCTCCTTCTACTAATCAACACTTGATCCCACCATACCAAAGCATAATCAGTAAATTCTACTGCTGCTCACTTTACTTTCTTTTCCTATGAATAGTGATGACAATCAAACACAGCTTCTACCTTCCTTTCCCATTCAAGATACACATCCGGATCATTTTTCCCTTGGAAAGAAGGGATGCTCATTTTAATACTTTTGATATTGTCATCTACCCTATTCCTCTCTCTTTCCTCTCTTCTTATCCTCCTATCCCCATTCCTCCTATCTTCAGCTCTTCTCTCATATCTACCCCTCCTAGGTCTTTCAACCTCAAAATCATAGTTATCAACCTCAACTTCATCAGATTCAACTACTGGAGGTACAAGATCCCTCCTATTTGGCCTTCTCTCATTTTGCCTATCTCTTTGCTCCAATCTTTCCAACCTATCTATGATTTCATTGCACACAACATTCATTCTTTCAAATTGTTGTCTGACAGCCTGCATGTAGAATGGATTTTCACCTTCCCCCTCACTACCATCACCCCTTCTAGACATGTTTTCAGACCTGCAAGAAAATGGTTAGTGTAAAGAAAACACCTCACTCACTCCCTTACGTGTTTACACTCAACAGAGGACACTGCGCTCGTGTTTAACTCAACAAGGCTTTTTCCCTCTTATGAACTCACCACTCTGTGCCTTTTACCTCTCTTGGCTATGTCCACAAGTTCTTATCAAACTCAAGTAACTCAAACCAAGACTGTACCCACAAAAATTTAACACACAATAAAATTCTTGAACGTGACGGATCAAAACGAGTAATCAAGAAAACAATAATGTGATTCAAGAAGTCAAGAAAAGAAAAGCTCAAGTATGGAAATGTAATGCAATAGGAATCAAGAAAGAAGACACCAAAATAAAAGAGTAGTAAGCTGGAAAAGAGACAACCTAAAGTAGAGATATTAAGCTTAAATATCCAAGTTTGCCACCAACTTATCACAATTACCAGCAGTTCACACAATACACCAAGAATTGCATAGATTTAGGATCACCAAGCAAATGAGTGTATTTTGATCTGAAATTGAGTAGGCAAATGCAACCCAATACTGACTAATTGCTGCAAGAATTTCACGCTTTTCTTGACAGACTTACTATGTAAATCAAATATAATCGTGTCTGCCGCAAAATTTTGGTTCCCCACACAAACGATTAAATTTTGAGCTGAAATTTAATTTGAGAATAGCTCAAATGTGGCACAAATGGCCTGTAAATTTTCAGGAATTTTAGGGCTGATTTGCTTTGTGAACTTAATTTGATCGGGTCTGCCGCAAAATTTTGGTTCAGCAGGCAAACGTTATCAAACAACCCCCAAAATTTACACCCAACGTCTTAAACACACCCAAATAATGCTGGTACAGTTTCAGGCCAAATTGGTAAGTCGAACTCAATGAACCAGATAATCTCTTATGCTTAATATCAAAATGAAGGAAGCAAAATGGATGGCTAGAATAATCGCTTTAGCTTGATTAACCCAAAACCCTAAGACAAACCCAACAAAACAAATTTTTAAACAAACAGGTCCAACTAAACCCCAAGAGCCAAACAGCAAATATGAAGAAGGTAAGAAACACAAAGAATAAAAAAGCAAATAGAGAATCTACCATGTTTGGACGTCCCTTTGCTCTGATACCAAAACTGATGTGAACCTTCAAGTAATTGGTAACTTGAAAACCCACATTCAAGAATTAAATGAACAATATGGAAAGCACCCAAATCAAGATGTATGAATTTGAATCTTTGAACCAGCACAATCAGATTGTTGTGTAATTCAAAGAAAATATCAGAAATGGGATTCTTGACCTAATTCATATGGAGAATGAATAAACCAAGAATATTATGCACATTAAACCTTGCAAGATAGAATCTCAGCAAGTTAATGAGCTTCACAAGAACAAAGGCAACAGCCAATTTACTCACTAGAGGAGCAGAAACAATCTCTCATTAATATTCAAGTGTGTCCTCCACTCTCTCATTACACTTGTATTTATAGCCTCTTGGCTTCAAAGCTAAAGACAAAAATATCCCTACTTTTGTAACAGCTGTAGGGAGCTTTAAGTCCAAACAAAAATTAATCTATCAAAAGACTAAAAACTCCTTACAAAAAGTAAATTTAATGCAGCAGCAAATAAGGGCATTTAAGTCCAAAAGAGAAGTGGTTATAACAGATGGAATATTCCTTGAAAAAGGTGCCAGCAGATACATGTACATTGGTTGGATCTGGTGCATGCATGTTCACATGTAATCTAATGCTCCATATGACACCTGGTCACTTCTAAGCACAATTTTCACCAAATTTAATCCTTTACATTTTTCCATGTAATCTGCTGCTGTATTAAATTTACTTTTTGTAAGGAGTTTTTAGTCTTTTGATAGATTAATTTTTGTTTGGACTTAAAGCTCCTTACAGCTGTTACTAAAGTAGGGATATTTTTGTCTTTAGCTTTGAAGCCAAGAGGCTATAAATACAAGTGTAATGAGAGAGTGGAGGACACACTTGAATATTAATGAGAGATTGTTTCTGCTCCTCTAGTGAGTAAATTGGCTGTTGCCTTTGTTCTTGTGAAGCTCATTAACTTGCTGAGATTCTATCTTGCAAGGTTTAATGTGCATAATATTCTTGGTTTATTCATTCTCCATATGAATTAGGTCAAGAATCCCATTTCTGATATTTTCTTTGAATTACACAACAATCTGATTGTGCTGGTTCAAAGATTCAAATTCATACATCTTGATTTGGTGCTTTCCATATTGTTCATTTAATTCTTGAATGTGGGTTTTCAAGTTACCAATTACTTGAAGGTTCACATCAGTTTTGGTATCAGAGCAAAGGGACGTCCAAACAAGGTAGATTCTCTATTTGCTTTTTATTCTTTGTGTTTCTTACCTTCTTCATATTTGCTGTTTGGCTCTTGGGGTTTAGTTGGACATGTTTGTTTAAAAATTTGTTTTGTTGGGTTTGTCTTAGGGTTTTGGGCTAATCAAGCTAAAGCGATTATTCTAGCCATCCATTTTGCTTCTTTCATTTTCATATTAAGCATGAGAGATTATCTGGTTCATTGAGTTCGACTTACCAATTTGGCCTGAAACTGTACCAGCATTATTTGGGTGTGTTTAAGACGTTGGGTGTAAATTTTGGGGGTTGTTTGATATCGTTTGCCTGCTGAACCAAAATTTTGCGGCAGACTCAATCAAATTATGTTCACATAGCAAATAGATCCAGAAATTCCTGAAAATTTACAATTTGTTTATACCCCATATCAGTAGTTCCCATATTAAATTTCAGCTTAAAATTCAACCATTTGCATGGGGAACCAAAATTTTGCGGCAGAATTGATCAAAATAAGTTCACATAGCTAATATACCCAGAAATTTCTGAAAATTTACCGGGGGTTTACACCCCATATCAGTAGTTTCCAAATTAAATTTCAGCTTAAAATTCATCCATTTGTGTGGGGAACCAAAATTTTGCGGTAGACCTGATCAAATTAAGTTTACATAGCAAATCAGCCCCGAAATTCCTGAAAATTTACAGGCCATTTGTGCCACATTTGAGCTATTCTCAAATTAAATTTCAGCTCAAAATTTAATCGTTTGTGTGGGGAACCAAAATTTTGCGGCAGACACAATTATATTTGATTTACATAGTAAGTCTGTCAAGAAAAGGCTGAAATTCTTGCAGCAATTAGTCAGTATTGGGTTGCATTTGCCTACTCAGTTTCAGATCAAAATACACTCATTTGCTTGGTGATCCTAAATTTATGCAATTCTTGGTGTATTGTGTGAACTGCTGGTAATTGTGATATGTTGGTGGCAAATTTGGATATTTAAGCTTAATATCTCTACTTTAGGTTGTCTCTTTTCCAGCTTACTACTCTTTTATTTTGGTGTCTTCTTTCTTGATTCCTATTGCATTACATTTCCATACTTGATCTTTTTTTTTCTTGACTTCTTGAATCACATTATTGTTTTCTTGATTATTCGTTATGATCCGTCACGTTCAAGAATTTTATTATGTGTTAAATTTTTGTGGGTACAGTCTTGGTTTGAGTTACTTGAGTTTGATAAGAACTTGTGGACATAGGCAAGAGAGGTAAAAGGCACAGAGTGGTGAGTTCATAAGAGGGAAAAAGCCTTGTTGAGTTAAACACGAGTGGAGTGTCCTCTGTTGAGTGTAAACACGTAAGGGAGTGAGTGAGGTGTTTTCTTTACACCAACCATTTTCTTGCAGGTCTGAAAACATGTCTAGAAGGGGTGATGGTAGTGAGGGGGAAGGTGAAAATCCATTCTACATGCAGGCTGTCAGACAACAATTTGAAAGAATGAATATTGTGTGCAATGAAATCATAGATAGGTTGGAAAGATTGGAGCAAAGAGATAGGCAAAATGAGAGAAGGCCAAATAGGAGGGATCTTGTACCTCCAGTAGTTGAATCTGATGAAGTTGAGGTTGATAACTATGATTTTGAGGTTGAAAGACCTAGGAGGGGTAGATATGAGAGAAGAGCTGAAGATAGGAGGATAAGAAGAGAGGAAAGAGAGAGGAATAGGGTAGATGACAATATCAAAAGTATTAAAATAAGCATCCCTTCTTTCCAAGGGAAAAATGATCCGGATGTGTATCTTGAATGGGAAAGCAAGGTAGAAGCTGTGTTTGATTGTCATCACTATTCAGAGGAAAAGAAAGTAAAGTTAGCAGCAGTAGAATTTACTGATTATGCTTTGGTATGGTGGGATCAAGTGTTGATTAGTAGAAGGAGAAATTATGAGCAATCAATTACAACCTGGGGTGAGATGAAAACTATAATGAGGAAGAGATTTGTTCCTAGTCATTACTATAGAGAGCTACATCAGAGGTTACAAAGATTGACTCAAGGTTCTAAAAGTGTTGAAGATTATCATAAAGAAATGGAAATTGCTATGATTAGAGCAAATGTGGAGGAGGATAGAGAAGCCACCATGGCTAGATTCTTGAATGGGCTAAACAAGGAGATTGCTCATATTGTTGAGTTACATCACTATGTTGAGTTGGAGGATATGGTCCACATGGCTATGAAGGTAGAAAGGCAACTTAAAAGAAAGTCAAAATTTGGAGGAAATGCAGGTACTTCTTCATCTTGGAAGTCTAACTGGAAGAAGGAGGAAAAGGCTTTTAGCAACTATAAGAAAAATGAGGATAAGGATAAGGAAAAGAAGGTGGAGAAGAAATTTGTAGAAAGTAAAGGAAAGGAGGTTGCAACTACTACCCAAAATAGAGATGTGAAGTGTTTTAGGTGTTTGGGCAGTGGACACATAGCTTCTCAATGCCCTAACAAGAGAGTCATGGTCATGAGAGAAAATGGTGAGATAGAAACAGAGGAGGAAATTGTGAGTGATTCCACATCTTCAGGGGAGGAGGATGCAGAGGTAGAATATGCTGCTGAAGAAAGTGCTCTAGTAATTATGAGAGCATTAAATACTCAAGTAAAGGAGGATGTTGGTGATGAATTGCAAAGAGAAACAATTTTTCATACAAGGTGTCTTATCCAAGACAAAGCTTGTAGTGTCATCATTGATGGGGGGAAGTTGTGCCAATGTTGCTAGTACTATTTTGGTGCAGAGACTAAGGTTGAGGACTTCAAAACACCCTAGACCCTATAAATTGCAGTGGTTGAATGAATGTGGTGAGGTGAAAGTAACAAACGAGTACTGATTTCCTTTGCAATAGGAAAGTATCAAGATGAGGCTATGTGTGACGTGGTTCCAATGCAAGCTGGCCATTTATTACTTGGCCGACCATGGCAATTTGATAGAAAGGTGATCCATGATGGGTATAAAAATAGGTATTCTTTTGAAATGAATGGAAGGAAAATCATTTTGGCACCTATGACACCAAAACAGATTTATGACGACCAAACAAGGCTTAAGCAAGCAATGGGTGAGGAAAAATCAAGAGTGGCCGAAAAGAGAGCAGAGAAGAAAAAAAGGAGTGAAAAGAAATTGAGTGAAAATGTTGTGAGTGAGCAAGACAAGGGTGGTTGTGAGGAAAGAAAAGAAAGTAAAGAAAACATTCCAAGAGTGCTTGAAAAAGGTGAATCTTCGGCGCAAAAGGAGAGCTGTGCGGAAAGAGGGGATAGAAAATTAAGCTTGTATGCTAAAGGAAGAGATGTGAGGAATGCCATGTTTGCCAACAAGCAAATGTTATTAATTGTGTTTAAGGACTCTTGTTTATCCACATCTAACCTTGACCCCAATTTGCCTAGTGTTGTTGTCTCCCTTTTGCAGGAATATGAGGATGTACTACCTGAGGAGATGCCAGCTGGACTACCACCTATTCGAGGGATTGAGCACCAGATTGATTTTGTACCTGGAGCAGTTATTCCCAACCGTCCAGCCTATAGAAGTAACCCTAAAGAAACCAAAGAATTACAAAGGCAAGTTGAGGAATTGCTAGCTAAGGGATATGTGAGAGAAAGTATGAGCCCTTGTGCTGTACCCGTCCTTTTGGTACCAAAGAAAGATGGTACATGGCGCATGTGTGTGGATTGTTGGGCGGTCAACAAAATCACTGTAAAGTATCGCCATCCTATACCTAGATTGGATGATATGTTGGATGAACTTTGTGGTGCTTGTATTTTTACCAAAATTGACTTGAAAAGCGGATATCATCAAGATCGCATGAAAGTAGGTGATGAATGGAAGACTGCATTAAAAACAAAACATGGACTATATGAGTGGTTAGTGATGCCTTTTGGGCTAACTAATGCTTCTAGCACTTTTATGAGATTGATGAATCATGTGTTGCGTGCTTTTATTGGAAAATTTGTTGTTGTTTATTTTGATGATATATTGGTTTACAGTAGAGGCATGAATGAACATATGCATCATTTAAGGGCTGTATTCGATGTGTTAAGAAAGGAAAAATTATATGCTAACTTGAAGAAATGTTCATTTTGCATGGAAAAGGTTGTCTTTTTAGGATTTGTCATTAGTGCTAATGGTGTTGAAGTTGATGATGAAAAAATTAGAGCTATTAGAGACTGGCCCATTCCAAAGACTGCATCTGAAGTACGTAGTTTTCATGGACTAGCTAGTTTCTATAGAAGATTTATTAAGAATTTCAGTACCATTGCAGCACCATTGAATGATCTTGTCAAAAAGAATGTTAATTTTGTTTGGGAACAGAAACAAGATGATGTTTTTCACAAAATTAAAGAGATGCTATGTTCCGCTCCTGTGTTGGCTTTACCTGATTTTTCTAAAACTTTTGAGATTGAGTGTGACGCCGTTTTAATGCAAGAAAAGAGACCAATAGCATACTTTAGTGAGAAGCTTAATGGAGCAGCTTTAAACTATTCTACATATGACAAGGAGTTGTATGGATTGGTACGTGCCTTGGAAACATGGCAACATTACCTTTGACCAAAGCAATTTGTCATCCACACAGATCACGAGTCATTAAAGCATATCAAGGGGCAAAATAAGTTGAGTAGGCGTCATGCAAAATGGGTTGAGTTCCTTGAGACCTTCCCATATGTGATTCAATACAAACATGGGAAAGAAAATGTGGTGGCTGATGCCTTATCTCGAAGGTATAACCTTCTTGCCCTTCTTGATGCAAAGTTATTAGGATTCGAATATGTGAAAGAATTATATGCTGAAGATGATGACTTTGCTAGAGTGTATGCAGCTTGTGAAAAGAATGCTTTTGAGAAGTTTTATAGGCATGATGGATATTTGTTTAGAGAAAATAGATTGCTTCCTATGACACCAGCTCAAGTGCATGAAGATCAAATAAGGATTCTTAGATCCATTGAAGAAAAGAAAGAAACTTGGAGAGAAAAACTTAGAGAGGAGCTGGATGAGAGTGAAAAGAAAGAGAAGAGAGAAGAAAAAGAGAGAAAAAGAGAAATAAAAGAAAAGAAAATGAGAGCAAATGAGAAAAAGGAAAGCTCGGGGCAAAAGGAGAGTGGAGAGAAGAGAATGAGTTTGTATGTGAAGGAAAGAGAAGTTAGAGAGGCTTTACATTCAGGAAGACCTCTTTGTATACTTATGTACAAGGAGGTTAATTTATGTGTTTCTGACCTTGATTCACATTTGCCTAGTGATGCTTTGTCTCTTATACAGGAATATGAAGATGTCTTCCCCAATGAGTTGCCACCAGGATTGCCACCTATCAGAGGGATTGAGCACCAGATCGACTTGGTACCTGGAGCACAAATATCGTATAGACCATCATACAGTACAAATACTTAAGAAACAAAGTATTTACAAAGTCAAGTTGATGAGCTTATGTAGATGGGCTATGTTAGGGAGAGCATGAGACCATGTGCTGTACCTGTGTTGCTAGTGCCAAGAAGGATGGGAGTTATCGCATGTGTGTGGATTGCAGAGCCATCAATAAAATCATCAGTAAAGTATGGACACCTAATCCTTCGCCTTGATGATATGCTTGATGAGTTGTATGGTGCATGTGTGTTTTCTAAGATAGATTTGAAAAGTGGTTACCACCAAATAAGAATGAAAATTGGTGATGAGTGGAAAACTGCTTTCAAAACTAAATATGGGTTGTATGAATGGATGGTGATGCCATTTGGGCTCACAAATGCTCCTAGCACTTTTATGCGTTTGATGAATCATGTGTTGAGGAATTTCATTGGAAAATTTGTTGTGGTGTATTTTGATGACATTTTGATTTACAGCAGTAACATAGACGAGCATTTGCATCACTTGAGACTTGTTTTTGATGTGTTGAGAAATGAGAAATTGTATGCGAATGCGAAAAAGTGTTCATTTTGCTTGGATAAGGTTGTTTTTCTTGGTTTTGTTGTAAGTAGTAAAGGTGTACAGGTTGATGAAGAGAAAATCAAAGCCATTAGAGATTGGCCAATTCCTAAGAATGTGTTTGAGGTTAGGAGTTTCCATGGATTGGCTAGTTTCTATAGGCGATTTGTGCCTAATTTTAGTACAATTGCTGCTCCTTTGAATGAATTGGTGAAAAAGAATGTTGCATTTCAGTGGAAAAAGAAACATGAACATGCATTTTCTGAACTTAAAGATAGATTGTGTTCTGCACCCTTGTTGAGTTTGCCAAATTTTGATAAGACTTTTGAAATTGAATGTGACGCAAGTGGTGTAGGAATTGGTGCGGTTCTCATGCAAGAGAAACGACCAATAGCATATTTTAGTGAGAAATTGGATGGAGCTGCCTTGAATTACTCTACTTATGATAAGGAGATGTATGCATTAGTTAGGGCCTTGGAAACTTGGCAACATTATTTGTGGCCTAAAGAGTTTGTCATACATTCGGATCATGAATCATTGAAGCATATTAAGAGTCAAAATAAGTTGAGTAGAAGGCATGCTAAATGGATTGAATTTTTAGAGTCATTTCCATATGTGATTAAATACAAGCAAGGAAAAGAGAATGTTGTAGCTGATGCACTTTCTAGGAGACATGCACTTTTGTCTACACTTGATGCTAAATTGCTTGGTTTTGAGTTCATGAAAGAATTGTATGTTGATGATGCTGATTTTTGTAATGTATATGCTGCTTGTGAGAAAAGTGCATTTCAGAAATTTTATAGGCATGATGGATACTTGTTTAAGGAGAATAAATTGTGTGTGCCTAAATGCTCTATGCGGGACTTGCTTGTTTTGGAGTCACATAGTGGTGGTTTGATGGGACATTTTGGTGTTGCTAAGACTTTAAACATATTGCAAGAACACTTCTTTTGGCCACATATGAGGAAAGATGTTGATCGAATGTGTTCTAGGTGTGTTGAATGTAGGAAAGCAAAGTCTAGAGTAATGCCAAATGGTCTTTACACACCCTTGCCTGTTCCTAAGGAACCTTGGACTGATATTTCTATGGATTTTATTTTGGGTTTGCCTAGGTCTAGGAGAGGTCATGATTCTATATTTGTGGTTGTTGATAGATTTTCTAAGATGGCACACTTCATACCGTGTCACAAAACAGATGATGCCACATACATAGCCAATTTGTTCTTTAAGGAGATAGTCAGGTTACATGGTATACCTAGGACTATAGTGAGTGATAGAGATGTTAAGTTCCTAAGTCACTTTTGGAGGGTGTTGTGGGGTAAGTTAGGTACTAAACTGTTATTCTCAACTACTTGTCATCCCCAGACTGATGGACAAACAGAAGTAGTGAATAGAAGCTTAACTACTTTATTGCGTGTGATGGTTAAACAAAATTTGAAATCTTGGGAAGATTGCATTCCTTTTGTTGAGTTTGCTTATAACAGAGTAGTGCATTCTTCTACCGGATTTTCACCATTTCAGATTGTGTATGGATTTAATCCATTGACACCATTAGACTTGTTGCCTTTACCTGTTGATCATATTAATAGTCTTAAGAAAGCAGATTTGGTTAGGAAATTGCATGAGCAAGCTAGGTTACAAATTGAAAAGAAAAATGCACAATATGCTACTCATGCTAATAAAGGCCGAAAGCCTCTTGTGTTTGAACCAGGTGACTTTGTTTGGGTGCATTTAAGGAAAGAGCGGTTTCCAAACCTAAGAAAGTCGAAATTACAGCCAAGGTGTGATGGTCCATTCAAAGTGCTAGAAAGGATCAACAACAATGCATACAAGATTGATTTACCTGGTGAGTATGGTGTTAGCAATTCTTTTAACATTACTGATCTTTCCCCTTGCATTGATGCAGGACCAAATTTGAGGACGAATTCTTTCAAAGGAGGAGGGGATGATGAAGAAGCACCAGTGCCTATGCCATTATTTAGAGGACCCATCACCAGAGCCAGAGCTAGGGAGCTGCAAGCATTGGTGTTGGAGCATTGTGAGCACAAGGGGGATCAAAATTGCCATGTTGGACTTTCTTGCATATTGTTGGAATCTAGGTGGATTGTTCTCACACAAGTTGGCATGGGAGAGTTGACAAGTGGCGCCACATCAGCGTGACTTCGCCACTTCAGCATGACTTGGCACAAGACCATTCGGCCAAGTGGATTGGAGGAGCTTCTTATGCTTATTTGGATTTGCCATGTGCTGACACCTTTTATTGGTCCCCACTACATTAAAAAGAGGCTGCTACCACCTAAAGTATTGCTGCCACCTTATGGTCCCCACTACATAAAGGGCTGCCATAAAGCAAGTGGTCCCAAATGGTCCCCCCCCCCCTATGGAAACGCCCCATCTGATTGAGGAGCCTTGTATTTTTGTCTTTTTAGCCATGTTGGCACACTTTTGGGACTACTTGCTTTATGGCAGCCCTTTATGTAGTGGGGACCATAAGGTGGCAGCAATACTTTAGGTGGTAGCAGCCTCTTTTTAATGTAGTGGGGACCAATAAAAGGTGTCAGCACATGGCAAATCCAAATAAGCATAAGAAGCTCCTCCAATCCACTTGGCCGAATGGTCTTGTGCCAAGTCATGCTGAAGTGGCGAAGTCACGCTGATGTGGCGCCACTTGTCAACTCTCCCATGCCAACTTGTGTGAGAACAATCCACCTAGATTCCAACAATATGCGAGAAAGTCCAACATGGCAATTTTGATCCCCCTTGTGCTCACAATGCTCCAACACCAATGCTTGCAGCTCCCTAGCTCTGGCTCTGGTGATGGGTCCTCTAAATAATGGCATAGGCACTGGTGCTTCTTCATCACAAGATATTCAGATTGTATTGGCAGCCTTCATTTTTTCTAGTTTAAGTGTGAGCATTAGGGAGACAACTCCATTGCTGGAGCTTGAGTTAGTTCTATGTTTCTTCCATGTTTCTTGAAAGAACTTGGATTCTAGCAGCATGAACCCCTTGCTAGTCTTATTTTGATGATCAATATGCTTTAGCTTGTTACTGTTTGTGTATTGACACTTGGGTTTTCAATCTGAAATTCTGCCTTGTTTGGATGATTAAAGATCTTGGTTCAAATATTTAGATGTTGTGTTTCTTGGCATCCTAGGAGTGCCCATCACCTTGCCACTCACCACAAATCCTAAGAAAATAACTTTGTCCATACAGAAAGTGCATTTCTTAAGATTGGCATACAAGTGCTCTTTTCTAAACCCCTCAAAGACTTGTCTCAAGTGCAGCAAATGATCATGCATATTTTGGCTATATACTAGGATATCATCAAAATACACTAAAACAAATTTTCCTAGGAAAGCACGCAACACATGGTTCATAAGCCTCATAAATGTACTAGGTGCATTGGTCAAGCCAAATGGCATGACTAACCATTCATATAGTCCATATTGAGTCTTAAAGGCAGTTTTCCATTCATCTCCTAATTTCATGCGAATTTGGTGATAACCACTCTTTAAGTCAATTTTAGAAAATATGCATGCACCATGCAACTCATCAAGCATATCATCAAGTCTAGGTATGGGATGTCTATACTTTATAGTGATTTTGTTGATTGCTCTACAATCCACACACATGCGCATGCTCCCATCTTTTTTTGGCACCAAAAGAACAGGTACAGCACATGGGCTCATGCTCTCCCTAACATGGCCTTTTGCTAGAAGCTCCTCCACTTGTCTTTGAAGTTCCTTAGCCTCTTCTGGATTGGTTCTATAGGCTGGCCTATTTGGGATTACAGCTCCAGGAAAAAAATCTATTTGGTGCTCTATGCCTCTAATGGGTGGTAGCCCATTAGGTATTTCTTTAGGGAAGACATCCTCAAACTCATGCAACAAGGGCAAAGCACAACTAGGAATGGATGGGTCAAGGTTAGAGACATTGGTGTAAGCTCTCTTACAAATTAGCAAAGCCATTGGCATACTAGAAAAATATGCAGTCCTCACATCCTTGGCTTTTGCTAGCAAACTGACTTTATTCTCTCCACTCTTCTCACAACTCTCCTTTTGCCCCGAGCCCTTTTTTTTTGGTTTCACTCTTCTCTTTTTCTTCCTCATTTTTCTCTCTTACTTTTTCCTCTCTTTCTTTTCTTTCTTTCTCTTTTCGCACTCTTAGCTCGGCCTCTCTTTGTTGTTGCTCATTCATGGTCTGTTTTATCCTTAATTGATCTTCAAAAGCTTGTGCGGGTGATAATGCTGCTAAAGTAACCCTTCGTCCATCATGATCAAAGGAGTACTACCTTCCTATCATATTGCCATGGTCTCCCTAGCAAAATATGTCCAGCATGCATTGGCACCACATCACACAACACCTCATCCTTATACCTTCCAATAGAAAAAGCCAACATCACTTGCTTGTTCACCTTAATTTCCCCACATTCATTCAGCCATTGCAACTTGTATGGTCTAGGATGTGCCAAGCTTCGCAACCATGAGTGTGCTGGCAACATTCACACAACTACCACTATCTACAATCATGCTACAAGTTTTACCATTCACCAAGCATCTAGTGTGGAAAATATTTTCCCTTTGTAGTGCATCTCCCTTTTCTTCCTTTGCATGTGCACTTAGTGCATGCCTAACCACCAGAATATTACCTCCCACGGCATGCTCTACATCACTAGCTTCCTCCAAAGGAGGCATACTCTCACTAGCATCATCATCATCAATATCATCATCTTCTGATTCGATCTCCCCATTCTGCCTCATCACCATCACCCTCTTGTTAGGACATTGAGATGCATAATGTCCCTTCCCTAGGCACCTAAAACATTGGATATCCCTAGTTCTTCCACTAGAGGTATTCTGTCCCTTGCCTTTCTCAGCCACACTGGGCTTTTCTCCACCCCTAGTCTCCTCTTTCTTTTCCTTAGAAACAGCCTTGGAATCATAAGTTTCAACCTTCTTCCAATTCGGTTTCCATGAAGCATTGTTGCTCGAATTCATACCTACACCCATCTTGAATGCTTTCTTCTTCTTTAGTTGTTTTTCTATCTTGATTGCCACATTTAACATGTCATCAAGCTCTACATAGTGTTGTAGCTCCACTATGTTGGCAATATCAAGATTCAGCCCCTTTAGGAACCTAGCCATAGTGGCTTCCCTATCCTCCTCTACATTGGCTCTTATCATAGCCATCTCCATCTCCTTGAAATATTCTTCCACACTTTTGTTTCCTTGCACCAGCCATTGCAACCTTTGGTGCAACTCTCTATAGTAATGTTGAGGTACAAATCTGTCCCTCATGATTTGCTTCATCTCATCCCAAGTTTCAACACCCCTCATCCCATTTCTCCTTCTTTTAGTGAGCAATTGATCCCACCAAACTATGGCATAATCTGTAAACTCAACTACTGCAAGCTTCACCTTCTTTTCCTCACTATAATTGTGACAATAAAAAATGAGATCCACCTTCCTCTCCTACTCCAAATATGCATCCGAATTGGCTTTTCCTTGGAATGGTGGAATTTTCATTTTGATTCCACTAATGTTACCATCCACTCTCCCTCTCCCTCTTGCTTCCTCCATATTACCTCTTCTCAAGTTTCTGCCTCCACCTCTTCCACCCCTATTACCTCTCATCCCTCTCGGTCTATAGTGGTCATCATGTGGAGCAGAGTGCTGGTCATCCTCTTCATCAGAATCATCATCATTTTCATCCCCCCAATCATCTGTAGGTGGTGCATTGTTCACTCTAGATCCCCTAGCCCTATTCTGCCCCTCATTTGTGTTTTGTCTACCACTCCCACTATTCTGCTCATTTCTTTCAATTCGGTCAGCTAGGTTGCTCAATTGTCTACCAATTCTTTCCAAATGTTGAACAAGTGCTTGTTGGTAAAAAGGATTATCCATATTAAGTCCACTAGTTTGTTCTTGTGACATTTTTAACACCTGCACAAAAAGTTAGTAAAACAGAAAACAACCTCACAATTTCACTCAATTTTTGGTCACTCAAGTGTTTGTACTCAGTTTATAGGCTTTTACCCTCTTGGAGTTCTTGCCACCAGATGCCTTTTTCCACTCAAGCTTGCTTACCAAGTTCTTGTCAGAACTAATGCAATTCCAGCAAGTTTAAATCAAGTTTTAATATATGTTCAAGCACAAACTCAAGCAAAACGTGTGGAAAAAGTGTTTGTTATGACACTTGAAGCAAGAAATGAAGACACCAAGCTCTAGAGCAATGAAGTGAAATAGGAGTCGAAATTAGCTTGCTATTTTTGTAAAACTGTTTTAAGAGCAGCAACAAGACATAGTTTAGTAGGGAAAATCAAGTCTATAGGTTCCAGAAAGCAACATGAAGTTTTGGACTCCAAATTGGCCTAATATGTGCTAAATTTGGTTCACCAAGTAAACGGTTGAATTTTTACACCAAATTTGATTTCTAGGCTTAATTTCGTCTACAAAGCACCCCTATGAAATTTTAGAATTTTCTGGGCCGGTTTGGTTATACCTCCCCCAAAACAGCCACCAAATAGAAATGTTGAACTTATAATATTCCAGCTCTCAAACATACACTTTAGCACCCCTTTTTTTTTAACCCCTTTTTTTTCTTCTTTCTTTTTGTTCTTTTTTTTTTATATATAACATGTAACTACACAACAGATACACTCAACACATCCAGCATTAACCACTTCAACAACACATTTCACAAGCCACAAAGATGCAAATAACCAGGTTGTGAAGAAAAGGTTTAAGGTAGAAAACAACTAAAATGTGACAAAACTAGGGAAACAAGGACAGATGCAAGAAAGACTCTAATATACCCTAAGATTAGTAGTATTGAGTGTTAACTCACTACTAAGCCCATAATATGTTCAAATTTTCTTAAAAATACCAAAAAACACAAAGACCTGAAGAACCTTCAAGGCTGAAACACAAGAAAGAAAAAAAAAAGAGAAAGGAAAAAACAAGAACACAACAAAATGGATGACCAACCTGTTTTGAAGAGAGCCTAAGCTCTGATACCAAATGATACGGTTTCTACCCTTAGTAGCTGATTCCACTAAGAAGAAAGACCAAAGGACCGTCTTCAAAACAAGCCAAGAAACTCTCTTGAACCTTCAACCCTTCACCTTGATGATGGAGAACTGAAAATATAATTCTCAAGAAAGACAGCCAAGAACAACACCAATTCACCTATGCTGAATCTCCACCATCTGCAAACATACCAAGCTCATCCATTACCCCTACTGGTTGGGACGACTACTGTAGCTCTGTAAATATTACTATTTAAATACTGTTCCATAGCACTGTTCATTATACTATGATAAGTATGCTCTGCACTTGCCCTAAATAGGAATCCTGTGCATCAGAAATCTCTTTATTAATTATGTTTACTAACGTCTACTTATATTGAGCGTGTTGTTTTTTTATTATGCATTAATTTAACTAATAGACTAGAAGTAGAAAATCTTAGAGAAGAACTAGTAAGAAATGGCATTGATCTATGCAATCAACATCTGGAAACTCACACCATTTATTGTGATTATCGAGAACATGAAAGAACTTTAGTATTGTTTCGTGTCATTATAGGTCTCTTAGATATCTGGTTAAGAAATAATAATTTCTAAATATCGTATTAAATGTTTCCCATCCTTTCTCTTTTCTGTTTTCTGCCATCTTCTTTCTCAACAAAGTGGTATATCGGCTGGAACATCCAAACAAGGTAAATTATCTATTTGCTTCTTCCTCTTCGTGCTTACTTTGTGTTTGTTACCTTATTCATATTTGTTGTTTGGCTCTAGTTCCATATTTGCTTCTTCTTCCTCATCTCGCACCTGGTTCTTTCTTGCTAAACCGTGTTTTGCTTTTTATTGTGTTTCTGTTATTCACATTTTGTTCATTGCATGCTTGACTGAAATTGGCTCTTGGGGTTTAGTGTGATCTGTTTGCGGCAAAATCTGTTTTTTTGAGTTTGTCTTAGGGTTTTCGGTTAATCAAGCTAAAGCCGTTATTCTAGCTATCTATAATGCTTCCTTCATTCTGATATCAAGCATGAGAGGTTGTTTGGGTCATTGAGTTCGACGTACCCATTTGGCCTAAAACTCTACCAGCATTATTTGGGTGTGTTTAAGACGTTGGTGTCAATTTTGGGGGTTGTTTGATATTATTTGCCTGCTGAACCCAAATTTTGTGACAGACTCAATCAAATTACGTTCACATAGCAAATAGATCCAGAAATTCTTGAAAATTTTACAGGGTACTTATACCCCATTTCAGTAGTTCACAAATAAAATTTCTGCCTTAAATTCAACCGTTTGTGTGGGGAACCAAAATTTTGTGGCAGACTCGATTAAATTTAGTTTACATTGTAAATCTGCCAAGAAAAGCCTGAAATTCTGACAGCATTTTGTCAGTATTGTGTTTCTGTTATTCACATAGCAAATCAGCCCAGAAATTCCTAAAAATTTACAAGTTGTTTGTGCCACATCTGAGATGTTTTGAAACTAGATCTCTGCTCAAAATTTAACCGATTGCGTGGGGAACCAAATATTTGCGGCAGACATGATAAAATTTAGTTTACATAGTAAATCTGGCAAGGAAAGCCTGAAATTCTAACAGCATTTAGTAAGTATTGTGTTTCTGCTATTCATATTTTGTTCATTGCCTGCTTGACCGAAATTGGCTCTTGGGGTTTAGTATCATCTGTTTGTTGAAAAATTTGCTCTGTTGAGTTTGTCTTAGGGTTTTCGGTTAATCAAGCTAAAGCCATTATTCTAGCTATCTGTTTTGCTTCCTTCATTCTGATATCAATTTTTGTTCATTGCATGCTTAACCGAAATTGGCTCTTGGGGTTTGTATGATCTGTTTGTTGAAAATTTTGTTTTGTTGAGTTTGTCTTAGGGTTTTCGGTTAATCAAGCTGAAACCATTATTCTAGCTATCTATTTTGCTTCCTTCATTCTAATATCAAGCATGAGAGTTTATTTGGGTCATTGAGTTTGACTTACCCATTTGGCCTGAAACTCTACCAGCATTATTTAGGTATGTTTAAGACGTTGGGTATCGATTTTGGGGGTTGTTTGATATTACTTGCTTGCTGAACCCAAATTTGGTTAAGAAATAATAATTTCTAAATATCGAATTAAATGTTTCCCATCCTTTCTCTTTTCTGTTTTCTGCCATCTTCTTTCTCAACAGAGTGGCATATTGGCTGGAAACTAGTAAACGCTTGAGCCCTTCATTGAAGGAAGGTAGAGCAACTTCTAGACACAACGCCACGTGCTACTTTTAGATCCTTCACTCTCAAGTAAAGCGTTGTTGAGTTAAACACGAGTGGAATGTCCCCTGTTGAGTGTAAACACATAAGGGAGTGAGTGAGGTATTTTCTTTACACTAACCATTTTCTTGCAGGTATGAAAAAAAGTCTGGAAGGGGTTATGGCAGTGAGGGGGAAGGTGAAAATCCATTCTATATGCAGGTTTTCAGACAACAATTTGTAAAAGAATCTAATTCATACATCGTGATTTGGTGCTTTCCATATTGTTCCTGAATATGGGTTTTCAAGTTACCAATTACTTGAGGGTATACATCAGTTTTGGTATCAGAGCAAAGCAACGTCCAAACAAGGTAAATTCTCTATTTTCTTCTTATTCTGGTATACATCAGTTTGGCTCTAGTTCTTACTTTGTGTTTGTTACCTTATTCATATTTGCTGTTTGGCTCTAGTTCCATATTTGCTTCTTCTTCTTCATCTCGCACCTGGTTCTTTCTTGCAAAACCTTGTTTTGCTTCTTATTGTGTTTCTGTTATTCACATTTTGTTCATTGCATGCTTGTCCGAAATTGCCTCTTGGGGTTTAGTATGATCTGTTTGTTGAAAAATTTATTTTGTTGAGTTTATCTTAGGGTTTTCGGTTAATCAAGCTAAAGCCATTATTCTAGCTATCTATTTTGCTTCCTTCATTCTGGTATCAAGCATGAGAGGTTGTTTGGGTCATTGAGTTCGATGTACCCATTTAGCCTGAAACTCTACTAGCATTATTTGGGTGTGTTTAAGACATTGGGTATCAATTTTGGGGGTTGTTTGATATTACTTGCCTACTGAACTCAAATTTTGCGGCAGACCCGATAAAATTAAGTTCACATAGCAATTAGACCCAGAAATTCATTAAAAATTTTCAGGGTATTTATTCCCCATTTCAGAAGTTCCCAAATAAAATTTCTGCTTAAAATTCAACCGTTTGTGTAGGGAATCAAAATTTTGTAGCAGACCCGATTAAATTTAGTTTACATAGTAAATCTGCCAAGAAAAGCCTGAAATTCTAACAGCATTTAGTCATTATGGTGTTTATGTTATTCACACAATAAATCAACCAAGAAATTCCTGAAAATTTACATGTTGTTTGTGCCACATCTGAGCTATTTTTAAATTAGATCTCAAGTCAAAATTCAACCGATTGTGCGAGGAACTAAAATTTTGCGGCAGGCCCGATTAAATTTTGTTTAAATAGTAAATCTGCCAAGAAAAGCCTGAAATTCTAGCAGCATTTAGTCAGTATTGTGTTTCTGTTATTCACATTTTGTTCATTGCATGCTTGACCGAACTTGGCTCTTGGGGTTTAGTATGATCTGTTTGTTGCAAAATTTGTTTTGATGAGTTTGTCTTAGGGTTTTGGGTTAATCAAGCTAAAGCCATTATTCTAGCTATCTATTTTGCTTCCTTCATTCTGGTATCAAGCATGAGAGGTTGTTTGGGTCATTGAGTTCTACTTACCCATTTGGCCTGAAACTCTACCAGTATTACTCGGGTGTGTCTAAGACGTTGGGTGTCAATTTTGGGGGTTGTTTGACATTATTTGCCAGCTGAACCCAAATTTTGCGGCAGACTCGATCAAATTAAGTTCACATAAAAAATAGACCCAGAAATTCCTGAAATTTTACAGGGTACTTATACCCCATTTTAGTAGTTTCCTAATAAAATTTCTGCCTAAAATTCAACCGTTTGTGTGGAGAACCAAATTTTGTGGCAGACACAACTAAGTGAAGTTCACATAACAAATCAGCCCAGAAATTCCTGAAAATTTACTTGTTGTTTATGCCACATCTGAGTTGTTTTGAAATTAGATCTCAGCTAAAAATTTAACCTATAGTGTGGGGAACCAAAATTTTGCAACAGACACGATTAAATTTAGTTTACATAGTAAATTTGCTAAGAAAAGCCTGAAATTCTAATAGCATTTAGTTTGTATTGGGTTGCATTTGCCTGCTCAATTTCAGATCAAAATATACTCGTTTGCCTGGTGATCCTAAATTGATGCAATTCTTGGTGTATTGTGTGAACTGCTGGTAGTTGCGATAAGTTGGGGGTAAACTTGGATATTTAAGCTTGATATCACTTCTTTAGGTTGTCTCTTTTCCAGCTTACTACTCTTCTATTTTGATGTCTTCTTTCTTGATTAGTTATTTCATTACATTTCCATACCTGAGCTTTTCTTTTCTTGACTTCTTGAGTCACATTATTGCTTTCTTAATTACTCATTTTGATCCGTCACGTGCAAGAATTTTATTGTGTGTTAAATTTTTGTGAGTTGTTGTCATGGTTTGAGTTACTTGAGTTTGATAAGAACTTGTGGACACTGCCAATAGAGGTAAAAGGCATAGAGTGGTGAGTTCATGAGAGGGGAAAAGCCTTGTTGAGTTAAACACAAGTGAAGTGTCCCCTGTTGAGTGTAAACACGTAAGGGAGTGAGTGAGGTGTTTTCTTTACACTAACCATTTTCTGGCAGGTCTGAAAACAAGTCTAGAAGGGGTAATGGCAAAGAGGGGGAAGGTGAAAATCCATTCTATATGCAGGCTATCAGACAACAATTTATAAAAAAATCAAATTCATACATCTTGATTTAGTGCTTTCCATATTGTTCCTGAATATGGGTTTTCAAGTTACAAATTACTTGAGGGTATACATCAGTTTTGGTATCAGAGCAAAGCAACGTCTAAACAAGGTAAATTCTCCATTTTCTTCTTCTTCTTCGTGCTTACTTTGTGTTTGTTACCTTATTCATATTTGCTGTTTGTCTCTAGTTCCATATTTGCTTCTTCTTCTTCATCTCGCACCTGGTTCTTTCTTCCTAAACCTTGTTTTGCTTCTTATTGTGTTTCTGTTATTCACATTTTGTTCATTGCATGCTTGTCCGAAATTGGCTTTTGGGGTTTAGTATGATCAATTTGTCGAAAAATTTGTTTTGTTGAGTTTGTCTTAGGGTTTTCGGTTAATCAATCTAAAGCCATTATTCGAGCTATCTATTTTGCTTCCTTCATTTTGGTATCAAGCATGAGAGGTTGTTTGGGTCATTGAGTTCGACGTACCCATTTGGCCTGAAACTCTAGCAGCATTATTTGGGTGTGTTTAAGACGTTGGGTATCAATTTTGGGGGTTGTTTGATATTACTTGCCTACTGAACTCAAATTTTGCGGCAGACCCGATAAAATTAAGTTCACATAGCAAATAGACCCAGAAATTCATGAAAATTTTATAGAGTATTTATTCCCCATTTCAGTAGTTCCCAAATAAAATTTCTGCCTAAAATTCAACCGTTTGTGTGGGGAATCAAAATTTTGTGGCAGACCCGATTAAATTTAGTTTACATAGTAAATCTGCCAAGAAAAGCCTGACATTCTAACAGCATTTAATCAGTATGGTGTTTCTGTTATTCACACAGCAAATCAGCCCAGAAATTCGTGAAAATTTACAGGTTATTTGTGCCACATCTGAGCTATTTTCAAATTAGATCTCAGCTCAAAATTCAACCGATTGTGTGGGGAACCATAATTTTACGGCAGTTCCAATTAAATTTAGTTTAAATAGTAAATCTGCCAAGAAATGCCTGAAATTCTAACAGAATTTTGTCAGTATTGTGTTTCTGTTATTCACATTTTGTTCATTGCACGCTTGACCGAACTTGGCTCTTGGGGTTTTGTATGATCTGTTTGTTGAAAAATTTGTTTTGTTGAGTTTGTCTTAGGGTTTTCAGTTAATCAAGCTAAAGCCATTATTCTAGCTATCTATTTTGCTTCCTTCATTCTGATATCAAGCATGAGAGGTTGTCTGGGTCATTGAGTTCCACTTGCCCATTTGGCCTGAAACTCTACCAGTATTATTCGGCTGTGTCTAAGACGATGGGCGTCAATTTCGGGGGTTGTTTGACATTATTTGCCTACTGAACCCAAATTTTACGGCAGACCCGATCAAATTAAGTTCACATAGCAAATAGACCCAGAAATTCCTAAAAATTTTACAGGGCACTTATACCCCATTTCAGTAGTTACCAAATAAAATTTCTGCCTAAAATTCAACCGTTTGTGTGGGGAATCAAATTTTGTGGCAGACACAACTAAATGAAGTTCACACAGCAAATCAGCCCAGAAATTGCTGAAAATTTATAGATTGTTTGTGCCACATCTGAGCTGTTTTTGAATTAGATCTCAGCTCAAAATTTAACCGATAGTGTGGGGAACCAAAATTTTGCAGCAGACCCGATTAAATTTAGTTTACATAGTAAATCTGCCAAGAAAAGCCAAAAATTCTAATAGCATTTAGTCAGTATTGGGTTGCATTTGCCTGCTCAATTTCAGATCAAAATATACTCATTTGCTTGGTGATCCTAAATTGATGCAATTCTTGGTGTATTGTGTGAACTGCTGGTAGTTGCGATAAGTTGGGGGTAAACTTGGATATTTAAGCTTGATATCACTTCTTTAGGTTGTCTCTTTTGCAGCTTACTACTCTTCTATTTTGATGTCTTCTTTCTTGATTCCTTATTTCATTGCATTTCCATACCTGAGCTTTTCTTTTCTTGACTTCTTGAGTCACAATAGAAGAGTAGAGCACTAAATAGACTTTGTGCCTGGAGCTGTAATCCCAAATAGGCCAGCCTATAGGACCAATCCGGAAGAGACTAAGGAACTTCGAAGACAAGTGGAGGAGCTTCTAGCAAAAGGCCATGTTAGGGAGAGCATGAGCCATATGCTGTACCTATTCTTTTGGTGCCAAAAAAAGATGGGAGCATGCGCATGTGTGTGGATTGTAGAGCAATCAACAAAATCACTGTAAAGTATAGACATCCCATACCTAGACTTGATGATATGCTTGATGAGTTGCATGGTGCTTGCATATTTTCTAAAATTGACTTAAAGAGTGGTTATCACCAATTTCGCATGAAATTAGGAGATGAATGGAAAACTGCCTTTAAGACTCAATATGGACTATATGAAACCAGTCATGCCATTTGGTTTGACCAATGCCCCTAGTACATTTATGAGGCTTATGAACCATGTTTTGCGTGCTTTCCTAGGAAAATTTGTTGTAGTGTATTTTGATGATATCCTAGTATATAGCCAAAATATGCATGATCATTTGCTGCACTTGAGACAAGTCTTTGAGGTGTTGAGAAAAGAGCACTTGTATGCCAATCTTAAGAAATACACTTTTTGTATGGACAAAGTTATTTTCTTAGGATTTGTGGTGAGTGGCAAGGGAATTGAGGTTGATGAGGACCAGGTAAGAGCCATTAGAGAGTGGCCTACACCTAGGTCCGTGAGTGATGTGAGGAGCTTCCATGGGTTGGCTAGTTTTTATAGGAGATTTGTAAAGGACTTCAGTACCATAGCCTCACCCTTGAATGAAGCTGTAAAAAAGAATGTGGGATTCAAGTGGGGGGAAGAACAAGAGCATGCATTCAATTCACTCAAGGAGAATTGTGTTCTGCACCTTTACTTGCTTTAGCTGATTTTTCCAAAACTTTTGAGATTGAATGTGATGCCTCTGGAGTGGGTATTGGAGCTGTTTTGAAGCAGGAAAGGAGACCGATTGCCTACTTCAGTGAGAAGCTAAGTTGGGCGACATTGAACTACTCCACTTATGACAAAGAGATGTATGCTCTGGTGCGTGCACTTGAAACTTGGCAACACTACTTGTGGCCGAAGGAGTTTGTCATTAATAGTGACCATGAGTCACTCAAGTACTTAAAGGGGCAAAACAAGCTCAACAAGCACCATGCAAAGTGGAGTGAATTCATTGAAGGTTTCCCATATGTGATTCAATACAAGCAAGGCAAAGAGAATGTGGTGGCTGATGCACTTTCAAGGAGATGGCAAAAGGAAAGCTGAAATGGTGAAACAAATGCAACAAAAAGTAAAGCAACAAAAGGAAAAAGTGAATGAGAAGAGGGCAGCCCAAGCTAACAAGGGGAGAAAGAAGATGGTGTTCCAACCTGGTGATCTTTGTATGGGTTCCCTTGAGAAAGGAGAGGTTTCCTACACAAAGGAAATCAAAACTTCAGCCTAGGAGTGATGGACCTTTTGAAGTGCTAGAGAGAATTAATGACAATGCATACAAGATAAACCTTCCAGATGAGTATGGTGTAAGTGCTACATTTAATGTGACTGATCTTGCTCCTTTCTATGCAAATGATAACAATTCGAGGACGAATTCTTTTGAAGAGGGAGAGGATGATGAGGAACCGGTTACACCAATTCCACACCAAGGGCCAATAACTAGAGCAATGGCTAAGAAGCTTCAAGGCTTGGTGCATAAGCACATCACCAAGTCCAACCTCTTGCAAGTATTCGGTTTGGACTTGGAAGAGGGAAGCCAACCTTGCCGTACATTCCTTTGCATATTTGAGGAGCCAAGAGACCAAGTGGCATCCGTCCAAGTTGGCATACATGTGGCAGCCACCTCAGCAAGTCCATCCTAGGTGGCATCCAATGTGGAGTCCAGGTGGAGTGCCTAGGTGGCAGCACAATTGGCAGCCCATCTCCACCAACTTTTTGAAGATGCTTTTGTCCATTTTGCAAAGATTGGAAGCCATAACTTTGTCCAAGAGCTCCAGCCACGCTTCCACTATTTATAGGAAAAGCAAAGTTACTACTTTCAGCTTCAAGACAAAATATCTCTTTTCAGATTGTCTCTCATTTGTAGCCTGCCAAATCTGACTTTTCTATTAATGTTTGAACTTTGTATCTATTTTTGGAGAGATTGGTGTATTAACCAAGACTTGCACATGTCCCATGGTTGTTGAAATGTCTTGGCAGAATACACCAACCCATATTAGCCTTCTTTTGTTTCATTTTGTGATATGAACTTGCCTAACTCCACCTCAAAAGCTAGCTCACAATGGGAGGTATGCAAACCCATATATATAACACCCAAGACATCCTTGCAGAACCGATGTGGGACGCATCATTCCCGATCCCTTTAAACTGAACGTCCTCGTGAAGTAACCGGGGTCATGACTTGTTCACCCTAACCTCTCCCAAAGAACGTCAGGGACATCGGTTCTGCAGGGAGTTCTTGGGTGTTATATATATGAGTTTGCAAACCTCCCATTGTGAGCTAGCTTTTGAGGTGGAGTTAGGCAAGTTCATATCATTTTGGGAACAGAATTCATATGGTAATTTTTTTGAGCAAAATTGTTGGAGCTTTGCTTCAAAGTTCTTCTTAGAACTCTCTCCATTCTTCTTAGCAAATTCTTGCCTTGATTTGTTAAGTTTTATCATATGTTCAAGGTTGTTCATCAGCATAGGTGAATTGGTCTTGTTCTTGGCTGTCTTTCATGGGAACTATATTTTCAGTTCTCCATCTTCAAGGTGAAGGGTTGAAGGTTCAAGGGAGTTTCTTGGCTTGTTTTGAAGACGGTCCTTTGGTCTTTCTTCTTAGTGGAATCAGCTACTAAGGGTAGAGACCGTATCAGAGGGGGAAGGTGAAAATCAATTCTATACACAGGCTGTCAGACAACAATTTATAAAAAAATCAAATTCATACATCTTGATTTAGTGCTTTCCGTATTGTTCCTGAATATGGGTTTTCAAGTTACCAATTACTTGAGGGTGTACATCAGTTTTGGTATCAGAGCAAAGCAACGTCCAAACAAGGTAAATTCTCGATTTTCTTCTTCTTCTTCGTGCTTACTTTGTGTTTGTTACCTTGAATATATTTGCTGTTTGGCTCTAGTTCCATATTTGCTTCTTCTTCTTCATCTCGCACATGGTTCTTTCTTGCTAAACCTTGTTTTGCTTCTTATTGTGTTTCTGTTATTCACATTTTGTTCATTGCATGCTTGTTCGAAATTGGCTCTTGGGGTTTAGTATAATCAATTTGTTGAAAAATTTGTTTTGTTGAGTTTGTCTTAGGGTTTTCGGTTAATCAATCTAAAGCCATTATTCGAGCTATCTATTTTGCTTCCTTCATTTTGGTATCAAGCATGAGAGGTTGTTTGGGTCATTGAGTTCTACTTACTCATTTGGCATGAAACTCTACCAGCATTATTTGGGTGTGTTTAAGACGTTGGGTGTCAATTTTGGGGGTTGTTTGACATTATTTCCCTGCTGAACCCAAATTTTGCGGCAGACCCGATCAAATTAAATTCACATAGCAAATAGACCCAGAAATTCATGAAAATTTTACAGGGTATTTATACCCCATTTCAGTTGTTCCCAAATAAAATTTCTGCCTAACATTCAACCGTTTGTGTGGGAACAAAAATTTTCTGGCAGACCCGATTAAATTTAGTTTACAAAGTAAATCTGCCAAGAAAAGCCTGAAATTCTAACTGCATTTAGTTAGTATTGTGTTTCTGTTATTCACACAGAAATCAGCTGATGAGAATCAAGCTACATCCACACCAAAGGATTTCATCCAAGGTCCAATTACTAGAGCTAGAGCTAAATCACTTCAGAATTTAATTTGTGAAATCTTAAGAAGCAAGGATTATAAGCTGGAATGGCATGAAGAAAATAATAAAGGATTAAGTTTGGTGAAAAGTAAGCTTGGAAGTAACCAGGTGTCATGTGGAGCATTAGGTTACATGGAATAACCTGTGGACATGCATGCACCAGATCCAACCCATGTACATGCATCTGCTGGCACTTTTTTGAAGGAATATTCCTTACTGTTATAACCACCTCTCTTTTTTGGACTTAAATGCCCTTATTTTCTGCTGTATTAAATTTGCTTTTTGTTTGGAGTTTTTAGTCTTTTGATAGATTAATTTTTGTTTGGACTTAAAGCTCCTTATAGCTGTTATTAAAGTAGGATATTTTTGTCTTTAGCTTTGAAGCCAAGAGACTATAAATACAAGTGTAATGAGAGAGGTGGGGGACACACTTTGAATATTAATGAAAGATCATTTCTGCTCCATTAGTGAGTAAATTGGCGATTGCCTTTGTTCTTGTGAAGCATAATATTCTGATATTTTCTTGGTTTAATGTGCATAATATTCTTGGTTTATTCATTCTCCATATCAATTAGGTCAAGAATCCCATTTCTGATATTTTCTTTGAATTACACAGCAATCTGATTGTCCTGGTTCAAAGAATCAAATTTGTTGGTAAAAAGGATTATCCATATTAAGTCCACTAGTTTGTTCTTGTGTCATTTTTAATACCTACACAAAAAGTTAGTAAAACAGAAAACAACCTCACAAATTCATTCAAATTTGGTCACTCAAGTGTTTGTACTCAGTTTATAGGCTTTTACCCTCTTGGAGTTCTTGCCACTCAATGCCTTTTTCCACTCAAGCTTGCTTACCAAGTTCTTGTCAGAACTAATGCAATTCCAGTAAGTTTAAATCAAGTTTTAATATATGTTCAAGCACAAACTCAAGCAAAACGTGTGGAATAAGTGTTTGTTATGACACATGAAGCAAGAAATGAAGACACCAAGCTCTAGAGTAATGAAGTGAAATAGGAGTCAAAATTAGCTTGCTATTTTTGTAAAACTATTTTAAGAGCAGCAACAAGACATAGTTTTAGTAGGGAAAATCAAGTCTAGAGATTCCAGAAAGCACCTTGATGTTTTGGACTCCAAATTGGCCTAATAGGTGCTAAATTTGGTTCACCAAGTAAACGGTAGAATTTTTACACCAAATTTGATTTCCCGACTTAATTTCATCTACAAAGCACCACTATGAAGTTTTAGAATTTTCTGGGTAGGTTTGGTCATACCTCCCCCAAAACAGCCACCAAATAGAAATGTTGAACTTATAATATTCCAGCTCTCAAACATACACTTTAGCACCCTTTTTTTTTTAACCCCTTTTTTTTTCTTCTTTTTTTTTTTATATCATGTAACCACACAACAGATACACTCAACACATCCAGCACTAAACACTTCAACAATTTCACAAGCCACAAAGATGCAAATAACCAGGTTGTGAAGAGAAGCTTTAAGATAGAAAACAACACAAATGTGACAAAACTACGGAAACAAGGACAGATGCAAGAAAGACTCTAATATACCCTAAGATTAGTAGTATTGAGTGTTAACTCACTACTAAGCCCAGAATATGTTCAGATTTTCTTAAAAATACCAGAAAACACAAGGACTTGAAGAGCCTTCAAGGTTGAAACACAAGGAAGCAAAAAAAAGGAGAAAGGAAAAACAAGAACACAACAAAATGGATGACCAACCTGTTTTGAAGAGAGCCAAAGCTCTGATACCAAATGATACGGTTTCTACCCTTAGTTGCTGATTCCACTAAGAAGAAAGACCAAAGGACCATCTTCAAAACAAGCTAAGAAACTCCCTTGAACCTTCAACCCTTCACCTTGAAGATGGAGAACTGAAAATATAATTCCCAAGAAAGACAGCCAAGAACAAGACCAATTCACCTATGCAGATGAACAACCTTGAACATATAATCAAACTTAACAAATCAAGGCAAGAATTTGCTAAGAAAAATAGAGAGAGTTCTAAGAAGAACTTTGAAGCAAAGTTCCAGTAATTTTGCTCAAAAAATTACCATATGAATTCTATTCCCAAAATGAAACAAAAGAAGGCTAATATGGGTTGGTGTATTCTGCCAAGACATTTCAACAACCATGGGACATGTGCAAGTCTTGGTTAATACACCAATCTCTCCTAAAAATAGATACAAAGTTCAAACATTAATAGAAAAGTCAGATTTGGCATGCTACAAATGAGAGACAATCTGAAAAGAAATGTTTTGTCTTGAAGCTGAAAGTAGTAACTTTGCTTTTCCTATAAATAGTTGAAGCATGGCTGGAGCTCTTGGACAAAGTTATGGCTTCCAATCTTTGCAAAATGGACAAAAGCATCTTCAAAAAGTTGGTGGAGATGGGCTGCCAATTGTGCTGCCACCTAGGCACTCCACCTGGACGCCACATTGGATGCCAACTAGGATGGACTTGCTGAGGTGGCTGCCACATGTATGCCAACTTGGACGGATGCCACTTGGTCTCTTGGCTCCTCAAATATGCAAAGGAATGTACAGCAAGGTTGGCTTCCCCCTTCCAAGTCCAAACCGAATACTTGCAAGAGGTTGGACTTGGTGATGTGCTTATGCACCAAGCCTTGAAGCTTCTTAGCCATTGCTCTAGTTATTGGCCCTTGGTGTGCAATTGGTGCAACCGGTTCCTCATCAAAATCTGCCAAGAAAAGCCTGAAATTCTAACAGAATTTAGTCAGTATTGTGTTTCTGTTATTCACATTTTGTTCATTGCATGCTTGACTTGGCTCCTGGGGTTTTGTATGATCTGTTTGTTGAAAATTTTGTTTTGTTGAGTTTGTCTTAGGGTTTTCGGTTAATCAAACTAAATCCATTATTCTAACTATCTATTTTCCTTCATTATGATATCAAGCATGAGAGGTTGTTTGGGTCATTGAGTTCGACTTACCCATTTGGCCTGAAACTCTACCAGCATTATTTGGGTGTGTTTAAGATGTTGGGTGTCAATTTTGGGGGGTGTTTGACATTATTTCCCAGTTGAACCCTAATTTTACGGCAGACTCGTTCAAATTAAGTTCACATAGCAAATAGACTCAGAAATTTATAAAAATTTTACATGGTATTTATACCCTATTTCAGTAGTTCCAAATAAAATTTCTGCCTAAAATTCAACCGTTTGTGTGGGGAACCAAAATTTTATGGCAAACCCGATTAAATTTAGTTTACATAGTAAATCTGCCAAGAAAAGCCTGAAATTCTAACAGCATTTAGTCAGTATTGTGTTTCTGTTATTCAAACATCAAATCAGCCCAGAAATTCCTCAAAATTTACAGGTTGTTTGTGCCACATCTTAGCTGTTTTTAAATTAGATCTCAGCTCAAAATTTAACCGATTGTGTGGGGAACCAAAATTTTACGGTAAACCCGATTAAATTTAGTTTACATAGTAAATCTGCCAAGAAAATCCTAAAATTCTAACAACATTTAGTCAGTATTGTGTTTCTGTTATTCACATTTCGTTCATTGCATGCTTGACCGAAATTGGCTCTTAGGGTTTAGTATGATCTATTTGTTGAAAAATTTGTTTTGTTGAGTTTGTCTTAGCATTTTCGGTTAATCAAGTTAAAGCCATTATTCTAGCTATATATTTTCCTTCCTTCATTATGATATCATGCATGAGAGGTTGTTTGGGTCATTGAGTTCGACTTACCCATTCGGCCTGAAGCTCTACTAGCATTATTTGGGTGTGTTTAAGACGCTTAGTGTCATTTTTTAGGGTTGTTTGATATTATTTGCCTGCTGAACCCAAATTTTGCGGCGGACCCGATCAAATTTAGTTTACATAGCAAATAGACCCAGAAATTCATGAAAATTTCATACGGTATTTATACCCCATTTCAGTAGTTCCCAAATAAAATTTTTGCCTAAAATTCAACCGTTTGTGTGAGGAATCAAAATTTTGTGACAGACCCGATTAAATTTAGTTTACATTACTAATCTGCCAAGAAAAGCCTTAAATTCTAACAGCATTTAGTAAGCATTGTGTTTCTGGTATTCACACAGCAAATTAGCCCAGAATCCTTAAAGTTTACAGGTTTTTTGTGCCACATTTGAGTTGTTTTTAAATTAGTTCTTAGCTCAAAATTTAACTGATTGTGTGGGGAACCAAAATTGTGCGGCAGACCCGATTAAATTTAGTTTACATAGTAAATCTGCAAAGAAAATCCTAAAATTCTCACAGCATTTAGTCAGTATTGTGTTTCTGTTATTCACATTTTGTTCATTGCATGCTTGACCAAGATTCGCTGTTGGGGTTTAGTATGATCTGTTTGTTGAAAATTTTGTTTTGTTCAGTTTGTCTTAGGGTTTTCGATTAATCGAGCTAAAGCTATTATTCTAGCTATCTGTTTTGCTACCTTCATTCTGATATCAAGCATGAGAGGTTGTTTGGGCCATTGAGTTTGACTTACCCACTTGGCTTGAAATTCTACCACCATTATTTCGGTGTGTTTAAGACGTTGGGTATCAATTTTGGGGGTTGTTTGACATTATTTGCCCGCTGAACCCAACTTTTGTGACAGACCCGATCAAATTAAGTTCACATAGTAATAGACCCAGAAATTCATGAAAATTTTACAGGGCATTTATACCCCGTTTCAGTAGTTCCCAAATAAAATTTCTGCCTAAAATTCAACCGTTTGGGCGAGGAACAAAAATTTTGTGGCAGACCCGATTAAATTTCGTTTACATAGAAAATCTACCAAGAAAAGCCTGAAATTCTAGTTCACATAGCAAATAGACACAGAAATTCATGAAAATTTTGCAGGGTATTTATACCCCATTTCAGTAGTTTCCAAATAAAATTTTTGCCTAAAATTCAACCGTTTGCGTGGGGAACCAAAATTTTGTGGCAGGCCCGATTAAATTTAGTTTACATTGTAAATATGCCAAGAAAAGCCAAAAATTCTAACTGGATTTAGTCAGTATTGTGTTTCTGTTATTCACGCAGCAAATCAGCGCAGAAATTCCTGAAAATTTATAGGTTGTTTTTGCCACGACTGAGCTGTTTTTAAATTAGATCTCAACTCAAAATTTAACCGATTGTGTAGGGAACCAAAATTTTACGGCAGACCCGATTAAATTTAGTTTACATAGTAAATCTGCAAAGAAAAACCTGAAATTCTAACAGCAATTAGTGAGTATTGTGTTTCTGTTATTCACATTTCGTTCATTGCATGCTTGACCGAAATTGGCTCTTGGGGTTTAGTATGATCTGTTTGTTGAAAATTTTGTTTTGTTGTGTTTGGCTTAGGGTTTTCGGTTAATCAAGCAAATGCTATTTGATATGGTTTCTACCCCTAGTAGCTGATTCCACTAAGAAGAGAGACCAAAAGACCGTCTTCAAAACAAGCCAAGAAACTCCCTTGAACCTTCAACCCTTCACCTTGAAGATGGAGAACTGAAAATATAATTACCAAGAAGGACAGCCAAGAACAAGACCAATTCACCTATGCTGATGAACAACCTTGAACATATAATAAAACTTAACAAATCAAGGCAAGAATTTGCTAAGAAAAATAGAGAGAGTTCTAAGAAGAACTTTGAAGCAAAGCTCCAGCAATTTTGCTAAAAAATATTACCATATGAATTCTGTTTTCTAAATGAAACAAAAGAAGGCAGAAATATGTGTTAGTGTATTCTGCCAAGACACTTCAACAACCATGGGACATGTGCAAGTCTTGGTTAATACATCAATCTCTCCTAAAAATAGATACAAAGTTCAAAAATTAATAGGAAGGTCAGATTTGGCAGCTACAATTGAGAGACAATCTGAAAAGAGATGTTTTGTCTTGAAGCTGAAAGTGGTAACTTTGCTTTTCCTATAAAAGGTTGAAGCATGGCTGGAGCTCTTGGACAAAGTTATGGCTTCCAATCTTTGCAAAATGGACAAAAGCATCTTCAAAAGGTAGGTGGAGATGGGCTGCCAATTGTGCTGACACCTAGGCACTCCACTTGGACGCCACATTGGATGCCAACTAGGATGGACTTGCTGACGTGGCTGCCACATGTATGCCAACTTGGACGGATGCCACTTGGTCTCTTGGCTCCTCAAATATGCAAAGGAATGTACAGCAAGGTTGGCTTCTCTCTTCCATGTCCAAACCGAATTCTTGCAAGAGGTTGGACTTGGTGATGTGCTTATGCACCAAGCCTTGAAGCTTCTTAGCCATTGCTCTAGTTATTGGCCCTTGATGTGGAATTGGTGCAACCGGTTCCTCATCATCCTCTCCCTCTTCGAAAGAATTCGTCCTCGAATTGTCATCATCTGCATAGAAAGGAGCAAGATCAGTCACATTAAATGTAGCACTTACACCATACTCACCTGGAAGGTTTATCTTGTATGCATTGTCATTAATTCTCTCTAGCACTTCAAAAGGTCCATCACTCCTAGGCTGAAGTTTGGATTTCCTTTGTGTAGGAAACCTCTCCTTTCTCAAGTGAACCCATACAAGATCACCAGGTTGGAACACCATCTTCTTTCTCCCATTGTTAGCTTGGGCTGCCCTCCTCTCATTTACTTTCTCCATTTGTTGCTTTGCTTGTTGATGCATGTGTTTCACCATTTCGGCTTTCCTTTTGCCATCTAAACTAGCAAGCTCATTAGTAGGCAAAGGCAACAAATCTAAAGGAGTTAGTGGGTTAAAACCATATACAAGTTCAAAGGGTGAATAACCAGTAGATGAATGCATAGACCTGTTGTATGCAAATTCTATGAATGGTATGCACTCCTCCCAAGCTTTCAAGTTTTGTTTAATCATTGCACGTAGAAGAGTGCCCACGGTCCTATTGACAACTTCTGTTTGCCCATCCGTTTGTGGATGGCAAGTGGTGGAGAAACAAAGTTTGGTTCCTAATTTTCCCCACAAGACTTTCCAAAAATGGCTTAGAAATTTCACATCCCTATCACTAACAATTGTTCTAGGAATGCCATGCAATCTAACTATCTCCCTAAAGAACAAAGAAGCAATGTAAGATGCATCGTCAGTCTTGTGACATGGTATGAAATGAGGCATCTTGGAAAAACGATCAACAACAACAAAAATACTATCATGGCCTTTCTTTGTCCTAGGTAAACCCAAAATGAAATCCATGGATAAATCTACCCAAGGTTCACTAGGAACACTCAATGGCATGTATAGACCATGCGGCCTTACTTTGGACTTTGCCTTCATGCAAGTCACACATCTAGCACGCACTCTCTCTACATCCCTCTTCATGTGTGGCCAATAAAAATGTTCCTTTAAAATTTCTAAGGTCTTTGCAACCCCAAAATGTCCCATTAAACCACCAGCATGTGATTCTTTAACAAGTAACTCTCTAATTGAGCATTTAGGCACACATAATTTATTTTCCCTAAACAAGAAACCATTATGCCTATAGAATTTATCATATGCAGCATGTTCACAAAAGGCAAACACTTTCCCAAAGTCATCATCATTAGCATACATTTCTTTCACATGTTCGAAGCCTAAAAGTCTAGCGTCAAGCATGGAAAGTAAAGTGTACCTCCTTGAAAGTGCATCAGCCACCACATTCTCCTTGCCTTGCTTGTATTGAATCACATATGGGAAACCTTCAATGAATTCACTCCACTTGGCATGGCGCTTGTTGAGCTTGTTCTGCCCCTTTAAGTACTTGAGTGACTCATGGTCACTATGAATGACAAACTCCTTCGCCACAAGTAGTGTTGCCAAGTCTCAAGTGCACGCACCAAAGCATACATCTCTTTGTCATAAGTGGAGTAGTTCAATGTAGCCCCACTTAGCTTCTCACCAAGTAGGCAATCGGTCTCCTTTCCTGCTTCAAAACAGCTCCAATACCCACTCCAGAGGCATCACATTCAATCTCAAAAGTTTTAGAAAAATCAGGTAAAGCAAGTAAAGGTGCAGAACACAATTTCTCCTTAAGTGAATTAAATGCATGCTCTTGTTCTTCCCCCCACTTGAATCCCACATTCTTTTTTACAACTTCATTCAAGGGTGAGGCTATGGTACTGAAGTCCTTTACAAATCTCCTATAAAAACTAGCCAACCCATGGAAGCTCCTCACATCACTCACGGACTTAGGTGTAGGCCACTCTCTAATGGCTCTTACCTTGTCCTCATCAACCTCAATTCCCTTGCCACTCACCACAAATCCTAAGAAAATAACTTTGTCCATACAGAAAGTGCATTTCTTAAGGTTGGCATACAAGTGCTCTTTTCTCAACACCTCAAAAACTTGTCTCAAGTGCAGCAAATGATCATGCATATTTTGGCTATATACTAGGATATCATCAAAATACACTACAACAAATTTTCCTAGGAAAGCACGCAACACATGGTTCATAAGCCTCATAAATGTACTAGGTGCATTGGTCAAGCCAAATGGCATGACTAACCATTCATATAGTCCATATTGAGTCTTAAAGGCAGTTTTCCATTCATCTCCTAATTTCATGCGAATTTGGTGATAACCACTCTTTAAGTCAATTTTAGAAAATATGCATGCACCATGCAACTCATCAAGCATATCATCAAGTCTAGGTATGGGATGTCTATACTTTACAGTGATTTTGTTGATCGCTCTACAATCCACACACATGCGCATGCTCCCATCTTTCTTAGGCACCAAAAGAACAGGTACGACACATGGGCTCATGCTATCCCTAACATGGCCTTTTGCTAGAAGCTCCTCCACTTGTCTTTGAAGTTCCTTAGCCTCTTCCGGATTGGTTCTATAGGCTGGCCTATTTGGGATTACAGCTCCAGGCACAAAATCAATTTGGTGCTCTATGCCTCTAATTGGTGGTAGCCCATTAGGTATTTGTTCAAAGAAGTCATCCTCAAACTCCTGCAATAAGGGCAAAGCACAACTAGGAATGGATGGGTCAAGGTTAGAAACATTGGTGTAAGCTCCCTTACAAATTAGCAAAGCCATTGGCATACTTGAAAAATATGCGGTCCTCACATCCTTGGCTTTTGCTAGCAAACTGACTTTATTCTCTCCACTCTTCTCACAACTCTCCATTTGCCCCGAGCTCTTTTCTTTTGGTTTCACTCTTTTTGAATTTTCTCTCTTCTCTTTCTCTTCCTCATTTTTCCCTCTTACTTTTTCCTCTCTTTCTTTTCTTTCTTTCTCTTTTTGCACTCTTAGCTCGGCCTCTCTTTGTTGTTGCTCATTCATGGTCTGTTTTATCCTTAATTGATCTTCAAAAGCTTGTGCGGGTGATAATGCTGCTAAAGTAACCCTTCGTCCATCATGATCAAAGGAGTACCTATTCCTAAATCCATCATGCACTACCTTCCTATCATATTGCCATGGTCTCCCTAGCAAAATATGTCCAGCATGCATTGGCACCACATCACACAACACCTCATCCTTATACCTTCCAATAGAAAAAGCCAACATCACTTGCTTGTTCACCTTAATTTCCCCACAGTCATTCAGCCATTGCAACTTGTATGGTCTAGGATGCTTGATGGTGCGCATGCCAAGCTTCGCAACCATGAGTGTGCTGGCAACATTCACACAACTACCACTATCTACAATCATGCTACAAGTTTTACCATTCACCAAGCATCTAGTGTGGAAAATATTTTCCCTTTGTAGTGCATCTCCCTCTTCTTCCTTTGCTTGTGCACTTAGTGCACGCCTAACCACCAGAATATTACCTCCCACGGCATGCTCTACATCACTAGCTTCCTCCAAAGGAGGCATACTCTCACTAGCATCATCATCTTCTGATTCAATCTCCCCATTCTGCCTCATCACCATCACCCTCTTGTTAGGACATTGAGATGCATAATGTCCCTTCCCTAGGCACCTAAAACATTGGATATCCCTAGTTCTTCCACTAGAGGTATTCTGTCCCTTGCCTTTCTCAGTCACACTAGGCTTTTCTCCACCCCTAGTCTCCTCTTTCTTTTCCTTAGAAACAGCCTTGGAATCATAAGTTTCACCCTTCTTCCAATTCGGTTTCCATGGAGCATTGTTGCTTGAATTCATAACTGCACCCATCTTGAATGCTTTCTTCTTCTTTAGTTGTTTTTCTATCTTGATTGCCATATTTAACATGTCATCAAGCTCTACATAGTGTTGTAGCTCCACTATGTTGGCAATATCAAGATTCAGCCCCTTTAGGAACCTAGCCATAGTGGCTTCCCTATCCTCCTCTACATTGGCTCTTATCATAGCCATCTCCATCTCCTTGAAATATTCTTCCACACTTTTGTTTCCTTGCACCAGCCCTTGCAACCTTTGGTGCAACTCCCTATAGTAATGTTGAGGTACAAATCTGTCCCTCATGATTTGCTTCATCTCATCCCAAGTTTCAACACCCCTCATCCCATTTCTCCTTCTTTTAGTGAGCAATTGATCCCACCAAACTATGGCATAATCTGTAAACTCAACTACTGCAAGCTTCACCTTCTTTTCCTCACTATAATTGTGACAATAAAAAATGAGATCCACCTTCCTCTCCCACTCCAAATATGCATCCGGATTGGCTTTGCCTTGGAATGGTGGAATTTTCATTTTGATCCCACTAATGTTACCATCCACTCTCCCTCTCCCTCTTGCTTCCTCCATATTACCTCTTCTCAAGTTTCTGCCTCCACCTCTTCCACCCCTATTACCTCTCATCCCTCTCGGTCTATGGTGGTCATCATGTGCAGCAGAGTGCTGGTCATCCTCTTCATCAGAATCATCATCATTTTCATCCCCCCAATCATCTATAGGTGGTGCATTGTTCACTCTAGATCCCCTAGCCCTATTCTGCCCCTCATTTGTGTTTTGTCTACCATTCCCACTATTCTGCTCAATTCTTTCAATTCGGTCAGCTAGGTTGCTCAATTGTCTACCAATTCTTTCCAAATGCTGAACAAGTGCTTGTTGGTAAAAAGGATTATCCATATTAAGTCCACTAGTTTGTTCTTGTGACATTTTTAATACCTGCACAAAAAAGTTAGTAAAACAGAAAACAACCTCACAAATTCACTCAATTTTTGGTCACTCAAGTGTTTGTACTCAGTTTATAGGCTTTTACCCTCTTGGAGTTCTTGCCACTCAATGCCTTTTTCCACTCAAGCTTGCTTACCAAGTTCTTGTCAGAACTAATGCAATTCCAGCAAGTTTAAATCAAGTTTTAATATATGTTCAAGCACAAACTCAAGCAAAACATGTGGAATAAGGGTTTGTTATGACACTTGAAGCAAGAAATGAAGACACCAAGCTCTAGAGCAATGAAGTGAAATAGGAGTCGAAATTAGCTTGCTATTTTTGCCTCTCCCCGAAAAAAGGCAAAGTTGGAATTTTGTAAAACTGTTTTAAGAGCAGCAACAAGACATAGTTTTAGTAGGAAAATCAAGTCTAGAGGTTCCAGAAAGCACCTTGAAGTTTTGGACTCCAAATTGGCCTAATAGGTGCTAAATTTGGTTCACCAAGTAAACGGTAGAATTTTTACACCAAATTTGATTTCTAGGCTTAATTTCGTCTACAAAGCACCCCAATGAAGTTTTAGAATTTTCTGGGTTGGTTTGGTTATACCTCCCCAAAACAGCCACTAAATAGAAATATTGAACTTACAATATTCCAGCACTAAAACATACACTTTAGCACCTTTTTTTTTTCTACTTTCTTTTTGTTCTTTTTTTTTTATATCATGTAACCACACAACAGATACACTCAACACATCCAGCACTAAACCCTTCAACAATTTCACAAGCCACAAAGATGCAAATAACCAGGTTGTGAAGAAAAGCTTTAAGGTAGAAAACAACACAAATGTGACAAAACTAGGGAAACAAGGACAGAAGCAAGAAAGACTCTAATATACCCTAAGATTAGTAGTATTGAGTGTTAACTCACTACTAAGCCCAGAATATGTTCAGATTTTCTTAAAAATACCAGAAAACACAAGGACTTGAAGAGCCTTCAAGGCTGAAACACAAGGAAGCAAAAAAAAGGAGAAAGTAAAAACAAGAACACAACAAAATGGATGACCAACCTGTTTTGAAGAGAGCCAAAGCTCTGATACCAAATGATACGGTTTCTACCCCTAGTAGCTGATTCCACTAAGAAGAGAGACCAAAGGACCGTCTTCAAAACAAGCCAAGAAACTCCCTTGAACCTTCAACCCTTCACCTTGAAGATGGAGAACTGAAAATATAATTACCAAGAAGGACAGCCAAGAACAAGACCAATTCACCTATGCTGATGAACAACCTTGAACATATAATAAAACTTAACAAATCAAGGCAAGAATTTGCTAAGAAAAATAGAGAGAGTTCTAAGAAGAACTTTGAAGCAAAGCTCCAGCAATTTTGCTAAAAAATATTTTCATATGAATTCTGTTTTCTAAATGAAACAAAAGAAGGCAGAAATATGTGTTAGTGTATTCTGCCAAGACACTTCAACAACCATGGGACATGTGCAAGTCTTGGTTAATACACCAATCTCTCCTAAAAATAGATACAAAGTTCAAAAATTAATAGGAAGGTCAGATTTGGCAGCTACAATTGAGAGACAATCTGAAAAGAGATGTTTTGTCTTGAAGCTGAAAGTGGTAACTTTGCTTTTCCTATAAAAGGTTGAAGCATGGCTGGAGCTCTTGGACAAAGTTATGGCTTCCAATCTTTGCAAAATGGACAAAAGCATCTTCAAAAGGTAGGTGGAGATGGGCTGCCAATTGTGCTGACACCTAGGCACTCCACTTGGACGCCACATTGGATGCCATCTAGGATGGACTTGCTGACGTGGCTGCCACATGTATGCCAACTTGGACGGATGCCACTTGGTCTCTTGGCTCCTCAAATATGCCAAGGAATGTACAGCAAGGTTGGCTTCTCTCTTCCATGTCCAAACCGAATTCTTGCAAGAGGTTGGACTTGGTGATGTGCTTATGCACCAAGCCTTGAAGCTTCTTAGCCATTGCTCTAGTTATTGGCCCTTGATGTGGAATTGGTGCAACCGGTTCCTCATCACTATTATTCTAACTATTTGTTTTATTTCCTTCATTCTGATATCAAGCATGAGTGATGAGGAACCGGTTGCACCAATTGCACATCAAGGGCCAATAACTAGAGTAATGGCTAAGAAGCTTCAAGGCTTGGTGCATAAGTACATCACCAAGTCCAACCTCTTGCAAGTACTCGGTTGGGACATGGAAGAGAGAAGCCAACCTTGCTATACATTTCTTTGCATATTTGAGGAGCCAAGAGACCAAGTGGCATCCGTCCAAGTTGGCATACATGTGGCAGCCACGTCAGCAAGTCCATCCTAGTTGGCATCCAATGTGGCGTCCAAGTGGAGTGCTTGGGTGGCAGCACAATTGGCAGCCCATCTCCACCTACCTTTTGAGGATGCTTTTGTCCATTTTGCAAAGATTGGAAGCCATAACTTTGTCCAAGAGCTCCAGCCATGCTTCAACCTTTTATAGGAAAAGCAAAGTTACTACTTTCAGCTTCAAGACAAAACATCTCTTTTCAGATTGTCTTTCAATTGTAGCTGCCAAATCTAACCTTCCTATTAATGTTTGAACTTTGTATCTATTTTTAGGAGAGATTGGTCTATTAACCAAGACTTGCACATGTCCCATGGTTGTTGAAATGTCTTGACAATACCAACCCATATTTCTGCCTTCTTTTGTTTCATTTTGGTATCAGAATTCATATGGTATTTTTTTGAGCAAAATTGCCGGAGCTTTGCTTCAAAGTTCTTCTTAGAACTCTCTCTATTTTTCTTAGCAAATTCTTGGCTTGATTTGTTAAGTTTTATTATATGTTCAAGGTTGTTCATCAGCATAGGTGAATTGGTCTTGTTCTTGGCTGTCTTTCTTGGGAATTATATTTTCAGTTCTCCATCTTCAAGGTGAAGGGTTGAAGGTTCAAGGGAGTTTCTTGGCTTGTTTTGAAAACGGTCCTTTGGTCTTTCTTCTTAGTGGAATCAGTTACTAAGGGTAAAAACCGTATCAATGAGAGGTTGTTTGGGTCATTGAGTTCGACTTACCCATTTGGCCTGAAATTCTACCAGCATTATTTGGGTGTGTTTAAGACTTTAGGAGTCAATTTTGGGGGTTGTGTGATATTATTTGCTCGCTGAACCCAAATTTTGCGGCAAACCCGATCAAATTAAGTTCACATAGCAAATAGACCCAGAAATTCATGAAAATTTTACAGGGTATTTATACCCCATTTCTGTAGATCCCAAATAAAATTTCTGCCTAAAATTCAACCGTTTGTGCGGAGAACCAAAATTTTGTGGTAGACTCGATTAAATTTAGTATACATGGTAAATCTGCAAAGAAAATCCTGAAATTCTAACTGGATTTAGTCAGTATTGTGTTTCTGTTATTCACACAACAAATCAGCCCAGAAAGTCCTGAAAATTTACAGGTTGTTTCTGCCACGTCTAAGCTGTTTTTAATTAGATCTCGGCTCAAAATTTATCCGATTGTGTGAGGAATCAAAATTTTGCGGCAGACCCGATAAAATCTAGTTTACATCGTAAATCTACTAAGAAAATCCTGAAATTCTAACTGCAATTAGTGAGTATTACGTTTCTGTTATTCACATTTCGTTCATTGCATGCTTGACTGAAATTGGCTCTTGGGGTTTAGTATGATCTGTTTGTTGAAAAATTTGTTTTATTGAGTGTCTTAGGGTTTTCGGAAAGCCATTATTCTAGCTATCTGTTTTGCTTCCTTCATTCTGATATCAAGCATGAGAGGTTGTTTAGGTCATTGAGTTCTACTTACTCCTTTGGCCTGAAACTCTACCAGCATTATTTGGGTGTGTTTAAGACGTTGGGTGTCAATTTTTTGGGTTGTTTGACATTATTTGACTGCTAAACCCAAATTTTGCGGCATACCCAATCAAATTAAGTTCACATAGCTAATAGACCTAGAAATTCATGAAAATTTTACAGGGTATTTATACCCCATTTCAGTAGTTCCAAATAAAATTTCTGCCTAAAATTCAATCGTTTGTGTGGGGAACAAAAATTTTGTGGTAGACCCGATTAAATTTAGTTTACATAGTAAATCTACCAAGAAACGCCTGAAATTCTAATAGCATTATGTCAGTATTGTGTTTGTATTATTCACATTTTGTTCATTGCATGCTTGACCAAGATTGACTCTTCGGGTTTAGTATGATCTGTTTGTTGAAAAATTTGTTTTGTTGAGTTTGTCTTAGGGTTTTCGGTTAATCAAGCTAAAGCCATTATTCTAGCTATCTGTTTTGCTTCCTTCATTCTGATATCAGGCATGAGAAGTTGTTTGGGTCATTGAGTTCGACTTACCCATTTGGTCTGATATTCTACCAGCATTATTTGGGTGTGTTTAAGACGTTGGGTGTCAATTTTTGGGGTTGTTTGATATTATTTGCCTGCTGAGCCCAAATTTTGCAGCAGACCCGATCAAATAAAGTTCACATAGCAAATAGACCCAGAAATTCATGAAAATTTTATAGGATATTTATAATCCATTTCAGTAGTTCCCGAATAAAATTTCTGCCTAAATTCAACCGTTTATGTGGGGAATCAAAATTTTGTGACAGACCCGATTAAATTTAGTTTACATAGTAAATCTGCCAAGAAAAGCCTGAAATTCTTACAACATTTAGTAAGTATTGTGTTTCTGTTATTCACACAGCAAATTAGCCCATAAATTCCTTAAAATTTACTAGTTGTTTATGCCACATCTGAGCTGTTTTTAAATTAGATCTCAACTCAAAATTTAACCTATTGTGTGGGGAGCCAAAATTTTGCGGCTAACCCGATTAAATTTAGTTAAAATAGTAAATCTGCCTAGAAAATCCGAAAATTCTAACAGCATTTAGTCAGTATTGTGTTTCTGTTATTCACATTTTGTTCATTGCATGCTTGACCGAAATTGGCTCTTGGGGTTTAGTATGATTTGTTTGTTGAAAAATTTGTTTTGTTGAGTTTGTCTTAGGGTTTTCGGTTGATTAAGCTAAAGCCATTATTCTAGCTATCTGTTTTGGTTCCTTCATTCTAAGAATGAGAGATTGTTTGGGTCATTGAGTTCGACTTACTCATTTGGCCTGAAACTCTACCAGCATTATTTGGGTGTGTTTAAGACGTTGGGTGTCAATTTTTTGGGTTGTTTGACATTATTTGCCTGCTAAACCCAAATTTTGCGGCATATCCAATCAAATTAAGTTCACATAGCAAATAAACCTAGAAATTCATGAAAATTTTACAGGGTATTTTTACCCCATTTCGGTAGTTCCCAAATAAAATTTTTGCCTAAAATTCAACCGTTTGTGTGGGGAACAACAGTTTTGTGGTAGACCCGATTAAATTTAGTTTACATAGTAAATCTACCAAGAGAAGCCTGAAATTCTAGCAGCATTTAGTAAGTATTGTGTTTCTGTTATTCACACAGCAAATTAGCCCAGAAATTCCCTAAATTTTACAGATCGCTTGTGCCACAACTGAGCTATTTTTAAATTAGATCTCAACTGAAAATTTAACCGATTGTGTGGGGAACCAATATTTTGCTGCAGACCCGATTAAATTTAGTTTACATAGTAAATCTACCAAGAGAAGCCTGAATTCCTAACAGCATTTAGTAAGTATTGTGTTTCTGTTATTCCCACAGCAAATCAGCCCAGAAATTCCTTAAATTTTACAGATTGCTTGTGCCACAACTGAGCTATTTTTAAATTAGATCTCAACTTAAAATTTAACCGATTGTGTGGGGAACCAATATTTAGCTGCAGACCCGATTAAATTTAGTTTACATAGTAAATCTACCAGCAGAAGCCTGAAATTCTAACAGCATTTAGTAAGTATTGTGTTTCTGTTATTCACACATCAAATCAGCCCAGAAATTCCTTAAATTTTACAGATTGCTTGTGCCACAACTGAGCTATTTTTAAATTAGATCTCAACTGAAAATTTAACCGATTGTGTGGGGAACCAATATTTTGCTGCAGACCCGATTAAATTTAGTTTACATAGTAAATCTGCCAAGCAAAGTCTGAAATTCTAACAGCATTTAGTCAGTATTGTGTTTATGGTATTCACATTTTGTTCATTGCATGCTTGACCGAGATTGACTCTTGTGGTTTAGTATGATCTGTTTGTTGAAAAATTTGTTTTGTTGAGGTTTTCGGTTAATCAAGCTAAAGCCATTATTCTAGCTATCTGTTTTGCTTCCTTCATTCTGATATCAGGCAAGAGAGGTTGTCTGGGTCATTGAGTTCGACTTACCCATTCGGCCTGATATTCTACCAACATTATTTGGGTGTGTTTAAGACGTTGGGTGTCAATTTTTGGGGTTGTTTGATATTATTTGCCTGCTGAATCCAAGTTTTGAAGCAGACCCGATCAAATTAAGTTCACATGGCAAATAGACCCATAAATTCATGAAAATTTTATAGGGTATTTATACCCCATTTCAGTAGTTCCCGAATAAAATTTCTGCCTAAAATTCAACTGTTTGTGTGGGGTATCAAAATTTTGTGACAGACCCGATTAAATTTAGTTTACATAGTAAATCTGCCAAGATAAGCCTGAAATTCTAACAACATTTAGTAAGTATTGCATTTCTGTTATTCACAGAGTAAATCAGCCCAGAAATTCCTTAAAATTTACAAGTTGTTTGTGCCACATCTGAGCTGTTTTTAAATTAGATCTCAGCTCAAAATTTATCCGATTATGTGGGGAACCAAAATTTTGCGGCAGACTAGATTAAATTTTGTTTACATAGTAAATCTGCCAAGAAAAGCATGAAATTCTAGTTCACATAGCAAATAGGCCCTGAAATTCATGAAAAATTTATAGGGTATTTATACCTCGTTTCAGTAGTTCCCAATTAAAATTTCTGCCTAAAATTCAACCGTTTGTGTAGGGAACCAAAATTTTATGGCAGACCCAATTAAATTTGGTTTACATAGTAAATCTGCCAAGAAAAGCCTGAAATTCTAACAGCATTTTGTCAGTATTGTGTTTCTGTTATTCACACAGCAAATCAGCCTAGAAATTCTTTAAAATTTACAGGTTGTTTGTGCCACATCAGAGCTGTTTTTAAATTAGATCTCAGCTCAAAATTTAACCGATTGTGTGGGGAAGCAAAATTTTACGGTAGACCCGATTAAATTTAGTTTACATAGTAAATCTGCCAAGAAAATCCTGAAATTATAACAGCAATTAGTCAGTATTGTGTTTATGTTATTCACATTTTGTTCATTGCATGCTTGACCGAAATTGGCTCTTGGGGTTTAGTATGATCTATTTGTTGAAAAATTTTGTTTTGTTGAGTTTGCCTTAGGGTTTTCAGTTAATCAAGCTTAAGTCATTATTCTAGCTATCTATTTTGCTTCCTTCATTCTGATATCAAGCACGAGAGGTTGCTTGGGTCATTGAGTTCGACTAACTCTGCCAGCATTATTTGGGTGTGTTTAAGACGTTGGGTGTCAATTTTGGGGGTTGTTCGATATTATTTGCCTTCTGAACCCAAATTTTGTGGCAGACCCAATCAAATTTAGTTCACATAGCAAATAGACCCAGAAATTCATGAAAATTTTACAGGGTATTTATACCCCATTTCAGTAGTTCCCAAATAAAATTTTTGCCTAAAATTCAATCGTTTGTGTGGGGAACCAAAATTTTGTGGTAGACCCGATTAAGTTTAGTTTACATAGTAAGTCTACCAAGAATAACCTGAAATTTTAATAGCAATTAGTATGTATTGTGTTTCTGTTATTCACACAGTAAATCAGCCCAGAAATTCCTCAAAATTTACAGGTTGTTTGTGACACATCTTAGCTGTTTCTAAATTAGATCTCAGCTCAAATTTTAACCGATTGTGTGGGGAAACAAAATTTTACGGCAGACCCAGTTAAATTTAGTTTACATGGTAAATATGCCAAGAAAAGCTTGAAATTCTAACAGCAATTTGTGAGTATTGTGTTTCTGTTATTCACACAGCAAATCAGCCCAAAAATTCCTCACAATTTACAGCTTGTTTGTGCCACATCAGAGCTGTTTTTAAATTAGATCTCTGCGCAAAATTCAACCGATTGTGTTGGGAACCAAAATTTTGCGGTGGACCCGATTAAATTTAGTTTACATAGTAAATTTGCCACGAGAATCCTAAAATTCTAACAGCAATTAGTCAATATTGCGTTTTTGTTATTCACATTTTGTTCATTGCATGCTTGACCGAAATTGACTCTTGGGGTTTAGGATGATCTATTTGTTGAAAAATTTGTTTTGTTGAGTTTGTCTTCGGGTTTTCGGTTAATCAAGCTAAAGCCATTATTCTAGCTATCTCTTTTGCTTCCTTCATTCGGATATCAAGCATGAGAGGTTGTTTGGTTCATTGAGTTCGACTAACTCTACCAGCATTATTTGGGTGTGTTTATGACGTTAGGTGTCAATTTTTGGGGTCGTTTGACATTATTTGCCTGCTAAAACCAAATTTTGTGGGATACCCAATCAAATTAAGTTCACATAGCAAATAAACCCAGAAATTCATGAAAATTTTACAGGGTATTTATATCCCATTTCAATAGTTCCCAAATAATATTTCTGCCTAAAATTCAACCGTTTGTGTGGGGAACCAAAATTTTGTGGTGGACCCGTTTAAATTTAGTTTACATAGTAAATCTGTAAAGAAAAGCCTGAAATTGTAACAGCATTTAGTAAGTATTGTATTTCTGTTATTCACACAGCAAATCAGCTCGGAAATTCCTTAAAATTTATAGGTTGTTTGTGCCACAACTGAGCTATTTTTAAATTAGATCTCAGCTGAAAATTTAACCGATTGTGTGGGGAACCAAAATTTTGCGGCAGACCCGATTATCGAAGAGCTAACTAAATGATTAACAGAGTTAGGGTTAGAAGCTAAGGATTCTAAAAAGAAATCCATTGCACCATTGACCAAACCCTTAAGTTTTCAAGAGGAACTCGAGCAAAGGTTAAATAATCTTAGTTATTGCTCCGTTAAGTCAAACACAAAAGGGAGAAAACTCTGAATCTGAATATGAATCTGAATATTCTTCTAATTCAGAAGAACAGCTCAATAACATAGAAGCTATGTTTAAACAATCTGAACCTAAGCCTCTAGAAGTTAATAGGATTATGTATCCTAAACCTAGGGCAACCATAGAAATGAAGCCTTATTATCCTAGGCCTTCACCTATTAATTTACAATTTGAAGATACAACGTATAATTATGTCCAATACGACGGTGCTTCAATTGTAGAATGGAACATATATGGATTATCTGATTATCAGATTAAAAACGTAATCCATTTCATGACTATGTATGCAATGGCAGAAAAGTCTAAAGGCAACCAAGATAGGCAAATAGCTCATGCTATTGTGTCAGGATTTACAGGCCAACTAAAAGATTGGTGGGATTTTTCCTTATCAGAAGAAGGAAAAAGACAAATATATGATGCTGTTAAAACTGAACAAAGAAATGAAGGACCAGCCCAAGTACCAGATTGTATAAATACACTCTTGTCTACTATAGGCTTACACTTCATAGGATCTATGAGTCTTTATCTAGACAAATCCCAGGAACAACTAATGAATTTAAGATGTCCTGATCTATCCCATTTTAAATGGTATAAAGATACCTTCTTTTCCCTTATTTTCATTAGGGAAGATAATCAGTTTGATTTCTGGAAAGAAAATTTTCTTTCTGGATTACCCTCGTTATTTTACGAGCAGTCAAAAACAAATTCAAGATCGAAACGATGGAGCCTTACCATACAGTAACTATACCTATGGAGAATTAGCCTCGGAGGTAGTTACTGCAGGAGTAACTTTGTGCAATGAATTAAGACTTTAGCGCCAGTTACAAAAAGAACGAATCACGGGTAAAAGGTTACTCGGTGATTTCTGTGAACAATATGGTTTACCACCCATAACTTTTCCTTATAAAGGCAAAGTTAAAAGGGGGAGGAGAGAAATTCATGAAAATTTTATAGGGTATTTATATCCCATTTCAATAGTTCCCAAATAAAATTTCTGCCTAAAATTCAACCGTTTGTGTGGGGAACCAAAATTTTGTGGTGGACCCGTTTAAATTTAGTTTACATAGTAAATCTGTAAAGAAAAGCCTGAAATTGTAACAGCATTTAGTAAGTATTGTATTTCTGTTATTCACACAGCAAATCAGCTCGGAAATTCCTTAAAATTTATAGGTTGTTTGTGCCACAACTGAGCTATTTTTAAATTAGATCTCAGCTGAAAATTTAACCGATTGTCTGGGGAACCAAAATTTTGCGGCAGACCCGATTATCGAAGAGTTAACTAAAAGATTAACAGAGTTAGGGTTAGAAGCTAAGGATTCTAAAAAGAAATCCATTGCAACATTGACCAAACCCTTAAGTTTTCAAGAGGAACTCGAGCAAAGGTTAAATAATCTTAGTATTGCTCCGTTAAGTCAAACACAAAAGGGAGAAAACTCTGAATCTGAATATGAATCTGAATATTCTTCTAATTCAGAAGAACAGCTCAATAACATAGAAGCTATGTTTAAACAATCTGAACCTAAGCCTCTAGAAGTTAATAGGATTATGTATCCTAAACCTAGGGCAACCATAGAAATGAAGCCTTATTATCCTAGGCCTTCACCTATTAATTTACAATTTGAAGATACAACGTATAATTATGTCCAATACGACGGTGCTTCAATTGTAGAATGGAACATATATGGATTATCTGATTATCAGATTAAAAACGTAATCCATTTCATGACTATGTATGCAATGGCAGAAAAGTCTAAAGGCAACCAAGATAGGCAAATAGCTCATGCTATTGTGTCAGGATTTACAGGCCAACTAAAAGATTGGTGGGATTTTTCCTTATCAGAAGAAGGAAAAAGACAAATATATGATGCTGTTAAAACTGAACAAAGAAATGAAGGACCAGCCCAAGTACCAGATTGTATAAATACACTCTTGTCTACTATAGGCTTACACTTCATAGGATCTATGAGTCTTTATCTAGACAAATCCCAGGAACAACTAATGAATTTAAGATGTCCTGATCTATCCCATTTTAAATGGTATAAAGATACCTTCTTTTCCCTTATTTTCATTAGGGAAGATAATCAGTTTGATTTCTGGAAAGAAAATTTTCTTTCTGGATTACCCTCGTTATTTTCTGAACGAGTCAAAAAACAAATTCAAGATCGAAACGATGGAGCCTTACCATACAGTAACTATACCTATGGAGAATTAGCCTCGGAGGTAGTTACTGCAGGAGTAACTTTGTGCAATGAATTAAGACTTTAGCGCCAGTTACAAAAAGAACGAATCACGGGTAAAAGGTTACTCGGTGATTTCTGTGAACAATATGGTTTACCACCCATAACTTTTCCTTATAAAGGCAAAGTTAAAAGGGGGAGGAGAGAAATTCATGAAAATTTTATAGGGTATTTATATCCCATTTCAATAGTTCCCAAATAAAATTTCTGCCTAAAATTCAACCGTTTGTGTGGGGAACCAAAATTTTGTGGTGGACCCGTTTAAATTTAGTTTACATAGTAAATCTGTAAAGAAAAGCCTGAAATTGTATTAGTAAGTATTGTATTTACATTATTCACACAAAGAAATCAGCTCGTAAATTCCTTAAAATTTATAGGTTGTTTGTGCCACAACTGAGCTATTTTTAAATTAGATCTCAGCTGAAAATTTAACTGATTGTCTGGGGAACCAAAATTTTGCGGCAGACCCGATTATCGAAGAGTTAACTAAAAGATTAACAGAGTTAGGGTTAGAAGCTAAGGATTCTAAAAAGAAATCCATTGCAACATTGACCAAACCCTTAAGTTTTCAAGAGGAACTCGAGCAAAGGTTAAATAATCTTAGTATTGCTCCGTTAAGTCAAACACAAAAGGGAGAAAACTCTGAATCTGAATATGAATCTGAATATTCTTCTAATTCAGAAGAACAGCTCAATAACATAGAAGCTATGTTTAAACAATCTGAACCTAAGCCTCTAGAAGTATTATTATGTATCCTAAGCCTAGGGCAACCATAGAAATGAAGCCTTATTATCCTAGGCCTTCACCTATTAATTTACAATTTGAAGATACAACGTACAATTATGTCCAATACGACGGTGCTTCAATTGTAGAATGGAACATAGATGGATTATCTGATTATCTGATTAAAAACGTAATCCATTTCATGACTATGTATGCAATGGCAGAAAAGTCTAAAGGCAACCAAGATAGGCAAATAGCTCATGCTATTGTGTCAGGATTTACAGGCCAACTAAAAGGTTGGTGGGATTTTTCCTTATCAGAAGAAGGAAAAAGACAAATATATGATGCTGTTAAAACTGAACAAAGAAATGAAGGACCAGCCCAAGTACCAGATTGTATAAATACACTCTTGTATACTATAGGCTTACACTTCATAGGATCTATGAGTCTTTATCTAGACAAATCCCAGGAACAACTAATGAATTTAAGATGTCCTGATCCCAAGAACAACTAATGAATTTAAAATGGGATACCATTTTAAATGGTATAAAGATACCTTCTTTTCCCTTATTTTCATTAGGGAAGATAATCAGTTTGATTTCTGGAAAGAAAAATTTCTTTCTGGATTACCCTCGTTATTTTCTGAACGAGTCAAAAAACAAATTCAAGGTCGAAACGATGGAGCCTTACCATACAGTAACTATACCTATGGAGAATTAGCCTCGGAGGTAGTTACTGCAGGAGTAACTTTGTGCAATGAATTAAGACTTCAGCGCCAGTTACAAAAAGAACGAATCACGGGTAAAAGGTTACTCGGTGATTTCTGTGAACAATATGGTTTACCACCCATAACTTTTCCTTATAAAGGCAAAGTTAAAAGGGGGAGGAGAGAAGGTAAGAAAAATTTTAAAAGACATTTCTCCCTTTTATCCTAAAAAGGATAAACCATATAGGAAAACTCCTAAGAAAAAATCTGTAACATCTTCTAAAAGGAAGAAAAAAGACACTAGAGAAACTAATGTAGTTTGCTACAAATGTGGAAAAACTGGTCATTACGCTAATAAGTGTAAAGTAAAGCAACAGATACAAGCTTTAGCAATTGATGAAAATCTTAAAGATTCTTTGATAAAAATACTCTTAAATGAGTCAGAACCAGAAGATTTAGAAATAAATGCGGTAGATTATACTTCAGAAGAATCTTCAACCGAGTCTGATAAAAAATCAGAATGTAATGGGAAATGTGATTATTATAAATCACTCTGTACCTTAAATGGTTTGTGTACATTGACAAAAGAACAAAATCTAATTTTAGATTTAATAGACAATATTATTCCTTAGTTACAAACTACCGTATCAGATAATTTGTATTTTATGTTCATTTTAGAACTATCTGCTGTATGCAATTCTTCTACCGTTTTAGAGAAGTATTTTGAAGGTACAAGTCCTTCATCTATACAGCATAGATCTGCACCTGAATCAATTAAGGCGATAGTACTGAATAAGTACTCCTTTTGAACAATTATAGTTACTTTAGTATGCCATTTATGAGTTATAACCCTATCAATTCTGTTGACATACTAAAGACTATTGATTTCTACTGGTTCCTGTTCTTCTTCCTTTTCTGCTGTTTCCATCATTAATGGAGATTCATGTTTTATTTCTAATAAAACTATTCTTTCTTTCAGGAATTGTATTTCAGTCTTAATTGAATTTATTTCTTGTCTGAGCTCTTTCACTGTTGGTTCTCTAGGCGTTTTAGCCCTTTTGATTCTATCCATAATTTCTTTAAGATCGTATGGATTTCCTCTTTCCTCTATCTTCTTTTCTAAAGGACTCTTTTCTTTGAATACGTTTAAGTATTCTTCTAGTCTTTTTCTCTAAGTCCCGAGACATAGTGGATCTTCTTGGACAACCCTCTGGTAAGTTTGATTATCACGTCTACTATTCACCGCCACCATCTGCCTCAATTCCTAAATCTTCCATTAAACCTACGGATTGGAACCTCTCTATAAGTATTACTATTCTTAATTCTGTTTAATATTACTATTTGATTATTGAAAGCACTGTAAGCATCATTACTGTTTAAGTATGCTCTGCACTTGCCCTTAAAGGGATCCTGTGCATCAGAAACTGTTCATATTTACTATTTATGTATACTTATATTAATCGTTTATTGTTTTATTTGCGTACTCTTGATTTAACTAATAGAAGTGAAGTAGAATTGTTTAGACAAGCCCTTGTAGAAAACAGTAATGACTACACAAATGGTTGAATTTTAGGCAGAAATTTTGTTTGGGAACTGCTGAAATGGGGAATGAATACCTTGTAAAATTTTCATGAATTTCTGGGTATATTAGCTTTATGAACTTAATTTGATTGGGTCTGCTACAAAATTTGGGTTCAGAAGGCAAGTAATATCAAACAACCCCCAAAATTGACACCCAACGTCTTAAACACACCCAAATAATGTTGGTAGAATATCAGGCCAAATGGGTAAGTCGAGCTCAATGACCCAAAAAACCTCTCATGCCTGATATCTGATTGAAGGAAGCTAAATAGATAACTAGAATAATGGCTTTAGCTTGATTAACCGAAAACCCTAAGACAAACTCAACAAAACAAATTTTTCAACAAACAGATCATACTAAACTCCAAGAGCCAATGTTGTTCAAGTATGCAATGAACAAAATGTGAATAACAGAAACACAATACTGACTAAATGCTGTTAGAATTTTAGGATTTTCTAGGCAGATTTACTATGTAAACTAAATTCAATCGGGTCTACCACGAAATTTTAGTTCCCCACACAATCGGTTAAATTTTAAGCTGAGATTTAATTTAAAAATAGCTCTGATGTGGCACAAACAACCTGTAAATTTTCAGGAATTTATGGGTTGATTTGCTATGTTAATAACAGAAACACAATACTGACTAAATGCTGTTAGAATTTCAGGCTTCTCTTGGCAGATTTACTATGTAAACTAAATTTAATTGGGTCTGCCACAAAATTTTGGTTCCCCACACAAACAGTTGAATTTTAGGCAGAAATTTTATTTGGGAACTACTGAAATGGGGTATAAATACCTTGTAAAATTTTCATGAATTTCAGGGCCGTTTTGCTATGTGAACTAGAATTTCAGGCTTTTCTTGGCAGATTTACTATGTAAACAAAATTTAATCTGATCTGCCGCGAAATTTTGGTTCCCCACACAATCGGTTAAATTTTGAACTAAGATCTAAATTGAAAACAGCTAAGATGTGGCACAAACAACCTGTAAATTTTGAGGAATTTCTGGGCCGATTTACTGTGTGAATAACAGAAACACTGTACTTACTAAATGCTGTTAGAATTTTAGGATTTTCTTGGCAGATTTACTATGTAAACTAAACTTAATTGGTTCTGCCACAAAATTATGGTTCCCCACACAAACGGTTGAATTTTAGACTGAAATTTTATTTGGGAACTGCTGAAATGGTGTATAAATACCTTGTAAAATTTTCATGAATTTCTGGGTATATTAGCTATGTGAACTTAATTTTATTGGGTCTGCCGCAAAATTTGGGTTCAGAAGGCAAATAATATCGAACAACCCCCAAAATTGACACCCAATGTCTTAAACACACCCAAATAATGCTGGTAGGGATAGTCGAACTCAATGACCCAAACAACCTCTCATGCTTGATATCAGAATGAAGGAAGCAAAAATAGATAGCTAGAATAATGGCTTTAGCTTGATTAACAGAAAACCCTAAGACAAACTCAACAAAACAAATTTTTCAACAAACAGATCATACTAAACCGCAAGAGCCAATTTCAGTCAAGCATGCAATGAACAAAATGTGAATAACAAAAATACAATACTAACTATTTGCTGTTAGAATTTCAGGATTTTCACGGCAGATTTACTATGTAAACTAAATTTAATCGGGTCCAGCGCAAAATTTTGGTTCCCCACATAATCGGTTAAATTTTGAGCTGACATCTAATTTAAAAATAGCTCTGATGTGGCACAAACAACCGGTAAATTTTAAGGAATTTCTAGGCTGATTTGCTGTGTGAATAACAGAAACACAATACTGACTAAATGCTGTTAGAATTTCAGGCTTTTCTCGATAGATTTACTATGTAAACTAAATTTTATCGGGTTTGCCACAAAATTTTTGTTCCCCACACAAACGGCTAAATTTTAGGCAGAAATTTTATTTGGGAACTACTTAAATGGGTAATAAATACCCTGTAAAATTTTCATGAATTTCTTGGTCTATTTGCTATGTGAACTTAATTTGATTGGGTCTGCCATAAAATTTGGGTTCCGATGGCAAATAATATCAAACATCTCCCAAAATTGACACCCAATGTCTTAAACACACCCGAATAATGCTGGTAGAATTTCAGGCAAAATGGGTAAGCCGAACTCAATGACCCAAACAACCTCTCATGCTTGATATCAGAATGAAGAAAGCAAAACAGATAGCTAGAATAATGGATTTAGCTTCATTAACCGAAAACCCTAAGACAAACTCAACAAAACAAATTTTTCAACAAACAGATCATACTAAACCCCAAGAGCCAGTTTCGGTCAAGCATGCAATGAAAAAAATGTGAATAATAGAAACACAATATTGACTAAATGCTGTTAGAATTTCAGGCTTTTCTTGGCAGATTTACTATGTAAACTAAATTTAATTGGCTCTGCCGCAAAATTTTGGTTCCCACACAATTGGTTAAATTTTGAGCTCAGATCTAATTTGAAAAGAGCTCAGATGTGGCACAAACAACCTGTAAATTTTAATGAATTTCTGGGCTGATTTGCTTTGTGAATAACAGAAACATAATACTGACTAAATGCTGTCAGAATTTCAGGCTTTTCTTGGCATATTTACTATGTAAACTAAATTTAATCGAGTCTGCCACAAAATTTTGGTTTCCCACACAAACAGTTGAATTTTAGGCAGAAATTTTAATTCGGAACTACTGAAATGGGGTATAAATATCCTGTAAAATTTTCATGAATTTCTGGGTCTATTTTGATGAGCACTCCTAGGATGCCAAGAAACACAACATCTAAATATTGGAACCAAGATCTTTAATCATCCAAACAAGGCAGAATTTCAGATTGAAAACCCAAGTGTCAATACACAAATAGTAACAAGCTAAAGCATATTGATCATCAAAATAAGACTAGCAAGGGGTTCATGCTGCTAGAATCCAAGTTCTTTCAAGAAACATGGAAGAAACATAGAAGAAACTCAAGCTCCAGCAATGGAGTTCTCTCCCTAATACTCACACTTAAACTAGAAAAATGAAGGCTGCCCATACAATCTGAATATCTTGGGTTATATATAGCATCTCTAAAACCCTAAAAGTGTGCCAAAACCCTAAAAGTGTGCCAACATGGCTAAAAAGACAAAAATCAAAGGCTCCTCAATCGGATGGGCGTTTCCATAGGGGACCATTTGGGACCACTTGCTTTATGGCGACCCTTTATGTAGTGGGGACCATAAGTTAGCGACAACACTTTAGGTGGTAGCGACCTTTTTTAATGTAGTGGGGACCAACAAAGGTATCGACATGGCAAATCCAAATAAGCATAAGAAGCTCCTCCAATCCACTTGGCCAATGGTCTTGTGCCAAGTCATGCTGATGTGGCGAAGTCACGCTGATGTGGCGCCACTTGTCAAGTCTCCCATGCCAACTTGTGTGAGAATGATCCATTTAGATTCCAACAATATGCAAGAAAGTCCAACATGGCAATTTTGATCCCCCTTGTGCTCACAATGCTCCAACACCAATGCTTGCAGCTCTCTAGCTCTGGCTCTGGTGATGGGTCCTCTAAATAATGGCATAGGCACTGGTGCTTCTTCATCATATTTGCTATGTGAACTTAATTTGATCAGGTCTGCTGGAAAATTTGGGTTCCGATGGCAAATAATATCAAACAAACCCCAAAATTGACACCCAACGTCTTAAACACACTCAAATAATGCTGATAGAGTTTTAGGCCAAATGGGTAAGTCGAATTCAATGACCCAAACAACTTCTCATGCTTCACATCAGAATGAAGGAAGCAAAATAAATAGCTAGAATAATGGCTATAGCTTGATTAACCGAAAACCCTAAGACAAACTCAACAAAACAAATTTTTCAACAAACAGATCATACTAAACCCCAAGAGTCAATTTCGGTCAAGCATGCAATGAACAAAATGTGAATAACAGAAATGCAATACATACAATTTTGTTGCAGACCCGATTAAATTTAGTTTACATAGTAAATCTGCCAGGAAAAGCCTGAAATTCTAACAGCAATTAATCAGTATTATGTCTATTATTCGCACAGCAAATCAGCTTAGAAATTCCTAAAAATATACAGGTTGTTTGTGCCACGTCAGAGCTGTTTTTAAATTAGATCTTAGCTCAAAATTTAACCGATTGTGTGGGGAGCCAAAATTTTGCGGCAGACCCTATTAAATTTAGTTTACATAGTAAATCTGACAAGAAAAGTCTGAAATTCTAACAACATTTAGTCAGTATTGTGTTTCTTTTATTCACATTTTGTTCATTGCATGCTTGACCGAAGTTGGCTCTTGGGGTTTAGTATGATCTGTTTGTTGAAAATTTTGTTTTGTTGAGTTTGTCTTAGGGTTTTCGGTTAATCAAGCTAAAGCCATTATTCTAGCTATCTGTTTTGTTTCATTCTAATAGCAAGCATGAGAGGTTGTTTGGGTCATTGAGTTCGACTTGCCCATTTGGCCTGGAACTGTACTAGCATTATTTGGGTGTGTTTAAGATGTTGGGTGTCAATTTTGGGGGTTGTTTGACATTCTTTGCTTGCAGAACCCAAATTTTGTAGCAGATCTGATCAAGTAAAGTTCACATAGCAAATAGACCCAGAAATTCATGAAACTTTTACAGGATATTTATACCCCATTTCACTAGTTCCCAAAAAAAATTCCTGCCTAACATTCAACCGTTTGTTCGGGGAACTAAAATTTTGTTGCAGACTCGATTAAATTTAGTTTACATAGTAAATCTGCCAGGAAAAGCCTGAAATTCTAACAGCATTTAATCAGTATTATGTCTGTTATTTGCACAACGAATCAGCTTAGAAATTCTTGAAAATTTATAGGTTGGTTGTGCCACATCAGAGCTGTTTTTAAATTAGATCTTAGCTCAATGTGTTTCTTTTATTCGCATTTTGTTCATTGCATGCTTGACCGAAATTGGCTCTTGGGGTTTAGCATGATCTGTTTGTTTAAAATTTTGTTTTGTTGAGTTTGTCTTAGGGTTTTCGGTAAATCGAGCTAAACCATTATTCTAGCTATCTGTTTTGCTTCCTTCATTCTAATATCAAGCATGAGAGGTTGTTTGGGTCATTGAGTTCGACTTGCCCATTTGGCCTGAAACTGTACCAGCATTATTTGGGTGTGTTTAAGACGTTGGGTGTCAATTTTAGGGGTTGTTTGACATTATTATCCTGCTGAACCCAAATTTTACGATAGACCCGATCAAATTAAGTTCACACAGCAAATAGACCCTGAAATTCATGAAAATTTTATGTGGCATTTATACCCCATTTCAGTAGTTCCCTAATAAAATTTCTGCCTAAAATTCAACCGTTTGTGTGGGTAATCAAAATTTTGTGGTAGACCCAATTAAATTTAGTTTACATAGTAAAGCTGCCAAGAAAATCCTGAAATTCTACCAGCATTTAGTCAGTATTGTGTTTCCATTATTCACATTTTGTTCATTGCATGTTTGACCAAATTGGCTGTTGGGGTTTAGTTTGATCTGTTTGTTGAAAAATTTGTTTTGTTGAGTTTATCTTAGGGTTTTCGGTTAATCAAGCTAAAGCTATTATTCTAGCTATCTGTTTTTCTTCCTTCATTCTGATATCATGCATGAGAGGTTGTTTGGGTCATTGCGTTCGACTTTCCCATTTGGCCTGAAACTCTACCAGCATTATTTGGGTGTGTTTACAACATTGGGTGTCAATTTTGGGGGTTGTTTGACATTATTTACCTGCTGAACCCAAATTTTGCGGCAGACCCGATCAAATTAAGTTCACATAGCAGCCTGACTTCTATGAAAAAATGATACCAACCAAAACCCGGCCCATTGCCATGGTCCAAGACATTTAGAAATCTGTAAAAAGGAAATTGCTGACCTCGAGTCAAAAGGGCTTATTAGAAAAAGTCAAAGCCCATGGAGTTGTCCAGCCTTCTATGTAGAGAATGCTGCTGAACTAGAAAGAGTAGTCCCAAGACTAGTCATCAATTATAAGCCTTTAAATAAGGCCCTTAGATGGATAAGATATCCATTGCCTAATAAAAGAGATCTGTTAAACAGACTCTATGAGGCCCAAATCTTTTCAAAATTTGATATGAAGTCTGGTTACTGGCAGATCTAGATAGCTAAAGAAGATAGGTATAAAACTGCCTTTACAGTACCATTTGGGCATTACGATAGGTATATGGCATTTTCATCATTTCAATCTTCTTTTCCAAAGTTAGAAAAAGAATTAGATGTTTTAATAAATCAAGCTATGGAGTTGAACCAAGAACTTGAAACACTATTCCTTAGCACTGTGGATCTTCTTGGACAACCCTCTGGTAAGTACGAATATTGGGTATACTATTCACCTCCGCCTTCTGCAAATATTCCTATCGCTTCTATCACACCTACTGGTTGGGAAGAAGACTGTAGCTCTGTAAGTATTACTGTTCTCAATACTGTTTAAAATTACTATTTGAAGCACTGTAAGTAGCATTATTTAAGTATGCTCTGCACTTGCCATTAAAGGGATCCAGTGCATCAGAAACTGTTTATGTCTACTTATATCAATCGTCTTTTATTTTATTTACGTTGTCTTGATTTATCTAATAGAAGAGAAGTAGAATTATGAAGAGCCTCTTTAATAGAAAATGGTAATGATTTGTGCAATCAACATCTAGAAAATCATAATGAATTCTGCGACTGTAGAGAGCATGAAAGACTGTTAGTATTATTTAGAGTCATAATTAATCTATTAGATATATGGTTAAGGAATAATAATTTCTAGATAAATATTATTCTTCATATTACGTTTCTCATCATGTCTGTCTTCTCTGTTTTCTGCCATCTTCTAAGTGGTATATCGGCTGGAAACTAGTAGCCGCTTAAGCCCTTCATTTGCTGGAAGGTAGAGCAACTTCTAGACACAACGCCACGTACTACTTATTCTCTAGTTTCGATCCTTTTGTATCAGGTGGTATCAGAGCCAAGTTAGGTAGTAGATTGGTCATTAGTTCTAGTGAAACCCCAAGTCGCGTATCCTTCAGCCGTTGAAGCCGTGAGTAGGCGTTTAGGCATCAGGAGTAATAGTAAATCTGACAAGAAAAGTCGAAAATTCTAACAACATTTAGCCAGTATTGTGTTTCATTTATTCACATTTTGTTCATTGCATGCTTGACCGAAGGTGGCTCTTGGGGTTTAGTATGATCTGTTTGTTGAAAATTTTGTTTTGTTTAGTTTGTCTTAGGGTTTTCGGTTAATCAAGCTAAAGCCATTATTCTAGCTATCTGTTTTGCTTCATTCTAATATCAAGCACGAGAGGTTGTTTGTGTCATTGAGTTCGACTTGCCCATTTGGCCTGGAACTGTACCAGCATTATTTGGGTGTGTTTAAGATGTTGGGTGTCAATTTTGGGGTTGTTTGACATTCTTTGCCTGCAGAACCCAAATTTTGTAGCAGATCTGATCAAGTTAAGTTCACATAGCAAATAGACTCAGAAATTCATGAAAATTTTACAGGATATTTATACCCCATTTCACTAGTTCCCAAAAAAAATTCCTGCCTAAAATTCAACCGTTTGTTCGGGGAACTAAAATTTTGTTGCAGACTCGATTAAATTTAGTTTACATAGTAAATCTTCCAGGAAAAGCCTGAAATTCTAGCAGCATTTAATCAGTATTATGTCTGTTATTTGCACAGCGAATCAGCTTAGAAATTCCTGAAAATTTACAGGTTGGTTGTGCCACATCAGAGCTGTTTTTAAATTAGATCTTAGCTCAATGTGTTTCTTTTATTCACATTTTGTTCATTGCATGCTTGACCGAAATTGGCTCTTGGGGTTTAGCATGATCTGTTTGTTTAAAATTTTGTTTTGTTGAGTTTGTCTTAGGGTTTTCGGTTAATCGAGCTAAACCCATTATTCTAGCTATCTGTTTTGCTTCCTTCATTCTAATATCAAGCATGAGAGGTTGTTTGGGTCATTGAGTTCGACTTGCCCATTTGGCCTGAAACTGTACCAGTATTATTTGGGTGTGTTTAAGACGTTGGGTGTCAATTTTAGGGGTTGTTTGACATTATTTGCCTGCTAAACCCAAATTTTACGGTAGACCCGATCAAATTAAGTTCACATGGGTTATCAAAATTTTGTGGTAGACCCAATTAAATTTAGTTTACATAGTAAAGCTGCCAAGAAAATCCTGAAATTCTAACAACATTTAGTCAGTATTGTGTTTCTATTATTCACATTTTGTTCATTGCATGCTTGACCGAAATTGGCTCTTGGGGTTTAGTTTGATCTGTTTGTTGAAAAATTTGTTTTGTTGAGTTTATCTTAGGGTTTTAGGTTAATCAAGCTAAAGCCATTATTCTAGCTATCTGTTTTGCTACCTTCATTCTGATATCAAGCATGAGAGGTTGTTTGGGTCATTGCGTTCGACTTTCCCATTTGGCCTGAAACTCTACCAGCATTATTTGGGTGTGTTTACGACATTGGGCGTCAATTTTGGGGGTTGTTTGACATTATTTGCCTGCTGAACCCAAATTTTGCGGCAGACTCGATCAAATTAAGTTCACATAGCAAATAGACCCAGAAATTCATGAAAATTTTATGTGGTATTTATGCCCCATTTCAGTAGTTCCCAAATAAAATTTCTGCCTAAAATTCAACCGTTTGTGTGGGAAACCAAAATTTTGTGACGACCCGATTAAATTTAGTTTACATAGTAAATCTGCAAAGAAAAGCCTAAAATTCTAACAGCATTTAGTTAGTATTATGTTTCTATTATTCACACAGTAAATCAGTCCACAAATTGCTGAAAATTTACAGGTTGTTTGTGCCACATCTAAGCTGTTTTTAAATTAGATCTTAGCTCAAAATTTATTCGATTGTGTGGGAACCAAAATTTTGCGGCAGAACCGATTAAATTTAGTTTACATAGTAAATCTGCCAAGAAAAGCCTGAAATTCTAACAGCATTTACTCAATATTTTTGTTTCTGTTATTCACATTTGTTCATTGCATGCTTGACCGAAACTGGCTCTTGGGGTTTAGTATGATCTGTTTGTTGAAGAATTTGTTTTGTTGAGTTTGTCTTAGGGTTTTCGGTTAATGAAGCTAAATCCATTATTCTAGCTATCAGTTTTGCTTTCTTCATTCTGGTATCAAGCATGAGAGGTTCTTTGGGTCATTGGGTTCGGCTTACCCATTTTGCCTGAAACTCTACCAGCATTATTCGGGTGTGTTTAAGACATTGGGTGTCAATTTTGGGAGTTGTTTGATATTGTTTGCCATCGGAACCCAAATTTTACGGCAGACCCAATCAAATTATGTTCACATAGCAAATAGACCAAGAAATTCATGAAAATTTTACAGGGTATTTATACCCCATTTAAGTAGTTCCCAAATAAAATTTCTGCCTAAAATTTAGCCGTTTGTGTCGGGAACCAAAATTTTGTGGCAAACCCGATTAAATTTAGTTTACATAGTAAATATGTCAAGAAAAGCCTGAAATTCTAACAGCATTTAGTCAATATTGTGTTTCTGTTATTCACGCAGCAAATCAGCCTAGAAATTCCTTAAAATTTACCGGTTGTTTGTGCCACATCAGAGCTATTTTCAAATTAGATGTCAGCTCAAAATTTAACCGATTGTGTGGGGAGCCAAAATTTTGCGGTGGACCCGATTAAATTTAGTTTACATAGTAAATCTGCCGAGAAAATCCTGAAATTCTAACAGCAAATAGCAAATAGGCCCTAAAATTCTTGAAAATTTTACAAGGTATTTGTACCCCATATCAGTAGTTCCCAAATAAAATTTCTGCCTAAAATTAAACTGTTTGTGTGGGGAACCAAAATTTTGTAGCAGACCCGATTAAATTTAGTTTACATAGTAAATCTGCCAAGAGAAGCCTGAAATTCTAACAGCATTTAGTCAGTATTGTGTTTCTGTTATTCACATAGCAAATCAACCCAGAAATTCCCGAAAATTTACAGGTTGTTTGTGCCACATCTTAGCTGTTTTCAATTTAGATCTCAGCTCAAAATTTAACCGATTGTGTGGGGAATCAAAATTTTGCGGCCGATCAGATTAAATTTAGTTTACATAGTAAATCTACCAAGAAAAGCCTGAAATTATAGTTCATATAGCAAATAGGCCCTGAAATTCTTGAAAATTTTACAAGGTATTTATACCCCATATCAGTAGTTCCCAAATAAAATTTCTGCCTAAAATTAAACTGTTTGTGTGGGGAACCAAAATTTTGTGGCAGACCCGATTAAATTTAGTTTACATAGTAAATCTGCCAAGAGAAGCCTGAAATTCTAACAGCATTTAGTCAATATTGTGTTTCTGTTATTCTCATAGCAAATCAACCCAGAAATTCCTGAAAATTTACAGGTTGTTTGTGCCACATCAGAGCTGTATTTAAATTAGATCTCAGCTTAAAATTTAACCGATTGTGCGGGGAACTAAAATTTCGCGGTAGACCCGATTGAATTTAGTTTACATAGTAAATCTGCCTAGAAAATCCTGAAATTCTAACCGCATTTAGTCAGTATTGTGTTTCTGTTATTCACATTTTGTATGCGCTTGAACGACATTGGCTCTTGGGGTTTAGTACGATCTGTTTGTTGAAAAATTTGTTTTGTTGAGTTTGCCTTAGGGTTTTCGGTTAATCAAGCTAAAGCCATTATTCTAGCTATCTGTTTAGCTTCCTTCAATCAGATATCAGGCATGAGAGGTTGTTTGGGTCATTGAGTTCGACTTACCCATTTGGCCTGATATTCTACCTGCATTATTTGGATGGGTTTAAGACGTTGGGTGTCAATTTTGGGGGTTGTTTAATATTATTTGCCTTCTGAACTCAAATTTTGTGACAGACCCAATCAAATTAAGTTCACATAGCTAATATGCCAAGAAATTCATGAACATTTTACAATGTATTTATTCCCCATTTCAGCAATTCCCAAATAAAATTTCTGCCTAAAATTCAACCGTTTGTGTGGGGAACCAAAATTTTGTGGCAGACCCGATTAAGTTTAGTTTACATAGTAAATCTGCCAGGAAAAGGCTGAAATTCTAACAGCATTTAGTAAGTATTGTGTTTCTATTATTCACACAGTAAATCAGCCCAGAAATTCCTCAAAATTTACAGGTTGTTTGTGCCACATCTTAGCTGTTTTCAATTTAGATCTCAGCTCAAAATTTAACCGATTGTGTGGAGAACTAAAATTTTGCGGTAGACCCGATTAAATTTAGTTTACATAGTAAATCTGCCAAGAAAATCCTAAAATTCTAACAGCAATTACTCAGTATTGCGTTTCTGTTATTCACATTTTGTTCTTTGCATGCTCAACCGAAATTGACTCTTGGGGTTTAGTATGATCTGTTTGTTGAAAAATTTGTTTTGTTGAGTTTGTCTTAGGGTTTTCGGTTAATCAAGCTATAGCCATTATTCTAGCTATCTATTTTGCTTTCCTCATTCTGATGTGAAGCATGAGAGGTTGTTTGCGTCAATGAGTTCGACTTACCCATTTGGCCTGAAACTCTACCAGCATTATTTGGGTATGTTTAAGACGTTGGGTGTCAATTTTGGGGGTTGTTTGATGTTATTTGCCATCGGAACCCAAATTTTGCAGCAGACCTGATCAAATTAAGTTCACATGGCAAATAGACCCAGATATTCATGAAAATTTTACAGGGTATTTATACCCCATTTCAGTAGTTCCCAAATAAAATTTCTGCCTAAAATTCAACCGTTTGTGTGGGGATCCAAAATTTTGTGGCAGACCCGATTAAGTTTAGTTTACATAGTAAATCTGCCAAGAAAAGCCTGAAATTCTAACAGCATTTAGTCAGTATTGTGTTTCTGTTATTCACGCAGTAAATCAGCAAGAAATTCCTCAAAATTTACAGGTTGTTTGTGCCACATGTTAGCCGTTTTTCAATTAGATCTCAGCTCAAAATTTAACCGATTATGTGAGGAACCAAAATTTTGCGGCAGATTAGATTAAATTTAGTTTACATAGTAAATCTGCCAAGAAAAGCCTGAAATTCTAGTTCAAATAGCAAATAGGCCCTGAAATTCATGAAAATTTTACAGGGTATTTATACCCCATTTCAGTAGTTCCCAAATAAAATTTCTGCCTAAAATTCAACTGTTTGTGTGGGGAACCAAAATTTTGTGGCAAACCCGATTAAATTTAGTTTACATAGTAAATCTGCCAAGAAAAGCCTTAAATTCTAACAGCATTTAGTCAGCATTGTGTTTCTGTTATTCACACAGCAAATCTGCCCAGAAATTCCTGAAAATTTACAGGTTGTTTGTGCCGCATCAGAGCTGTTTTTAAATTTGATCTCAGCTTAAAATTTAACCAATAAGGATACCACCTTTTCACTTATTTTCACTAGGGAAGATAACCAATTTGTTTTCTGGAAAGAAAATTTCTTTCTGGATTGCCCTCGTTATTTTTTGAACGAGTTAAGAAACAAATTAGGGATAATAATGATGGAGTCCTACCATACAATCACTATACCTACGAAGAATTAGCCTCTTAAGTAGTCTCAGCAGGTATAGCACTCTGCAATGAATTAAAAATTCATAGGCAGTTACAAAAGGAAAAACTCACCGGTAAAAGAATACTAGGTGATTTCTGCGAACAAATAGGTTTACCTCCAATAACTTTTCCTCATAAAAGGAAAGTTAAAGGGGGGAGGAGAGTAGGTAAAAGTAAAAAATGGTTCAAAAAATATCCTAAAAAGGATAAAGGAGAATCCTCATATAAGAAAACTCCAAAAAAGAAAATAGTATCATCTTCTAAAAAGAAGAAAAGCGAAGCTAATGTAGTTTGCTATAAATGTGGAAAAACTGGTCATTATGCTAGTAAGTGTAGAGTTAAGCAACAGATACAAGCATTATCAATTGATGAAAATCTTAAAGAATCATTAATTAAAATTCTCTTAAATGAGTCTGAGCCAGAAGACTTAGAAGTAAATGCCATAGATTACACTTCGGAAGAATCTTCTACTGAGTCTGATAAACAATCAGAATGTGATGGAAAATGTGATTATTATAAATCACTATGTACCTTAAATGGTCTTTGTGTGTTAACAAAAGAACAAAATATGTTGTTAGATCTAATAGATAAAATCGAAGATCAAGAAGAAAGAAGGAAAAAATTAGAAGAATACTTAAATGTGTTCAGGGATAAAAGTCCTTTAGAAAAAAGAATTGAAGAAAAACAGACTCCATATGATGTCAAAGAAATAATGGAAAGAATCAAAACAGCTAAAGTGCCAAGAGAACCAACCATTAAAGAATTAAGAAGTGAAATTAATTCAGTAAAATCTGCATTACAATTTCTTAAAGAAAGAATAATCTTATTAGAAGTTAAAAATGAATCTCTGTTAATAATGGAAGAAGCTGAAAAAAAAGAACCAGTAGAAATAAATAGTCTCCAATATGTCAATAGAATTATAACTCACAAGTGGCATACAAAGGTTACTATAATTGTTCAGAAGGAGTACTTATTTAGTACCACAGCCTTAATAGACTCAGGAGCAGATTTATGCTGTATAAATGAAGGATTAATCCCTTCAAAATACTTCTCTAAAACAGTAGTAGATTGCATACAGCTGACAGTACTAAAATGTCTGTAAAATATAAACTGTCTGATACAGTTGTCTGTAACCAAGGTATAGGTTTCGAAATTCCATTTATCTTGGTAAAAGGATTATCTCATCCTATTATCTTAGGGAACCCATTTCTGCATATGTTATACCCGATAAAATCCATAACAGAAAAGGGAATTGTCTTAGAAGTGGAAGGGAAAGAGATTATTTTTGAATTCATCTCTTTACCAATAGAAAGAGAAATTGATGTACTTAAAAGTAACATCAAAAATAAGAAAAATTTTATAAATTCTCTTAAAAGAGAAATAGAGTACAAAACCATACAAGAAAAGGTTAATGAACCTTTTATACAAAGAAAAGTAAAAGAGTTACAAAATGAGATGATTAATAGCATCTGTGCAGAGGTACCACATGCCTTTTGGGCTAGGAAAAGCCATGTGGTTAAATTACCATATGAGCCCAACTTTAATGAAAAAATGATACCAACCAAAGCCCGGCCCATTGCCATGGGTCCAAGACATTTAGAAATCTGAAAAAGGAAATTGCTGACCTCGAGTGAAAAGGGCTTATTAGAAAAAGTCAAAGCCCATGGAGTTGTCTAGCCTTTTATGTTGAAAATGCTGCTGAACTAGAAAGAGGAGTCCCAAGACTAGTCATTAACTATAAGCCTTTAAACAAGGCCCTTAGATGGATAAGATATCCATTGCCTAATAAGGGGTATCTGTTAAACAGACTTTACGAGGCCCAAATCTTTTCTAAGTTCGATATGAAATCTGGGTATTGGCAAATCCAGATAGTTGAAGAAGATAGGTATAAAACTGCCTTTACAGTGCCATTTGGGCATTACGAATGGAATATAATGCCATTTGGGCTTAAAAATGCCCCATTAAAATTCCAAAACATTATGAACGAAATATTCAATGCTTATTCAGCATTTTCAATTGTTGATATTGATGATGTTCTTATTTTCTCCAGGACAATAGATCAACACTTCAAACACTTAAATGTGTTTATGAAAATTATAAAGAAAAATGGTTTAGTTGTCTCAGCCAAGAACATAAAACTCTTCTAGGCTAAAATTAGATTTTTAGGTCATAATATTGAACAGGGATCTATCATTCCCATAGACTGAGCCATTGAATTTGCCAGTAAATTTCCTGATGAAATAAAAGACAAAACCCAATTACAGAGATTCCTAGGTAGTCTTAATTATATTGCTGACTTTTATAAAAGTTTAGCACAAGACGCCAAACCACTATTCCAAAGACTAAAAAAGAATCCAGCACCCTGGACCCCAGAACACACCTTATCTGTTAAACGGATAAAACAAAAGGTCAAATCACTTCCCTGTCTGGTAATTCCTCATCCACAAGCCTTAAAAATATTGGAAACTGACGCATCTGACATAGGATGCGGTGGCATTGTAAAACAAAGGATAGATGACAAAGAATCACTAGCTAGATTTACCAGTGGAATTTGGACAGGACCTAGAGTTAATTACTCTACGGTTAAAAAAGAGATCTTATCCATAGTTCTCTGTGTACTAAAGTTTGAATCTGATTTATTGAATCAGAAATTCCTTATAAGGGTAGATTGTAAAAGTGCAAAAGAGATATTACTAAAAGATGTTAAAAACATCGCATCTAAACAGATCTTTGCTAGATGGCAAGCCATCTTATCAGTATTTGATATTGATATTGAATTTATTAAAGGAGAATCTAACTCGTTGCCTGATTTTTTAACCCGTGAATTTCTTACAGGACATGTGTTCAAAGGCAACAATGACTCCTTCAAAGCGGACCCATGAGGTTTCGCCACCTCCGCCTAAAATGGTGGACAAACTTCGAGAGGATGCTTATGCTATCAGCATTGAGGCTAATAACGCCAAAGACGTTAATTACCCTTATATTCCAATAAGTTACTATTTCCTTATGCCAATGGATAAAAAACACAAGGAACTGAAGCCTTATGAGGTAGCAAATTTCTACACGGAACATCATACAGTGAGTCCTTATTTACCAAAGGACTACACTTATTATCAAGCAATCCTAGCAGAGACCGATTCAGTGGTCTTCTTTCCAACAGAAAGGTCTGCTAATGAGTGGGCATTCAGTAAATTTATTATTAAAAGGATAATATCCTATGATGAATGGGGAGAATCGCTCTTCAAACAAAAAGAATTAAATTTCAGAAAACCCAGGTATTTTAATTACTTTAATTATATGCAAGCCTGGATTGGTGCCTTAATGTATGAAAATAGGCAAAGAAAATTCAACAGGTTTATACAGTTCCAATTGGATAAAGAACTATTTGAATTTCCATCTTGGTTTTACGAATGGTTCTTTAACTGGGGAATATTTCCCATAGCCCTACCTAATAAGGTAAGAGAGGTTTATGAGCAATTTGCTGACTCAAATAAATCCTTAAAGGATTCGAGATTAATGTTCACTATCCTATACAAAGTTCCATGGATAGTTCGATGGGATTATATTATCTCAAAAAAGAAAATGAGAAAATTTGGCGAGTTTTCCACAAACCATGTGCCCTGGTTAACTCGAAGAGTCCTAATAAAATGGTGGGATAAGTGTGACTTTTTTGAGTCACCTTCTGTTTATTCTACCAGAGGATTAATTACTTTGGCTAAAAAGCCAGCAATGACCAGTCCTTCAGTCTCATCAAATCTGTCAGAATTATTCAGAGACCTACTCAAATCAGTGCCGAAAGATGAATTTCGCCGACAGCTTTTGAGCGCACTATCAGAAGACGATAACGAAGCCAGCTCAAAAGCAAAAGATGCTGCGGAGTGCTCTAAGTCACGCCAAGAGGACAAAAGTGATAGCGACACTGACATGGAAGGACAATATTGGAAAGTTAGCCAAGACCCTTATGACCTGTAAAGGGTATCAGATTCCTCTCAGCCTAAAAGGACAAGACAGCCACTAGCTTCTGTCTGCCACTAAAAGTTACGCATACAATGACGCCTGAAGATTCCTTCTAACTCCTATAAAAAGGCCTCCCGACTTGCTAAACAAGTAGAGTGAAAATAAGAATAAGTTGTGTATTTCTAAGCTTTCTCTGTAAGATATCTTTGAGTGTACTGTTTTCGTTTGAATGTTCTAAGCGTGTACTATTTTCAAATCAATAAAATATATGATATTTTCTTCATCTCAATCTTCTTTTCTAAAGACAGAAAAAGAATTAGATGTTTTAATAGATCAAGCTAAGGAATTAAACGAAGAACTTGAAACACTGTCCCTAAGCACTGTGGACCTTCTTGGACAACCTTTAGGTAAGTACGACTATTGGGTCTACTATTCACCTCCACCTTCAGCAAGCATTCCATTAGCATCCATCAAGCCAACAGGTTGGGATAGTAACTATATCTCTGTAAGTATCACTGTTCTTAATACTATTTAATATTACTGTTTATTTAAAGCACTGTAAGCAGTACTATTTAAGTATGCTCTGCACTTGCCCTTAAAAGGGATCACGTGCATCAGAAAACTGTTTATATCTACTTATATTAATCGTCTTTTGTTTTATTTACGATGTCTTGATTTAACTGATAGAAGAGAAGTAGAATTATTAAGAGCCACCCTAGTAGAAAATGGTAATGACTTGTGCAATCAACATTTAGAGTCTCATAATGAATTCTGTGATTGTAGAGAACATGAAAGACTATTAGTATTGTTTAGAGTCATAATTGGTCTGATAGATATCTGGTTAAGAAATAATAATTTTTAAATAAAATATTCTTCTTCTTATTAAGTTTCTCATCATGTCTGTCATCTTCCTTAATTAAGTGGTATATAGGCTGGAAACCAGTAACTGCTTGAGCCCTTCACTGGTGGAAGGTAGAGCAAATTCTGGATACAACGCCGCGTACTACCCGATTAAGTTTAGTTTACATAGTAAATCTACCAAGAAAAGCCTGAAATTCTAACAGCATTTAGTAAGTATTGTGTTTCTGTTATTCACACAGTAAATAAGCCCATAAATTCCTCAAAATTTACAGATTGTTTGTGCCACATCTTAGCTGTTTTTAAATTAGATCTCAGCTCAAAATTTAACCGAATGTGTGGGGAACCAAAATATTGCGGCAAACCAGATTAAATTTAGTTTACATAGTAAATCTACTAAGAAAAGCATGAAATTCTAGTTCACATAGCAAATAGGCCCCGAAATTCATGAAAATTTTACAAGGTATTTATACCCAATTTCAGTAGTTCCCAATTAAAATTTCTACTTAAAATTCAATTGTTTGTGTGGGGAACTAAAATTTTATGGCAGACCCGATTAAATTTACGGTAGACTAGCATTGGCTTGAAACTCTACTAGCATTATTTGGGCGTGTTTAAGACGTTGGGTGTCAATTTTGAGGGTTGTTTGATATTATTTGCCTTCTGAACCCAAATTTTACGGTAGACCCGATCAAATTAAGTTCACATAGAAAATAGACCTAGAAATTCATGAAAATTTTACAGGGTATTTATACCCCATTTCAGTAGTTTCCAAACAAAATTTCTGCCTAAAATTCAACCGTTTGTGTGGGAAATCAAAATTTTGCTGCAGACCCGATTAAATTTAGTTTACATAGTAAATCTGCCACGAAAAGCCTGAAATTCTAACAGCATTTATTCACAAAGCAAATCAGCCTAGAAATTCCATAAAATTTACAGGTTGTTTGTGCCACATCTGAGCTGTTTTTAAATTAGATCTTAGCTCAAAATTTGACCGATTGTGTGGGGAACAAAAATTTTGCTGCAGACCTGATTAAATTTTTTGTACATAGTAAATCTGCCAAGAAAATCCTAAAATTCTAACAGCAATTAGTCAGTATTGCGTTTCTGTTATTCACATTTTGTTCATTGCATGCCTGACCGAAATTGGCTCTTGGGGTTTAGTATGATCTGTTTGTTAAAAAATTTGTTTTGTTGAGTTTGTCTTAGGGTTTTCGGTTAATCAAGCACAAGCCAATATTCTAGCTATCTATTTTGCTTCCTTCATTCTGATATCAAGCATGAGAGGTTGTTTGGGTCATTGAGTTCGACTTACCCATTTGGCCTGAAACTCTACCAGCATTATTTGGGTGTATTTAAGATGTTGGGTGTCAATTTTGGGGGTTGTTTGATATTATTTGCCTTCTAAACCTAAATTTTGAGGCAGACTTGATCAAATTAAGTTCACAAAGCAAATAGACCAAGAAATTCATGAAAATTTTACAGGGTATTTATGCCCCATTTCAGTAGTTACCAAATAAAATTTCTGCCTAAAATACAACCGTTTGTATGGGGAACCAAAATTTTGTGACAGACCCGATTAAATTTAGTTTGCATAGTAAATATGCCAAGAAAAGCCTGAAATTCTAACAGCATTTAGTCAGTATTGTGTTTCTGTTATTCACACAGCAAATCAGCCCAGAAATTCCTTAAAATTTACAGGTTGTTTGTGCCACATCTGAGCTGTTTTTAAATTAGATCTCAGCTCAAAATTTTACCGATTGTGTGGGGAACCAAAATTTTGCAGCAGACCTGATCAAATTTAGTTTACATAGTAAATCTGCCAAGAAAATCCTGAAATTCTAACAGCATTTACTGAGTATTGTGTTTCTGTTATTCACGTTTTGTTCATTGCATGCTTGACCTGTTTGTTGAAATTGGCTCTTGGGGTTTAGTATGATCTGTTTGTTGAAAAATTTGTTTTGTTGAGTTTGTCTTAGGGTTTTCGGTTAATCAAGCTAAAGCCGTTATTCTAGCTATTTGTTTTGCTTCCTTCATTCTGATATTAAGCATGAGAAGTTGTTTGGGTCATTGAGTTCGACTTACCCATTTGGCCTGAAACTCTACCAGCATTATTTGGGTGTGTTTAAGACATTGGGTGTCAATTTTGAGGATTGTTTGACATTATTTTCCTGCTAAACTCAAATTTTATGGCAGACCCGATCAAATTAAGTTCACATAGTAAATAGACCCAGAAATTCATGAAAAATTTATAGGGTATTTATACACCATTTCAGCAGTTCCCAAATAAAATTTCTGCCTTAAATTCAACCGTATGCGTGGGGAATCAAAATTTTGTGGCAGACTCGATTAAATTTAGTTTACATAGTAAATCTGCCAAGAAAAGCCTGAAATTCTAATAGCATTTAGTAAGTATTGTGTTTCTGTTATTCACACAGCAAGTCAGCCTAGAAATTCCTTAAAATTTACAGGTTGTTTATGCCACATCAGAGCAGTTTTTAAATTAGTTCTCAGCTCAAAATTTAACCGATTGTGTGGGGAACAAAAATTTTGCAGCAGACTTGATTAAATTTAGTTTACATAGTAAATCTGCCAAGAAAATCCTTAAATTCTAATAGCATTTAGTCAGCATTGTGTTTCTGTTATTCACATTTTGTTCATTGCATGCTTGACCGAGATTGGCTCTTGAGGTTTAGTATGATTTGTTTGTTGAAAATTTTGTTTTTTTTTGAGTTTGTCTTAGGGTTTTTGGTTAATTAAGCTAAAGCCATTATTCTAGCTATCTGTTTTGCTTCCTTCATTCTAATATCAAGCATGAGAGGTTGTTTGCGTCATTGAGTTTGACTTACCCATTTGGCCTAAAATTCTACCAGCATTATTTTGGTGTGTTTAAGACGTTGGGTGTCAATTTTGAGGGTTGTTTGATATTATTTGCCTACTGAACCCAAATTTTGTAGCAGATCCGATCAAATTAAGTTCACATCGCAAATAGACCCAGAAAATTCATGAAAATTTTACATGGTATTTATACCCATTTCAGTAGTTCCCCAAAAATATTCCTGCCTAAAATTCAACCGTTTGTGCTGGGAACTAAAATTTTGTTGCAGACCCGATTAAATTTAGTTTACATAGTAAATCTGCCAGGAAAAGCCTGAAATTCTAACAGTATTTAATCAGTATTTTGTCTGTTATTCGCACAACAAATCAGCTTAGAATTCCTGAAAATATGCAGGTTGTTTGTGCCACCTCAGAGCTGTTTTTAAATTAGATCTTAGCTCAAAATTTAACCGATTGTGTGGGGAGCCAAAATTTTGCGGCAGACCCTATTAAATTTAGTTTACATAGTAAATCTGACAAGAAAAGTCTGAAATTCTAACAACATTTAGTCAGTATTGTGTTTCTTTTATTCACATTTTGTTCATTGCATGCTTGACCGAAGTTGGCTCTTGGGGTTTAGTATGATCTGTTTGTTGAAAATTTTGTTTTGTTTAGTTTGTCTTAGGGTTTTCAGTTAATCAAGCTAAAGCCATTATTCTAGCTATCTGTTTTGTTTCATTCTAATATCAAGCATGAGAGGTTGTTTGGGTCATTGAGTTCGACTTGCCCATTTGGCCTGGAACTGTACCAGCATTATTTGGGTGTGTTTAAGATGTTGGGTGTCAATTTTGGGGGTTGTTTGACATTCTTTGCCTGCAGAACCCAAATTTTGTAGCAGATCTGATCAAGTTAAGTTCACATAGCAAATAGACCCAGAAATTCATGAAAATTTTAAAGGATATTTATACCCCATTTCACTAGTTCCCAAAAAAAAATCCTGCCTAAAATTCAACCGTTTGTTCAGGGAACTAAAATTTTGTTGCAGACTCGATTAAATTTAGTTTACATAGTAAATCTGCCAGGAAAAGCCTGAAATTCTAACAGCATTTAATCAGTATTATGTCTGTTATTTGCACAACAAATCAGCTTAGAAATTCTTGAAAATTTATAGGTTGGTTGTGCCACATCAGAGCTGTTTTTAAATTAGATCTTAGCTCAATGTGTTTCTTTTATTCGCATTTTGTTCATTGCATGCTTGACCGAAATTGGCTCTTGGGGTTTAGCACGATCTGTTTGTTTAAAATTTTGTTTTGTTGAGTTTGTCTTAGGGTTTTTGGTTAATCGAGCTAAACCCATTATTCTAGCTATCTGTTTTGCTTCCTTCATTCTAATATCAAGCATGAGTGGTTGTTTGGGTCATTGAGTTCAACTTGCCCATTTGGCCTGAAACTGTACCAGCATTATTTGGGTGTGTTTAAGACGTTGGGTGTCAATTTAAGGGGTTGTTTGACATTATTTGCCTTTTGAACCCAAATTTTACGATAGACCCGATCAAATTAAGTTCACACAGCAAATAGACCCTGAAATTCATGAAAATTTTATGTGGTATTTATACCCCATTTCAGTAGTTCCCTAATAAAATCTCTGCCTAAAATTCAACCTTTTGTGTGGGTAATCAAAATTTTGTGGTAGACCCAATTAAATTTAGTTTATATAGTAAAGCTGCCAAGAAAATCCTGAAATTCTAACAGCATTTAGTCAGTATTGTGTTTCTATTATTCACATTTTGTTCATTGCATGCTTGACCGAAATTGGCTCTTGGGGTTTAGTTTGATCTTTTTGTTGAAAAATTTGTTTTGTTGAGTTTATCTTAGGGTTTTCGGTTAATCAAGCTAAAGCCATTATTCTAGCTATCTGTTTTGCTTCCTTCATTCTGATATCAAGCATGAGAGGTTGCTTGGGTCATTGCGTTCGACTTTCCCATTTGGCCTGAAACTCTACCAGCATTATTTGGGTGTGTTTACGACATTGGGTGTCAATTTTGGGGGTTGTTTGACATTAATAGCCTGCTGAACCCAAATTTTGCGGCAGACTCGATCAAATTAAGTTCACATAGCAAATAGACCCAGAAATTCATGAAAATTTTATTTGGTATTTATGCCCCATTTCAGTAGTTCCCAAAAAAAATTTCTGCCTAAAATTCAACCGTTTGTGTGGGGAACCAAAATTTGTGACAGACCCGATTAAATTTAGTTTACATAGTAAATCTGCAAAGAAAAGCCTAAAATTCTAACAGCATTTAGTTAGTATTATGTTTCTATTATTCACACAGTAAATCAGCCCAGAAATTCCTGAAAATTTACAGGTTGTTTGTGCCACATCTAAGCTGTTTTTAAATTAGATCTCAGCTCAAAATTTACTCGATTGTGTGGGAACCAAAATTTTGCGGCAGAACCGATTAAATTTAGTTTACATAGTAAATCTGCCAAGAAAAGCCTGAAATTCTAACAGCATTTACTCAGTATTTTTGTTTCTGTTATTCACATTATGTTCATTGCATACTTGACCATAATTGGCTCATGGGGTTTAGTATGATCTGTTTGTTGAAAAATTTGTTTTGTTGAGTTTGTCTTAGGGTTTTCGGTTAATCAAGCTAAATCCATTATTCTAGCTATCTATTTTGCTTCCTTCATTTTGATATCAAGCATGAGAGGTTGTTTGGGTCATTGAGTTCGACTTACCCTTTTGGCCTGAAACTCTACCAGCATTATTTGGGTGTGTTTAAGACGTTGGGTGTCATTTTATGTGGTATTTATACCCCATTTCAGTAGTTCCCTAATAAAATTTCTGCCCAAAATTCAACCATTTGTGTGGGCAATCAAAATTTTGTGGTAGACCCAATTAAATTTAGTTTACATAGTAAAGCTGCCAAGAAAATCCTGAAATTCTAACAGCATTTAGTTAGTATTGTGTTTCTATTATTCACATTTTGTTCATTGCATGCTTGACCGAAATTGGCTCTTGGGGTTTAGTTTGATCTGTTTGTTGAAAAATTTGTTTTGTTGAGTTTATCTTAGGGTTTTCGGTTAATCAAGCTAAAGCCATTATTCTAGCTATCTGTTTTGCTTCCTTCATTCTGATATCAAGCATGAGAGGTTGTTTGGGTCATTGCGTTCGACTTTCCCATTTGGCCTGAAACTCTACCAGCATTATTTGGGTGTGTTTACGACATTGGGTGTCAATTTTGGGGGTTGTTTGACATTAATAGCCTGCTGAACCCAAATTTTATGCAGACTGATCAAATTAAGTTCACATAGCAAATAGACCCAGAAATTCATGAAAATTTTATTTGGTATTTATGCCCCATTTCAGTAGTTCCCAAAAAAAATTTCTGCCTAAAATTCAACCGTTTGTGTGGGGAACCAAAATTTTGTGACAGACCCGATTAAATTTAGTTTACATAGTAAATCTGCAAAAGAAAAGCCTAAAATTCTAACAGCATTTAGTTAGTATTATATTTCTATTATTCACACAGTAAATCAGCCCAGAAATTCCTGAAAATTTACAGGTTGTTTGTGCCATATCTAAGCTGTTTTTAAATTAGATCTTAGCTCAAAATTTATTCGATTGTGTGGGAGCCAAAATTTTGTGGCAAAACCGATTAAATTTAGTTTACATAGTAAATCTGCCAAGAAAAGCCTGAAATTCTAATAGCATTTACTCAGTATTTTTGTTTCTGTTATTCACATTTTGTTCATTGCATGCTTGACCGAAATTGGCTCTTGGGGTTTAGTATGATCTGTTTGTTGAAAAATTTGTTTTGTTGAGTTTGTCTTAGGGTTTTCGGTTAATCAAGCTAAATCCATTATTCTAGCTATCTATTTTGCTTCCTTCATTTTGATATCAAGCATGAGAGGTTGTTTGGGTCATTGAGTTCGACTTACCCATTTGGCCTGAAACTCTACCAGCATTATTTGGGTGTGTTTAAGACGTTGGGTGTCAATTTTGGGGGTTGTTTGACATTATTTCCCTTTTGAACCCAAATTTTGTGGCAGACCCGATCAAATTAAGTTCACATAGCAAATAGACCTAGAAATTCATGAAAATTTTACAAGGTATTTATACCCCATTTCAGTAGTTCCAAAATAAAATTTATGCCTAAAATTCAACCGTTTGTGTGGGGAACCAAAATTTTGTGGCAGACCCGATTAAATTTAGTTTACATAGAAAATCTGCCAAGAAAAGCCTGAAATTCTAACAGCATTTAGTCAGTGTTGTGTTTCTGTTATTCACATTTGTTCATTGCATGCTTGACCGAAACTGGCTCTTGGGGTTTAGTATGATCTGTTTGTTGAAGAATTTGTTTTGTTGAGTTTGTCTTAGGGTTTTCGGTTAATGAAGCTAAATCCATTATTCTAGCTATCAGTTTTGCTTTCTTCATTCTGATATCAAGCATGAGAGGTTGTTTGGGTCATTGAGTTCGGCTTACCCATTTTTCCTGAAACTCTACCAGCATTATTCGGGTGTGTTTAAGACATTGGGTGCCAATTTTGGGAGTTGTTTGATATTATTTGCCATCGGAACCCAAATTTTACGGCAGACCCAATCAAATTAAGTTCACATAGCAAATAGACCAAGAAATTCATGAAAATTTTACAGGGTATTTATGCCCCATTTAAGTAGTTCCCAAATAAAATTTCTGCCTAAAATTTAGTCGTTTGTGTGGGGAACCAAAATTTTGTGGCAAACCTGATTAAATTTAGTTTACATAGTAAATATGTCAAGAAAAGCCTGAAATTCTAACAGCATTTAGTCAGTATTGTGTTTCTGTTATTCACGCAGCAAATCAACCTAGAAATTCCTTAAAATTTACCGGTTGTTTGTGCCACATCAGAGCTATTTTTAAATTAGATGTCAGCTCAAAATTTAACCGATTGTGTGGGGAGCCAAAATTTTGCGGTGGACCGGATTAAATTTAGTTTACATAGTAAATCTGCCGAGAAAATCCTGAAATTCTAACAGCAAATAGTTAGTATTGTGTTTCTGTTATTCACATTTTGTTCATTGCATGCTTGACTGAAATTGGCTCTTGCTCTGTTTGTTGAAAAATTTGTTTTGTTGAGTTTGTCTTAGTGTTTTCTGTTAATCAAGCTAAAGCCATTATTCTAGCTATCTATTTTGCTTCCTTCATTCTGATATCAAACATGAGAGGTTGTTTGGGTCATGGAGTTCGACTATCCCTACCAGCATTATTTAGGTGTGTTTAAGACGTTGGGTGTCAATTTTGGGGGTTGTTCGATATTATTTGCCTTCTGAACCCAAATTTTGCGGCAGACCCAATGAAATTAAGTTCACATAGCTAACATACCCAGAAATTCATGAAAATTTTACAAGGTATTTATACCCCATTTTAGCAGTTCCCAAATAAAATTTCAGCTTAAAATTCAACCGTTTGTGTGGGGAACCAAAATTTTGTAGCAGACCCAATTAAGTTTAGCTTACATAGTAAATCTGCCAAGAAAATCCTGAAATTATAACAGCAATTAGCCAGTATTGTGTTTCTGTTTTTCACATTTTGTTCATTGCATGCTTGACCGAAATTGGCTCTTGGGGTCTAGCATGATCTGTTTGTTGAAAATTTTGTTTTGTTGAGTTTGTCTTAGGGTTTTCGGTTAATCAAGCTAAAGCCATTATTCTAGCTATCTGTTTTGCTTCCATCATTCGGATATCAAGCTTGAGAGGTTGTTTGGTTCATTGAGTTCGAGTAACTCTACCAGCATTATTTGGGTGTGTTTATGACGGTGGGTGTCAATTTTTGGGGTCGTTTGACATTATTTGCCTGCTAAAAGCAAATTTTGCGGCATACCCAATCAAATTAAGTTCACATAGCAAATAAACCCAGAAATTCATGAAAATTTTACAGGGTATTTTTATATCCCATTTCAGTAGTTCCCAAATAAAATTTCTGCCTAAAATTCAACAGTTTGTGTGGGGAACCAAAATTTTGTGGTGGACCCGTTTAAATTTAGTTTACATAGTAAATCTGCAATGAAAAGCCTAAAATTGTAACAGCATTTAGTAAGTATTGTATTTCTGTTATTCACACAGCAAATCAGCCCAGAAATTCCTTAAAATTTATAGGTTGTTTGTGCCACAACTAAGCTATTATTAAATTATATCTCAGCTGAAAATTTAACCGATTGTGTGGGGAACCAAAATTTTGCGGCAGACCCGATTAAATTTACTTTACATAGTAAATCTGACTAGAAAAGCTTGAAATTCTAACAGCATTTAGTCAGTATTGTGTTTCTGTTATTCACATTTTGTTCATTGCATGCTTGGCCGAGATTGGCTCTTGGGGTTTAGTATGATCTATTTGTTGAAAAATTTGTTTTGTTGTGTTTGTCTTCGGGTTTTCGGTTAATCAAGCTAAAACCATTATTCCAGCTATCTGTTTTGCTTCCTTCATTCTGATATCAGGGATGAGAGGTTGTTTGGTCATTGAGTTTGACTTACCCATTTGGCCTGAAACTCTACCAGCATTATTTGGGAGTGTTTAAGACGTTGGGTGTCAGTTTTGGGGGTTGTTTGACATTATTTGCCTGCTGAATCCAAATTTTGCTGCAGAGCCGATCAAATTAAGTTCAAATAGCAAATAGACCCAGAAATTCATTAAAATTTTATAGGGTATTTATACCCCATTTCAATAGTTTCCAAATAAAATTTCTGCCTAAAATTCAACCATTTGAGCAGGGAACCAAAATTTTATGGAAAACCCGATTAAATTTAGTTTACATAGTAAATCTATCAAGAAAAGCCTGAAATTCTAACAGCATTTAGTCAGTACTGTGTTTTTGTTATTCACACAGCAAATCAGCCTAGAAATTCCTTAAAATTTACAGGTTGTTTGTGCCACATCAGAGCTATTTTTAAATTAGATCTCAGCTCAAAATTTAACCGATTGTGTGGGGAACCAAAATTTTGCGGCCGATCAGATTAAATTTAGTTTACATAGTAAATCTGCTAAGAAAAGCCTGAAATTCTAGTTCAAATAGCAAATAGGCCCTGAAATTCTTGAAAATTTTACAAGGTATTTGTACCCCATATTAGTAGTTCTCAAATAAAATTTCTGCCTAAAATTAAACTGTTTGTGTGGGGAACCAAAATTTTGTGGCAGACCCGATTAAATTTAGTTTACATAGTAAATCTGCCAAGAGAAGCCTGAAATTCTAACAGCATTTAATCAGTATTGTGTTTCTGTTATTCACATAGCAAATCAACCCAGAAATTCCTAAAAATTTACAGGTTGTTTGTGCCACATCAGAGCTGTTTTTAAATTAGATCTCAGCTTAAAATTTAACCGATTGTGCGGGGAACTAAAATTTCGCGGTAGACCCGATTGAATTTAGTTTACATAGTAAGTCTGCCTAGAAAATCCTGAAAATTCTAACAGCATTTAGTCAGTATTGTGTTTCTGTTATTCACATTTTGTTCATTGCATGCTTGAACGACATTGGCTCTTGGGGTTTAGTATGATCTGTTTGTTGAAAAATTTGTTTTGTTGAGTTTGCCTTAGGGTTTTCAGTTAATCAGGCTAAAGCCATTATTCTAGCTATCTGTTTAGCTTCCTTCAATAAGATATCAGGCATGAGAGGTTGTTTGGGTCATTGAGTTCGACTTACCCATTTGGCCTGATATTCTACCTGCATTATTTGGATGTGTTTAAGACGCTGGGTGTCAATTTTGGGGGTTGTTTAATATTATTTGCTTCTGATCCCAAATTTTGTGGCAGACCCATTCAAATTAAGTTCACATAGCTAATATGCCCAGAAATTCATGAAAATTTTACAAGGTATTTATTCCCCATTTCAGCAGTTCCCAAATAAAATTTCTGCCTAAAATTCAACCGTTTGTGTGGGGAACCAAAATTTTGTGGCAGACCCGATTAAGTTTAGTTTACATAGTAAATCTGCCAAGAAAAGCCTGAAATTCTAACAGCATTTAGTAAGTATTGTGTTTCTATTATTCACACAGTAAATCAGCCCAGAAATTCCTCAAAATTTACAGGTTGTTTGTGCCACATCTTAGCTGTTTTCAATTTAGATCTCAGCTCAAAATTTAACCGATTGTGTGGAGAACCAAAATTTTGCGGTAGACCCGATTAAATTTAGTTTACATAGTAAATCTGCCAAGAAAATCCTAAAATTCTAACAGCAATTAGTCAGTATTGCGTTTCTGTTATTCACATTTTGTTCTTTGCATGCTCAACCGAAATTGACTCTTGGGGTTTAGTATGATCTGTTTGTTGAAAAATTTGTTTTATTGAGTTTGTCTTAGGGTTTTCGGTTAATCAAGCTATAGCCATTATTCTAGCTATCTATTTTGCTTTCTTCACTCTGATGTGAAGCATGAGAGGTTGTTTGCATCATTGAGTTTGACTTACCCATTTGGCCTGAAACTCTACCAGCATTATTTGGGTGTGTTTAAGACGTTGGGTGTCAATTTTTGGGGTTGTTTGATGTTATTTGCCATCGGAACCCAAATTTTGTAGCAGACCTGATCAAATTAAGTTCACATAGCAAATAGACCCAGAAATTCATGAAAATTTTACAGGGTATTTATACCCTATTTCAGTTGTTCCGAATTAAAATTTCTGCCTAAAATTCAACTATTTGTGTGGGGAACCAAAATTTTGTGGCAGACTCGATTAAATTTAGTTTACATAGTAAATCTGCCAAGAAAAGTCTGAAATTCTGACAGCATTTAGTTAGTATTGTGTTTCTGTTGAATGCAAATCAGCCCTGAAATTCCTTAAAATTTACAGGTTGTTTGTGCCACATCTGAGCTGCTTTTAAATTAGATCTGAGCTCAAAATTTAACCGATTGTGTGGGAACCAAAGTTTTGCGGCAGAGCCGATTAAATTTAGTTTACATAGTAAATCTGCCAAGAAAAGCCTGAAATTCTAATAGCATTTAGTCAATATTGTGTTTCTATTATTCACATTTTGTTCATTGCATGCTTGACTGAAACTGGCTCTTGGGGTTTAGTATGATCTGTTTGTTGAAAAATTTGTTTTGTTGAGTTTGTCTTAGGGTTTTCGGTTAATGAAGCTAAATCCATTGTTCTAGCTATCTGTTTTGCTTTCTTCATTCTGATATCAAGCATGAGAGGTTGTTTGGGCTCAAAATTTAACCGATTGTGTGGAGAATCAAAATTTGGCGGTAGACCCGATTAAATTTAGTTTACATAGCAAATCTGGCAAGAAAATCCTAAAATTCTAACAGCAATTAGTCAGTATTGTGTTTCTGTTATTCACATTTTGTTCATTGTGTGCATGACTGAAATTGACTCCTGGGGTTTAGTATGATCTGTTTGTTGAAAAATTTGTTTTGTTGAGTTTGTCTTAGGGTTTTCTGTTAATGAAGCTAAATCAATTATTCTAGCTATCTGTTTTGCTTTCTTCATTCTGATATCAAGCATGAGAGGATGTTTGGGTCATTAAGTTTGACTTGCCCATTTGACCTGAAATTCTACCAGCATTATTTTGTTGTGTTTAAGACGTTGGGTGTCAATTTTGGGGGTTGTTTGATATTATTTGCCATCGGAACCCAAATTTTGCGGCAGACCCGATCAATTTAAGTTCACATAGCTAATATGCCCAGAAATTCATGAAAATTTTACAAGGTATTTATTCCCCATTTCAGCAGTTCCCAAATAAAATTTCTGCCTAAAATTCAACCGTTTGTGTGGGGAACCAAAATTTTGTGGCAGACCCGATTAAGTTTAGTTTACATAGTAAATCTGCCAAGAAAAGCCTGAAATTCTGACAGCATTTAGTCAGTATTGTGTTTCTGTCATTCACAAAGCCAATCAGCCCTGAAATTCCTTAAAATTTACAGGTTGTTTGTGCCACATCTGAGCTGGTTTCAAATTAAATCTAAGCTCAAAATTTAACCGATTGTGTGGGAACCAAAATTTTGCAGCAGAGCCAATTAAATTTAGTTTACATAGTAAATCTGCCAAGAAAAGCCTGAAATTTTAATAGCATTTAGTCAATTTTGTGTTTCTATTGTTCACATTTTGTTCATTGCACGCTTGACCAAAACTGGCTCTTGGGATTTAGTATGATCTGTTTGTTGAAAAATTTGTTTTGTTGAGTTTGTCTTAGGGTTTTCGGTTAATCAAGCTAAAGCCATTATTCTAACTATCTGTTTTGCTTCCTTCATTCTGATATCAAGCATGAGAGGTTGTTTGGGTCATTGAGTTCGACTTACCCATTTGGCCTGAAATTTTACCAGCAATATTTGGGTGTGCTTAAGACGTTGGGAGTCAATTTTGGGGGTTGTTTGATATTATTTGCCTGCTGAAACCAAATTTTGCAGTAGACCCGATCAAATTAAGTTCACATAGCAAATAGACCCATAAATTCATAAAAATTTTATAGGGTATTTATACCCCATTTCAGTAGTTCCCAAATAAAATTTCTGCCTAAAATTCAACTGTTTGTCTAGGGAACCAAAATTTCATGGCAGACCCGTTTAAATTTAGTTTACATAGTAAATCTGCCAAGAAAAGGCTGAAATTCTAACAGCATTTAGTCAGTATTTTGTTTCTGTTATTCACAGGCCGATCAGCCCAGAAATTCCTTAAAATTTACAGGTTGTTTTTGCCACATCAGAGCTGTTTTTAAATTAGATCTCAGCTCAAAATTTAACCAATTGTGTGGGGAACCAAAATTTTGTGGTAGACCCGATTAAATTTAGTTTACATAGCAAATCTGCCAAGAAAATCGTAAAATTCTAACAGCAATTAGTCAGTATTGCGTAAATCTGCTAAGAAAATCCTAAAATTCTAACAGCAATTAATCAGTATTGCGTTTCTCTTATTCACATTTTGTTCACTGCATGCTTGATCGAAATTGGCTCTTGGGGTTTAGTACGATCTGTTTGTTGAAAAATTTATTTTTTTGAGTTTGTCTTAGGGTTTTCGGTTAATCAAGCTAAAGCCATTATTCTAGCTTTCTATTTTGCTTCCTTCATTCATCAATCAAGCATGAGAGGTTGTTTGGGTCATTGAGTTTGACTTACCCATTTGGCCTGAAACTCTACTAGCATTATTTGGGTGTGTTTAAGACGTTGAGTGTCAATTTTGGGTGTTGTTTGATATTATCTGCCTTCTAAACCCAAATTTTGCGGCAGACCCGATCAAATTAAGTTCACATAGCAAATAGACCCAGAAATTCATGAAAATTTTGCAGGGTATTTATACCCCATTTTAGTAGTTCCAAATAAAATTTCTGCCTAAAATTCAACCGTTTGTGTGGGGAACCAAGAAAAGCCTAAAATTCTAACAACATTCAATCAGTATTGTGTTTCTGTTATTCACACAGCAAATCAGTCCAGAAATTCCTTAAAATTTAAAGATTGTTTGTGCCACATCAGAGCTGTTTTTAAATTAGATCTTAGCTGAAAATTTAACCGATTGTGTGCGAACCAAAATTTTGCGGCAGAGCCGATTAAATTTTGTTTACATAGTAAATCTGCCAAAGAAAAGCCTGAAATTTTAACAGCATTCAATCAGTATTGTGTTTCTATTGTTCACATTTTGCTCATTGCATGCTTGACCGAAACTGGCTATTGGGGTTTAGTATGATATGTTTGTTGAAGAATTTGTTTTGTTGAGTTTGTTTTTGGGTTTTCGGTTAATGAAGCTAAATCCATTATTCTAGCTATCTGTTTTGCTTTCTTCATTCTGATATCAAGCATGAGAAGTTGTTTGGGTCATTGAGTTTGACTTGCCAATTTGGCCTGAAACTCTACCAGAATTATTTGGGTGTGTTTAAGGCGTTGGGTGTCAATTTTGGGGGTTATTTGACATTATTTGCCTGCTGAACTCAAATTTTGCGGCAGACCCGATCAAATTAAGTTCACATAGCAAATAGACCCAAAATTTATGAAAATTTTATAGGGTATTTATGCCCCATTTTAGTAGTTCCCAAATAAAATTTCTGCCGGAAATTCAACCGTTTGTGTGGGGAACCAAAATTTTGTGGCAGACCAGATTAAATTTAGCTTACATAGTGAATCTGCCAAGAAAAGCCTGAAATTCTAACAACACTTTGTCAGTATTGTGTTTCTGTTATTCGCACAGTAAATCAGCCCAGAAATTCCTTAAAATTTATAGGTTTTTTGGGCCGCATCAGAGCTGTTTTTAAAATGGATTTCAGCTCAAAATTTAACCGATTGTGTGGGGAACCAAAATTTTGCGGTGGACCCGATTAAATTTAGTTTACATAATAAATCTGCCAAGAAAATCTTGAAATTCTAACAACAATTAGTCAATATTGTGTTTCTGTTATTCACATTTTGTTCATTGCATGCCTGACCAAAATTGGCTCTTGGGGTTTACTATGATCTGTTTGTTGAAAAATTTGTTTTGTTGAGTTTGTCTTAGGGTTTCCGGTTAATCAAGCTAAAGCCATTATTCTAGCTATCTATTTCGCTTCCTTCATTCTGATATCAAGTGTGAGATGTTGTTTGGGTCATTGAGTTCGACTAACTCTACCAGCATTATTTGGGTGTGTTTAAGACGATGGGTGTCAATTTTGGGGGTTGTTCAATATTATTTGCCTTCTAAACACAAATTTTGAGGTAAAGACGATCAAATTAAGTTCACATAGCAAACAGACTCAGAAATTCATGAAAATTTTACAGGGTATTTATACCCCATTTCAGTAGTTCCCAAATAAAATTTCTGCCTAAAATTCAACCGTTTGTGTGGGGAACCAAAATTTTGTGGCAGACCCGATTAAATTTAGTTTATATGGTAAATCTGCCAAGAAAAGCCTGAAATTTTAACAGCATTTGGTCAGTATTGTGTTTGTGTTATTCACATAGCAAATCAGCCCATAAATTCTTGAGAATTTACAGGTTGTTTTTGCCACATCTGAGCTGTTTTTAAATTAGATCTCAGCTCAAAATTTAACCGATTGTGTGGGGACCAAAATTTTGCTGCAGAGCCGATTTAATTTAGTTTACATAGTAAATCTGCCATGAAAATCCTGAAATTCTAATAGCATTTAGTCAATATTGTGTTTCTATTATTCACATTTTTTTTCATTGCATGCTTTACCGAAACTGGCTCTTGGGGTTTAGTATGATCTGTTTGTTGAAAAATTTGTTTTGTTGAGTTTGTCTTAGGGTTTTCTGTTAATCAAGCTAAATCAATTATTCTAGCTATCTGTTTTGCTTTCTTCATTCTAATATCAAGCATGACAGGATGTTTGGGTCATTGAGTTTGACTTGCCCATTTGGCCTGAAATTGTACCAGCATTATTTTGGTGTGTGTAAGACGTTGGGTGTCAATTTTGGGGATTGTTTGACATTATTTGCCTGCTGAACCCAAATTTTGCTGCAGACCCGATCAAATTAAGTACACATAGCAAATAGACCCAGAAATTCATGAAAATTTTACAGGGTATTTATAGCCCATTTCAGTAGTTCCCAAATAAAATTTCTACCTAAAATTCAACCGTTTGTGTGGGGAACCAAAATTTTGTGGCAGACCCGATTAAATTTAGTTTACATAGTAAATCTGCCAATAAAAGCCTGAAATTCTAACAGCATTTTGTCAGTATTGTGTTTCTGTTATTCACATAGCAAATCAGCCCAGAAATTCCTCAAAATTTACAGGTTGTTTGTGCCACATCAGAGCTGTTCCCAAATAAAATTTCTGCCTAAAAGTCAACCGTTTGTGTGGGAACCAAAATTTTGCGGCAGATCCGATTAAATTTAGTTTACATAGTAAATCTGCCAAGAAAAGCCTGAAATTCTAACAGCATTTTCTCAGTATTGTGTTTCTATTATTCACACAGCAAATCAGCCCAGAAATTCCTTAAAATTTACAGGTTGTTTGTGCCACATCAGAGCTGTTTTTAAGTTAGATCTCAGCTCAAAATTTAACCGATTGTGTGGGGAACCAAAATTTTGCGGTGGACCCGATTAAATTTAGTTTACATAGTAAATCTGCCAGGAAAATCCTGAAATTCTAACTGCAATTAGTGAGTATTGTGTTTCTGTTATTCACATTTCGTTCATTGCATGCTTGACCAAAATTGGCTCTTGGGGTTTAGTATGATCTGTTTGTTAAAAAATTTGTTTTGTTGATTTTGTCTTAGGGTTTTCGGTTAATCAAGCTAAAGCAATTATTCTAGCTATCTGTTTTGCTTCCTTCGATCTGATATCAGGCATGCGAGGTTGTTTGGGTCATTGAGTTTGACTTGCCCATTTGGCCTGAAACTCTACCAGCATTATTTGGGTATGTTTAAGATGTTGGGAGACAATTTTGGGGGTTGTTTGATATTATTTGCCAGCTGAACCCAAATTTTGCTGCAGACCGGATCAAATTAAGTTCACATAGCAAAACGACCAGAAAATTCATGAAAATTTTACAGGGTATTTATACCCCATTTCAGTAGTTCCCAAATAAAATTTCTGCCTAAAATTTAACCGTTTGTAAGGGAACCAAAATTTTATGACAGACCCGATTAAATTTAGTTTACATAGTAAATCTGCTAAGAAAAGCCTAAAATTCTCACAGCATTTAGTCAGTATTGTGTTTCTTTTTTTCACATAGCAAATCAGCCCATAAATTCCTTAAAATTTATAGGTTGTTTGTGCCACATCAAAGCTGTTTTTAAATTAGATCTTAGCTCAAAATTTAATCGATTATTTAGGGAACCAAAATGTTGCGGCAGACCCGATTAAATTTAGTTTACATAGTAAATCTGCTAATAAAAGCACAAATTCTAACATTTTGTCGATTGTGTTTCTGTTATTCACATAGCAAATCAGCCCAGAAATTCCTCAAAATTTACAGGTTGTTTGTGCCACATCAGAGCTGTTCCCAAATAAAATTTCTGCCTAAAAGTCAACCGTTTGTGTGGGAACCAAAATTTTGCGGCAGATCCGATTAAATTTAGTTTACATAGTAAATCTGCCAAGAAAAGCCTGAAATTCTAACAGCATTTTCTCAGTATTGTGTTTCTATTATTCACACAGCAAATCAGCCCAGAAATTCCTTAAAATTTACAGGTTGTTTGTGCCACATCAGAGCTGAACCAAAATTTTGCGGTGGACCCGATTAAATTTAGTTTACATAGTAAATCTGCCCGGAAAATCCTGAAATTCTAACTGCAATTAGTGAGTATTGTGTTTCTGTTATTCACATTTCGTTCATTGCATGCTTGACCAAAATTGGCTCTTGGGGTTTAGTATGATCTGTTTGTTAAAAAATTTGTTTTGTTGATTTTGTCTTAGGGTTTTCGGTTAATCAAGCTAAAGCAATTATTCTAGCTATCTGTTTTGCTTCCTTCGATATGATATCAGGCATGCGAGGTTGTTTGGGTCATTGAGTTTGACTTGCCCATTTGGCCTGAAACTCTACCAGCATCATTTGGGTATGTTTAAGATGTTGGGAGACAATTTTGGGGGTTGTTTGATATTATTTGCCAGCTGAACCCAAATTTTGCTGCAGACCGGATCAAATTAAGTTCACATAGCAAAAAGACCCGAAAATTCATGAAAATTTTACAGGGTATTTATACCCCATTTCAGTAGTTCCCAAATAAAATTTCTGCCTAAAATTTAACCGTTTGTAAGGGAACCAAAATTTTATGACAGACCCGATTAAATTTAGTTTACATAGAAAATCTGCTAAGAAAAGCCTAAAATTCTCACAGCATTTAGTCAGTATTGTGTTTCTTTTTTTCACATAGCAAATCAGCCCATAAATTCCTTAAAATTTATAGGTTGTTTGTGCCACATCAAAGCTGTTTTTAAATTAGATCTTAGCTCAAAATTTAATCGATTATTTAGGGAACCAAAATTTTGCGGCAGACCCGATTAAATTTAGTTTACATAGTAAATCTGCTAATAAAAGCCTGAAATTCTAACAGCATTTTGTCAGTATTGTGTTTCTGTTATTCACATAGCAAATCAGCCCAGAAATTCCTCAAAATTTACAGGTTGTTTGTGCCACATCAGAGCTGTTCCCAAATAAAATTTCTGCCTAAAAGTCAACCGTTTGTGTGGGAACCAAAATTTTGCGGCAGATCCGATTAAATTTAGTTTACATAGTAAATCTGCCAAGAAAAGCCTGAAATTCTAACAGCATTTTCTCAGTATTGTGTTTCTATTATTCACACAGCAAATCAGCCCAGAAATTCCTTAAAATTTACAGGTTGTTTGTGCCACATCAGAGCTGTTTTTAAGTTAGATCTCAGCTCAAAATTTAACCGATTGTGTGGGGAACCAAAATTTTGCGGTGGACCCGATTAAATTTAGTTTACATAGTAAATCTGCCAGGAAAATCCTGAAATTCTAACTGCAATTAGTGAGTATTGTGTTTCTGTTATTCACATTTTGTTCATTGCATGCTTGACCGAAATTGGCTCTTGGGGTTTAGTATGATCTGTTTGTTAAAAAATTTGTTTTGTTGATTTTGTCTTAGGGTTTTCGGTTAATCAAGCTAAAGCAATTATTCTAGCTATCTGTTTTGCTTCCTTCGATCTGATATCAGGCATGCGAGGTTGTTTGGGTCATTGAGTTTGACTTGCCCATTTGGCCTGAAACTCTACCAGCATTATTTGGGTATGTTTAAGATGTTGGGAGACAATTTTGGGGGTTGTTTGATATTATTTGCCAGCTGAACCCAAATTTTGCTGCAGACCGGATCAAATTAAGTTCACATAGCAAAAAGACCCGAAAATTCATGAAAATTTTACAGGGTATTTATACCCCATTTCAGTAGTTCCCAAATAAAATTTCTGCCTAAAATTTAACCGTTTGTAAGGGAACCAAAATTTTATGACAGACCCGATTAAATTTAGTTTACATAGTAAATCTGCTAAGAAAAGCCTAAAATTCTCACAGCATTTAGTCAGTATTGTGTTTCTTTTATTCACATAGCAAATCAGCCCATAAATTCCTTAAAATTTATAGGTTGTTTGTGCCACATCAAAGCTGTTTTTAAATTAGATCTTAGCTCAAAATTTAATCGATTATTTAGGGAACCAAAATTTTGCGGTAAACCTGATTAAATTTAGCTTACATAATAAATCTGCCAAGAAAATCCTAAAATTCTAACAGCAATTAGTCAGTATTGCATTTCTATTATTCACATTTTGTTCATTGCATGCTTTACCGAAATTGGCTCTTGGGGTTTAGTATGATCTGTTTGTTGAAAAATTTGTTTTGTTGAGTTTGTCTTAGGGTTTTCGGTTAATCAAGCTAAAGCCATTATTCTAGCTATCTATTCTACTTCTTTCATTCTGATATCAGGCATGAGAGTTTGTTTAGGTCATTGAGTTCGACTTACCCATTTGGCCTGAAACTCTACTAGCATTATTTGGGTTTGTTTAAGATGTTGGGTGTCAATTTTGGGGGTTGTTTGCTATTACTTGCCTTCTGAACCCAAATTTTGCGGTAGACCTGATCTAATTAAGTTGACCTAGCAAATAGACCCAGAAATTCATGAAAATTTTACAAGGTATTTATACCCCGTTTCAGTAGTTCCCAAATAAAAGTTCATCCTAAAATTCAACCGTTTGTGTGGGGAATCAAAATTTTATGGTAGACCCGATTAAATTTAGTTTGCATAGTAAATCTGCGAAGAAAAGCCTGAAATTCTAACAGCATTTAGTCAGTATTGTGTTTCTGTTATTCATACAGCAAATCAGTCCAGAAATTGTCTAAAATTTACAGATTGTTTGTGCCACATCTAAGTTTTTTTTTAAATTAGATCTTAGCTAAAAATTTTATCGATTGTGTGGGAACCAAAATTTTGCGGCAGAGCCGATTAAATTTAGTTTACATAGTAAATCTGCCAAGAAAAGTCTGAAATTCTAACAGCAATTAGTCAGTATTGCATTTCTATTATTCACATTTTGTTCATTGCATGCTTGACTGAAATTGACTCTTGGGGTTTAGTATGATCTGTTTGTTGAAAAATTTGTTTTGTTGAGTTTGTCTTAGGGTTTTCGGTTAATCAAGCTAAAGCCATTATTCTAGCTATCTATTTTGCTTCCTTCATTTTGATGTCAAGCATAATAGGTTGTTTGGGTCATTGAGTTTGACTTGCGCATTTGGCTTGAAACTCTACCAGCATTATTTGGGTGTGTTTAAGGCATTGGGTGTCAATTTTGGGGGTTGTTTGACATTATTTGCTTGCTGAATCCAAATTTTACGGCAGACCCGATCAAATTAAGTTCACATAGCAAATAGACCCAGAAATTCATGAAAATTTTACAGGGTATTTATACCCCATTTAAGTAGTTCCCAAATAAAATTTCTGCCTAAAATTCAACCGTTTGTGTGGGGAAACAAAATTTTGTGGCAAACCCGATTAAATTTAGTTTACATAGTAAATCTGTCAAGAAAAGCCTGAAATTCTAACAGCATTTAGTCAGTATTGTGTTTCTGTTATTCACACAGCAAATCAGCCTAGAAATTCCTTAAAATTTACAGGTTGTTTGTGCCACATCAGAGCTATTTTTAAATTAGATCTCAGCTCAAAATTTAACCGATTGTGTGGGGAACCAAAATTTTGCGGTGGACCCGATTAAATTTAGTTTACATAGTAAATCTGCCGAGAAAATCCTGAAATTCTAACAACAAATAGTCAGTATTGTGTTTCTGTTATTCACATCTTGTTCATTACATGCTTGACTGAAATTGGCTCTTGGGGTTTAGTATGATCTGTCTGTAGAAAAATTTGTTTTGTTGAGTTTGTCTTAGGGTTTTCAGTTAATCAAGCTAAAGCCATTATTCTTGCTATCTATTTTGCTTCCTTCATTCTGATATCAAGCATGAGAGGATGTTTGGGTCATTGAGTTCGACTATCCCTACTAGCATTATTTGGGTGTGTTTAAGACGTTGGGTGTCAATTATGGGGGTTGTTCGATATTATTTACCTTCTGAACCCAAATTTTGCAGCAGACCCAATCAAATTAAGTTCACATTGCTAATATACCCAGAAATTCATGAAAATTTTACAAGGTATTTATACCCCACTTCAGTAGTTCCCAAATAAAATTTCTGCCTAAAATTCAACTGTTTGTGTGGGGAACCAAAATTTTGTGGCAGACCCGATTAAGTTTAGTTTACATAGTGAATTTGCCAAGAAAAGCCTGAAATTTTAACTGCATTTATTAAGTATTGTGTTTCTGTTATTTACACAGTAAATCAGCCCAGAAATTCCTCAAAATTTACAGGTTGTTTGTGCCACATCTTAGCTGTTTTCAATTTAGATCTCAGCTCAAAATTTAGCCGATTGTGTGAGGAACCAAAATTTTGCGGCAGATCAGATTAAATTTAGTTTACATAGCAAATCTGCTAAGAAAAGCCTGAAATTCTAGTTCACAAGCAAAAAGGCCCTGAAAGTCATGAAAATTTTACAAGGTATTTATACCCCATTTCAGTAGTTCCCAAATAAAATTTCTGCCTAAAATTCAACTGTTTGTGTGGAGAATCAAAATTTTATGGCAGACCCGATTAAATTTACTTTAAATAGTAAATCTGCCAAGAAAAGCCTGAAATTCTAACAGCATTTAGTAAGTATTCTGTTTCTGTTATTCACACAGTAAATCGACCCAGAAATTCCACAAAATTTATAGGTTGTTTGTGCCACATCTTAGCTGTTTTCAATTTAGATCTCAGCTCAAAATTTAACCGATTGTGTTGGAAACTAAAATTTCACGGTACACCCAATTGAATTTAGTTTACATAGTAAATCTGCCAAGAAAATCCTGATATTCTAACAGCATTTAGTCAGTATTGTGTTTCTGTTATTCAGATTTTGTTCATTGCATGCTTGAACGAGATTGGCTCTTGGGGTTTAGTATGATGTGTTTGTTGAAAATTTTGTTTTGTTGAGTTTGTGTTAGGGTTTTCGGTTAATCAAGCTAAAGCCATTATTCTAGCTATCTGTTTTGCTTCCTTCAATCTGATATCAGGCATGAAAGGTTGTTTAGGTCATTGACTTCGACTTACCCATTTGGCCTGATATTCTACCAGCATTATTTGGGTGTGTTTAAGACGTTGGGTGTCAATTTTTGGGGTTATTTGATATTATTTGCCTGCGGAACCCAAATTTTGTAGTAGACCCGATTAAATTAAGTTCACATAGCAAATAGACCCAGAAATTCTTGAATTTAGTTTACATAGTAAATCTGCTAAGAAAAGCCTGAAATTCTAGTTCACAACCAAAAAGGCCCTGAAATTCATGAAAACTTTATAGGGCATTTATACCCCAATTCAGTAGTTCCCAAATAAAATTTCTGCCTAAAATTCAACCGTTTGTGTGGGGAATCAAAATTTTGCGGCAGACCCGATTAAATTTAGTTTACATAGTAAATCTGCCAAGAAAAGCCTGAAATTCTAATAGCATTTTGTCAGTATTGTGTTTCTGGTATTCACACAGCAAATCAGCCCAGAAATTCCTTAAAATTTACAGGTTGTTTGTGCCACATCATAGCTGTTTTTAAATTAGATCTCAGCTCAAAATTTAATCGATTGTGTGGGGAACAAAAATTTTGCGGCAGACCCGATTAAATTTAATTTAAATAGTAAATCTGCCAAGAAAATCCTAAAATTCTAATAGCAATTAGTCAGTATTGCGTTTCTGTTATTCACATTTTGTTCATTGCATGCTTGACCGAAATTGGCTCTTGGGGTTTAGTATGATCTGTTTGTTAAAAAATTTTTTTTGTTGAGTTTGTCTTAGGGTTTTCGGTTAATCAAGCCAAAGCCAATATTCTAGCTATCTATTTTGCTTCCTTCATTCTGATATCAAGCATGAGAGGTTGTTTGGGTCATTGAGTTCGACTTACCCATTTGGCCTGAAACTCTACCAGCATTATTTGGGTGTGTTTAAGACGTTGGGTGTCACTTTTGGGGGTTGTTTGATATTATTTGCCTTCTGAACCTAAATTTTGAGGCAGACTTGATCAAATTAAGTTTACAAAGCAAATAGACCCATAAATTCATGAAAATTTTACAGGGTATTTATACCCCATTTCTGTAGTCCCCAAATAAAATTTCTGCCTAAAATTCAACCGTTTGTGTGAGGAACCAAAATTTTGTGGCAAACCCGATTAAATTTAGTTTACATAGTAAATCTGCCAAGAAAAGCCTGAAATTCTAACAGCATTTAGTCAGTATTGTGTTTCTGTTACTCACACAACAAATCAGCCCAGAAATTCCTTAAAATTTACAGGTTGTTTGTGCCACATCTGAGCTGTTTTTAAATTAGATCTCCGCTCAAAATTTAACCGATTGTGTGGGGAACCAAAATTTTCCGGTAAACCCGATTAAATTTAGTTTACATAGTAAATCTGCCAAGAAAATCCTGAAATTCTAACAGCAATTAGTTAGTATTGTGTTTCTGTTATTCACATTTTGTTCATTGCATGCATGATCGAAAATGGCTCTTGGGGTTTAGTATGATCTGTTTGTTGAAAAATTTGTTTTGTTGAGTTTGTCTTAGGGTTTTCTGTTAATCAAGCTAAAGCCATTATTCTAGCTATCTATTTTGCTTCCTTCATTTTGATATCAAGCATGAGAGGTTATTTGGGTCATTGAGTTCGACTGGCCCTACCAGCATTATTTGGGTGTGTTTAAGACGTTGGGTGTCAATTTTGGGGGTTGTTCGATATTATTTGCCTTCTGAACCCAAATTTTATAGCAGACCCAATCAAATTAAGTTCACATGGCAAATAGACCCAGATATTCATGAAAATTTTACAGGGTATTTATACCCCATTTCAGTAGTTGCCAAATAAAATTTATGCCTAAAATTCAACCGTTTGTGTGGGGAACCAAAATTTTGTGGCAGACCCGATTAAGTTTAGTTTACATAGTAAATCTGCCAAGAAAAGCCTGAAATTCTAACAGCATTTAGTAAGTATTGTGTTTCTGTTATTCACGCAGTAAATCAGCAAGAAATTCCTCAAAATTTACAGGTTGTTTGTGCCACATGTTAGCCGTTTTTCAATTAGATCTCAGCTCAAAATTTAACCGATTATGTGAGGAACCAAAATTTTGCGGCAGATTAGATTAAATTTAGTTTACATAGTAAATCTGCCAAGAAAAGCCTGAAATTCTAGTTCAAATAGCAAATAGGCCCTGAAATTCATGAAAATTTTACAGGGTATTTATACCCCATTTCAGTAGTTCCCAAATAAAATTTCTGCCTAAAATTCAACTGTTTGTGTGGGGAACCAAAATTTTGTGGCAGACTCGATTAAATTTAGTTTACATAACAGCATTTAGTAAGTATTGTGTTTCTGTTATTCACGCAGTAAATCAGCAAGAAATTCCTCAAAATTTACAGGTTGTTTGTGCCACATGTTAGCCGTTTTTCAATTAGATCTCAGCTCAAAATTTAACCGATTATGTGAGGAACCAAAATTTTGCGGCAGATTAGATTAAATTTAGTTTACATAGTAAATCTGCCAAGAAAAGCCTGAAATTCTAGTTCAAATAGCAAATAGGCCCTGAAATTCATGAAAATTTTACAGGGTATTTATACCCCATTTCAGTAGTTCCCAAATAAAATTTCTGCCTAAAATTCAACTGTTTGTGTGGGGAACCAAAATTTTGTGGCAGACTCGATTAAATTTAGTTTACATAGTAAATCTGCTAAGAGAAGCCTGAAATTCTAACAGCATTTACTTAGTATTGTGTTTCTGTTATTCACACAGCAAATCAGCCCAGAAATTCCTGAAAATTTATAGGTTGTTTGTGCCACATCAGAGCTATTTTTAAATTAGATCTCAGCTCAAAATTTAACCGGTTGTGTGGGGAACCAAAATTTCGCTGTAGACCTGATTAAATTTAGTTTATATAGTAAATCTGCCAAGAAAATCCTGAAATTCTAACAGCATTTAGTTAGTATTGTGTTTCTTTTATTCACATTTTGTACATTGCATGCTTGACCGAAATTGGCTCTTGGGGTTTAGTATGATCTGTTTGTTGAAAATTTTATTTTCTTGAGTTTGTCTTAGGGTTTTCAATTAATCAAGCTAAAGCCATTATTCTAGCTGTCTATTTTGCTTCCTTCATTCTGATATCAAGCATGAGAGGTTGTTTGGGTCATTGAGTTCAATTTACCCATTTGGCCTAAAACTCTACCAGCATTATTTGGGTGTATTTGAGACGTTGGGTGTCAATTTTGGGGGTTGTTTGATATTATTTGCCTTCCGAACCCAAATTTTACGGCAGACCTGATCAAATTAAGTTCACATAGTAAATAGACCCAGAAATTCATGAAAATTTTACAGGGTATTTATATCCCATTTCAATAGTTTCCAAACAAAATTTCTACCTAAAATTCAACCGTTTATGTGGGGAACCAAAATTTTGTGGCAGACCCGATTAAATTTAGTTTACATAGTAAATCTGCTAAGAAAACCTGAAATTCTAACAGCATTTTGTTAGTATTGTATTTATGTTATTCACACAGCAAATCAGCTCATAAATTCCTTAAAATTTGCATGTTGTTTGTGCCACATCAGAGTTGTTTTTAAATTAGATCTCAGCTCAAAATTTAGCTGGTTGTGTGGGGAACCAAAATTTTGCAGTAGACCCGATTAAATTTAGTTTACATAGTAAATTTGCCAAGAAAATCCTAAAATTCTAGCAGCAATTAGTCAGTATTGTGTTTCTGTTATTCACATTTTGTTCGTTGCATGCTTGACCGAAATCGGCTCTTGGGGTTTAGTATGATCTGTTTGTTGTAAAGTTTGTTTTGTTGAGTTTGTCTTAGGGTTTTCGGTTAATCAAGCTAAATCCATTATTCTAGCTATCTATTTTGCTTCCTTCATTCTGATATCAAGCATGAGAGGTTGTTTGAGTGGTTGAGTTCGACTAACCCTACCAGCATTATTTGGGTGTGTTTAAGACGTTGGGTGTCAATTTTAGGTGTTGTTCGATATTATTTGCCTTTTGAACCCAAATTTTGCGACAGACCCGATTAAATTAAGTTCACATAGCAAATAGACTCAGAAATTCATGAAAATTTTACAAGGTATTTATACCCCATTTCAGTAGTTCCCAAATAAAATTTCTGCCTAAAATTCAACCGTTTGTGTGGGGAACCTAAATTTTGTGGCAGACCCGATTAAGTTTAGTTTACATAGTAAATCTACCAAGAAAAGCCTGAAATTCTAATAGCATTTAATAAGTATTGTGTTTCTGTTATTCACACAGTAAATCAGCACATAAATTCCTCAAAATTTACAAATTGTTTGTGCCACATCTTAACTGTTTTTAAATTAGATCTCAGCTCAAAATTTAACTGATTGTGTGGGGAACCAAAATTTTGCAGCAGACCAAATTAAATTTAGTTTACATTATAAATCTGCCAAGAAAAGCATGAAATTCTAGTTCACATAGCAAATAGGCCTTGAAATTCATTAAAATTTTACAGGGTATTTATACCCAATTTCAGTAGTTCCCAAGTAAAATTTCTGCTTAAAATTCAATTGTTTGTGTGGGGAACCAAAATTTTGTGGCAGACCCTATTAAATTTAGTTTACATAGTAAATCTGCCAAGTAAAGCCTGAAATTCTAACAGCATTTAGTCAGTATTGTGTTTCTGTTATTCACACAGCAAATCAGCCCAGAAATTCCTGAAAATTTACAGGTTGTTTGTGCCGCATCAGAGCTGTTTTCAAATTAGATCTCAGCTTAAAATTTAACCAATAAGGATACCTTCTTTTCCCTTATTTTCACTAGGGAAGATAACTAATTTGTTTTCTGGAAAGAAAATTTCTTTCTAGATTGCCCTAGTTATTTTCTGAACGAGTTAAGAAACAAATTAGGGATAAAAATGATGGAGTCCTACCATACAATCACTATACCTACGGAGAGTTAGCCTCTGAAGTAGTCTCAGCAGGTATAGCACTCTGCAATGAATTAAAAATTCATAGGCAGTTACAAAAGGAAAAACTCACCGGTAAAAGAATACTAGGTGATTTCTGCGAACAAATAGGTTTACCTTCAATAACTTTTCCTCATAAAAGGAAAGTTAAAGGGGGGAGGAGAGTAGGTAAAAGTAAAAAATGGTTCAAAAAATATCCTAAAAAGGATAAAGGAGAATCCTCATATAAGAAAACTCCAAAAAAGAAAATAGTATCATCTTCTAAAAAGAAGAAAAGCGAAGCTAATGTAGTTTGCTATAAATGTGGAAAAACTGGTCATTACGCTAGTAAGTGTAGAGTTAAGCAACAGATACAAGCATTATCAATTAATGAAAATCTTAAAGAATCATTAATTAAAATTCTCTTAAATGAGTCTGAGCTAGAAGACTTAGAAGTAAATGCCATAGATTACACTTCGGAAGAATCTTCTACTGATTCTGATAAACAATCAGAATGTGATGGAAAATGTGATTATTATAAATCACTATGTACCTTAAATGGTCTTTGTGTGTTAACAAAAGAACAAAATATGTTGTTAGATCTAATAGATAAAATCGAAGATCAAGAAGAAAGAAGGAAAAAATTAGAAGAATACTTAAATGTGTTCATGGATAAAAGTCCTTTAGAAAAGAGAATTGAAGAAAAACAGACTCCATATGATGTCAAAGAAATAATGGAAAGAATCAAAACAGCTAAAGTGCCAAGAGAACCAACCATTAAAGAATTAAGAAGTGAAATTAATTCAGTAAAATCTGCATTACAATTTCTTAAAGAAAGAATAATCTTATTAGAAGTTAAAAATGAATCTCTATTAATAATGGAAGAAGTTGAAAAAAAAGAACCAGTAGAAATAAATAGTCTCCAATATGTCAATATAATTGATCGAGTTATAACTCACAAGTGGCATACAAAGGTTACTATAATTGTTCAGAAGGAGTACTTATTTAGTACCATAGCCTTAATAGACTCAGGAGCAGATTTATGCTGTATAAATGAAGGATTAGTCCCTTCAAAATACTTCTCTAAAATAGTAGTAGATTGCATACAGCTGACAGTACTAAAATGTCTGTAAAATATAAACTGTCTGATACAGTTGTTTGTAACCAAGGTATATGTTTCGAAATTCCATTTATCTTGGTAAAAGGATTATCTCATCCTGTTATCTTAGGGAACCCATTTCTGCATATGTTATACCCGATAAAATCCATAACAGAAAAGGGAATTGTCTCAGAAGTGGAAGGGAAAGAGATTATTTTTGAATTCATCTCTTTACCAATAGAAAGAGAAATTGATGTACTTAAAAGTAACATCAAAAATAAGGAAAAATTTATAAATTCTCTTAAAAGAGAAATAGAGTACAAAACCATACAAGAAAAGGTTAATGAACCTTTTATACAAAGAAAAAGTAAAAGAGTTACAAAATGAGATGACTAATAGCATCTGTGTAGAGGTACCAAATGCCTTTTGGGCTAGGAAAAGCCATGTGGTTAAATTACCATATGAGCCCAACTTTGATGAAAAAATGATACCAACCAAAGCCCGGCCCATTGCCATGGGTCCAAGACATTTAGAAATCTGCAAAAAGGAAATTGCTGACCTCGAGTCAAAAGGGCTTATTAGAAAAAGTCAAAGCCCATGGAGTTGTCCAGCCTTTTATGTTGAAAATGCTGCTGAACTAGAAAGAGGAGTCCCAAGACTAGTCATTAACTATAAGCCTTTAAACAAGGCCCTTAGATGGATAAGATATCCATTGCCTAATAAGAGAGATCTGTTAAACAGACTTTACGAGGCCCAAATCTTTTCTAAGTTCTATATGAAATCTGGGTATTGGCAAATCCAGATAGTTGAAGAAGATAGGTATAAAACTGCCTTTACAGTGCCATTTGGGCATTACGAATGGAATATAATTCCATTTGGGCTTAAAAATGCCCCATCAAAATTCCAAAACATTATGAACGAAATATTCAATACTTATTCAGCATTTTCAATTGTTGATATTGATGTTCTTATTTTCTCCAGGACAATAGATCAACACTTCAAACACTTAAATGTGTTTATGAAAATTATAAAGAAAAATGGTTTAGTTATCTCAGCCAAGAAGATAAAACTCTTCTAGGCTAAAATTAGATTTTTAGGTCATAATATTGAACAGGGATCTATCATTCCCATAGACTGAGCCATTGAATTTGCCAGTAAATTTCCTGATGAAATAAAAGACAAAACCCAATTACAGAGATTCCTAGGTAGTCTTAATTATATTGCTGACTTTTATAAAAGTTTAGCACAAGACGCCAAACCACTATTCCAAAGACTAAAAAAGAATCCAGCACCCTGGACCCCAGAACACACCTTATCTGTTAAACGGATAAAACAAAAGGTCAAATCACTTCCCTGTCTGGCAATTCCTCATCCACAAGTCTTAAAGATAGTGGAAACAGACGCATCTGACATAGGATACGGTGGCATCTTAAAACAAAGGATAGATGACAAAGAATCACTAGTCAGATTTACCAGTGGAATTTGGACAGGACCTAGAGTTAATTACTCTACGGTTAAAAAAGAGATCTTATCCATAGTTCTCTGTGTACAAAAGTTTGAATCTGATTTATTGAATCAGAAATTCCTTATAAGGGTAGATTGTAAAAGTGCAAAAGAGATATTACTGAAAGATGTTAAAAACATCGCATCTAAACTGATCTTTGCTAGATGGCAAGCCATCTTATCAGTATTTGATTTCGATATTGAATTTATTAAAGGAGAATCTAACTCGTTGCCTGATTTTTTAACCCGTGAATTTCTTACAGGACATGTGTTCAAAGGCAACAATGACTCCTTCAAAGCGGACCCATGAGGTTTCGCCACCTCCACCTCAAATGGTGGACAAACTTCGAGAGGATGCTTATGCTATCAGCATTGAGGCTAATAAAGCCAAAGACGTTAATTACCCTTATATTCCAATAAGTTACTATTTCCTTATGCCAATGGATAAAAAACACAAGGAACTGAAGCCTTATGAGGTAGCAAATTTCTACACGGAACATCATACAGTGAATCCTTATTTACCAAAGGACTACACTTATTATCAAGCAATCCTAGCAGAGAACGATTCAGTGGTCTTCTTTCCAACAGAAAGGTCTGCTAATGAGTGGGCATTCAGTAAATTTATCATTAAAAGGATAATATCCTATGATGAATGGGGAGAATCGCTCTTCAAATAAAAAGAATTAAATTTCAGAAAACCCAGGTATTTTAATTACTTTGATTATATGCAAGCCTGGACTGGTGCCTTAATTTATGAAAATAGGCAAAGAAAATTCAGCTGGTTTATACAGTTCCAGTTGGATAAAGAACTATTTGAATTTCCGTCTTGGTTTTACAAATGGTTCTTTAACTGGGGAATATTTCCCATAGCCCTACCTAATAAGGTAAGAGAGGTTTATGAGCAATTTGCTGACTCAAATAAATCCTTAAAGGATTCGAGATTAATGTTCACTATCCTATACAAAGTTCCATGGATAGTTCGATGGGATTATATTATCTCAAAAAAGGAAATGAGAAAATTTGGCAAGTTTTCAACAAACCATGTGTCCTGGTTAACTCGAAGAGTCCTAATAAAATGGTGGGATAAGTGTGACTTTTTTTAGTCACCTTCTGTTTATTCTACCAGAGGATTAATTACTTTGGCTAAAAAGCCAGTAATGCCCAGTCCTTCAGTCTCATCAAATCTGTCAGAATTATTCAGATACCTACTCAAATCAGTGCCGAAAGATGAACTTCGCCGACAGCTTTTCAGCGCACTATCAGAAGACGACAACGAAGCCAGCTCAAAAGTTACCAGCTCAAAAGCAAAAGATGCTGCGGAGCGCTCTAAGTCACGCTAAGAGGACAAAAGTGATAGCGGCACTGACATGGAAGGACAATATTGGAAAGATAGCCAAGACCCTTATGACCTGTAAAGGGTATCAGATTCCTCTCAGCCTAAAAGGACAAGACAGCCACTAGCTTCTGTCTGCCACTAAAAGTGACGCATGCAATGACGCCTGAAGATTCCTTCTAACTCCTATAAAAAGGCCTCCCGACTTGCTAAACAAGTAGAGTGAAAATAAGAATAAGTTGTATATTTCTAAGCTTTCTCTGTAAGATATCTTTGAGTGTACTGTTTTCGTTTGAATGTTCTAAGCGTGTACTATTTTCAAATCAATAAAATATATGATATTTTCTTCATCTCAATCTTCTTTTCCAAAGATAGAAAAAGAATTAGATGTTTTAATAGATCAAGCTAAGGAATTAAACGAAGAACTTGAAACACTGTCCCTAAGCACTGTGGACCTTCTTGGACAACCTTTAGGTAAGTATGACTATTGGGTCTACTATTCACCTCCACCTTCAGCAAGCATTCCATTAGCATCCATCAAGCCAACAGGTTGGGATAGTAACTATAGCTCTGTAAGTATCACTGTTCTTAATACTATTTAATATTACTGTTTATTTAAAGCACTGTAAGCAGTACTATTTAAGTATGCTCTGCACTTGCCCTTAAAAGGGATCCTGTGCATCAGAAAACTGTTTATATCTACTTATATTAATCGTCTTTTGTTTTATTTACGATGTCTTGATTTAATTGATAGAAGAGAAGTAGAATTATTAAGAGCCACCCTAGTAGAAAATGGTAATGACTTGTGCAATCAACATTTAGAGTCTCATAATGAATTCTGTGATTGTAGAGAACATGAAAGACTATTAGTATTGTTTAGAGTCATAATTGGTCTGATAGATATCTGGTTAAGAAATAATAATTTTTAAATAAAATATTCTTCTTCTTATTAAGTTTCTCATCATGTCTGTCATCTTCCTTAATTAAGTGGTATATAGGCTGGAAACCAGTAACTGCTTAAGCCCTTCACTGGTGGAAGGTAGAGCAAATTCTGGACACAACGCCACGTACTACCCGATTAAGTTTAGTTTACATAGTAAATCTACCAAGAAAAGCCTGAAATTCTAACAGCATTTAGTAAGTATTGTGTTTCTGTTATTCACACAGTAAATAAGTCCATAAATTCCTCAAAATTTACAGATTTTTTGTGCCACATCTTAGCTGTTTTTAAATTAGATCTCAGCTCAAAATTTAACCGATTGTGTGGGGAACCAAAATTTTGTGGCAGACCAGATTAAATTTAGTTTACATAGTAAATCTACCAAGAAAAGCATGAAATTCTAGTTCACATAGCAAATAGGCCCCGAAATTCATGAAAATTTTACAAGGTATTTATACCCAATTTCAGTAGTTCCCAATTAAAATTTCTACTTAAAATTCAATTGTTTGTGTGGGGAACTAAAATTTTATAGCAGACCCGATTAAATTTAGTTTACAAAGTAAATCTACCAAGAAAAGCCTGAAATTCTAACAGCATTTAGTCAGTATTGTGTTTCTGTTATTCACACAGCAAATCAGCCTAGAAATTCCTGAAAATTTACAGGTTGTTTGTGCCATATCAGAGCTGTTTTTAAATTAGATCTCAGCTTAAAATTTAACCGATTGTGTGGGGAACCAAAATTTCGCGGTAGACCTCATTAAATTTATTTTACATAGTAAATCTGCCAAGAAAAGCCTGAAATTCTAACAGCATTTAGTCAATATTGTGTTTCTTTTATCACATTTTGTTCATTGCATGCTTGACCGAAATTGGCTCTTGGGGTTTAGTATGATCTGTTTGTTGAAAAATTTATTTTGTTGAGTTTGTCTTTGGGTTTTCGGTTAATCAAGCTAAAGCCATTATTCTAGATATCTATTTTGCTTCCTTCATTCTGATATCAAGCATGAGAGGTTGTTTGGGTCATTGAGTTCGACTTACCCATTTGGCCTGAAACTCTACCAGCATTATTTGGGTGTGTTTAAGATGTTGGGTGTCAATTTTGGGGGTTGTTTGACATTATTTGCCTTCTGAACCCAAATTTTACGGCTGACCCGATCAAATTAAGTTCACATAGAAAATAGACCCAGAAATTCATTAAAATTTTACAGGGTATTTATACCCCATTTCAGTAGTTTCCAAACAAAATTTCTGCCTAAAATTCAACCGTTTCTGTGGGGAACTAAAATTTTGTGGCAGACCCGATTAAATTTAGTTTACATAGTAAATATGCCAAGAAAAGCCTCAAATTCTAACAGCATTTAGTCAGTATTATGTTTCTGTTATTCAAAAAGCAAATCAGCCCAGAAATTCCTTAAAATTTATAGGTTGTTTGTGCCACATCTGAGCTGTTTTTAAATTAGATCTTAGCTAAAAATTTAACCGATTGTGTGGGAACCAAAATTTTGCGGCAGAGCCGATTAAATTTAGTTTACATAGTAAATCTGCCCAGAAAAGCCTGAAATTCTAACAACATTTAGTCAGTATTGTGTTTTTATTATTCACATTTTGTTCATTGCATGCTTGACCGAAACTGGCTCTTGGGGTTTAGTATGATCTGTTTGTTGAAAAATTTGTTTTGTTGAGTTTGTCTTAGGGTTTTCGGTTAATCAAGCTAAATCCATTATTCTAGCCATCTAGTTTGCTTCCTTCTTTTTGATATCAAGCATCAGAGGGTTGTTTGGGTCATTGAGTTCAACTTACCCATTTGGCCTGAAACTCTACCAGCATTATTTGGGTGTGTTTAAGACGTTGGGTGTCAATTTTGGGGGTTGTTTGACATTATTTCCTTGCTGAACCCAAATTTTACGTCAGACCCGATCAAATTAAGTTAACATAGCAAATAGACAGAGAAATTCATGAAAATTTTACAGGGTATTTATGCCCCATTTCAGTAGTTCCCAAATAAAATTTCTGCCTAAAATTCAACTGTTTGTATGGGGAACCAAAATTTTGTGACAAACCCGATTAAATTTAGTTTGCATAGTAAATCTGCCAAGAAAAGCCTGAAATTCTAACAGCATTTAGTCAGTATTGTGTTTCTATTATTCACAAAGCAAATCAGCCTAGAAATTCCTTAAAATGTACAGGTTGTTTGTGCCACATCTGAGCTGTTTTTAAATTAGATCTCAGCCCAAAATTTTACCGATTGTGTGAGGAACCAAAATTTTGCAGCAGACCTGATCAAATTTAGTTTACATAGTAAATCTGCCAAGAAAATCCTAAAATTCTAACAGCATTTACTCAGTATTGTGTTTCTGTTATTCACGTTTTGTTCATTGCATGCTTGACCCAAATTGGCTCTTGGGGTTTAGTATGATCTGTTTGTTGAAAAATTTGTTTTGTTGAGTTTGTCTTAGGGTTTTCGATTAATCAAGCTAAAGTCATTATTCTAGCTATTTGTTTTGCTTCCTTCATTCTGATATTAAGCATGAGAGGTTGTTTAGGTCATTGAGTTCGACTTACCCATTTGGCCTGAAACTCTACTAGCATTATTTGGGTGTGTGTAAGACATTGGGTGTCAATTTTGAGGATTGTTTGACATTATTTGCCTGCTGAACCCAAATTTTGTGGCAGACCTGATCAAATTAAGTTCACATAGTAAATAGACCCAGAAATTCATGAAAAATTTATAGGGTATTTATACCCCATTTCAGTAGTTCCCAAATAAAATTTTTGTCTAAAATTAAACCGTATGCGTGGGGAATCAAAATTTTGTGGCAGACCCTATTAAATTTAGTTTACATAGTAAATCTGCCAAGAAAAGCCTGAAATTCTAACAGCATTTGGTAAGTATTGTGTTTCTGTTATTCACACAGCAAATCAGCCCAGAAATTCCTTAAAATTTACAGGTTGTTTATGCCACATCAGAGCAGTTTTTAAATTAGATCTCAGCTCAAAATTTAACCGATTGTGTGGGGAACCAAAATTTTGCGGCTGACTTGATTAAATTTAGTTTACATAGTAAATCTGCAAAGAAAATCCTGAAAAATTTATAGGGTATTTATACCCCATTTCAGTAGTTCCCAAATAAAATTTTTGTCTAAAATTCAATCGTATGCGTGGGGAATCAAAATTTTGTGGCAGACCCGATTAAATTTAGTTTACATAGTAAATCTGCCAAGAAAAGCCTGAAATTCTAACAGCATTTAGTAAGTATTGTGTTTCTGTTATTCACACAGCAAATCAGCTCAGAAATTCCTTAAAATTTACAGGTTGTTTATGCCACATCAGAGCACTTTTTAAATTAGATCTCAGCTCAAAATTTAACCGATTGTGTGGGGAACCAAAATTTTGCGGCTGACTTGATTAAATTTAGTTTACATAGTAAATCTGCCAAGAAAATCCTGAAATTCTAATAGCATTTAGTCAACATTGTGTTTCTGTTATTCACATTTTGTTCATTGCATGCTTGACCGAGATTGGTTCTTGAGGTTTAGTATGATTTGTTTGTTGAAAATTTTGTTTTTTTTTTAGTTTGTCTTAGGGTTTTCGGTTAATCAAGCTAAAGCCATTATTCTAGCTATCTGTTTAGCTTCCTTCATTCTAATATCAAGCATGAGAGGTTGTTTGGGTCATTGAGTTTGACTTACCCATTTGGCCTGAAATTCTACCAGCATTATTTTGGTGTGTTTAAGACGTTGGGTGTCAATTTTGAGGGTTGTTTGATATTATTTGCCTACTGAACCCAAATTTTGTAGCAGATCCGATCAAATTAAGTTTACATAGCAAATAGACCCAGAAAATTCATGAAAATTTTACATGGTATTTATACCCATTTCAGTAGTTCCCCAAAAAAATTCCTGCCTAAAATTCAACCGTTTGTGCGGGTAACTAAAATTTTGTTGCAGACCCGATTAAATTTAGTTTACATAGTAAATCTGCCATGAAAAGCCTGAAATTCTAACAGCATTTAATCAGTATTATGTCTGTTAATCGCACAGCAAATCAGCTTAGAAATTCCTGAAAATATACAGGTTGTTTGTGCCACGTCAGAGCTGTTTTTAAATTAGATCTTAGCTCAAAATTTAACCGATTGTGTGGGGAGCCAAAATTTTGCGGCAGACCCTATTAAATTTAGTTTACATAGTAAATCTGACAAGAAAAGCCTGAAATTCTAACAACATTTAGTCAGTATTGTGTTTCTTTTATTCACATTTTGTTCATTGCATGCTTGACCGAAGTTGGCTCTTGGGGTTTAGTATGATCTGTTTGTTGAAAATTTTGTTTTGTTGAGTTTGTCTTAGGGTTTTTGGTTAATCAAGCTAAAGCCATTATTCTAGCTATCTGTTTTGCTTCCTTCATTCTGATATCAAGCATGAGAGGTTGTTTGGGTCATTGAGTTCGACTTGCCCATTTGGCCTGGAGCTGTACCAGCATTATTTGGGTGTGTTTAAGACGTTGGGTGTCAATTTTGGGGGTTGTTTGACATTCTTTGCTTACAGAACCTAAATTTTGTGGCAGATCCGATCAAGTTTAGTTCACATAGCAAATAGACCCAGAAATTCATGAAAATTTTACAGGATATTTATACCCCATTTCACTAGTTCCCAAAAAAAATTCCTGCCTAAAATTCAACCGTTTGTTCAGGGAACTAAAATTTTGTTGCAGACTCGATTAAATTTAGTTTACGTAGTAAATCTGCCAGGAAAAGCCTGAAATTCTAACAGCATTTAATCAGTATTATGTCTGTTATTCGCACAGCGAATCAGTTTAGAAATTCCTGAAAATTTACAGGTTGTTTGTGCCACATCAGAGCTGTTTTTAAATTAGATCTTAGCTCAATGTGTTTCTTTTATTCGCATTTTGTTCATTGCATGCTTGACCGAAATTGGCTCTTGGGGTTTAGTATGATCTGTTTGTTTAAAATTTTGTTTTGTTGAGTTTGTCTTAGGGTTTTCGGTTAATCGAGCTAAAGCCATTATTCTAGCCATCTGTTTTGCTTCCTTCATTCTAATATCAAGCATGAGTGGTTCTTTGGGTCATTGAGTTTGACTTGCCCATTTGGCCTGAAACTGTACCAGCATTATTTGGGTGTGTTTAAGACGTTGGGTGTCAATTTTGGGGGTTGTCTGACATTATTTGCCTGCTGAACCCAAATTTTACGGTAGACCCGATCAAATTAAGCTCACACAGCAAATAGACCCAGAAATTCATAAAAATTTATGTGGTATTTATACCCCATTTTAGTAGTTCCCTAATAAAATTTCTGCCTAAAATTCAACCGTTTGTGTGGGTAATCAAAATTTTGTGGTAGACCCAATTAAATTTAGTTTACATAGTAAAGCTGCCAAGAAAATCCTGAAATTCTAACAGCATTTAGTCAGTATTGTGTTTTTATTATTCACATTTTGTTCATTGCATGCTTGACCGAAATTGGCTCTTGGGGTTTAGTTTGATCTGTTTGTTGAAAAATTTGTTTTGTTGAGTTTATCTTAGGGTTTTCGGCTAATCAAGGTAAAGCCATTATTCTAGCTATCTGTTTTGCTTCCTTCATTCTGATATCAAGCATGAGAGGTTGTTTGGGTCATTGCGTTCGACTTGCCCATTTGGCCTGAAACTCTACCAGTATTATTTGGGTGTGTTTACGACATTGGGTGTCAATTTTGGGGGTTGTTTGACATTATTTGCCTGCTGAACCCAAATTTTACGGCAGACCCGATCAAATTAAGTTCACATAGCAAATAGACCCAGAAATTCATGAAAATTTTATTTGGTATTTATGCCCCATTTCAGTAGTTCCCAAATAAAATTTCTGCCTAAAATTCAACCGTTTGTATGGGGAACCAAAATTTTGTGGCAGACCCGATTAAATTTAGTTTACACAGTAAATCTGCCAAGAAAATCCTGAAATTCTAACAGCATTTAGTCAGTATTGTGTTTCTGTTATTCACACAACTAATCAGCCCAGAAATTCCTGAAAATTTACAGGTTGTTTGTGCCACATCTGAGCTGTTTTTAAATTAGATCTCAGCTCAAAATTTAGCCAATTGTGTGGGGAACCAAAATTTTGCGGCAGACCTGATTAATGTAATTGAATGACGTAACGTAATTAATTATATCTAAAGTAACGTAATGGCCATTACATACAAAAATAGATGCAATCATAATTATTTATTTTAATTTCTTTATTTATTGTCAACACTATTACTATCACTGCTACTACCACCACTACTCCTACTCTATCACTGTCACACCTTACCCCTCTGTAAGGCATAACATGATCCCATAGAATACCTAATGAACTACCGAACTTCAAATACCGATAATTCATTATGTACACTGCAAGGGATTTTGAAACCATTTTCTTACTTTTTGGTAGTGGTGAGCATTTTTTGTAGGAACTAAAAACATTTAATTGAAGATTAAAAGCTAGTTAAAATTGTTGTCCATTTTATTTTTTCGCAAATTCTGGAAAAATTTCGATAGAGTACCAGCAATAATTGAGAAAAATAAAAAATTTTACTTGTAGAAAAACACTCCGAATAATAATACACTTCACCAATTCAACCATCAAAGCTCAAATCAACACAATTCTCATCATTCTCCACAATTCAAAATAAAATTTTATCTCAAATAGTTCAAATTAAGTTATGCACAATGCATTCAAAATAAAAAAAAATTACAATTACAGTTAGATTTACAGACATAAAAAATTAAAAGACAATAGTATTATATATTAACTGTACAAATGCTTAGTTACAAAAGTATATATGGCTACAAAATTATTTACATTAAGAAATTACAAGGGTATAATCAAATACCCGTACAAAAGTCTTTGGGTAGTCCCCATAATCAGCAGCTCATTCTGCTACTTTTTCCTTGCCTCTATCTGTGATAGCAAAAGGAGCTATCGCTGAGTATAAATCACTGAGCTATCGATGAGAATCAAGCTACATCCACAACAAAGGATTTCATCCAAGGTCCAATTACTAGGGCTAGAGCTAAATCACTTCAGAATTTAATTTGTGAAATCATAAGGAGCAAGGATTATAAGCTGGAATGGCATGAAGAAAAATGTAAAGGATTAAATTTGGTGAAAATTATGCTTAGAAGTGACCAGGTGTCATATGGAGCATTAGATTACATGGAATAACCCGTGGACATGCATGCACCAGATCCAACCCATGTACATGTATCTGCTGGCACCTTTTTCAAGGAATATTCCATCTGTTATAACCATTTCTCTTTTGGACTTAAATGCCCTTATTTGCTGCTGCATTAAATTTACTTTTTGTAAGGAGTTTTTAGTCTTTTGATAGATTAATTTTTGTTTGGACTTAAAGCTCCCTACAGCTATTACAAAAGTAGGGATATTTTTGCCTTTAGCTTTGAAGCCAAGAGGCTATAAATACAAGTGTAATGAGAGAGTGGAGGACACACTTGAATATGAATGAGAGATTGTTTCTGCTCCTCTAGTGAGTAATTGGCTGTTGCCTTTGTTCTTGTGAAGCTCATTAACTTGCTGAGATTCTATCTTGCAAGGTTTAATGTGCATAATATTCTTGGTTTATTCATTCTCCATATGAATTAGGTCAAGAATTCCATTTCTGATATTTTCTTTGAATTACACAACAATCTGATTGTGCTGGTTCAAAGATTCAAATTCATACATCTTGATTTGGTGCTTTCCATATTGTTCATTTAATTCTTGAATGTGGGTTTTCAAGTTACCAATTACTTGAAGGTTCACATCAGTTTTGGTATCAGAGCAAAGGGACATCCAAACAAGGTAGATTCTCTATTTGCTTTTTATTCTTTGTGTTTCTTACCTTCTTCATATTTGCTGTTTGGCTCTTGGGGTTTAGTTGGACCTGTTTGTTTAAAAATTTGTTTTGTTGGGTTTGTCTTAGGGTTTTGGGTTAATCAAGCTAAAGCGATTATTCTAGCCATCCATTTTGCTTCCTTCATTTTGATATTAAGCATGAGAGATTATCTGGTTCATTGAGTTCGGCTTACCAATTTGGCCTGAAACTGCACCAGCATTATTTGGGTGTGTTTAAGACGTTGGGTGTAAATTTTGGGGGTTGTTTGATATCGTTTGCCTGCTGAACCAATATTTTGCGGCAGACCCGATCAAATTATGTTCACATAGCAAATAGACCCAGAAATTCCTGAAAATTTACAAGGTGTTTATACCCCATATCAGTAGTTCCCATATTAAATTTCAGCTTTAAATTCATCCGTTTGTGTGGGGAACCAAAATTTTGCGGCAGAATCGATCAAAATAAGTTCACATAGGAAATATACCCAGAAATTTCTGAAAATTTACCAAGTGTTTATACCCCATATCAGTAGTTCCCAAATTAAATTTCAGCTTAAAATTCATCCGTTTGTGTGGGGAACCAAAATTTTGCGGCAGACCCGATCAAATTAAGTTCACATAGCAAATCAGCCCTGAAATTCCTGAAAATTTACAGGCCATTTGTGCCACATTTGAGATATTCTCAAATTAAATTTCAGCTCAAAATTTAATCGTTTGTGTGGGGAACAAAAAATTTGCGGCAGACACGATTATATTTGATTTACATAGTAAGTCTGTCAAGAAAAGCGTGAAATTCTTGCAGCAATTAGTCAGTATTGGGTTGCATTTTCCTACTCAATTTCAGATCAAAATACACTCATTTGCTTGGTGATCCTAAATTTATGCAATTCTTGGTGTATTGTGTGAACTGCTGGTAATTGTGATAAGTTGGTGGCAAACTTGGATATTTAAGCTTAATATCTCTACTTTAGGTTGTCTCTTTTCCAGCTTACTGCTCTTTTATTTTGGTGTCTTCTTTCTTGATTCCTATTGCATTACATTTCCATACTTGAGCTTTTCTTTTCTTGACTTCTTGAATCACATTATTGTTTTCTTGATTACTCGTTTTGATCCGTCACGTTCAAGAATTTTATTGTGTGTTAAATTTTTGTGGGTACAGTCTTGGTTTGAGTTACTTGAGTTTGATAAGAACTTGTGGACATAGCCAAGAGAGGTAAAAGGCACAGAGTGGTGAGTTCATAAGAGGGAAAAAGCTTTGTTGAGTTAAACACGAGTGGAGTGTCCTCTGTTGAGTGTAAACACGTAAGGGAGCGAGTGAGGTGTTTTCTTTACACTAACCATTTTCTTGCAGGTCTGAAAACATGTCTAGAAGGGGTGATGGTAGTGAGGGGGAAGGTGAAAATCCATTCTACATGCAGGCTGTCAGACAACAATTTGAAAGAATGAATGTTGTGTGCAATGAAATCATAGATAGGTTGGAAAGATTGGAGCAAAGAGATAGGCAAAATGAGAGAAGGCCAAATAGGAGGGATCTTGTACCTCCAGTAGTTGAATCTGATGAAGTTGAGGTTGATAACTATGATTTTGAGGTTGAAAGACCTAGGAGGGGTAGATATGAGAGAAGAGCTGAAGATAGGAGGAATGGGGATAGGAGGATAAGGAGAGAGGAAAGAGAGAGGAATAGGGTAGATGACAATATCAAAAGTATTAAAATGAGCATCCCTTCTTTCCAAGGGAAAAATGATCCGGATGTGTATCTTGAATGGGAAAGGAAGGTAGAAGCTGTGTTTGATTGTCATCACTATTCAGAGGAAAAGAAAGTAAAGTTAGCAGCAGTAGAATTTACTGATTATGCTTTGGTATGGTGGGATCAAGTGTTGATTAGTAGAAGGAGAAATTATGAGCAATCAATTGCAACCTGGGGTGAGATGAAAACTATAATGAGGAAGAGATTTGTTCCTAGTCATTACTATAGAGAGCTACATCAGAGGTTACAAAGATTGAGTCAAGGTTCTAAAAGTGTTGAAGATTATCATAAAGAAATGGAAATTGCTATGATTAGAGCAAATGTGGAGGAGGATAGAGAAGCCACCATGGCTAGATTCTTGAATGGGCTAAACAAGGAGATTGCTCATATTGTTGAGTTACATCACTATGTTGAGTTGGGGGATATGGTCCACATGGCTATGAAGGTAGAAAGGCAACTTAAAAGCAAGTCAAAATTTGGAGGAAATGCAGGTACTTCTTCATCTTGGAAGTCTAACTGGAAGAAGGAGGATAGGGAAAAGGCTTTTAGCAACTATAAGAAAAATGAGGATAAGGATAAGGAAAAGAAGGCGGAGAAGAAATTTGTAGAAAGTAAAGGAAAGGAGGTTGCAACTACTACCCGAAATAGAGACGTGAAGTGTTTTAGGTGTTTGGGCAGTGGACACATAGCTTCTCAATGCCCTAACAAGAGAGTCATGGTCATGAGAGAAAATGGTGAGATAGAAACAGAGGAGGAAATTGTGAGTGATTCCACATCTTCAGGGGAGGAGGATGCAGAGGTAGAATATGCTGCTGAAGGAAGTGCTCTAGTGATTATGAGAGCATTAAATACTCAAGTAAAGGAGGATGTTGGTGATGAATTGCAAAGAGAAACAATTTTTCATACAAGGTGTCTTATCCAAGACAAAGCTTGTAGTGTCATCATTGATGGGGGAAGTTGTGCCAATGTTGCTAGTACTATTTTGGTGCAGAGATTAAGGTTGAGGACTTCGAAACACCCTAGACCCTATAAATTGCAGTGGTTGAATGAATGTGGTGAGGTGAAAGTAACAAAACAAGTATTGATTTCCTTTGCAATAGGAAAGTATCAAGATGAGGTTATGTGTGACGTGGTTCCAATGCAAGCTGGCCATTTATTACTTGGCCGACCATGGCAATTTGATAGAAAGGTGATCCACGATGGGTATAAAAATAGGTATTCTTTTGAAATGAATGGAAGGAAAATCATTTTGGCACCTATGACACCAAAACAGATTTATGAAGACCAAACAAGGCTTAAGCAAGCAATGGGTGAGGAAAAATCAAGAGTGGCCGAAAAGAGAGCAGAGAAGAAAAGAAGGAGTGAAAAGAAATTGAGTGAAAATGTTGTGAGTGAGCAAGACAAGGGTGGTTGTGAGGAAAGAAAAGAGAGTAAAGAAAACATTCCAAGAGTACTTGAAAAAGGTGAATCTTCGGCGCAAAAGGAGAGCTGTCCGGAAAGAGGGGAGAGAAAATTAAGCTTGTATGCTAAAGGAAGAGATGTGAGGAATGCCATGTTTGCCAACAAGCAAATGTTATTAATTGTGTTTAAGGACTCTTGTTTATCCACATCTGACCTTGACCCCAATTTGCCTAGCGTTGTTGTCTCCCTTTTGCAGGAATATGAGGATGTACTACCTGAGGAGATGCCAGCTGGACTACCACCTATTCGAGGGATTGAGCACCAGATTGATTTTGTACAGGCGATTATTCCCAACCGTCCAGCCTATAGAAGTAACCCTGAAGAAACCAAAGAATTACAAAGGCAAGTTGAGGAATTGCTAGCTAAGGGATATGTGAGAGAAAGTATGAGCCCTTGTGCTGTACCCGTCCTTTTGGTACCAAAGAAAGATGGCACATGGCGCATGTGTGTGGATTGTAGGGCGGTCAACAAAATCATCAGAAAGTATCGCCATCCTATACCTAGATTGGATGATATGTTGGATGAACTTTGTGGTGCTTGTGTTTTTACCAAAATTGACTTGAAAAGCGGATATCATCAAATTCACATGAAAGTAGGTGATGAATGGAAGACTGCATTTAAAACAAAACATGGACTATATGAGTGGTTAGGATTTGTCATTAGTGCTAATGGTGTTGAAGTTGATGATGAAAAAATTAGAGCTATTAGAGATTGGCCCATTCCAAAGACTGCATCTGAAGTACGTAGTTTTCATGGACTAGCTAGTTTCTATAGAAGATTTATTAAGAATTTCAGTACCATTGCAGCACCATTGAATGATCTTGTCAAAAAGAATGTTAATTTTGTTTGGGAACAGAAACAAGATGATGCTTTTCACAAAATTAAAGAGATGTTATGTTCCGCTCCTGTGCTGGCTTTACCTGATTTTTGTAAAACTTTTGAGATTGAGTGTGACGCATCAGGAATAGGTATTGGAGCCGTTTTAATGCAGGAAAAGAGACCAATAGCATACTTTAGTGAGAAGCTTAATGGAGCAGCTTTAAACTATTCTACATATGACAAGGAGTTGTATGCATTGGTACGTGCCTTGGAAACATGGCAACATTACCTTTGGCCAAAGCAATTTGTCATCCACACAGATCATGAGTCATTGAAGCATATCAAGGGGCAAAATAAGTTGAGTAGGCGTCATGCAAAATGGGTTGAGTTCCTTGAGACCTTCCCATATGTGATTCAATACAAACATGGGAAAGAAAATGTGGTGGCTGATGCCTTATCTCGAAGGTATAACCTTCTTGCCCTTCTTGATGCAAAGTTATTAGGATTCGAATATGTGAAAGAATTATATGCTGAAGATGATGACTTTGCTAGAGTGTATGCAGCTTGTGAAAAGAATGCTTTTGAGAAGTTTTATAGGCATGATGGATATTTGTTTAGAGAAAATAGATTGTGTGTGCTAAGGCTAAATCTAGAGTTTTGCCACAAGGTTTGTATACACCTTTGCCTACCCCTAGTGATCCTTGGGTTCATTTGTCTATGGATTTTGTGTTGGGATTACCTAGGTCTAAACAAGGCCATTATTCAATTTTTGTTGTTGTTGTGAGTTTTCAAAATGGCACATTTTATTCCATGCCATAAAACTGATGATGCTACAAATGTTGCAAATTTATTTTTTAGAGATATTGTTAGGTTGCATGGCATACCTAAGAGTTTAGTTAGTGATAGGGATGTTAAATTCCTTAGTCACTTTTGGAAGGTTTTGTGGGGAAAATTGGGCACCAAGTTGTTATTTTCCACCACTTGTCACCCACAAACCGATGGTCAAACTGAAGTAGTAAATAGGACACTAACTACTCTTTTGCGTGCTGTGGTTAAGCAAAATTTGAAGTCATGGGAAGATTGCATTCCACTTGTTGAATTTGCATACAATAGAAATGTGCATTCTTCTACTAACTATTCTCCATTTGAAATTGTGTATGGTTTCAATCCTTCAACTCCTTTGGATCTTTTACCTTTGCCTGTGAACGAGCTTGCTAGTTTAGATGGAAAAAGAAAAGCAGAATTGGTGAAGAAAATCCATGAACAAGCCAAGCTTCAAATTGAAAAGAACAATGAAAAATATGCTAGTCAAGCCAACAAAGGAAGGAAGAAAGTCACATTTCAACCTGGAGATTGGGTATGGGTTCACTTGCGCAAAGAAAGGTTTCCCTCTCGAAGGAAATCAAAATTACAACCAAGATGTGATGGACCTTTCCAAGTGCTGACCAAAATTAATGATAACGCTTACAAAATAAACCTGCCCGGTGAGTATAATGTCAGTGCCACCTTCAATGTTGCTGATTTATCTCCCTGTGTTGATGCAGAAACAGATTCGAGGACGAATCCTTTTGAAGCAGAGGGGAATGATGAGAATCAAGCTACATCCACAACAAAGAATTTCATCCAAGGTCCAATTACTAGGGCTAGAGCTAAATCACTTCAGAATTTAATTTGTGAAATCATAAGGAGCAAGGATTATAAGCTGGAATGGCATGAAGAAAAATGTAAAGGATTAAATTTGGTGAAAATTATGCTTAGAAGTGACCATGTGTCATATGGAGCATTAGATTACATGGAATAACCCGTGGACATGCATGCACCAGATCCAACCCATGTACATGTATCTGCTGGCACCTTTTTCAAGGAATATTCCATCTGTTATAACCATTTCTCTTTTGGACTTAAATGCCCTTATTTGCTGCTGCATTAAATTTACTTTTTGTAAGGAGTTTTTAGTCTTTTGATAGATTAATTTTTGTTTGGACTTAAAGCTCCCTACAGCTGTTACAAAAGTAGGGATATTTTTGTCTTTAGCTTTGAAGCCAAGAGGCTATAAATACAAGTGTAATGAGAGAGTGGAGGACACACTTGAATATGAATGAGAGATTGTTTCTGCTCCTCTAGTGAGTAATTGGCTGTTGCCTTTGTTCTTGTGAAGCTCATTAACTTGCTGAGATTCTATCTTGCAAGGTTTAATGTGCATAATATTCTTGGTTTATTCATTCTCCATATGAATTAGGTCAAAAATTCCATTTCTGATATTTTCTTTGAATTACACAACAATCTGATTGTGCTGGTTCAAAGATTCAAATTCATACATCTTGATTTGGTGCTTTCCATATTGTTCATTTAATTCTTGAATGTGGGTTTTCAAGTTACCAATTACTTGAAGGTTCACATCATATCTAAATGAAAAATGTGTCATTATGTGTCTATTTTCATTTCCAATTAGCCTCGTACCAATTGGGTTGGTAAATTTTCAGCTTTGGTCCCTAAAAGAGACCTAGGTCAAGCTGCTAGAATATGAACACTAACCAATCCGAATTGAAATCTCATTCTACCAATTCACACACACCACAAATGGTCCCAATTGACCATTTCTCAACTCAATTAAAGTCAATTGCATCAATTGACCATTTTTCCAAATTTTCTCCAAATTTTCACATGCTCAAGAACCCTAATTACACATTTGTATAATTCAATTCAATTAAAGCGTACATTTAATGTCTACCTGCTTAATTCAACCTAAACTACCATTCAATTGCATCAAATTCATTCAATTCAAGCCCTCACATAGGCTGGCCGAATTCCATATTAATCCCCTATAATAGTTTTCTTTTGATTTTTAAGTTGAGTTTTAGGTTAATTGAGCTAAACACACAAATAATAAACTAAAATTTTTTAAATTAAATTGCTTACCTCCACTTGAATTTCAATTCTTCACTTCACTCCTTTTTTCCTTTTCTTTTTCTTCTTCAAATGCCTCCTCAAGTGAAGTTAACAAGTTTTTATGGATTAATTTGAGGACAAATTAGGATTAAGTGGGGGTTTTAAAGCTTTTATCAAGCTTCCATGGTGGTTGAATGGTGGGCTAAGGAGAGGAGAGGTGGCTTCCGAATTGGTTTGGGGAAGAAAGAGGGACTTTTTGATTTAATTTTAATGTATTTTATGTCTTAAATAATAGATTTTGACTTGGTCAAAATTGGTGGGAAAAATAAAATTAATTTTGACATCACAAATGATATCATCCACATGATGTAATAAACTTTTTCTTTTCTTTTTTTTTTCATTTATTTTTCCTTAGTTCTTTAATTTAATTCTCGATCCCAAAATTTTCGTTTCTCCGATTTTATGGAACAGCTAGGTCAGGCATCAGCTCTGTGGGTGAATTGACCAAATTGCCCCTCGCTGTTTCAATCCGGTTTGCAAGTTATTCGATATTTCTTCTGGATTCCTGACCTAATTATTTGACCTACTTAATAATTCTTTTTCACGATTTTCTCTTTTCCACTAGGTTCGTAATAGTCCTAAGAACCGCAGCGTCACATTTTTTGATTCAGAATTCAGGTTACGATGGCCTTCGCAGTCACTTCCCAGGAAGGTCACCCATCGCTGTCACTCCCGGCTCATTTAACTTCTTATGCTTTGTTTTTCTTATTTATACTTACCTATCTGTCAACCACTAATTATTTGAGTTCAGGGCTTATCTATATGTCTTAGACATAGTTCTAATTCTCTTAATTGTCCAGACCGACATCGGTCACTATAATAGTAAAATGTACCAGGCTATGCATATAGGGGTGTTACAGTCACCACTACCACCCCCACCGCTACAACCATCACCATCATCATCACTATCCAGTTACCACCATCACTTGACCACTATTAGACAACTGTTATCACCACTTAGCTATTGTCACTTCTACCATCACCTGGCCAAGGAGGTGTAAATGAACCACGCCGCTCGTGAGCTACTCAAGGTTCAGCTCGATAAAAGCTCGGTTCGGTTCGGCTCAATTTCTAAACGAGCCAAACTTGGGTTCAAATTTTAAGTTCTTTTAATAAACGATCCGAGCTCGAGCTCAGCAGCATTCGATTCAAGCTCGAGTTCGAGCTTAGCTCGTTGAACAAGTTTATGAGTAACCTTGTTTATAAAAACATTTATATTATTATTATTATTATTATTATTATTATTATTTTATAATGTTATAAATATATTTATTTTGATTATAATTATTTTTAAAATAATATATTTTTTAAAAATATGATATAAACAATAAATTAATTTTTATATGAGAATAAATTTAGAATATTCGATAATAAATACATAAAAATTATTGTGAACTATTTTATCTATATTAAATTACTAAAGAAATTAAAATTACATACTTTTATCGTTTGTGCAATTTGAAACATGAAACATATCTCTCTTCCTCTCTTCCTTCTCTATTAAAATTTTAAACTTTCAAAAGATTAAGTTTCAAAATTAACATTAATATATCTAATAATTATTATTTTTTTTATATGTAGTCTTACTTCCAATCTCTTTGATTAGTTTTCTTTTATGTGAACTTTAAACTTTTAAAAGATTAATATTCAGTTTTAATACTAAACTATTTATCTATTATTATTATTCTTCTCTCTCTCTATGCACTTTCTCTTTATGCATCCTTTAAAAATTTCTCTCTCCTAAATCTTTTCCTTCTTAATATTGTCCACTTATTCCCTAAAAATTAAATTGTTAATGTGTTAAATTTAAATCATAATATGATTGAGTTTAGTTAAGAGCCATGAAATTAGATTGTGTATATGTGTGTGTGTGTATATATATATATTTATGTATTTGAGTTTATTATAATTGTCATTAATAAATTGATATCATATAATATATTATATTTATATCACATAGTAATCTTTTTAATTAAATTATAATACTATTGAGTTTAATTAGATGTCATGAGATTAGATTGTATGTGTATATATATACACATATAATTGAGTTGATTATAATTATAATTAATATATTGATATCATATAATATCTTGAATTTGTATCATATGATAATCTTTTTAATTAAATCATAATACTATTAAGTTTAGTTGAGAGCCATGAAATTAGATTAAGAGTGTGTAAAATGTAAGTATGATTTTTAATAAAATTTAAAACTTAAAAATTTACAAATGTAATGATAAATATGATAAAATTTTAATTATACATTATATTGTGCCATTAGGCTTTAATTGTAGTAAATTATTTATATAAAATAAAAGTAAGTTAAAATTTTGAAATAAAAGCTAATAAATTAAAAAAAAAAATCTAATGTAGGACTTGCCCCGCATCAGATAGAAAGGGCTGGGGGGGGGGGGGGGAGGAGGAGATTGGCTTCCCTTTTATCAGGAATTAAAGGAACAATATGAAAAGCACCAAATCAAGATGTATGAATTTGATTCTTTGAACCAACATAAAAGTGATGTGTAATTCAAAGAATAGTATCAGATGGAATTGAATTCCTTGAGCTATTTGGACATAAACCTCAAGTAATGAGCAACTTGTAACCCACATTCAATAAACAATAAACTCAAAATGGAAAATACCAAATTCAAGCTGTACGAATTGGATTCTTTGAACCAGCACAATCAGATTGATGTGTAACTCAAAGAAAATATCAAAAATGAGATTCTTGACCTAATTCATATGGAGAATGAATAAACCAAGAATATTATGCACACTAAACCTTGCAAGATAGAAATATCAGCAAGTTAATGAGCTTCATAAGAACAAAGGCAACCACCAATTTATTCACTAATGGAGCAGAAACAACATTTCATTAATATCAAAGTGTGTCCTCCACCTCTCTCATTACACTTGTATTTATAGCCTCTTTCCCCTAAAGCTAAAGACAAAAATATCCCTACTTTAGTAGCAGCTGCAAGGAGCTTTAAGTCCAAACAAAAATTAATCTATCAAAAGACTAAAACGTCCCAACAAAAAGCAAACTTAATACACCAGCAATAAGGGCATTTAAGTCCAAAAGAGAGGTAGTTATAACAGCAAGGAATATTCCTTCAAAAAGGTGCCAGTAGCATGGGTTGGATCTGGTGCATGCATGTCCACAGGTTATTCCATATAACCTAATGCTCCACATGACACTGGTCACTTCCAAGCTTAATTTTCATCAAATTTAATCCTCTATAATTTTATTCATGCCATTCCAGCTTATAATCCTTGCTCCTTAAGACACAAATTAAATTCTGAAGTGATTTAACTCTAAATCTAGTAATTGGACCTTGGATGAAATCCTTTGGCGTGGATTTAGCTTGATTCTCATCAGACCCATTATTAATTTGTTTAATAAATATTGGTCTTTTAAAATGAATACCCATTCTTAAAATGTACAAACTAATCCAATTTATAGATACAAAATTGGGCAATTTTATACATTTTAAAATTAATTAGTGGACTCATTAACATTGATTATGGAAACTAATCTAATTTATAATTTTTTTAAAGAAAAAAGTAGAGAAAACTTTCATTAATAAGATGAAACAAGAACATCTGATGCAACAACATCTATGAAAATAGATAGAAGGTCCTTAATCCAGATAAAAGCGTGTTGAGCAAATAGACCTTTTCTAGCTAATGTATAGGCTAACTTGTTAGTAAAACTATTTACATGAGAAAAAAGAGATAGACCCCATAGAAGTAGACGGAAACAAAATATCAGTAACACACCTCACAGAGAGGAGATATAACATTGCCAAGCCGTAATGCATTGATGGAATTGAGGCTGTCTCACTCAAGATCAAAATTATGAAAACTTGTATCTCTGGACACTTCTAAACCAAATTTAATAGCATGAATCTCAGCCAAATCTACATCCCAACTAGCTTTAAATCCCTTCATAGCTGCCAACATAATCTTCTCCTTGTCATTGCGAAGGACAACACCTAAGCCCACTGAACCATCTGCTGCAACAGTATCATCAGAATTCATTTTATAATTACCTATTGCTGGAGCCGTCCACTTAGCAACCCTATTAGAATTCTGGGTTTTTTGTTGCTGGACCACAATGGAGTCATTGTACCATTGCCAGATGCGAATACTTTCAGAGATCACATTCTGTGCAATAATACATTTACCATTGAACACCCAATCATTTCTAGCCTTCCAAATTCTCCACACTAACATAGCATACAATTCCAGAAAATCTTGCTCATGTTTGAGAAAGAGTTCAGCAATAAAAGAAGGAAAATGAGTAGAATCCAACTACTTTTAATCTAAGCGTAGCAGAGAATGAAGCTAACAACTAACAATAGGTGAACAACGCAAGAATAAATGATCCACATCCTCAGCTGTCATACCACATAATGAACAAACAACGTCCAATTGGACACCTCTCTGCAGAAGATTGCATTTGGTAGGCAATGCACCAGAAATGACTCTCCACCAGAAATTTTTTACTCTTGGCGGTATTTTCAACCCCGACAGCTTTCTCCAGTGAATAAATGAAGTAAAATTTGACTTGCCTCAAACAGTAAAAAAAAAAATATTAATGAGGTCTACATTCTAAACACCTATAGATGAATCGATTAAAGCACTGACAGTAGCTTCTGAAGGCATAACTGATACATTTTCTACCCTTAGTTGCTGATTCCACTAAGAAGAAAGACCAAAGGACCGTCTTCAAAACAAGCCAAGAAACTCCCTTGAACCTTCAACCCTTCACCTTGAAGATGGAGAACTGAAAATATAATTCCCAAGAAAGATAGCCAAGAACAAGACTAATTCACCTAAGAAGAACTTTGAAGCAAAGCTCCAGCAATTTTGCTCAAACAATTATCATATGAATTATATCCCCAAAATGAAACAAAAGAAGGCAGAAATATGGGTTAGTGTATTCTGCCAAGACATTTCAACAATCATGGGACATGTGCAAGTCTTGGTTAATACACCAATCTCTCCTAAAAATAGATACAAAGTTCAAACATTAATAGAAACATTAGATTTGGTAGGCTACAAATAAGAGACAATATGAAAAGGGATGTTTTGTCTTGAAGCTAAAAGTAGTAACTTTGCTTTTCCTATAAATAGTTGAAGCATGGCTGGAGCTCTTGGACAAAGTTATGGCTTCCAATCTTTGCAAAATGGACAAAAGCATCTTCAAAAGGTTGGTGGATATGGGCTACCAATTGTGCTGCCACTTAGGCACTCCACCTGGGCGCCACATTGGATGCCAACTAGGATGGACTTGCTGATGTGGCTGCCACATGTATGCCACCTTGGACGGATGCCACTTGGTCTCTTGGCTCCTCAAATATGCAAAGGAATGTACAGCAAGGTTGGCTTCCCTCTTCCAAGTCCAAACTGAATACTTGTAAGAGGTTAGACTTGGTGATGTGCTTATGCACCAAGCCTTGAAGCTTCTTAGCCATTGCTCTAGTTATTGACCCTTGGTGTGGAATTGGTGCAACCAGTTCCTCATCATCCTCTCCCTCTTCGAAAGAATTCGTCCTCGAATTGTCATCATCTGCATAGAAAGGAGCAAGATCGGTCACATTAAATGTAGCACTTACACCATACTCACCTGGAAGGTTTATCTTGTATGCATTGTCATTAATTCTCTCTAGCACTTCAAAAGATCCATCACTCCTAGGCTGAAGTTTTGATTTTCTTTGTGTAGGAAACCTCTCCTTCCTCAAGTGAACCCATACAAGATCACCAGGTTGGAACACCATCTTCTTTCTCCCCTTGTTAGCTTGGGCTGCCCTCCTCTCATTCACTTTCTCCATTTGTTGCTTTGCTTTTTGATGCATTTGTTTCACCATTTCAGCTTTCCTTTTGCCATCTAAACTAGCAAGCTCATTAGTAGGCAAAGGCAACAAATCTAAAGGAGTTAGTGGGTTAAAACCATATACAAATTCAAAGGGTGAATAACTAGTAGATGAATGCATAGACCTGTTTTATGAAAATTCTATGAATGGTATACACTCCTCCTAACCTTTCAAGTTTTGTTGAATCATTGCACGTAGAAGAGTGCCCACGGTCCTATTGACAACTTCTATTTGCCCATCCGTTTGTGGATGGCAAGTGGTAGAGAAACAAAGTTTGGTTCCTAAATTTCCCCACAAGACTTTCCAAAAATGGTTTAGAAATTTCACATCCCTATCACTAACAATTGTTCTAGGAATACCATGCAATCTAAAAATCTCCCTAAAGAATAAAGAAGCAATGTAAGATGCATCGTCAGTCTTGTGACATGGTATGAAATGAGCCATCTTGGAAAAACAATCAACAATAACAAAAATACTATCATGTCCTTTCTTTGTCCTAGGTAAACCCAAGATGAAATCCAAAGATAAATCTACCCAAGGTTCACTAGGAACACTCAATGGCATGTATAGACCATGCGGCCTTACTTTGGACTTTGCCTTCACGCAAGTACACACATCTAGCACACACTCTCTCTACATCCCTCTTCATGTGTGGCCAATAAAAATGTTCCTTTAAAATTTCTAAGGTCTTTGCAACCCCAAAATGTCCCATTAAACCACCAGCATGTGATTCTTTAACAAGCAACTCTCTAATTGAGCATTTAGGCACACATAATTTATTTTCCCTAAACAAGAAACTATTATGCCTATAGAATTTATCATATGCAGCATGTTCACAAAAGGCAAACACTTTCCCAAAGTCATCATCATTAGCATACATTTCTTTCACATGTTCGAAGCCTAAAAGTCTAGCGTCAAGCATGGAAAGTAAAGTGTACCTCCTTGAAAGTGCATCAGCCACCACATTCTCTTTGCCTTACTTGTATTGAATCACATATGGGAAACCTTCAATGAATTCACTCCACTTGGCATGGCGCTTGTTGAGCTTGTTCTGCCCCTTTAAGTACTTGAGTGACTCATGGTCACTATGAATGACAAACTCCTTCGGCCACAAGTTGTGTTGCCAAGTCTTAAGTGCACGCACCAGAGCATACATCTCTTTGTCATAAGTGGAGTAGTTCAATGTAGCCCCACTTAGCTTCTCACTGAAGTAGGCAATTGGTCTCCTTTCCTGCTTCAAAACAGCTCCAGAGGCATCACATTCAATCTCAAAAGTTTTAGAAAAATCAGGTAAAGCAAGTAAAGGTGCAGAACTCAATTTCTCCTTAAGTGAATTAAATGCATGCTCTTGTTCTTCCCCCCACTTGAATCCCACATTCTTTTTTACAACTTCATTCAAGGGTGCGGCTATGGTACTAAAGTCCTTTACAAATCTCCTATAAAAACTAGCCAACCCATGGAAGCTCCTCACATCACTCACGGACTTAGGTGTAGGCCACTCTCTAATGGCTCTTACCTTGTCCTCATCAACCTCAATTCCCTTGCTCCACCACAAATCCTAAGAAAATAACTTTATCCATACAGAAAGTGCATTTCTTAAGATTGCCATACAAGTGCTCTTTTCTCAACACCTCAAAGACTTGTCTCAAGTGCAGCAAATGATCATGCATATTTTGGCTATATACTAGGATATCATCAAAATACACTACAATAAATTTTCCTAGGAAAGCACGCAACACATGGTTCATAAGCCTCATAAATGTACTAGGTGCATTGGTCAAGCCAAATGGCATGACTAACCATTCATATAGTCCATATTGATTCTTAAAGGCAGTTTTCCATTCATCTCCTAATTTCACGCGAATTTGGTGATAACCACTCCTTAAGTCAATTTTAGAAAATATGCATGCACCATGCAACTCATCAAGCATATCATCAAGTCTAGGTATGGGATGTCTATACTTTACAGTGATTTTGTTGATTGCTCTACAATCCACACACATGCGTATGGTCCCATCTTTCTTAGGCACCAAAAGAACAGGTAAGGCACATGGGCTCATTCTCTCCTTAACATGGCCTTTTGCTAGAAGCTCCTCCACTTGTCTTTGAAGTTCCTTAGCCTCTTCCGGATTGGTTCTATTGGCTGGCCGATTTGGGATTACAGCTCCAGGCACAAAATCTATTTGGTGCTCTATGCCTCTAATGGGTGGTAGCCCATTAGGTTTTTCTTCAGGGAAGACATCCTCAAACTCCTGCAATAAGGGCAAAGCACAACTAGGAATGGATGGGTCAAGGTTATAAACATTGATGTAAGCTCCCTTACAAATTAGCAAAGCCATTAGCATACTAGAAAAATATACAGTCCTCACACCCTTGGCTTTTGCTAGCAAACTGACTTTATTCTCTCCACTCTTCTCACAACTCTCCTTTTGCCCCGAGCCCTTTCCTTTTGGTTTCACTCTTTTTGAATTTTCTCTCTTCTCTTTGTCTTCCTCATTTTCCCTCTTACTTTTTCCTCTCTTTCTTTTCTTTCTTTCTCTTTTTGCACTCTTAGCTCGGCCTCTCTTTGTTGTTGCTCATTCATGGTTTGTTTTATCCTTAATTGGTCTTCAAAAGCTTGTGCAAGTGATAATGCTGCTAAAGTAACCCTTCGTCCATCATGATCAATGGAGTACCTATTCCTAAATCCATCATGCACTACCTTCCTATCATATTGCCATGGTCTCCCTAGCAAAATACGTCCATCATGCATTAGCATCACATCACACAACACCTCATCCTTATACCTTCCAATAGAAAAAGCCAACATCACTTGCTTGTTCACCTTAATTTCCCCACAGTCATTCAGCCATTGCAACTTGTATGGTCTAGGATGCTTGATGGTGCACATGCCAAGCTTCACAACCATGAGTGTGCTGGCAACATTCACACAACTACCACTATCTACAATCATGCTACAAGTTTTACCATTCACCAAGCATCTAGTGTGGAAAATATTTTCCCTTTGTAGTGCATCTCCCTCTTCTTTGTTTGCTTGTGCACTTAGTGCACGCCTAACCACCAAAATATTTCCTCCCACGGCATGCTCTACATCACTAGTTTCCTCCAAAGGAGGCATACTCTCACTAGCATCATCATCATCAACATCATTATCTTCTGATTCGATCTCCCCATTTGGCCTCATCACCATCACCCTCTTGTTAGGACATTGAGATGCATAATGTCCCTTCCCTAGGCACCTAAAACATTGGATATCCCTATTTCTCCCACTACAGGTATTCTATCCCTTGACTTTCTCAGTCACACTAGGCTTTTCTCCACCCCTAGTCTTCTCTTTCTTTTCCTTAGAAACAGCCTTGGAATCACTAGTTTCACCCTTCTTCCAATTCGATTTCCATGGAGCATTATTGCCCAAATTCATACCTACACCCATTTTGAATGCTTTCTTCTTCTTTAGTTGTTTTTCTATCTTGATTGCCATATTTAACATGTCATCAAGCTCTAGATAGTGTTGTAGCTCCACTATGTTGGCAATATCAAGATTCAGCCCTTTTAGGAACCTAGCCATATGGCTTCCCTATCCTTCTCTACATTGGCTCTTATCATAGCCATCTCCATCTCCTTGAAATATTCTTCCACACTTTTGTTTCCTTGCACCAGCCCTTGCAACCTTTGGTGCAACTCCCTATAGTAATGTTGAGGTACAAATCTGTCCCTCATGATTTGCTTCATCTCATCCCAAGTTTCGACACCCCTCATCCCATTTCTCCTTCTTTTTAGTGAGCAATTGATCCCACCAAACTATGGCATAATCTATAAACTCAACTACTGCAAGCTTCACCTTCTTTTCCTTACTATAATTGTGACAATAAAAAATGAGATCCACCTTCCTCTCCCACTCCAAATATGCATCCGGATTGGCTTTGCCTTGGAATGGCGGAATTTTCATTTTGATCCCACTAATGTTACCATCCACTCTCCTTCTCCCTCTTGCTTCCTCCATATTACATCTTCTCAAGTTTCTGCCTCCACCTCTTCCACCCCTATTACCTCTCATCCCTCTCTGTTTATGGTGGTCATCATGTGCAGCAGAGTGCTGGTCATCCTCCTCATTAGAATCATCATCATTTTCATCCCCCCAATCATCTATAGGTGGTGCATTGTTCACTCTAGATCCCCTAGCCCTATTCTGCCCCTCATTTTTGTTTTGTCTACCATTCCCACTATTCTGCTCAATTCTTTCAATTCGGTCAGCTAGGTTGCTCAATTGTCTACCAATTCATTCCAAATGTTGAACAAGTGCTTATTGGTAAAAAGGATTATCCATATTAAGTCCACTTGTTTATTCTTGTGACATTTTTAATACCTGCACAAAAAAGTTAGTAAACAGAAAACAACCTCACAAATTCACTCAATTTTTGGTCACTCAAGTATTTGTACTCAGTTTATAGGCTTTTACTAACCTCTTGGAGTTCTTGCCACTCGATGCCTTTTTCCACTCAAGCTTGCTTGCCAAGTTCTTGTCAGAACTAATGCAATTCTAGCAAGTTTAAATCAAGTTTTAATATATGTTTAAGCACAAACTCAAGCAAAACGTGTGGAATAAGTGTTTTTTTATGACACTTGAAGCAAGAAATGAAGACACCAAGCTCTAGAGCAATGAAGTGAAAAAGGAGTCGAAATTAGCTTGCTATTTTTGCCTCTCCCCGAAAAAAAGGCAAAGTTGGAATTTTGTAAAACTTTTTTAAGGGCAACAACAAGACATAATTTTAGTTGGGAAAATCAAGTCTAGAGGTTCCAGAAAGAACCTTGATGTTTTGGATTTATAGGCTTAATTTCGCCTACAAAGCACCCCTATGAAGTTTTAGAATTTTCTGGGTTGGTTTGGCTATACCTCCCCAAAATGGCCACCAAAATGAAATTTTGAACTTACAATATTTCAGCACTCAAATATACACTTTAGCACCTTTTTTTTTCCTTTTTTTTTTTCTTCTTTCTTTTTGTTCTTTTTTTTTATATATATATCATGTAACCACACAACCGATACACTCAACACATCCAACACTAAACACTTCAACAACACACTTCACAAGCCACAAAGATGCAAATAACTAGGTTGTGAAGAAAAGGTTTAAGGTAGGAAACAACACAAATGTGACAAAACTAGGGAAACAAGGACAGATGCAAGAAAGACTCTAATATACCCTAAGATTAGTAATATTGAGTGTTAACTCACTACTAAGCCTGAATATGTTCATATTTTCTTAAAAACACCAGAAAACACAAGGACTTGAAAAACCTTCAAGGCTTAAACATGAGGAAAATAAAAGAAGGGGAAAGGAAAAAACAAGAACACAACAAAATGGATGACCAACTTATTTTGAAGAGAGCCTAAGCTCTGATACCAAATGACACAGTTTCTACCCTTAGTTGCTGATTCCACTAAGAAGAAAGACCAAAGGACCGTCTTCAAAACAAGCCAAGAAACTCCCTTGAACCTTCAACCCTTCACCTTGAAGATGGAGAACTAAAAATATAATTCCCAAGAAAGACAGCCAAGAACAATACCAATTCACCTATGTTGATGAACAACCTTGAACATATAATAAAACTTAACAAATCAGGGCAAGAATTTGCTAAGAAAAATGGAGAGAGTTCTAAGAAGAACTTTGAAGCAAAGCTCCAGCAATTTTGCTCAAACAATTACCATGTGAATTCTATCCCCAAAATGAAATAAAAGAAGGCAGAAATATGGGTTAGTGTATTCTGCCAAGACATTTCAACAACCATGGGACATGTGCAAGTCTTGGTTAATACACCAATCTCTCCTAAAAATAGATACAAAGTTCAAACATTAATAGGAAGGTTAGATTTGGCAGGCTACAAATAAGAGACAATCTGAAAAGAGATGTTTTGTCTTGAAGCTAAAAGTAGTAACTGTGCTTTTCCTGTAAATAGTTGAAGCATGGCTGGAGCTCTTTGACAAAGTTATGGCTTCCAATCTTTGCAAAATGGACAAAAGCATCTTCAAAAGGTTGGTGGAGATGGGCTGCCAATTGTGCTACCACCTAGGCACTCCACCTGGGGGCCACATTAGATGCCAACTAGGATGGACTTTAATTAGAATCAAGCTACATCCACGCCAAAGGATTTCATCCAAGGTCCAATTACTAGAGCTAGAGCTAAATCACTTCAGAATTTAATTTGTGAAATCTTAAAGAGCAAGGATTATAAGCTAGAATGGCATGAAGAAAATTATAAAGGATTAAATTTAATGAAAATTAAGCTTGGAAGTGACCAGGTGTCAGGTGGAGCATTAGCTTACATGGAATAAACTGTGGATATGCATGTACCAGATCCAACCCATGTACATGCATCTGCTGGCACCTTTTTGAAAGAATATTCCTTACTGTTATAACCACCTCTCTTTTGGACTTAAATGCCCTTATTTGCTACTGTATTAAATTTACTTTTTGTAAGGAGTTTTTAGTCTTTTGATAGGTTAATTTTTGTTTGGACTTAAAGCTCCTTGCAGCTATTATTAAAGTAGGGATATTTTTGTCTCTAGCTTTGGAGCCAAGAGACTATAAATACAAGTGTAATGAGAGAGTGGAGGACACACTTTGAATATTAATGAAAGATTGTTTCTGCTCCATTAGTGAGTAAATTGGCTGTTGCCTTTGTTCTTGTGAAGCTCATTAACTTGCTGAGATTTCTATCTTACAAGGTTTAATGCATATAATATTCTTGGTTTATTCATTCTCCATATGAATTAGGTCAAGAATCTCATTTCTGATATATTTTTTGAATTACACAGCAATCTGATTGTGCTGGTTCAAAGAATCAAATTCATACATCTTGATTTGGTGCTTTCCATATTGTTCCTTTAATTCTTGAATGTGGGTTTTGAAGTTACCAATTACTTGAAGGTTCACATCAGACTTGCTGACGTGGCTGCCACATGTATGCCACCTTGGATGGATGCCACTTGGTCTCTTGGCTCCTCAAATATGCAAAGGAATGTACAACAAGGTTGGCTTCCCTCTTCCAAGTCCAAACCGAATACTTGCAAGAGGTTGGACTTGGTGATGTGCTTATACACCAAGCCATGAAGCTTCTTAGCCATTGCTCTAGTTATTGGCCCTTGGTGTGGAATTGGTGCAACCAGTTCCTCATCAATAACAGATGCAAGTGACCAAACTTTTCCTCCATTCTGTTGAGGCAGCCATCTCTTTTGCCATATCCTAACATTTTGATCATCTCCTACCCGCCAATAAATTCTATACATCAGTTCATCTCGAGCGTGAATGAGACTCTCCATAAAAAAAATTTGCCTGTATCCAATAGACGCATCCAAAATGGAAGAAGATGCAAAGTAGCGCCCTTTTAACAGTCTATAGCCAGTGAATGTGACTGTTTCAATAACCTCCATACGTTCTTAAACAACATAGCCACATTAAATTCATTGAGTATTCGGAAACCTAGGCCTTTAGAGGACTTTGCAGAAGCCAAATTTTCCCAACTACCTCAATGTGTCCATCGCCTTTAAACCGATCCTTCTTGTAATGTCATGCTGCAATTGTAAGCTCACATTTCGGCTTATAGATAATTCAGATTTCTCGAGGTTGATTTGTTGCCAGATGCTAATTCATCAATCTTCAAAAGATCACAAATTACTTCGACTTCTTCAATTGTAGCTCTGCTAAACAAGATACTATCATTTGCAAAGAAAAGGTGAGTCACTCTAGGCGCCCTTCTTGGAATTTTGATTCCACGCAGATGATTAGAAGTTTCGGCTTTCCTGATGAGAGAAGAGAAACCCTCTGTACATAATAAAAACAAATGGGATGATAGTGGATCACCCTGTCTAATGTCCCTGCTAGGATAAAAAACTCCAGAGGGAGCCATTAACAAGAAATAAGTAAGAAATAGATGACACACATCTCATAACAAGGATAACAAATTGTTGAGGAAAACCATGTTTCCACATAATTTGTTCTAAATAAAGCTACTCAATTCTATCATAAGCCTTGCTCATATCTAATTTAAGTGAGATGCCTTCTCTTCCTCTTTTGTTCTCTCTTCATAAAATGAAACAATTCAAAGCAACCCAAGCATTGTCCTGAGCTAGCCTACCCTGTACAAAAGCACTTTGAGTTTCATGAATAATATCAGGTAGGAGAAATTTCAATCGGTTCAATATAGTTTTTGTTACAAGCTTGAAAATCACATTACATGAAGTTATGGGGCGAAAATCGTTAGGTGAAGCTGGGCTTTTAATCTTTGGAATAAAGGTAATATAGGTCTGATTTAAAGATGAGGGATCTGCTAAATTTTTGAGGATACTCAAAACAGTATTAACTGTATCAGAACCTACAATATGCCAATATATCTGGAAAAAAATAACAGGCATATCATCAGCAGGGCTTTGTAGGGTACATCTGTTTCAAAGCAGGACATCCTCAGGTGTATAAGGCCTCAAAAGATGATCCTGCATCTGCGCAGTCACCTTTGGATCAAATAGTTCCTAAAAATCCCTTGGATAGCACCAAGGTCTGTGACCCACTGCCCATTCTTAAAATGTACAAGCTATACCCCCACTTCTTCTTCGCCCTTCACCATTACAATCGAATGTAATACAATTCGGCCAACCGCATCAAAGCTTTGATCTTTCAATTTCATGACTCTTCAGATGGGTTTCCATCAAAAAAACAAAATTAGGTGAATGAAAACCCAGGAACGTTTTTAGGAACTAAACACTCCGTTGGTTCCCAAGCCCACAGCAGTTCCATGTTAAGGCCCTCATTGCTCTCCGCAGGGCTGCTGCACAGCCTCCGCCGCTGGTAGATTGGATTGTAGAACACTAGCCTGCGAATCATTTTTTGTTTCTTTGCATCCCAAAACCCTCTTATCACATCTGTAGTGGCCTCATATTGGACATGTTTCCTTTTATTCCTCGCCGGAACAGCACAAAGACTACCTTCCCTTCAACGATCCCTACCGCACGCCTGTCGTTTCCAAGATAGCATTTTGGTCCCATTCGACCCACCTACAGCAGCATTTGCTTTCTCTTTCACATCACGAATAATCTCTGAAAAAGAGGGGTCATCACTCTGTTGCTTGAAAGGCTGTTGAAGACATTGCGTTTTATTAATTGGGGACTAAAAATGCAGCGTATTATCATCCTCAAGCCTTTCTTCTTTTCAGACTCAAAACGATGCCTTCGAACTAAAGAGAATCCAGATGCTTGCTGAGCTGGCGACCCACTAGCAGTATCATTCTTTTCTTTCGAAACTCTTGGGGTTGGTTTGTAGGTATGCATGATATCTTCACATATCTGTTCACAAGATAAGGGAGCATCACCTCGTATCTTAACTGCTGCCAAAGCAGGTGTTATCTCCACATTATCCTATAAATCGGTAGAGCGTGAGTAACTGCCATCCCCAGTACTACGACTTTGATCATCATCCACCAAGACGGCATTACCAAAAAGGTCCATATCCACAAATCCACAATGCCTCACTGGACTTGGACTGAAGAGTGGACGTTGAACAAAAGGACTTATTATTTTTCATTACATGAACCCCAACTCGTCCCTTCTTGATCAGAGATTGAAGCACGATGTAAATTATGTAGCTTGATAAAATAGACACCAAAATTTGCTATCCAGTTGGCAGTAGCTTATTGTTAGTTCAAGTAGTTTCTAGAATAGTTTTAGGAGGTGTTTGGTTTACCTGTTGGGTGCAGTTGATAGCTGATAGACACCCAAACAGGTATTTGTGGTGTTTGACAAGTTTAAAAAAATAGAGCTGATAGCTGATGGGCAATTGATATGATACCCATCAGCTGCAGTTTGTATCAGCTATATTTTTAGAGCTGTTTCTCATCAGCTGATAGCCAATCTGATTTTATTTTTTTATTTTGACCATATTATCTTTTTTTATTTAACTTGAAAATTAATATTATTAATATTTTTATTTTTTTATTTGTAATTTTAATATTTTAAATAACTTATTTCAACTTTGTTAAAATATTTTTTATTAATAACATAAAATATAAAATATTTATTTATATCCAAAAACTTAAAATTAATTATAAATTTTTCTATTAACAATAATAATTATTTTATTATTTATCTATATTTTTAAAATTATTTAATTATCTTAAAAAAATAATTATTTTCTTATTTCAATAATAAAATAAATGATATAATATAAAAGATTAATAATTATATATTTATTTAAATAATATAATATATTAATTTAATAATTATATATTTAATTTAATTATAAAATAAATAATATAATGTAATAAATTTATAATTTTATATTTATTTAAATAATAAAATAAATTATATGATATATACCCTTATTAGTCATTTCACATATTAACAACAACAGTTAAATATAATTTTACCAAACACTTAATATAAAACAGCTATTATCAGCTATCAGTTGTCAGCTAACAATAACGGCTATCAGCTAACAGCTATCAGTTGTCAGCTAACAATAACGGCTATCAGCTAACAGCTACCGGTTGTATTCAACAGTTAATCCAAACAGGCCCTTAGTCTCGTCTATAAACACTGGCACGCTATTATTTCCAGTTGTGCAAATGCAGAAAGCATTTTCTACAAGTCGTTTTTCGTTCTCTGTTTACCCCTGTTTCAGAGAGGCACGCATCCAGTCTCCGAATGGCATATCATCTACAGAAGGCCGACTGTCATTTGCTGCTTGCAACAAAACATCACAATCTTTAAAAGCATGGCCAAGTCAGCCATAAAAATAACAAAAAGATGGAAGTCTCATACTTGAAATAGACCTATAATGACTGTCTAGGAGCAAACTAACCATAGTGCCTCGCTTCAATGGAGTACGAACGTCCAACAGAACCTTCACACGCATGTGTCGACCCTAACTCTCACCATTTTGCTCATCATATTCTTCAATCAACCCAATCTTTGAAGCAATCATCTGAACAATCCCCCGAGAACAAGCTTTAAGAGGCCAATCATAAATATGAACCCAATGTGGAACACTAAAAAATTGCAACATGGACGGTTGTTCTTCCCCCGAAACATCCTTTAGAATGAGTACTTGATTATCAAAATGCCATGTCTGGGAGTCAAAAACCTTTTGCTTATCTCTCCAATGGAAGAATTGGAAAGAAAAGAGTTTATTTCGTATCAGTCGAGCCTCCACCCCTTCGGAAGTTTTCCAAGCCTTGGTCATGGTGTCCATCAGAGGATACGCATTAAAATGCTTGTTAGTCCATAATTTCGCAATCAGATTAAGAGAAGCCTTCTCCCCTACATCCCCTTCAATAGCCTCAGGAATGTAAACTTCATTTCCTTCCTCCACTGTAGGATCAGCTACTGCTGGAGGATCCATACGAGACAAGGCAGCGAAGAACTGCAATCAGTAGAAACAAAGGTGCCTGCAAACCAGAATGAACAAGGATAAATAATGTAGACTCCTATACTGAAGCGAAAAACCTAATACTAAGAAACGAAAGTCCCTACTCTAGAGAGAAGAAAGAAAGCCCCTACAGCGAGAGGAGTTTTTACATATATTGTATTTGAACTAATTTATAAATAAATTAAATCTAATGTGGTTATTTTAATATTTTAAAAGATTAAATTAAACTATATTAGTTTCCCAATTTAAATATAATACTTTAGCTTTATTTTAGTTCTTTTATAATTTATTTATCACTAAATTTTTATAACTATCACAATTCTAAATATTTAAGAATTTAATTAATTTTAAAGTACTTTATATTTTAATTTTTAAGTTATAAAATTATATTGTTAATTTTAATTTTAAGGAAATTATGGCTATGGTTGCATTAGTTAATTTACATTGTAACTTTAAATCCTAAACTCTAAATCAACTTTTTAAATTTACAAATTAATTTAATAAAGCTTATTTTTTAGAAACATATCTTTTTACCATAATTTTATTTTACTAAATTTTTTTATTAATTCAACTTAAAATATAAAATTTAATATTTACCCAATTAAATATTTTATAAATTAGGGGACTAAATTAACAGAAATTAATGAGTCCAAATAAAATATCCATGTACAACTTTTAAAACAAAGAAAATTGTGACCTTCTTAATTTAATAAAAATATCAAATATATATAATTTTTTTTAACACATTAATAAAATATATATCAAATATATATATAATTTATTAATATCAAATGACCAAAGGTGTATATATATATAATTTTTTTAAATATTATTAATAAAAATATGGGAATTTAATATTAACTATACGTAGATATTTTGTGTTAATTAGAATATTATTTAATTTTTTTATTAATAAGCCTAATAAAATACCTACTATTTAATAACTCACTTTGAAATTAGCCTGATTAGTTTTTATTGATTTCAAGTACATTTTTAACGAATTGACCTAAGTGTTGCCACATGCTCTTCTCCAAATTAAAGTTAAATATATAAATTTTTAAATTGATATACCAAATTTAAAATAATGACCTAACTAATTAAAAATTAAAAATTCTAATAATTATATCGTCATTAATTAATGAAGTCCATATTACTCCAATATTAAAATTTGTTTAATTCAAATTTAACTCACAAACTTTTCAAATATAAATTTTTTACCCACTTTGTGGCCGATATTTAAAAATCTTTAATTGTATCATTTAAAACATCTCTAATGGTCTAGTTTAACTTTGTTTAAAATGTATAAATTATATTAGGTTAATTTACTTTGCTTATTTTTTAAGAGAAGAAAAAATTTACTATTTAAAGGTCAATTAAATACTGTTTATAAATATTTTCTTAAATGAGCCAATTAAATTTTTAGAGGAAAAATATGGCCCAATTTTTCTTCATTTTAAACTATTAATCAAATTAGCACCGTAATTAAGGTTATATTCTAATTAATATTCCCATAACGTTGGGATAAGCTTTAATTCTGTGTTAGCCCATATTAGTGTGAATTTTGTTTATGCATTATTTAAACACATTAAAAATAAAAATGAAATTTAATTAATTATGTTAAATTTACTTTGATTGGGCAAAATAAGCATATTGATTGGGCTCACCTAAAAAATAAACTTAAGTATAGAATAATATAATTTTGGAATAAGCTTATAATTACTTATTTAAATGACGATTAATATAATTAAAACTATAAAGCTCACTCAACATTTTAAAATTATGAGCCAATATAACATAAAAACTAACAATTTGTGGGCTAATTTGACTTAAAATAGGTTATATTTAACAATAAATAATATGTTAAATCTTATTTAAAAGTAATCCACATAGTTTCAATTTTATCCTATTTAAGTAATATCATTATTTGATGTACCTTATGTGTTGGCCCATATCAACCAAAGGGGCCAATTACTCATCAAAAGAATATTATTAGAATTAGATAACGCTAATCGTTGGGCCAAATTAAATACAGTTTTTGTTTATTCAAAATTTGCTTTATGGGCCACATTGTAAAATTTATTAAAGTAATAATTTATAAAAACAATATTTAAAAGTAAAATTTAAAATCAAAATTTTGACATGATTAATTGGTCAAGTTCTAATTTTAATATATTGGTTCAAATTACAGTTAACTAGAATAAGGGCTCAACTTTTTAAAATATTAGTTTAATGGAATATAAATTTTGATTTAATTGGAATATCTAATAACATGTTATTTAATGGCTCTTAATATGGTCATAACAGAAGTTTTTTTAGCCAAAATTGAAAATTAAATTTTTAATATTTGTGAAAACCCATATACATTTATTATTTATTATTATTTTATTTTAATTAGCTAAGAATAATTTAATATATTTATAAAAAATATATTTTTTTTTAGATGGTCTGCTTATTTATTTTTAGATATATATATTATTTTTGAAATTAAATATATATCTGCAATCTGAATAACCCAGTTCAATAATAACTCTTATCCCATTCTACACCTAATAGGACTCTTGAAATATATATATATATATATATATACCCTAATCATCTCTTCTGCTAAATTTAACTCTCAAAACCTATTTATCACCTCTTTTTTCTATCAAATACTCTCAACAGAGAATCCCTAAATTTTTACTTCTCTATTCATTACTTTCGATTCTGTTTTCAAGGTAAAAATTCTCATTCCTTATTCAATAATTGGTGAATCTAATTTTATTTTATTTTCTTGATCTGTTACAACTACTCTAGAAAATTATTTTTTGATCATTGGTATTAAATTGTGTTGATTATAATTATTATTGGATAATAGTTGATATATATATATAAAACTATAACTGTTCGTCCCGTCATCGTCCGTCCCATTCATCATATATACATCGTCCATCCCATTCATCATATGTATATATATATATATATATATATATATATATATATATATATATATATATATATATATATATATATATATATATATCATTGGTATTAAATTGTGTTGATTATAATTATTATTGGATAATAGTTGATATATATATATAAAACTATAACTGTTCGTCCCGTCATCGTCCGTCCCATTCATCATATATACATCGTCCATCCCATTCATCATATGTATATATATATATATATATATATATATATATATATATATATATATATATATATATAAACAAGAGTTATTATATTTTATTATTATTTGATATTTTTCTTTAATATTTTGGGTGTGTAGGAGATTTGAATATTCAATCAGTCAGTTGAAATTGTCTCTCTTCCATTAAAAATAACTATTGTCTTGGAGATTCCAGGTGAGTGGTAATTATAGTACATGGCACTGTTTTTGTCCCTTTAAAAATTTCTTAGCATTAAGTTTGTTATTAAATGAAATTTTAAATCAATATTTTAATAATGATTTTATATGTGATTTTCTATAGTTTTATTTTATTATTGAATTTTATTTCGATTTTGATTAAATAATTGATTTTGGTCAACTATCTCTGCATTAGACCCATTAGGATTCCAGGAACAGGCCTTTAATGTATTATTATTGATTGATATTTGACTATAAAATTTACCGATGTGTTACTGAATTGATTTGAGATTGATTTGATTTTATTGAAGTGATTTGAGATTGATTTGATTTTATTGAATTGATTTGAGATTGATTTGATTTTATTGACTCTCTGAAACTATTGAAATACACTATTGGAATTGCACTATCAGTTATTATTTGCTATCTGAAATTTTTTATTGATTTTGATGGATTTGTACAAATTGATTTTCTATTTTGAATTGGTACCTGTGCCCAGTATCTGTTTCTGTTATCTGGCCCCGCCGTGTGGACTATCACGGTATTAGGTTGCATTGTCGAGTCATGCATCATTGCAGTTTATGGTTTGCATTAGTATCATATGCATTGATATCTGTGAAGGAGGAGGAAGGTATCTAATATCCGTAGCGCTTACCATCTGGCCTTTGGTGATGTGGGGTATCATCACCCTGGTGCACTGTACCATAAAATTTTTATTGAATGAATTTCTTTTATATTTTTATTTTTATGAAGTTATTTTATTAATGATTTTGATAGCATGAGCATGATTTTATTGAATATAAAATTTATTGTGAAATTAATCAAGCGTCTGCCTATTCCTATTCCGTTGTGTGCTATAATTATCATTCACTGAGCATCTAGCTCAAACCACGTTTTCTGCATTATCTGCTTTGCATCGGTAGAACTCTGCAGCTGATCCAAATATTCAGTCCATTTTCTGGAGAGGGACAACTTGATTTGTTCTCATGGTATGCCCGAATTCATGTTTTCTCGGGCTAATAATTAATTTAGTTTATTAAACAGTTTGAGTTTTTATTGAAATCTGTAGAGACTCCGCAGTTTACTTATGGGATATTTATGATGTTTATTCAGCATTTTGTCTATTTGGATTTTGTCTATTTTTGGGATTAGTAAGTGACAATATATTCATTTAAGATACTCTGATAAGGCTTGCATGATTTAAGAATACTTAAATTATGCGCCGGTCATGATTCAGAATTTTGGGTCGTGACAAAGTTGGTATCAGAGCCCGGTTGAGGTCTAGTAAACTTGCGGAGCATAGGATCCTTAACGTCTTTTCAGTTTATCATTGCTTCAGATATCTGCGTCCTTCGTACTTTTTCACCTGTCTTAATTTGGCTCACATTTTCAAATTTAATACTTGTTTATTAAAATGAATAAGTGCCTGAGTCTGTTAAACGTAAGAGGAGAGCTTAGGTCAAGGGTCTTAATGGTGCAAACCTTGATCCAACAAGGGAGGTACCCCCTAAAAACTATTAATCAGATATCTGAACAAATGCCTATGGCTAAGACTGGGGCACAATCATTCCTTTGTTTCTCCATACTTTTCCATGATATTTAGTATACCACCTACTTTGTTAGAGTATCCTTTATCTGTATCAACACCTATGAGGAACGCAATAGACACTGATATGGTGTATAGGGGATGTATAGTTCACATTGGAGATAGGAAATTAGCTACAGATCTTATTTCTTTAGATATATTTGAGTTTGATGAGATTTTAGGCATGGATTAGTTAGCCACTTATCACGTTTCATTGGATTGTCATAATAAAGTGGTACTCTTTAAAATTCCCGGGAGGCAATTTCAATTCGTGGAGATCACAATATAGCCTCTAGTAATCTTATCTCAGTAGTGAGTGCTAGACGATTATTGCAAAAGAGGTGTAAGGGATATCTAGCTTATGTTAGAGATGTTCAGGTAGAAGGTGCAAGTTTGGAGAATGTTGCAGTGGTTAAGGAGTTTCCTGATGTGTTTCCCGAAGATTTATCAGGTTTACCCCCGGAGCGAGAGGTAGAGTTTGGTATAGACTTAGTTCCTGGAACTGAGCCCATATCTATGCCACCTTATCGTATGGCACCCGCAGAACTTAAGGAGTTGAAGGAGCAACTACAGGACCTACCAGATAAGGGGTTTATTCGCCCTAGTGTTTCTCCATGGGGTGCTCCTGTGTTATTTGTACGGAAGAAGGATGGGTCTTTGAGAATGTGCATTGATTATAGGCAATTGAATAAGGTAACTGTGCGTAATAAGTATCCTCTTTCACGCATAGATTACCTGTTTGACCAACTTCAAGGTGCAAAATATTTTTCCAAGATTGATCTTCGATCTGGGTATCATCAATTGAGGGTCAAGAAAGAAGACATACTCAAGACGGCCTTTAGGACTAGGTATGGACACTATGAATTTTTTGTAATGTCTTTTGGTCTTACCAATGCTCCGGCCGCTTTTATGGATCTCATGAATAGAGTTTTCAAGCTTTTCTTAGATCAATTTGTTATAGTGTTCATCAATGACATTCTAGTGTACTCAAAGAGTAAGGAGGAGCATGAGCAACATTTGAGAATTGTCCTTCAGACTTTACGAGAACACAAGCTATATGCCAAGTTCTCAAAATGTGAGTTTTGGTTAGATAGTGTGGCTTTCCTAGGCCATACAGTATCTAAGGATGGGGTGTGCATTGATAAGAAAAAAGTTGAAGCAGTGCTTCATTGGCCTAGACCCACAACTGTGTCAGAGATTCGTAGTTTCTTGGGTTTAGCAGGGTATTATAGACGGTTTGTTCAAGACTTCTCTCGTATTGCAGCATCTTTAACTAAGTTGACACAGAAGAATGTGAAATTCCAGTGGTCTGAGGCTTGTGGAAAGAGTTTTTAGGAGCTTAAGACTCGTTTAACTACAGCACCAGTGTTAGCCCTTCCGTCTGGATCAGGGGGTTATGTAGTATATTGTGATCTTCTAGGATTGGTTTAGGATGTGTTTTGATGTAACATGGACGGGTTATTGCATATGCTTCTCGTCAGTTGAAAAGGCACGAGCAGAATTATCCAACTCATGATTTGGAAATGGCTGCAGTAATTTTTGCTTTGAAAATCTGGAGGCACTATCTGTATGGTGAGACTTGTGAAATCTTCACTGACCACAAAAGTCTCAAATACATATTTGATCAACGTGATCTTAATCTTAGGCAAAGGAGATGGGTAGAATTGCTAAAAGATTATGACTGCACTATACAGTATCATCCTGGAAAAGCTAATGTAGTGGCTGATGCTCTAAGTAGGAAGTCTTCTGGTAGTTTAGCCCATATATCTACCAAGATGAGGCCTCTGATTGGTGAATTACATTAGTTGCTAGATCAGGGAGTAGAGTTTGAAATCATAGCACATTTTAGAGTTAGGTTTATCTTGATTGATCGAAATAAGGCTGCTCAAAAGAGGGATTCTCAGCTGTGTGAGATTATAGATAGTATTCATCAAGGCCAAGCTCAAGGGTTCATGTTGAATGATGATGGAGTTCTTCGTTATGGCACTAGACTTTGTGTCCCCAATGTTGATGAGTTGAGAAGAGAAATCATGGAGGAGGCACACCATTCTGCTTACACAGTACACCCAGGTTCAATGAAGATGTACCATGATTTAAAGGAGCATTATTGGTGGGGTGGCATGAAGAGGAATATTGCAAACTTTGTTGCTAAATGTTTGACTTGTCAGCAGGTTAAGGCAGAACATCAAAGACCATCTAGGTTACTTCAGCCGTTGCCTATCCCTGAGTGGAAATGGGAGCATATTGCCATGGACTTTGTTGTGGGTTTACCTAGTACACGAGGTGGTTACAATGCAATCTGGGTGATAGTGGACAGATTGACAAAATCTGCTCATTTCCTTCCTGTGAAGACTACATATGACTTTGCTAAACTTGCACAGTTGTATATAAACAAGATTGTTAGTCTTCATGGAGTTCCAGTTTCCATTGTCTCTGATCGTGGTACACAGTTTACTTCTCGATTTTGGAAGAAATTCCAAGAAGCTTTAGGAACACGAGTAGACTTTAGTACTGCTTTTCACCCTCAAACGGATGGACAATCAGAAAGGACCATACAGACATTAAAGGACATGCTTCGTGCATGCGTTATGGATTTTGGTGGCGGTTGGGATCATCATTTGCCTTTAGTGGAGTTTGCTTATAATAACAGTTATCAGGCAAGTATAGAGATGGCTCCATATGAGGCATTATATGGTCGAAAGTGTAGGCCACCGGTTTGTTGGGATGAAGTTGGAGAAAGAAGGCTTACTAGACTAGAGTTGATACAATTAACTTCAGAGAAGGTTCGACTAATTCGTGATCGACTTTTGACTGCTCAAAGTCGACAAAGAAGTTATGCTGACCCTAAGCGTAAAGATGTAGAATTTATGATTGGTGATCATGTATTTCTGAGAGTTTCTCCTATGAAAGGAATCATGAGGTTTGGGAAGAAAGGGAAGCTTAGCTCTCGTTTTGTTGGTCCATTTGAAATTTTGGAGAGAATTGGAGCAGTTGCTTACCGTTTAGCCCTTCCACCTGGTCTTGCACATGTACATCCAGTTTTCCATATTTCTATGCTTAGGAAGTATGTGCCAGATCCATCTCATGTTTTACAACCTCAAACCATGCAAATTAGGGATGATATGTCATATGAGGAACAACCAGTAAATATTTTAGATTGACAAATTAGGAAACTCCGGTCTAAGGAAGTGGCTTTGATCAAAGTCTTGTGACATAATCACTCAAGTAGTGAGGCCACATGGGAGGCAGAATCTGAAATGCGAGCCAAATATCCTCACTTATTTGATTCTTCATGTTAGAATTTTGTCTATTCAAATTCGGGGACCGAATTTTTTTTAAGGGGGGAAGTATGTGAAAACCCATATACATTTATTATTTATTATTATTTTATTTTAATTAGCTAACAATAATTTAATATATTTATAAAAAATATATATTTTTTTAGATGGTCTGCTTATTTATTTTTAGATATATATATTATTTTTGAAATTAAATATATATCTGCAATCTGAATAACCCAGTTCAATAATAACTCTTATCCCATTCTACACCTAATAGGACTCTTGAAATATATATATATATATACCATAATCATCTCTTCTGCTAAATTTAACTCTCAAAACCTATTTATCACCTCTTTTTTCTATCAAATACTCTCAACAGAGAATCCCTAAATTTTTACTTCTCTATTCATTACTTTTGATTCTGTTTTCAAGGTAAAAATTCTCATTCCTTATTCAATAATTGGTGAATCTAATTTTATTTTATTTTCTTGATCTGTTACAACTACTCTAGAAAATTATTTTTTGATCATTGGTATTAAATTGTGTTGATTATAATTATTATTGGATAATAGTTGATATATATATATATATAAAACTATAACTGTTCGTCCCGTCATCGTCCGTCCCATTCATCCTGTCATCGTCCGTCCCATTCATCATATATACATCGTCCATCCCATTCATCATATATATATATATATAAAAACAAGAGTTATTATATTTTATTATTATTTGATATTTTTCTTTAATATTTTGGGTGTGTAGGAGATTTGAATATTCAATCAGTCAGTTGAAATTGTCTCTCTTCCATTAAAAATAACTATTGTCTTGGAGATTCCAGGTGAGTGGTAATTATAGTACATGGCACTGTTTTTGTCCCTTTAAAAATTTCTTAGCATTAAGTTTGTTATTAAATGAAATTTTAAATCAATATTTTAACAATGATTTTATATGTGATTTTCTATAGTTTTATTTTATTATTGAATTTTATTTCGATTTTGATTAAATAATTGATTTTGGTCAACTATCTCTGCATTAGACCCATTAGGATTCCGGGAACAGGCCTTTAATGTATTATTATTGATTGATATTTGACTATAAAATTTACTGATGTGTTACTGAATTGATTTGAGATTGATTTGATTTTATTGAAGTGATTTGAGATTGATTTGATTTTATTGAATTGATTTGAGATTGATTTGATTTTATTGACTCTCTGAAACTATTGAAATATACTATTGGAATTGCACTATCAGTTATTATTTGCTATCTGAAATTTTTTATTGATTTTGATGGATTTGTACAAATTGATTTTCTATTTTGAATTGGTACCGTGCCCGATTCTGTTTACATTATCCGCCCGTGTGGACTATCACGGTATTAGGTTGCATTGTCGAGTCATGCATCATTGCAGTTTATGGTTTGCATTAGTATCATATGCATTGATATCTGTGAAGAAGGAGGAAGGTATCTAATATCTGGTGGCGCGCTTACCATCTGGCCTTTGGTGATGTGGGGTATCATCACCCTGGTGCACTGTACCATAAAATTTTTATTGAATGAATTTCTTTTATATTTTTATTTTTATGAAGTTATTTTATTAATGATTTTGATAGCATGAGCATGATTTTATTGAATATAAAATTTATTGTGAAATTAATCAAGCGTCTGCCTGTTCCTATTCCGTTGTGTGCTATAATTATCATTCACTGAGCATCTAGCTCAAACCACGTTTTCTCTGTCTGTTATCTGTTTCAGATCAGTAGAACTCTGCAGCTGATCCAAATATTCAGTCCATTTTCTGGAGAGGGACAACTTGATTTGTTCTCATGGTATGCCCGAATTCATGTTTTCTCGGGCTAATAATTAATTTAGTTTATTAAACAGTTTAAGTTTTTATTGAAATCTGTAGAGACTCCGCAGTTTACTTATGGGATATTTATGATGTTTATTCAGCATTTTGTCTATTTGGATTTTGTCTATTTTTGGGATTAGTAAGTGACAATATATTCATTTAAGATATTCTGATAAGGCTTGCATGATTTAAGAATACTTAAATTATGCGCCAGTCACAATTCAGAATTTTGGGTCGTGACAATATTATATCCTCAGTTAATCTACGATGTAAATCTTAACTGTCAAAGAATCAATTTTTTTTTAAATTAATAAATTATAATTTTTTATTTAATTAGGCTCATAAAAAAAATTAACCTTTTACAATTAATAATGCATAGTCATATTTCTCCATCTACCTATTATAACATTTAGATATATACAACCTATGATTGATTTAAACTCATTAATATTGGACCAATAATAAATTAGACTATTGACTTAAACTCATCAATATTGGACCAATAATAAATGAGAGTTTATCTAATGTCCTAATTTAATATATTTTTTATTTTTTTTTAAATTTAATTATTAAAAAGTTCTCAACTTTTATTTTAATTATTTACTTAAATTATTTTGATGATACCCACTTTTTAAAAAATATTTTCTAGTAATGGATAGAAAGATTATGTGAATACTATAGTTTATTTAGGCCAATAAACTTGAGCTAAAATTTTTAAACAAGCTTATCAATTAATCACGATTAGTGTTTTCAAATTAGCCTCCAATTTTAATATTTTTAAAATAACCATTAATTTTTATATCAAAATAAGAGTTCTTAAATTTTACCCAAAATAATTTAATTACTTACTGATTAAAAATAATATGGGATTAAACCTATTTAATAATATGACAATATAAAAAGCTTATATTCTGAATTTATTATAGTTATTAGCCCAAAAATCAATTGGACAAATTTAAAATTAGATAAATATCAAAATATTTAAAAAATTGGTCATGGATATTTTTAAAATTTATTTTTAGTAGTAAAGAATTAAATTGTGAATGAGTTACATAGAGCTCCTAGGTCTAGTTATCATATATCATTGGCCCCTTATATCTCAATGCTATAATCGTCATTAATTAATATTTTTTTATTGGTCAATAAAGCAAAACATTAATGAACCAATATTTTAGTATTTTCAAATTTTTTATTCACTCAATAAACAAAACATTAAAGAGTCCATATTATTATTTTCAAAAGATTTATTTTTATTGACCTCATAAAATTGAAAAATAGTGGCCTACATTTTAAAATTTTCCTTGAAGCAATAAAAAAATATTTTAAAAAAATTTAAATTTTGACTTAAATATATAAAACACTTAAGTTTAAATATTGCATCTGTTTAAAACTAAACTCGTGGGTTGAAATACAGCTATAGCCACTACAATATTTTAATTTTTAATTTAAAATACTTTAAATGCGGGCATGTTCTTAACTGCCTTTTATGTTTAGCCTCAAAAAAATCTTAATAAATTTTTAAAAGGTTATTTTTTTACTAGCCTAATTAAATAAAAAATTTAATCAGCCCATAAATAATTTGAAACTTTTTTTTTGCTGGCTCAACTTAGATGAAAAATTACTTGATGATATTTTTTAAATTTATTTTTAAGCTATAAAAAATTTATAAAGAATTAAATTATGAGCGAGGCACATTAAACACCTATATCTAGTTGTTATATACATCAGTGACCCCATATATCTAAATGTTATAATATATCTAAATGTTATAATAATCATTGATTGATTTTATTAGCCCCAAAAAGCAAAAAATTTAATGGGTCAATATTCTATTAATTTCAAAGTTTTTTATTGGCCCAATTAAATAAAAAAAAAATTAATGAGTATATATTTTAACTTTTAAAAGATTAATTTTTTGACCTAACAAAATAAAAAAAAATTAATGGCCCACATTTTTTAAATTTTCTTTTAGTTAATAAAAAATATTTTTAAAAGATTCAAATTCTAAGTTAAATACTTAAAACACCTAAGTCTAAATGTTGCACTCATCTAACATTGAAGTCGAGAGTTGAAACAGAGCCATAACCCCTCTAATATTTTAATTTTTAATTTAAAATACTTCAAATGTGTGTATATCCTTAATTGTCTCTCATATTTAGTCTCAAAAAAATCTTAACAAAATTTTAAAAGGTTAATTTTTTTTATTAACCCAAAAAAATAAAAAATTTAATATGCCCATATTTTAATAATTTGAAACCTATTTTTTTTATTGGCTCAACTTATTTAAAAATTAGTTGTCGATATTTTCAAATTTACTTTTAAGTAATAAAAATAAATTTAAAAAGAATTAAATTATGAGCGAGGTACATAAAATACATAGGTCTAGTCGTTATATCTATCATTGGCCTCATAAATCTAAATGTTATAATTGTCATTAATTGATATTTTTTATTGGCCCAATAAAGTAAAAAATTTAATGAGGCAATATTTTTATAATTTCAAAGTTTTTTTATTGGCCTAATTAAAAAAAAAAAATCAGTGAGTCTATATTTTAATTTTTAAATGATTAGTTTTTATTCACCAAGCATATTTATAAAATTAGTGGGCCACATTTTAAAAATTTTCTTTTAAGTAACAAAAAAATATTTTAAAAAGAATAAAATTATGAGTTAAATAAACAAAACATCTTGGTCTAAATGTTGCATCTATCTAACACCAACCTCAGGGGTTGAAACAGAGTCACAATCTTTCAATAATTTTAATTTTTAATTTAGAACACTTTAAATATGGGTATGTTTTTAACTATCTCTCACGCTTAGTCTAAAAAAAATCATAACAAGTTTTAAAAGGTTAATTTTTTTATTATCCAAATTAAATAAAAAATTTAATGAGCCTACATTCTAAAATTTTCTTGCCTTTTTTTCATTGGCCCAACTTACTTGAAAAATTGGTCATTAATATTTTTTAAATTTATTTTTAAGTAACAAAAAAAATTTTAAAAAAATTAAATTGTGAGTGAGATACATAAAATATCTAGATTTAGTTATTGTATCTATCACTGGCCTTATATAGCTAAATGCTATAATCGTTATTAATTGATATTTTTTATTGTCTGAATAAAACAAAAAATTTAATGGCCCAATATTTCAGTATTTTTAAAGTTTTTTTATTGGCCCAATTAAAAAAATTAATAATTTCATATTTTAATTTTTTAAAAGATTAGTTTTTATTGAACTAACAAATTTGAAGAATTAGTGGCCCACATTTCTTAAATTTTCCTTTAAATAATAAAAATTATTTTAAAAATATTTAAATTATGAGTTAAATAAATAAAATACCTCGTTCTAAATGTTGCATTCTCTAAAACCAAACATGAGGGCTAAAATAAAGTCACAACCTCTCAATAATTTTAATTTTTAATTTAAAGTACTTTAAATTTGAACATGTTCTTTACTATCTCTCGCGTTTAACCTCAAAAAAATCTAAATAAAATTTTAAATTGTTGATTTTTTTATTAGCTCAATTAAATAAAAAATTTAATGAGCTTATATGCTAATAATTTGAATTTTATTTTTTATTGGCCAGCTTATTTGGAAAATTGGTCACTGGTTTTTGTTAAATTTATTTTTTAGTAATAAAAAAGAATTTTAAAATAATTAAATTATGAGTGAGGTATATAAAATACCTAGGTCTAGTTGTCATATCCATCATGGGCATCATATATTCAAGTGTCATAATCATCAATAATTGATATTTTTTATTAGCCCAAAAAAGCAAAAAATTTAATGGGCCAATATTTTGTATTTTCAAAAATTTTTTATAAGCCTAATTAAACAAAAAATTAATGAGTTCATTTTTTAATTTTTAAAAGATTAGTTTTTATTAACCTAAAAAATTGAAAAATTAATTGTCCACATTTTTTAAGTTACCCTTTAGGTAATAAAAAAAATATTTTAAAAAGATTCAAATTGTGAGTTAAATAAATAAAATACCTACGTCTAAATATTGTATTTTTCTAACACCGAACTTAGAGGTTGAAATAGAGACACAACCCCTTAATAATTTAAATTGTTAATTTAGAGTACTTTAAATGTGGTTATATTCTTAAATTTCTTTCACGTTTAGCCTCAAAAAAATATTAACAAAATTTTCAAAGGTCAATTTTTTTAATAGTCCTAATTAAATAAAAATTTAATGAGTCCATATTCTAATAACTTGAAGCTTATTTTTTTATTAGCTAAACCTATTTGAAAAATTAATCCTATATATTTTTTAAATTTATTTTTAAGTAATAAAAAAAATTTTAAAATTAAATTGTGAATGAGATACATAAAACACCAAGGTCTTGTTGTCATATTTATTATTGGCCCCATATATCTAACTGCTATAATCTTTATTAGTTGATATTTTTTATTAGCCCAATAAAACAAAATATTTAATAAGCCAATATTATATTAATTTCAAAGTTTTTCTTATTGGCCCAATTAAATGAAAAATTAATGGGTTCATATTTTAATTTTTAAAAGATTAGTTTTTATTAACTTAACTAAATTGAAAAATTAGTGACCCACATTTGCAAAATTTTTCTTTAAGTAATAAAAAGAAATTAAGAGATTCAAATTGTGAGTTCTATACACAAAATAGGAAGTTTCAAATATTGCATTTGTCAACACTGAACTCAGGGTTTGAAACAGAGTAATAAGTCCTCCAAATTTTTATTTTTAATTTAGAGTACTTAAAATGTTGGTATGTTCTTAATTGTCTCTTACGTTTGGTCTCCCAAAAACTTAACAAAAATTTAAAAGTTAATTTTTTATTATCTCAATTAAATAAAAAATTAATAAGCTCATATTCTAATAATTTGAAACTTTTTTCATTGGCCCAACTTGGTTAGAAAATTGGTCACTGATATTTTTTAAATTTGCTTTTACGTAATAAAAAAAGATTTAAAAAAATGAAATTATGAGCAAGGTAAATAAAACACTAAAGTCTAATTGTTATATCTGTCATTGGCTCTATATATCTAAATATTTTAAACGACATTAATTGATATTTTTTATTGGCCAAATAAAGTAAAAAATTTAATGGCTAATATTCTAGTAATATAAAAGTTTTTTTTATTGGCCCAATTAAGCAAAACATTAATGAGTCTATATTTTAATTTTTAAAAGATTTTTTTTACCTAACAAAATAGAAAAATTAGTGGTCCATATTTTTTAATTTTTCCTCTAATTAATAAAAAAAATATTTTAGAAAGTTTCAAATTGTGAATTAAATATACAAAACACTAAGGTCCAAATTTTGCATTCGTCTAACGCCGAGCTCAAAGGCTGAAATGCAGTCACAACTTCTCCAAAATTTTGATTTTCAATGTAGTTTACTTTAAATGTGGTTATATTCTTAACAGTCTCTCACATTTAGCTTGAATAAAATTTTAACAAAATTCTAAAAAGTTAGTCTTTTTTTATTAGCCAAATTAAATAAAAAATTTAATGAGTCCATATTCTAATGTTTGAAACTTGTTTTTCCGATTGGCCCTAGTTAAAAAAATGATTGCCGATATTTTTTAAATTTACTTTAGTAATAAAAAAGAATTAAAAAAATTATGAGTGAGGTATATAAAACACTTAAATCTAATTGTTATATTTATCATTGGCTTTATATATCGAAATGTTATAATCATCATTAATTAATTTTTTTTATTGGCCAAATAAAGAAAAATTTAATGAACTAATATTCTAGTAATTAAAAGAAAATTTATTGGCCCAATTAAAAAAAAAAGATAATGATTTCATATTTTAAATTTTAAAAGATTAGTTTTTATTAACTTAACAAAGTTAAAAAAATTATTGGTCCAAATTTTTAAAATTTTTCATTAAGTAATAAAAAAAATATATTAAAAAGATTCAAATTGTAAATTAAATACACAAAATACCTAGATCTAAATATTGCATTCATCTAACACCGAACTCGAAAGTTGAAACAGAGTCACAACTCATCCAAAAATTTTAATTTTTAATTTAGAGTTTTTTTAAATGTAGGTATGTGCTTAGTTGTCCACCACAATTAGCCTCTAAAAATATAACAAAATTAAAAAGTTGATTTTTTTTATTCTTTCAATTAAATAAAAAATTCAATGAGTTCATATTCTAATAATCTAAAGTTTTTTTATTGGTCTAACTTAATTAAAGAATTGGTTGTCTATATTTTTAAATTTATTTTTAAGTACTAAAAAAAATTTAAAAACAATTACGCTATGAGAGATATACATAAAATACCTAGATCTAGTTGTTATATCCATCAGTGGCCCCACATGATGTGCCTTGGTGAGAGAGGAAATAATTCAATTGAATTGAACAAAAATGAAATTCGAATTAAGAGAAAGAAAACAAGAAAACTAACATTAAACAAATAGAAAATAAATAAAAATCAAGAAAGAATACTCAATACATAAGAATTCAATTCTGTCAAATTTTAACTCTTTTGGTATCTTCTAGCTTTACTTGCAATAAAGTAAAAAAAGAAAGGATAAAAGAAAATATTTTTGTGGTTTTGATGCTTATGAACTGAAACGAAGAACAAAACAAGAAAGATAAAAGGATAAGTTGAAGAAAGAAATTCTTTGATAAGTTCAGAATGCTTCAAAGAACCCAATCTTCAAAAATAGACGCCACATAAGAAACATTATAATAAGTCAAGTAATTCGCCACAATCACAACTGATTGATAAGAATTGAAATTTGGTAGCACTTATGCTAAACTTTTATCTTCATTCTCTGAAGTCTCTAAAATCTCTTCATTGTGTTTAAGCATTACATATGTGAACTTATTTATAGGCAAAAATAAGAAACTAAAGAGGAAAATTATAAAGAAACTAATTAGGAAATAAGGAAATACAGATCCGAAATAAAATCCTAATAAAAATAGGAAAAGAGAAGTAAAAGATTCCTAATTAATAAAGTGTTAGCCAAGATCTTCCAAGATAAGAATAATCTCCTATGATTGTATTCTGAGTTGACAAGTCAAAATTCATCCATATTGTTGCTAGCCATAATCTTTGAAGATCTCGAAGAATATTTGTTGGTCAAATATACCAAATTGACTCCCAACCCAAATAGGAACATAAAAGGCATCAGAAACACTAAAATCTCCTCAATATAGGCTTCCAAAAGTGAATAAATAATACCATATTATGGACCTACGAATTTTGAAGAGTAAATATCCACCACAATTCAACCCAATACATGCCTTAATAGTGTGCTCCATTTGGGCCTAATTTTCTTAACTCTAAATAGGCTTAACTCTTTTGCTTTCACTAAGCTCATGCAATCATAATGAAAGAGTTTCCCATATTCTTTCCATCTAACATGCTTATGATGAACATGCTTCAAGGTTCTAAAATTGATAAAAATTCTTGACCCCCTTATAGGAACATCACTACATATCTAAATGTTATAATCGTCATTAATTGGTAATTTCATTAGCCCAATAAATAAAAAAAAATTTTAATTAGTTACTCACATTTTTAAAATTTTGCATTAAGTAATAAAAAAAATTTAAAAAGGTTCAAATTTTTAGTTAAATATATAAAATACCAATGTCTAAATGTTGCAATCGTTTAACACAAAACTCAGGGGTTAAAACAGAGCCACAACCCCTCTAAAATTTTAATTTTAATTTAGAGTACTTTAAATGTGGGTATGTTCTTAAATGTCTCATATGTTTAGCCTTAAAAAGATCTTAACAAAATTTTAAAAGTTTTATTTTTTTATTAGCCCAATTAAATAAAAAATTTGATGAGCCCATAATAAGATTATTTTTTTATTGGCCCAACTTAGTTGAGAAATTAATCGCCAATATTTTTCAAATTTACTTTTGAGTAATAAAAAATAATTTAAAATTATTAAATTATGAGCAAGGTACATAAAACACCTAGGTCTAGTTGTTATATTTGCCATTGGTCACATATATCTTAATGTTATAATAGCCATTAATTGATATTTTTATTATCCCAATTAAAACAAATAATGATTCCATATTTTAATTATTAAAAGTTTAGTTTTTGTTAACCTAACAAAATTGAAAAATTAGTGGCCCTTGTTTTTAAAATTTTCCTTGAAGCAATAAAAAAAATATTTAAAACAGATACAAATTGTGAATTAAATACACTAAACACCTACGTCTAAATGTTGCAACTGTCTTACACCATAGTCAGGGTTGAACCAAAGCCATTGCCTCTCTAAAATTTTAATTTTTAATTTGAAGTACTTTAAATGTGAGTATTTTTTAACCATCTCTCACGTTTAGTCTCAAAAAAATCTTAACAAAATTTTAAAAGATTGATTTTTTTTATTAGCCCTATTAAATAAAAAATTAATGAGCTAATATTCTAATAATTTGAAGTTTATTTTTTTTATTGACCCAACTTAATTAAAAAATTGATCGCCAATATATTTTAAATTTATTTTTAAGCAATAAAAAAAATTTTAAAAGAATTAAATTGTGAGTAAGGTACATAAAATACATAGGTCTAATTGCTATATATGTCATTAGTGTCATATATCTAAATCTTATAATCGTTATTAATTGATATTTTTTATTGCCCAAAAAAATAAAAAAAAAATTAATGGAACAATATTCTAGCAATTTATAAGTTTTTTTATTGGTCTAATTAAACAAAAATTAATTAGCCCATATTTTAATTTTTAAAATATTAGTTATTATTAACCTAAACAAATTAAAAAAAAAAAATTAGATTCCCACATTTTTAAAATTTTCCTTTAGGTAATAAAAAAAGTATTTTAAAAAGATTCAAGTTGTGAGTTTAATATACAAAATACCTAGGTCTAAATATTATATCCGTCTAACACCAAATTCAAGGGTTGAAATAGAGTCACAACCTTTTTAAAATTTTAGTTTTTAATTTCGAGTGCTTTATATGTGGGTATGTTCCTAATGGTCTCTAATATTTACTCTAAAAAAATTTTTGACAAAATTTTAAAAGGTTGACTTTTTTATTAGCTTAATTAAATAAACAAAAATTAATGAGCCCACATTTTAGGTGTTATAATCGTTATTAATTAATAATTTTTATTAGCCCAATAAAGTAAAAAAATTTAATGGGTAAATATTCTATTAATTTAAAAGATTTTTCATTGGCCCAATTAAGCAAAAAAATTAAATAGTCCATATTTTAATTTTTTAAAAGATAAGTTTTTATTGACCTAAAAAAATTAAAAAATTAGTGATCCATATTTTTAAAATTTTCCTTTAATTTTCCTTTAAGTAATAAACAAATATTTTAAAAAGATCTAACTTGTAAATTAAATAAAAATTTTAACTTGTAATTTAGTGTACTTTAAATATGGGTATATTCTTAGTTGTCTCTCATGTTTAGTCTAAAAAATCTTAACAAAATTTTAAAAGGTTTTTTTTTATTATCCCAATTAAATAAAAAATTTCATTAATTTGAAACTTATATTTTTATTAGGCCAACTTAATTGAAAAATTGGTCTTCGATATTTTTTGAATTTACTTTTAAATAATAAAAAAGGAATTTAAAAAAAATTAAATTATAAGTGAGGTACATAAAATACCTAAGTCTAGTTTTTATATCTGTTGTTGGCCCCGTATATCTAAATGTTATAATCATTATTAATTGATATTTTTTATTGGCCAATAAAATAAAAATTTTAATGGGCCAATATTCTAGTAATTTCTAAAATGTTAAAAGGCTAATATTCTAGTAATTTCTAAAATTTTAATAGGCTAATATTCTAGTAATTTCTAAATTTTTTTATTGGCCTAATTAAACAAAAATTAATGAGTCCCTTATTTTTATTTTTAAAAGACTAGTTTTTACTAACCTAACAAAATTTAAAAATTAGTAGGCCACTATTTTAAAATTTTTCAAAAAATATTTTAAAAAGATTCAAATTGTGTTAAATAAACCAAACACTAATGTCTAAATATTATATTTGTCTAATACTGAACTTGAAAGTTGAAACAGAGCCACAACCTCTTAATAATTTTAGTTTTTAATTTAGAGTACTAATTATTTGTGGGTATGTTGTTAATTGTCTCTCATGTTTTGCCTCAAAAAAATCTTAGCAAAATTTTAAAAAGTTGATTTTTTTTATTACTCAAATTAAATTAAAAATTTAATAAGCTCATATTCTAATAATTTGAAATTATATTTTTTATTGCCTAACTTGTTTGAAAAATTGATCGCTAATATTTTTTAAATTTATTTTGAAGCAATAAAAAGAATTTTAAAAGAATTAAAATTTGAGTAAAGTACATTAAACACCTAGATCTAGTTGTTGTATCTGTTATTGGGTTCATATATCTTATAATCATTATTAATTGATATTTTTTTATTGGCTCAATAAAACAAAAAATTTAATGGGTAAATATTCTTATATTTTCAAAGTTTTTTATTGGCCCAATTAAACAAAAAATTAATGAGCTCATATTTAACTTTTAAAAGATTATTTTTACTGACCTAACAAATTTGAAAAATTGATGGCCAGATTTTTAAATTTTCATTTAAAATATTTTAACAAGATTCAAATTGTGAGTTAAATAAACAAAACATCTATGTCTAAATATTGCATCCGTCTAACACCAAACTCAGAGGTTGAAACAGAGCACATCTCTTTTTTTTTTTTTTTTAATTTAGAGTACTTTAAATATAGATATGTTTTTAATTCCTCTAACGTTTAACCTCAGAAAAATCTTAACAAAATTTTAAAAGGTTAATTTTTTTTTTGGCCCAACTAAATAAAAATTTTAATGAGCTCATATTCTAATAACTTGAAGCTTATCTTTTTTATTGGTCCAACTTATTTGAACAATTGGCCATTGATATTTTTAAAATTTATTTTTAAATAATAAAAAAGAATTTAAAAAGAATTAAATAGTGAGTAAGGTACATAAAACACCTAAGTTTAGTCGTTATATCCGTCATTGGCCCCATATATCTAAATATTATAATCATCATTAATTGATATTTTTTATTGGCCCAATTAAAGAAAATATTAATGGGTCCATATTTTAATTTTTTAAAAGACTAGTTTTTATTGACCTAACAAAATGAAAAAAAAAAAAAATAATAGCCCACATTTTTAAAATTTTCCTTTAAGTAATAAATTTTTTTTTTTCAAAAAGATTCAAATTGTGAGTTAAATACACAAAATGCCTTAGTCTAATTGTTGCATTCATCTCACATTGAACTCGATGATTGAAAAAGAGCCACAAGCCCTCCAAAATTTTAATTTTTAATTTAGAGTACTTTAAATATGGGTATGTTCTTAACTGTCTGTTACATTTAGCCTCAAAAAAATCTTAATAAAATTTTAAAAGGTTGATTATTTTTGTTTGCCCAATTAAATAAAAATTTAATGAGCCCATTTTCTAATAATTTTAAGCTTATTTTTTTATTGGCACAACTTAGTTTAAAAATTAGTCGCCAATACTTTTTAAATTGATTTTTAAGTAATAAAAAAATTTAAAAAGAATTAAATTGTGAGTGAGGTATGTAAAACACTGAGGTCTAGTTGTTATATCCGTTATTGACTACATATATCTAAATGTTATAATCATCTTTAATTGATTTTTTTTATTAGCCCAACGAAGCAAAAAAATTAAGGAACCAATATTCTAGTAATTTAAATGTTTTTTATTTGACCAACTAGAAAAAAAAAATAAGTCCATATTTTAATTTTTAAAAGATTATTTTGTTATTGACCTAACAAATTAAAAATTTTGCAGGCCACATTTTTAAATTTTTACATTAAGTAATAAAAATAATTTAAAAAGATTCAAATTGTGAGTTAAATATACTAAAAACCTGGGTTTAAATATTGCATCCGTCTAATACAAAATTCAAGGGTTGAAATAGAGGAACAATGAACCCTAAATTTTAATTTTTAATTTAGAGTACTTGATGAGAATCAAGCTACATCCACGCCAAATGATTTCATCCAAGGTCCAATTACTAGAGTTAGAGCTAAATCACTTCAGAATTTTATTTATGAAATTTTAAGGAGCAAAGATTATAAGCTGGAATGGCATGAAGAAAATTATAAAGGTTTAAATTTGGTGAAAATTAAGCTTAGAAGTGATCAGGTGTCATGTGGAGCATTAGGTTACATGGAATAACCTGTGGACATGCATGTATCAGATCCAGTCCATGTACATGCATCTGTTCCACGCACATGAAGAGTGAAATATGCTGTTGGCACCTTTTTGAAGGAATATTTCTTGCTATTATAACCACCTCTCTTTTGGACTTAAATGCCCTTATTGTTGCTGTATTAAATTTGCTTTTTGTTAGGAGTTTTTAGTCTTTTGATAGACTAATTTTTGTTTGGATGTAGAGCTCCTTACAGCTGTTACTAAAGTAGGGATATTTTTGTCTTTAGCTTTGGGGCCAAGAGGTTATAAATACAACTGTAATGAGAGAGGTGGAGGACACACTTTGAATATTAATGAAAGATTATTTCTGCTCCATTAGTGAGTAAATTGGCTGTTGTCTTTGTTCTTGTGAAGCTCATTAACTTGCTGATATTTCTATCTTGCAAGGTTTAATGTGCATAATATTCTTGGTTTATTCATTTTCTATATGAATTAGGTCAAGAATCCCATTTCTGATATTTTCTTTGAATTCACAGCAATCTGATTGTGCTAGTTCAAAGAATCAAATTCATACATCTTGATTTGGTGCTTTCCATAATGTTTCTTTAATTCTTGAATGTGGATTTTCAAGTTACCAATTACTTGAGAGTTCATATCAGTTTTGGTATCAGAGCAAAGAGATGTCCAAACAAGGTAGATTCTCTATTTGCTTCTTATTCTTTGTGCTTACTTTGTGTTTATTACCTTTTTCATATTTGCTGTTTGGCTCTAGTTCCATATTTGCTTCTTCTTCTTCATCTTGCACCTGGTTCTTTCTTGCTAAACCTTGTTTTGCTTCTTATTGTGTTTCTATTATTCACATTTTTGTTCATTGTATGCTTAATCGAAATTGGCTCTTGGGGTTTAGTATGATCTGTTTGTTTAAAAATTTGTTTTGTTGAGTTTGTCTTAGGATTTTGGGTGAATCAAGCTAAAGCCATTATTCTAGCTATCTATTTTGCTTCCTTCATTTTGATATCAAGCATGAGAGCTTGTTTAGGTCATTGAGTTCGACTTGCCCATTTGGCCTAAAACTCTACCAGCATTATTTGGGTGTGTTTAAGACATTGGGTGTCAATTTTAGGAGTTGTTTGATATTGTTTCTACTGAACCAAAATTTTGCTGTAGACTCGATCAAATTAAGTTCACATAGCAAATAGACCTAGAAATTCCTAAAAATTTATAGGGTGTTTATACCCCATTTTAGTAGTTCCCAAATTAAATTTTAGCTTAAAATTCAACCGTTTGTGTGGGAAACTAAAATTTTACGGTAGACACGATCAAATTAAGTTTACATAGCAAATCAGCCTAGAAATTCTTGAAAATTTACAAGTTGTTTGTGCCACATTTGAGCTATTCTTAAATTAAATCTCAGCTCAGAATTTAACCACTTGTGTGGAGAACCAAAATTTTGCAGCAGACACGATTAAATTTAGTTTACATAGTAAACCTGCCAAGAAAAGCCTGAAATTCTAACAACAATTAGCCAATATTGGGTTGCATTTGCCTATTCAATTTCAGATCAAAATACACTCGTTTGCTTGGTAATCCAAAATTGATGCAATTCTTAGTGTATTGTGTGAACTGCTGGTAGTTGTGATAAGTTGGTGGTAAACTTGGATATTTACGCTTGATATCACTTCTTTAGATTGTCTCTTTTCCAGTTTATTACTCTTTTATTTTGGTGTCTTCTTTCTTGATTCTTTATTGCATTACATTTCCATACTTGAGCTTTTCTTTTCTTGACTTCTTGAGTCACATTATTACTTTCTTGATTAGTGTTTTGATCTGTCACGTGCAAGAATTTTATTGTGTGTTAAATTTTTGTGAGTACAGTCTTGGTTTGAGTTACTTGAGTTTGATAAGAACTTATGGACATAGCTAGGAGAGGTAAAAGGCATAGAGTGGTAAGTTCATAAGAGGGGAAAAGCCTTGTTGAGTTAAACACGAGTGGAGTGTCCCCTGTTAAGTGTAAACACGTAAGGGAGTGAGTGAGGTGTTTTCTTTACACTAACCATTTTCTTGTAGGTCTGAAAACATGTCTAGAAGGGGTGATGCTAGTGAGGGGGAGGGTGAAAATCCATTCTATATGCAGGCTGTCAGACAACAATTTGAAAGAATGAATATTGTGTGTAATGGAATCATAGATAGGATGGAAAGATTAGAGCAAAGAGATAGGCAAAATGAGAGAAGGCCAAATAGGAGGGATCTTGTACCTCCAGTAGTTGAATCTGATGAAGATGAAGTTGATAACTATGATTTTGAGGTTGAAAGACCTAGGAGGGGTAGGCATGAGAGAAGAGCTGAAGATAGGAGGAATGGGGATAGGAGGATAAGAAGAGAGGAAAGAGAGAGGAATAGGGTAGATGATAATATCAAAAGTATTAAAATGAGCATTCCTTCTTTCCAAGGGAAAAATGATCTAGATGTGTATCTAGAATGGGAAAGGAAGGTAGAAGCTGTCTTTGATTGTTATCACTATTCGGAGGAGAAAAAAGTAAAGTTAGTAGTAGTAGAATTTATTGATTATGCTTTGGTATGGTGGGATCAAGTGTTGATTAGTAGGAGAAATTATAAGCAATCAATTACAACCTGGGGTGAGATGAAAACTATAATGAGGAAGAGATTTATTCCTAGTCATTACTGTAGAGAGCTACATCAGAAGTTACAAAGATTGACTCAAGGTTTTAAAAGTGTTGAAGATTATCATAAAGAAATGGAAATTGCTATGATTAGAGCAAATGTGGAGGAGGATAGAGAAGCCACCATGGATAGATTCTTGAATGGGCTAAACAAGGAGATTGCTCATATTGTTGAGTTACATCACTATGTTGAGTTGGAAGATATGGTCCACATGGCTATGAAGGTAGAAAGGCAACTTAAAAGCAAGTCAAAATTTGGAGGAAATGCAGGTACTTCTTCATCTTGGAAGTCTAACTAGAAGAAGGAGGATAGAGAAAAGGCTGTTAGCAAATATAAGAAAAATGAGGAAAAGGAAAAGAAGGTGGAGAAGAAATTTATAGAAAGTAAAGGAAAGGAGGTTGCTACTCCTACCCAAAATAGAAATGTGAAGTGTTTTAGGTGTTTGGGCAGTGGACAACACAGCTTCTCAATGCCCTAACAAGAGAGTCATGGTCATGAGAGAAAATGGTGAGATAAAAATTGAGGAGGAAATTGTGAGTGATTCCACATCTTCAAGAGAGGAGGATGCAGAGGTAGAATATGCTACTTAAGGAAGTGCTCTAATGATTATGAGAGCATTAAATACTCAAGTAAAGGAGGATGTTGGTGATGAATTGCAAAGAGAAACAATTTTCCATACAAGATGTCTTATCCAAGACAAAGCTTGTAGTGTCATCATTGATGGGCGAAGTTGTGCCAACGTTGCTAGTACTATTTTAGTGCAGAGATTAGGGTTGAGGACTTTGAAACACCCTAGACCCTATATAAATTGCAGTGGTTGAATGAATGTGGTGAGGTGAAAGTAACAAAACAAGTGCTGGTTTCCTTTGCAATAGGAAAGTATTAAGATGAAGTTATGTGTGACGTAGTTCCAATGCAAGCTAGCCATTTGTTACTTGGCTGACCATGGCAATTTGATAGAAAGGTGATCCACGATGGGTATAAAAATAGGTATTCTTTTGAAATGAATGGAAGGAAAATCATTTTGGCACCTATGACACCAAAACAAATTTATGAAGACCAAACAAGGCTTAAGCAAGCAATGGGTGAGGTAAAATAAAGAGTGGCTGAAAAGATAACAGAGAAAAAAAGGAGTGAAAAGAAATTGAGTAAAAATGTTGTGAGTGAGCAAGACAAGGGTGGTTGTGAGGAAAGAAAAGAGAGTAAACAAACATTTTAAGAGTGCTTGAAAAAGGTAAATCTTTAGTGCAAAAGGAGAGCTGTGCGGAAAGAGGGGAGAGAAAATTAAGCTTGTGTGCTAAAGGAAGAGATGTGAGGAATGCCATGTTTGCCAACAAGCAAATGTTATTAATTGTGTTTAAGGACTCTTGTTTATCCACATCTGACCTTGACCCCAATTTGCCTAGTGTTGTTGTCTCCCTTTTGCAGGAATATGAGGATGTGCTACCCGAGGAGATGCCGGCTGGACTACAACCTATTCGAGGGATTAAGCACCAGATTGATTTTGTACCTGGAGCAGTTATTCCCAATCGTCCAGCCAATAGAACTAACCCTGAAAAAACCAGAGAATTATAAAGGCAAGTTGAGGAATTGCTAGCTAAGGGTTATGTGAGGGAAAGTATGAGCCCTTGTGCTATACCCGTCCTTTTGGTACCAAAGAAAGATGGCACATGGCGAATGTGTGTGGATTGTAGGGCGATCAACAAAATCACTATAAAATATTGCCACCCTATACCTAGATTGGATGATATGTTGGATGAACTTTGTGGTGCTTGTGTTTTTACCAAAATTGACTTGAAAAGCGGATATCATCAAATTCGCATGAAAGTAGGTGATGAATGGAAGACTGCATTTAAAACAAAGCATGGACTATATGAGTGGTTAGTGATTCCTTTTGGGCTAACTAATGCTCCTAACACTTTTATGAGATTGATGAATCATGTGTTGCGTGCTTTTATTGGAAAATTTATTGTTATTTATTTTGATGATATATTGGTTTACAGTAGAGACATGAATGAACATATGCATCATTTAAGAGCTGTATTCGATGTGTTAAGAAAGGAAAAATTATATGCTAACTTGAAGAAATGTTCATTTTGCATGGAAAAGGTTGTCTTTTTAGGATTTGTCATTAGTGCTAATGGTGTTGAAGTTAATAATGAAAAAATTAGAGCTATTAGAGACTGGCCCATTCCAAAGTCTGCATTTGAAGTATGTAGTTTCCATAGACTAGCTAGTTTCTATAGATGATTTATTAAAAATTTCAGTACCATTGCAACACCATTGAATGATCTTGTAAAAAAGAATGTTAATTTTGTTTGGGAACAGAAATAAGATGATGCTTTTCACAAAATTAAAGACATGTTATATTTCGCTCCTGTGTTGGTTTTACCTGATTTTTCTAAGACTTTTGAGATTGAGTGTGATGCATCAAGAATAGGTATTGGAGCCATTTTAATGTAGGATAAGAGACCAATAGCATACTTTAGTGAGAAGCTTAATGGAGTAGTTTTGAACTATTCTACATATGACAAAGAGTTGTATGCATTGGTATGTGCCTTGGAAATGTGGCAACATTACCTTTGGCCAAAGCAATTTATCATCCACACAGATCATGAGTCATTGAAGCATATCAAGGGGCAGAATAAGTTGAGTAGGCATCATGCAAAATGTTTTGAGTTCCTTGAGACCTTCCCATATGTGATTCAATACAAACATGGGAAAGAAAATGTGGTTGCTGATGCCTTATCTCGAAGGTATAACCTTCTTGCCCTTCTTGATGCAAAGTTATTGGGATTCGAATATGTGAAAGAATTATATGCTGAAGATAATGACTTTGCTAGAGTGTATGCAGCTTGTGAAAAGAAATGCTTTTGAGAAGTTTTATAGGCATGATGGATATTTATTTAGAGAAAATAGATTGTGTGTGCCTTAGAGTTCCATGCATGAATTACTTGTGAATGAGTCTCATGCTGGTGGATTAATGGGTCATTTTGGTGTTGCCAAAACTTTAGATGAGTTAAAGAAACATTTTTATTGGCTGAATATGAAAAGAGATGTTGAAAGAGTATGCGTTTGGTGCGTTGTGTGTGCTAAGGCTAAATCTAGAGCTTTGCCACAAGGTTTGTATACACCTTTACCTACTCCTAGTGATCCTTGGGTTCATTTGTCTATGGATTTTGTGTTAGATTACCTAGGTCTAAACAAGGCCATGATTCAATTTTTGTTATTGTTGATAGATTTTCAAAAATGGCACATTTTATTCCAGGTCATAAAATTGATGATGCTACAAATGTTACAAATTTATTATTTAGAGATATTGTTAGTTTGCATGGCATACCTAAGAGTTTAGTTAGTGATAGGGATGTTAAATTCCTTAGTCATTTTTGGAAGGTTTTATGGGGAAAATTAGGCACCAAATTGTTATTTTCTACCACTAGTCACCCATAAACCGATGGTCAAACTGAAGTAGTAAATAGAACACTAACTACTCTTTTGTGTGCTGTGGTTAAGCAAAATTTGAAGTCATGGGAAGATTGCATTCCACTTGTTGAATTTGCATACAATAGAAATGTGCATTCTTCTACTGGCTATTCTCCATTTGAAATTGTGTATGGTTTCAATCCTTTAACTCCTTTGGATCTTTTACCTTTGCCTGTGAACGAGCTTGCTAGTTTAGATGGGAAAAAGAAAAGCAGAATTGGTAAAGAAAATCCATGAACAAGCCAAGCTTCAAATTGAAAAGAAAAATGAAAAATACGCTAGTCAAGCTAATAAAGGAAGGAATAAAGTTACATTTCAACCTAGAGATGGGGTATGGGTTCACTTGTGCAAAGAGAGGTTTCCCTCTCGAAGGAAATCAAAATTACAACCAAGATGTGATGGACCTTTCCAAGTGCTAACCAAAATTAATGATAATGCCTATAAAATAAACTTTCCCGGTGAGTATAATGTCAGTGCCACCTTTAATGTTGCTGATTTACCTCCTTGTGTTAATGCATGAACAGATTCGAGGACGAATCCTTTTGAAGAGGAGGGGAATGATGAGAATCAAGCTACATCCACACCAAAAGATTTCATCCAAGGTCCAATTACTAGAGCTAAAGCTAAATTACTTCATAATTTAATTTGTGAAATCTTAAGGAGCAAGGATTATAAGCTGGAATGACATGAAGAAAATTATAAAAGATTAAATTTGGTGAAAATTAAGCTTGGAAGTGACCAAGTGTCATGTGGAGCATTAGGTTACATGGAATAACCTGTGGACATGCATGCACCAGATCAAACCCATGTATATGCATCTGTTCCACACACATGAAGAGTGAAATATGTTGTTGGCACATTTTTGAAGGAATATTCCTTGCTGTTATAATCACCTCTCTTTTGGACTTAAAAGCCATTATTGCTGCTGTATTAAATTTGCTTTTTGTTGGGAGTTTTTAGTCTTTTGGTAGATTAATTTTTGTTTGGACTTAAAGCTCTTTGCAGTTGTTACTAAATGAAAGATTATTTCTGCTCCATTAGTGAGTAAATTGGCTGTTGCCTTTATTCTTGTGAAGCTCATTAACTTGCTGAGATTTCTATCTTGCAAAGTTTAATGTGCATAATATTCTTGCTTTATTCATTCTCCTTATGAATTAGGTCAAGAATCCCATTTTTGATATTTTCTTTGATTTATTAAGCAATCTGATTGTGCTGGTTCAAAGAATCAAATTCATACATGTTGATTTGGTGCTTTCCATAATGTTCCTTTAATTCTTGAATATGGGTTTTCAAGTTACCAATTACTTGAGGGTTCACTTCAGTTCTTTAAATATGTGTATGTTCTTAATTATCTCTCACATTTAGGCTAAAAAATTTTCATAATTTTAAAAGTTGATTTTTTTATTAGTCTAATTAAATAAAAAAATTTAATAAGCCTGTATTGTAATATTTTGAAGCTTATTTTATTTATTAGCCTAACATAGTTAAAAAATTGGTTGCCAATATTTTTTAAATTTACTTTTAAGTAATAAAACAAAATTTTAAAAGAATTAAATTGTGAGCGAGGTACATTAAATACTTAGGTCTACTTGTTATAACTGTCATTGACTCCTTATATCTAAATGTTGTAATCATCCTTATTTGTATTTTTATTTAATTTATATTTTATTGGCCCAAAAAAGCAAAAAAATTAATGAACCAATAATCTAGTAATTTAAAATGTTTTTTTATTGGCCCAATTAAATAAAAAATTAATGAGCACATATTTTAATTTTTAAAAGATTAGTTTTTATTGACCTAACTAAATTGAAAAACTAAAGGCTCACACTATTAAAATTTTTCTTCAAGTGAGAAAAACTTGTTTTAGAAAGATTCAAATTATAAGTTAAATACACAAAATACCTTGATCTAAATATTATATCTGTTTAACACCAATCTCGGGGGTTGAAATAGAGCTACAGCTCTCCAAAATTTTAGTTTTTAATTTAGAGTACTTTAAATATGGGTATGTTCTTAATTGTCTCTCATATTTAGGATGAAAAAAAATTTTAACACTATTTTAAAAGTTTGATTTTTTTATTAGCCCAATTAAATAAAAAATTTATTTAACCCATATTCTAATAATTTGAAACTCATTTTTTTAATTGGCTCAACTTAATAGAAAAATTGATCACCGATACTTTTTAAATTTATTTTTAAATAATAAAAGAAAGAATTAAATTGTAAGTGAGGTACGTAAAACACCTAGGTCTAGTTGTTGCATTCGTCATTTGCCCCATATATCTAAATGTTCTAATCTTCATTAATTCATATTTTAATGCCCATTAATTTTTTTGTTTTTTTAGGTCAATATAAAATATCAATTAATGACGACTATAACATTAGGATATATGGGGCTAATAACTAATATAACAACTAGAATTTTGTGTTTTATATACCTCGCTCACAATTTAATTCTTTTTAAATTCTTTTTTATTACTTAAAAGTAAATTTAAGAAGGCGATCAATTTTTCAACTAAGTTAGGTCAATAAAAAAAATAAGCTTCAAATTATAGAATGTGGACTCATTAAACTTTTTATTTAATTGGGCTAATAAAAACAATAAACCTTTTAAAATTTTGTTAAGATATTTTTTAGGCTAAACATAAGAGACAATTAAAAACATATGCTCATTTAAAGTAATTCAATTTAAAACTTGAAATTTTAGAGTGATTGTGGCTATGTTTTAACCTTCGAGTTTCGTGTTAGACAAATGTAATTCTATTGTTATAATCGTCATTAATTAATTTTTTTATTGGCCAAATAAAGCAAAAAATTTAATGGGCTAATATTCTATTAATTTAAAAGTTTTTCATTGGCCTAATTAAATAAAAAATTAATGAGTCCATATTTTAACTTTTAAAAGATTAGTTTTTATTGACCTAACAAAATTATTAAATTAGTGGCCCATTTTTTTTAAAAAAATTTCCATTAAGTAATTAAAAAAAATATTTTAAATAGTTTCAAATTTTGAGTTGAATACAAAAAACGTCTAGGTCTAAATATTTCTTCTATCTAACATTAAAATCAGGGGTTGAAACAGAGCAATAGCCCCTTCAAAATTTTAATTTTAATTCAGAGTACTTTAAATGTTGGTGTTCTTAACCGCCTTACATTTAGCGTCAAAAAAATCTTAACAAAACTTTAAAAGCTTTATTTTTTTATTAGCCCAATTAAATAAAAACTTTAATGAGCTCATATTATAATAATTTGAAGTTTTTTTTATTGGCCCAAATTACTTGAAAAGTCATTCGCCGATAATTTTTAAATTTATTTTTAAGTAATAAAAAAATATTTAAAAAAACTTAAATTTTGATCAAAGTACATAAAATACTAAGGTCTAGTTGTTATATTCATCAATGACCCCATATATTTAAATGTTATAATCGTCATTAATTGATATCTTTTATTAGCCTGATAAGGCAAAAAAATTTAATGGAAAAATATTTTAGTAATTTAAAAGTTTTTAATTGGCTCAATTAAACAAAAAATTAATGAGTATTGTAACACCCCAATGTTGGAAGAAATATAAATATGGTTGTTATTAGAAATAGAAATAAAATTTATAAAGTTTTAGGGTGAAAATTTTAATTTAAAATTGAACTTAAAAGAAAAGCCTTAAAGGTTCTGGGGTGGAAAATAAGATTTTTGGAGAATTCAAGGACCAAAAGGGATATTTTTCATTTAATGGACATCTAGGAGCCACTTTTGTTTTGAACTAGGTCACATGAGCTAGTTTTTTCAATAGCAATTATAAAAAAAAAAATAGCAAAAAGTGAGGAAGAATCGGGAAGAGGGGGAAGAGAAGAAAGGAAAGAAAGAAAGGAGAAGAAGAAGAAGGGAAGAATGAGGGGAAGATGGTTGGAATTTTTGGGATTCCTCCAGCAAAATAGAATGTCGGCAAAGGGAAAAGAGAGGGTGTGACCTGAAATATAAGAAATTAGAGAGAGAAATGGAGAAGAAGGTGAATAGGAGTAGAAGCAGAATTTCAGCAGGGCAGCAAATTTTCATCCTTTTTTGTGACTTTGGTAAACTTTTACTGTTAATTTTTGGATATGTTTAAGATGTGGTAGAAGTTATGGTTAAGATTTGGTAATTTTTCAACAGCTGGATTTGGAGAAATAAAATTTTGAACCTAGGCTGTCTGGATTTGTAATTCTGAATTTAGGCTGTTGAAATTTGAGGAAATTAAATTGTTAGAAGGTCAAAAAATTATGAAATTTGGTAGGGATGATCTTTAGGATGTTGGGGCTCTTATGTTAAAATTTAGTGAATTTTGGACTTGTGGTTTGTGAGATATAAATTATTTTGTTTGAGTTATCAGAGTAAGAGCTATTTTGAATGTTTCAAAATTTGAAGGGTTTGATAGATATTTTGATATCTCATGATGTAGAGATAATTTGATGCTAAATTTTTATTGATGTTCTATTTTGATGTCTTGAACATATGGCTAAAATTTGGAATTTATCTAATGTTTAGAATATTTTATATAAATTTTAATGTACAAAATGCTAATTTTGGTGTTAAGGATTGGATTAAGTTGAATATGTTATTTTGAGGGAACTAAAATTATTTTGAGATAGTATATGGTGTTTAGTGAATGTTGTAAGTGACTGTGGAATATTTTGGGGAAATAAACATAAATGTTTAGCTGAATTTTTAGTGATATGGATATTGTGGAATATTTTAATTGAGATTTGGTTATGAAGTGCTGGAATTAATATTTGTATGAAAGTATAAGTTGGGAATTTGTGTAAGCTAATATAATTGTTGAATTGTGGATTTGACTTTTGTGATAGGGAGTTTAGTCTAATTTTAAGAGGGAATGCTATCGAATTTTCATTAAAAATTTAATATGTAATTGAAATTTTAGGGATGAACCTGATTATAATTATATCATAATATTTTAGGAGGAGCTTTCGAGATTGTGGTTTTAATTGGACTATAGAGAAGTTAAAGACTTGAGCTAGATATTAGAGTTTTGGATGTAGCTTAGGATGTTTGTAGGCTCCAACTGGCCATTGTATTGTGTTGTGTTATTATTGTGGGCCTGAGGCCTTGTGTGTTGCATTTTGTTGAGTTTTCATGCAAGGGGTTAAGTCCAGTTATAGGGGAGACTCTACCAAAATTTCACAAGACCTTAAGATTTATTCTTGCTTTTGTAGATTAAATTAGTTGATTAATTCTATTAGTCAATTAATATAGGTTAGTGTGTACATATAGGTGATTGGGGCCAGTCGTCTTCTTCTTCCAGTCGGACTAGCTACAATCGAGTTGTCAGCTCTATGAGTTAGATATTGATTGTTTTTGTAATTTTAATATTATTTATATTTTGGCGTGCTCATCATTTTATAAGTATATTTACATAATTATTTAAATAAATTAGGAGCATTCTTATTGTTACATTTTTATTTGTAGATAATTACTTGTGTTTGTCACCCTGATGATAATTTGGAGCTCTGTGCGTGTTATATATGGCATATGATGGATATGGATTAGACAGGTAGTTACAGCTTGAGCTAATCTTGCTGAAATTCGGTTCTTATGGATATGGAAAGTCGGGGTGAGGCACAGCTTTGAGTTGATCTCACTGGGCCTCACACTTGAATTTAAGTGAAAATCTAGCATGAGTTGAGCTCACTAGCAGGATTTAAATTGAGAGAGCTGTATAGCGAATTGGCTCTCATATTTATGCATTGATGTGATACATTGGATGCGAGAGTATCTCCAAATTATCTTATCATGCAAATATTGAGTGAATTATTTGTTATATGTGTTGGATATGCGTTTCATGGTAGAATTGTATTAGTTTTAGGTAGTTGTTGAAATTGCATTTGTAATCAACATCTAAACTCACCATGTCAAATGCTCACTCTTATTCAATAATTTTTCCCTAGGTTGCAGGAGGAGTAATTCTCTTTAAAGTCTAACCTGCATTATTTCCTACAAGGTACAATATTGTTAATTAGGATTATTTATTTAGTTATTAGTTCATTTAATTATTTATTTTATTTTTAGAACTCCATTGTGATGTTAGTGTTTAAATATATTGTATTAATTAATGACAATTAATGGTATTAAATGTTTTGTGTATGCTAGGTATCAAGGTTGAGCTAGGCTCCCCTAGTTGGAGATTTTTAATAGTTATCAGTTTGAGTTAGCCCAAATTAATTTATAATATTTTATTTTATTTTGTCTTTCATGTTGGACCTTGAATTTTGAGTATGGTCATGAGTTTGGGAGTAGTAAGGCTTACTACAGATTTGGGGGCTTTATGTTGGCCCAAGTTCTAGTGTCGGTCTGACCCAAAAGTCGAGTCGTGACAAGTATGTATTTTAATTTTTAAAAAATTATTTTTTATTGACTTAAAAAATTGAAATATGAGTGCACATATTTTTAAAATTTTCCTTTAGGTAATATAAAAATATTTTAAAAAGATTCAAATTATGAGTAGAACACATAAAATATCTAGGTCTAAATGTTGAATCCGTTTGACACCAAACTCGGGAATTGAAATAGAGCCACAACACCTACAAAATTCTAATTTTTAATTTAAAGTACTTTAAATATGCATATTATCATGACCCAATTTCACGGGCAATACCAGCACTAGGACCTGGGCCAGCATAAAGCTCCTAAGGCCCGTAGTAAGCCTCACTATTCTCAAACCCATAACCAGGACCAAAATTATGGCCCAATATGCAAATAAAATAAAATAAAATATTATAAATTTATTTGGGCCAATCCAACTAGATAACCATCAGAAAATCAAAACTAAGGGAGCCCAACTTAATCCTAATACCCATCATATACAAACTATTTAATGTCATAATTTTTTTTCATTAATTAATAAAATATATTCAAAAACCATTATCACAATGGAACTCTAGTTATTAAACAAATAAATAAATAAATAGATACAATAAATTATTAAACTAAGAAGCATAACCTGCGAAGGAAAATGCAGGTTAGACTCAAAGAAATAAACTTGCTCCTCCTGCAACCTAGGAAAAATATTTGAACAAGAACTAGCGTTTGACTCAGAGAGTTTAAATATTAATTGTAGGTGCAATTTCTATAATTATCTAAAACTAGCACAATTCTACCATAAAATGCACATCCATCACATATAATAATAATTCATCCAATATTCATACGAGAAGCTAATTTGGAGTTACTCAAACACCTAATGTATCACATCAATACATATATGTGAGCTGATCCCTTATACAGCTCTTTTAATCCAATACCCGCCAACGATGTCAACTCAAGCCGGACTTTCGCTTAATAATTCAAGTGCGGGGGCCAGTGAGATCAACTCAAAGCCATGCTCATCCCGACTTATCCATATATAAGGATCGGGTCCCAACGAGTCAAGCTCCAGCCACGACTACCCGTCCTACCCATATCCAGGTCCACACCATACTCACGCTAACATACACACAGAGCTCCAAATTATCCTTAAGGCAATAATCACAAATAAAATAAGAATAATTAAATATGCAACAATCAAAATATCTCTAATATATTAACTACATATGTGCATAATTAAATATTTATAAAATACATAAACATGCCAAATATATATAATTAATATTGAAATTATAAAAATAATTAATATCCAACTCACATACTAGTAGACTCAATTACAACTAGTCCGGTTGGAAAGAGAAGAACGACTAGCTGGCACTGATTACCTTTGCAAATTCTGCTACTTGGAATGCATTCGAAACATCTGAAAATGCTAGGAATGATTATAAACACGACCCTTTCCTGAGACAGCCCATCAAACACTTAGACTAATCCAGAAACTCGGTCTTGAGTGGTAATGAGCTTCGCCAATTTGATCGCACTTAAACAAAGCTCATAAATTTTTAATAATTATCATATAATTATATTTAATTTACGGGTATTAAAAAGGGTCGAAAATCTTACTAAGCAATCTGGACCGTCTGATGATCACTTTTTTCAAATGGTATCCGATTGAAGCGGGGTTGGTCCCATCCCAAAGTTCTCAGTGCGCTGAGTTCATCGATGGTCTTGGATCACCGATTCGACAGTTGTATCACTAAAAATTTGATTGACAAGCTCAAAAAAGGCCCATTTTCTCTCTCCTTACCGATTCCAGAAATAGCCACCAAATCCGGTATGGTTGGGCTCATCTGAAAGTACTCTTCACTAGGAGTCCATAACAACTAGAATCACTCTAATCGAGCGTCGGATCACTAGATATGAGCATTCAAAATTTGAAACCCATTTTCTCTCTCTTTGCAAAACCATCGAAAAACCACCATTGCCAGTTGCCGTTCACGACTCTTAGCCATCGCCGGAGCTTGCCTAGGGTGCTAGGGATGTCACCAATTGTGGGTCATGGTAGCTCACTAGAAAACATGGTGGAAAAGGAGTGAACGAGAGATGGGAAAGAGAAAAAGTTGATAGGGGGGGGGGGTCTGTTACTGGAAAAAAAATTCAACTTTCAATTTTTTTTGTTCTTTCCCTGACGCAAGTCGTGTCCTGTCATGGCCAACTTTCTTTTTTTTTAGTTATTATTATTATTATTATTATTATTATTATTATTATTATTATTATTATTATTATTATTATTATTATTATTATATACCACCAAATCCAATAAAACAAATTAATAAAATTTAATTAAATTTCCTTATAATATAACTAATTAATAATTTAAATTCATTTAACTAAAATAATCAATATATTCAAATATTTATGTTTCAATACTAAATAAAATATATAAAATTTATAATAGAGTTTAGATATAAATTGCATAACACCCTGCTATTTACATTCTACATAACACTACTGTACCACCCTGCTATTTACATTCTGCAACACATGCAATTCACCAAGGAAGGTTCTTCTCATACCTCCTTCACTAACTTGACCATCATAACATTGCTCATCCTTGAACCTATCAGTTCCACCTGAATTGATGGGGTTGTGGTAAACACATGTTCTGCCACAATCCCTGACTAGATACTTTATGAGTTTATTCTCCTTAATATAACCACATCTATTGCTTATATCTTTCCAAACTTCAACCTCAAATTTACCCATATTTCTTGATATTCCCTTTTAAATTTCATCATCTCTTTGCATTTATTGTGCTCTTCTATACGATATTAGCTATATATACCCTATGTTGTATTTTTGTCCCACCTGACATATCATGTAGGAAGTTACTATCTCCTCTACTTATACTCTATTCGTCTTTCATATTATCATCATTTGTCTTGTAGCCCTTATTTCTTGTAATATCTAGAAGATACGTCTCACAAATAAATTCTCCCAAAACTAACTACAGTCTTACTAATAATCATTCCTCTAATCTTTGTGCTTCTTAATAACTTGTGAGTAACATCTATACCTATCTTGTCCTATCCTGTCCTTTACTAGTGTTCTATTACATATTATCATACTATCACTTATGTTTTCTTACAAAATTTCCTATTAGTCACACTGAAAAAAAAAAATGCTTGCCTAACCCCTAATTATAGACTCTAGGTCTCACCCTTTTGAATTCTAACACCAAATCTTTGTGCCATTATCCCTCATTCTTTTCTCTCATCATGCATATTTGAGTCCATTAGGTTGAGTTTTATTTAACTTACTACCTACTGACTCGCTTTTTTGTCTGATACGATAGTTCGAGTTACTGTTGCACAACCTCTGATTACTACCTACTTTAGTTGCATCCCTCACCTAACTTACCTCATACTATTAACAATCTAAAAGATTCTTTCTCATTGCCCCTTATTCTACTTTGGAGACGGAAAACAAACAAAGTTTATTCCAAATCCTACAATGTTGAGCTCTATGTTTTGGCTCCTAAGATTGTACCAATTATGACTTGCTCTGAGTCCTGCACTTCTGGATTCTATACCTTGATGAACGTTCTCCCTAATGTCGTCCTTTTCTAAATTCTCAATCCTTACTCTTTTATTTACCTTCTTTACCTTTCTTAGAATTGCATTTTGCCTCCTCTATATTACTCTACTCTTCCTAATCTTATCCTCATTTGGGCCTTTCAGTTTATTCTTTAGCTAACTCTTTTTATCTTATCTAAAACTGAAATTTGACTATTTTATTCTTTAGCTTTATTCTCCTCCTTAACTTGATTGCCATGTCAAAAACTTGTACCTTTTCACTGTCTCTATTAAGTCATCTACACTTTCGTGTTATTCAGAATTAATCCTCTGACCACTCTAGCTTGCACTTCCACTGGCATTCGTGTTATTTCTCCTGCTACATCTGAACCAACTATTTTATCTTTTCCTTTTGTACTTCTTGTATATATATGCATATTCTATGATTTATCTATGCTAAGTTCTATATTTATCCTTTCCTTTACTTAGAGTATACTTTTATCTTGGGCAATAAGAAGCTAAGGAGGAACTTAAGAAATAGTAGCCAAGCATTCACTATGTGATCTCTGTTTCTGTCTATTACACTACATACTACCCTCTACTACCTCGAGGAAAGGATATGCAGGAATCCTTTTTTCCCACTTCCACTCAAAAAGCTAAAACTTAAGGCACTAGGTACCCAAACCTGTTATTAAATTCAAAGGCTTTATATTCGTCATAATCTGATTACTTATGATTTCTATAGTGGAACTTATACCCTCTCTATGGTACCTAAGCCAACAACTCTCTATCACACTCGACAATCCCATTTGGGACACTATTCTATAGGTCACCATCAATAATAGTAACCTTCTGTCTCTCCTGAAAGGATAAGATCATACTCTACATCACAACGGACTGCAAAAAAAGCACTACATCTGCCACCTTACCATAACCATGTTAGGCCATTTGCCCTCTTATCATACTGCAAAGCATCATTTCACAGAATATAAACATCATTCGTAGCATATAATCTCCTTTTAGGGAAGCAAAGTCATGCTCTGTAACTTGCTACCACACAAAAAAGATGCTATTTTTACTAAACTATAGGCAAAATGTTCCATTGTAATACCAATACTGTCCAAGACCCCATATCAGAAACCAGATGCTTTCATTCTGTAGGTGCTACCCTTTACTTGTGATTATACTGAAACCTTTAATCTTATGGCAACTCCTGATATAACTCTAGTTCATGCTAGGTAATCGAGTCACTGACTCTAGTTAATGTACAATTGTGACCTTCGATATTCTAGCTCATGGGTTTTAAATCCCTAACTAAGAGTTCCCAACTCCTTTGTAGATATAAAACTTTGTTTTGGCATATATATACCAAACCAAAGATTGTTTACAAATAACCTCATTATGGTATTGTAATCTACAGCTTACAGCACAAATATCAAGAACATTGTATAGTTACTATGACACATCCCAACAGACTAGGTTTCCTAATCTCTTATCTCTCTTAAACCCATTGATGCAATAAAGTTACTTTGACTGGACTATCCACTGATGATTGCCAATAGTAGTACCCTTACCCTTATCTAGGGCAACTATACGGCTATAACTCACCTTTATGTACTCATGTCTTATGCTAGATAGGCACGCCACTTGGCCCCATACTGGCAGAAACACAGCATCTCTTAGAGCATGCATCCCCATGACAGACCTCAACACGTTTTCTAGCTCTAGTTTACATCACCATGTACTCTATGAAAATTAAGACATTAAACTGAAGCACTCTTATACTACCCAAGGAATAACGCAGAGTTTAGAAATAAGGAATTATAGAAGAAGACGAAACAAGATCCTACACTCTGCTTATGACAACTCTAGGTACACACTTTCCCATGAATTTAGAGCCTAAGCTTTGATACTAACTTTGTCATGGCCCGATTCCACAAGCCAGACTAATACTAGGACCTGGGTCGGCATAAAGCTCCTAAAGTCTGTAGTAAGCCTCACTATTCCCAAACCCATAACCAAAACCAAAATTAAGGCATGCAAATAAAATAAAATAAATATTATAAATTTATTTGGGCTAACCCAACCCAATAAACATCAAAAAACCAAAACTAAGGGAGCCCAGTTCAACCCTGATATCCATCATGTACAAACTATTTAATGTCATAATTTTTTTTTCATTAATTAATATAATATATTTATAAACCAATGTCATAGCGAATCTCTAGTTATTAAACAAATAAATAAATAGACACAATAAACTATTAAACTAAGAAGCACAATCTACGGAGGAAAATGCCGGTTATACTCAAAGAAATGAACTCACTCCTCTTGCAACCTAGGAAAAATATTTGAATAGGAATGAGCATTTGACTCAAAGAGTTTAAATATTGATTATAGGTGCAATTTCTATAACTATCTAAAACTAGTGTAATCTTACCATGAAATGCACATCCATCACATATAACAATAATTCATCCAATAATCGCACATTAATTTGGAGCTACTCATATACCTAGTGTATCACATCAATACATATATAGGAGCTGATATCCTATACAACTATCTTAATCTAATACCTGCTAGCGAGGTCAACTTAAGTTAGACTTTTGCTTAATAATCCAAGTGCGAGGGCCAGTGAGATCAACTCAAAATCATGCTCACCCCGATTTATCCATATATAAGGATTGGGTTCTAGCAAGTCAAGCTTCAGCCACAGCTACTCGTCCTATCCATATCCATATCTACACCATACTCACACCAACACACACACACACACATATAGCTCCAAATTATCCTCAGGGTGACAATCACAAATAAATAAAAATAATTAAATATGCAATAACCAAAATGCCTCTAATATATTAACTATATATGTGCATAATTAAATATTTATAAAATGCATGAATATGCCAGATATATATAATTAATATTGAAATTATTAAAATAATCAATATCTAACTCACAGACTAGTTGATCCAATTGCAGCTGGTTCGGCTGGAAGGAGAAGAAAGGCTAGCCAGAACCGATTACCTTTGGAAATTTTGCTACTTAGAATGCATTCAGAATGTCTGAAAATACTAAGAATGACTGTAAACATGACCCCTTTCGGGACAGCACGCTGGACACCCAAACCAAGCTGAATACTTGTTCCCGAGTGCCAGTAAGCTATCGACGATCCGATCGCACATAAATGAAGCCCATCAATTGTTAATAATTATCATATAATTATATTTAATTTATAGGCATTGAAAAGGGTCAAAAATCTCACCAAGCAATCTAGACCGTTCGATGATCGCCTTTTTCAAATGTTATCCGATCAAAGCGGGGTTGGTCCCATCTCAAAGGTCTCAATGCGTTGAGTTCATCGGTGGTCTCGGATCGCCGATTTTACAGTTAGACCATCAAAAATTTGATCGAAAAGCTTAAAAAGGACTATTTTCTCTCTCTCCTTGCCAGCGTTGGAAACAGCCACCAAATCTAGCATGGTTGGTCTCATCTGAAAGTACTTTCACCAGGATTCCATAACAACTAGTATCACTCCAATCAGATGTCAGGATCATCAACATGAGCATTCAAAGTTTAAACCCATTTTCTCTCTCTTTACAAAACCACAAGAAAACCACTATTGCCAGGCCACCGTTCATGGCTCTTTGCCATCGTTGGAGCTTGCCTAGGGTGCTGGGGATGTCACCAGTTATGGGTCATGGTGGCTCACCAGAAAACATGGTGGAAAAGGAGAGAGAGAGAGATGGGAAAGAGAAGAAAGTATTGGGGCGGCTGAGGTGTTACATTAGAAAAAAATTCAACTTTCAATTTTTTTTTCTTTCCCTAACACAAATCACATCTTGTCATGGCCAACTTTCTTTTGTTATTATTATTATTATTATTATTATTATTATTATTATTATTATTATTATTATTATTATTATATACCACCAAATCTAATAAAACAAATTAATAAAATTTAATTAAATTTCCTTATAATATAACTAATTAATAATTTAAATGCCACTACTAAATATTTAAATTATTTCATTTAACTAAAATAATCAATATATTAAAATATTTATGTTTCAATACTAAATAAAATATTTAAAATTTATAATAGATTTTAGATATAAATGATAATAATAATGTACTCACATTCAAACTCTTAGAACTATACTTAATTGGTATTGAATTTTCAATAATATTAATAATATAGCTTTGCAATTCATTATGATTATGATTAGATACTTTGGAACAATAAAATTTTAATGAGAGTATTATTAACATGTAAATATGAATAAAATTCTCTTAAATCAAAACTAGCAATTATATTTAAAATGTTCATACAATTAAATAATATATATCAAAATATATGAATGTTTATAAATAGCATTTTTTAAACTAATAATAATAAAAATCTAAGTATAAATAAAAGCATGATAATATTAATACTTTAATATTTAATATAATATTAAACTTTAATACTAATCATTTAAATTTAAAATTGAAACTTTAAAATAATTTTACAAAATATGTTTAAAATAAATAAAATATCATTAAAATAATCATTTTATAATTTATTTAAAATTTATAATTTTTCAGGGCATTACACATATATTCTTAACTGTCTCTCATGTTTAGTTTAAAAAAAAAAATCTTAACAAAATTTAAAAGGTTAAAAACCCAATTAAATAAAAAAATTTAATTAGTACACATTCTTATAATTTGAAGCTTATTTTTTTCATTGGCTCAACTTAGTTAAAAAATCTATCGTCGATTTTTTTAAATTTATTTCTTTTTAAAATTTATTTTTATGTAATAAAAAAAATTTAAAAAGATTTAAATTATGAGTGAGGTACATAAAATAGCTAGCTTTGGTTGCTATATTTGTCATATATATATATATATATATATATATATATATATATATATATATATATATATATATATATATATATATATATATATATATATATAATTATCATTAATTAATAGTTCTTATTGGCCCAATTAAATAAGAAATTAATGAGTCCATATTTTAATTTTTAAAAGATTTATTTTTATTGACCTAAAAAAATGAACAATTAGTGTTCCATATTTTTAAAATTTTCCTTTACTTAATGAGAAAATATTTTGAATTTTACTCAATGAGAAAATATTTTGAAAAGATTCAAATTGTTTGATAAACATACAAAACACCTATGTCTAAAGATTGCATGCGTCTAACACTGAATATAGGATCTAAAATAGAGCCACAACCCTTCCAAAAATTTTAATTTTTAGTTTAGAGTACTTTAAATGTGGGTATATATCTTCTTAATTGTCCCTTAGATTTTAGTCTAAAAAATTTTTTAAGAAAATTTTAAAAAGTTAATTTTTTTTATTAGCATAATAAAATAAAAAAATTAATAAGCTCATATTCTAATAATTTGAAACTTATTTTTTTTTATTGGCCTAACCAAGTTGAAAAATCGATCCTGATATTTTGCAAATTAGTATTTAAGTAATAAAAAAGAATTTAAAAAGAATTAAATTGTGAGAGAGATACATAAAGTAACTAGGTCTTGTATTTATATCCCTTATTGGCCCCATAAGTCTAATTGTTATAATCATCACTAATTGATTGTTTAGTTAGCCCAATAAAGCAAAAATATTAATGGGACAATAGTATAGTAATTCAAAAATTTTTATTGGCCAAATTACACAAAAAATTAATAAGTTCATATTTTAATTTTTAAAAGATTAATTTTTATTGACCAAACAAAATAAAAAATTAGCAGTCTACATTTTTAAAATTTTCCTTAAAGTAATAAAAAAATATTTTAAATAGATTGAAATTGTGAATTAAATACATAAAATACCTAGGTCTAAATATTGCATTTGTCTAACACCGAACTCTGGGGTTGCTCAAAGATTTTCAGCAATATTTTAAAAGGTTGCTTTTTTTTTTATTAATCCATTTAAATTAAAATTTTAATGAGCCCATTTTAAAATAATTTGAAACTTTCTTTTTATTAGCTCAACTTAGTTGAAAATTTGGACATTGATATTTTTTAAATTTATTTTTACATAACAAATAAGAATTTAAAAAGCATTAAATTATGAGGGAGCACATAAAACAGTTAGGTCTAGTTGTCATATCCCTCATTGGTCCCATATATCTAAATGTTATAATCATCATTAATTAATTTTTTTATTAGCCTAATAAAGCAAAAAATTTAAGAGACCAATATTCTAGAAATTTAAAATTTTTCCTTATTGGGCCAATTAAACAAAAAATTAATGAGTACATATTTTAAATTTTAAAAGATTAATTTATATTGACCTAACAAAATCAAAAAATTAGTGACCTACATTTTTAAAATTTACCTTTAACTAATAAAAAATATTTTAAAAAGATTCAAATTGTGCGTTCAATACACAAAATAACTGGGTTTAAAATGTGTATATGTCTATCACCGAACTCAGGGTTGAAACAAAGCCACAGCCAGCCCCAAAAATTTTAATTTTTAATTTAGAGTACTTTAAATATGGGTATGTTCTTAACTTCTCTCGCATTTAGCTTAAAAAAATCTTAACAAAATTTTAGAAAGGTTGATTTTTTTTTATTTGCTCAAATAAATTAAAATTTAGTGAGCCCATATTCTAAATATTTAAAGCTTATTTTTTTTTATTGGACCAACTTAGATGAAAAATAGATTGCCGATATTTTAAAAATGATTTTAAGTAATCAAAAGTGAGCTAGTTAAAACAAATTGGTCTAGTTGTTATATTAGTTATTGGCTTCATATATCTAAATGTTATAATCGTTATTAATTGATATTTTTTATTGGCCCAACAAAGTAACTAATTAAATTGATCAATATTCTAGTAATTTAATTTTTTTAGTGGGATCAATTAATAAGAAAAAAAATTAAAGAGTCCAAATTCTAATTTTTAAAACATTAGTTTTTATTGTCCTAAGAAAATTACAAAATTAGTGGCCCACATTTTCAAAATTTTTCTTTAAGTAACAAAAAAATATTTCTAAAAGATTCAAATTGTGAGTTAAATACACAAACATTTAGGTCAAAATATTGCATCTATCTGACACCGAACTCAAAGGTTGAAATAGAGCCATAATACCTCCAAATTTTTAATTTTTAATTTTTAATTTAAAGTACTTTAAATTTGGGTATGCTCTTAACCGTCTCTCACATATAGCCTCAAAAAAATTTTAACAAAATTTTAAAAGGTTGATTTTTTTATTAACCCAATTAAATAAAAAATTTAGTGAGCCCATAATCAAATAATTTGAAGTTTTTTTTTTTCATTGGCCAAACTAGGTTAAAAAATTGGTAGCCGACATTTTTTAAAATTTATATTTTACTAATAAAAAAGAATTTAAAAGGAATTAAATGGTGAGAGAGTATATAAAACAGCTAGGTTTAGTTGTTATATCTGTTATTGGCCCCATATATCTAAATATTATAATCGTTATTAATTTTTTTTTTATTGGCACAATAAAGTAAAAAATTTAAGGGACCAATATAATAGTAATTTAAAAGTTTTTTTAATTGGCCTAATTAAAGAAAAAATTAATGAGTCCACATTTAAATTTTTAAAAGATAAGATTTTTTATTGACTTAACAAAATTAAAAACATAATAGAGCACATTTTTAAAATTTTCCTTTAAGTAATAAAAATTTTTCTAAAAGATTGAAATTGTAAGTTAAATACACAAAATACCTAGGTAAAAAATATTGCATCCGTCTAACACCGAACTCGAGAGTTGAAACAGAGCCATAGCACCTCTAATTTTTTTTTTTTTTAATTTATAGTACTTTAATGTGGGTATTCTCATACTTAGCCTAAAAAAAATTTAATTAAATTTTAAAAGGTTTATTTTTTTAATTAACCCAATTATAAAACTTTGTGACCCTATATTCTAATAATTTGAAGCTTTTTTTTTAACTGGCCAAACTTAAAAGAAAAATTGATAGCCCATTTTTTTAAATTTATATTTAAGTTGTAAAAATGAATTTAAAAAAAAAATTAAGGTGTATGCGAGGTACATAAAATATTTAGATCTAATTGTTATATCTGTCATTGGCTCCATATAACTAAATGCTATAATCGTCATTAATTTATATTTTACTTTTGTCCAATAAAGCAAAAAAATTAAATAGAACAATATTCTAGTAATTTAAAAGATTTTTTATTAGCTCAATTAAACAAAAAATCAATGAGTCTAAAATTTAATTTTTAAAAGATTAGTTTTTATTGACATAATAAAATTATAAAATTTGCGGCTCACAATTTTAAAATTTTCGTTCAAGTAACAAAAAAATATTTCTAAAAGATTCAAATTGTAAGTTAAATATACAAAACACCTAGGTTTATACATTGCATCTATCTAACACTGAACTCAAGAATTGAAACAAATCTATACTTTGAAATTTTAATTTTTAATTTAGAGTACTTTAAATGTGGGTATGTTCTTTATTGTCTCTCACATTTAGCACAAAGAAATTTTAACAAAATTTTAAAAGGTTGATTATTTTTATTAACCCAATTAAATAAAAATTTACTGAACCCATAATCTAATAATTTAAAGATTATATTTTTTTATTGGCCCAACTTAGTTAAAAAATTAATAGCTGATTTTTTTAAATTTATATTTAAGTAATAAAAATAAATTTGAAAAGAATTAAATTCTAAGAGAAGTACATAAAACACGTAGGTCTAGTTGTTATATTTGTTTCTGGCTCCATATAACAAAATTTTATAATCGTTATTAGTTGATTTTTTTTGTTGGCACAATAAAGCAAACTATTTAAGAGACAAATACTCTATTAATTTAAAAGTTTTTTATTGGCCCAATTAAACAAAAAGTTATTGAGCCATATTTTAATTTTTAAAAGATTATTTTTTATTGAACTAACAAAATTGAAAAATTAGTAGTGCACATTTTTAAAAATAAAAATTTTTTTCTGAAAGATTCAATTTGTTAGTTAAATAAATTAAACACCTAGGTCTAAATGTTAATCTATCTAACATTGATGGGTTGAAACAAAGCCATAGCACCTCCAAAATTTTAATTTTTAATTTAGGGTAATTTAAATGTAAGTATGATGATGCGTCCCATATCGGTTCTACAAGGAGGTCTTGGGTATTATATATATGGGTTTGCAAACCTCCTCTTATAAGTTAGCTTTTGAGGCGGAGTTAGGCAAGTTCATATCATTTGGTATCAGAGCCTCACTCTGTATGGGTTGGTGGGCCATGTACAAAGGTTTCCTGACATTCTTCGGGAGAAGTCGGGGTGAACAAGTCATGACCCCGGTTACTTCAAGAGGACGTTCAATCTAAAGGGGTCGGGAATGATACGTTCCCCATCGGTTCTGCAGGGAGGTCTTGGGTGTTATATATATGGGTTTAAAAATCTCTCCTTGTGAGCTAGCTTTTGAGGCGGAGTTAGGCAAGTTCATATCAGTTACAATGACATAGGTATGTTGACAACTGTAAAGGTATGGTTGTCAAATACATTCTCTACAAAAGACTCAGGGGAGGCAACCTATATTCTTGGAATTCGTATCTATAGAGATAAAGCGAAAAGAATAATTGATTTATCTCAAAGTCTATACTTGGAAAAGGTGTTAAAGAGGTTTAACATGCTTGATTCTAAGAGAGGATTGTTACCAGTGAGACATGGTATCCACCTTTCTAAAGAGATGTCTCCAAAGACACCTGAAGAAAGACATAAAATGGCTAGGATTCTATATGCTTCGGCTATTGGAAGTTTGATGTATGCAATATTGTGTACTAGGCCGGATATCGCATATGCTGTTAGCTTGACTAGCAGGTTTCAATCCAATCTAGGTTTGGAATACTGGATAGCTGTCAAGAATATCCTTAAGTACTTGAGAAGAACTAAAGATTTCTTCTTGATTTATGGAGGTGGTGACTTGCAATTGGATGGTTATACTGATTCTGATTTTCAATCAGATATTGATGATAGAAAGTCTACCTCTGGGTTTGTGTTCATTTGTAATGGAGTTACGGCCAGTTGAAAGAGTTCCAAACAGAGTACGACTGTAAATTTCACTACAGAAGCTAAGTATATTGCTGCATCAGATGCTGCAAAAGAGGCTATTTGGATAAAGAAGTTCATGGCAGAACTTGCAGTAGTTCTTTCCATTGAGTCAACAGTTCCACTCCACTGTGACAACAATGGAGCAGTCATACAAGCTAAGGAACCCCGGTCTCACCAGAAATCCAAACACATAGAAAGGCGCTACCACAATATCAGAGAAATAGTTGGACGACGCGATGTAGCCATGCAAAAAATAGCATCAGCTGAAAATCTAGCTGATCCATTCACGAAGCCTATGTCACAAGTTCAATTAGACTGACATCTTGAGAAGATGGGTCTAAGATATTGTAATGAATAGCTCTAGTACTAGTGTGAGATTGTTAGTAGTATACCCTAGAGCATATCATTTAGTACGTATCTTGCACATATTTTATTAATAAAAGGCAATTTAACTTTTTCATTTACATAATGTATTTATGTGTAATAGAAAAGGTCCATTAATATTTTGTTAGAAATTCTATTCTTAAGTTATTAAGAATATCAGTGACAGTATTTCTAGCACAAAGTATCATAAATTGGTTTATAATCGAGGATACTTCACAATAAGGACATGACTTATCCAGAAAGATTGCAATCATGTTTGTTCCCAAGTTATTTATATGAGATGTAAATAAGATAAAATGGTGAGTCTCATACCATATAACAAACATGATAGGCACTTGTACATGATAAGTAGGCCAAACCAGTGACGCATATGACAAGCACATGGAGTTTACTCTTGTCAATGCATTGTCATATATCATATCAGTGCATACAATCTTTAGACCTGAGATAACACAGTTATCTTGTATATAAGTGGTTTGAGTTTGATATTGCTTTCATACTTGTACTGTGTATGGGTATATGGGCATGTGCTGGCTCCTACCAGTTATATATGGAGATAGGTGTTGATCAATATGGAATCTGTTACCCTAAGTAAATAAGGATAAAATCCTATGTTCATTTAATTGTTCTTGATGTTTCAAATTCTTGGCCAGGACAGACAGATTTAATTAGAAAAGAGTTTTTGATGAGAAAATATTTTTAATCAAGAACTGGAATTAAAAGAGAACATAACATTCATAGCAAATGATATTTGACATAAACCATGACTCCAGCTCGAATTGGGATTTTGTAACAGAAAGATTCTAGTGCATGGTAACATATGATTATAGGTTCATTTAAGATATTCCTTATTACTGATTGGGTGGCCATGGCATGCTATGCTGGGTGTTAACCATGGTCTATGAGGTGCCTAAAATGATTTAGAGAAATTATTTATGGTAAGAAAAAGTTATGATGATATTAAGAGTTGATATCATATCTCATTGCTAATTAGTGATGAGGCTAGTGAGTCACATACATACACAAGTAATCACCAAGTTAATTATGATTTACTTGATTAATTAAAGAGTTTAATTGATTAATTAAATAGGTTTGGTTTGCAATTAGATTGCAAAGTCCCTAGCATGGCTTGAAATCAAATCTAGGTTATTGGATGTATAGTATAAGTTAAATTTATATTTAAAGTGTTTAAATATGAATTTAATTATGAGAAATTAATTAATAGAGATTAATTAATTAATTTATATTTGATATAAATTGATTAGAAGAGGAAAAATAATTATTTTGGGTTAAGAACTCAAAATTAAAACACAAGGGTAATTTGGTCATTTCATAGGGTGACATGTGGCACCATGAGATGGTGACACATGGCACCATATAAGTTTTCCATTTGTCTTCCTATCATGCAAGATGATCAAAGTCAAGATTAAATCTAGCTTTGGTACTTGGCTTAATGTGATTAGGTCAATTAAAATTAAGATGTAATCAGGTGATGACATGTGGCAAGGGTTTTAAGTGATGACCTAATTATAAAAGCGAAAAGAAAGAGAAAATTCAGCCACTCTTCTTATTCCCTCAAGTGTGCCGCCACCTATAGCTCTCTCTCCTCTCTTCATCTTCTCTCATCAATTCAAAGAGAATTGCCCATATTCCTTTGAATTAAAATTGCTAGAAATTGTTTTTAGTGTCCTATACACATCTACAACCTGTCTAAAGGTTATAATTAGTTGGTAAGGCTTGAGAAGCTAGTTTAGGGGCAGCCCATTGGTGATCTTAGTGTGGACAAGCTAGAGGGACAACTCTTAGGGTCCTAGGTGCTTCCCAAAGGTACCAATCACATCTACAGTGCATCAAAAGGTTAGTGCACATATTCTTCTTTCAAACTAGGGTTCAATTGAATTAATTTGTTAATTCAAAAATCTTAAATGGCAAACATAAATCCTAATACATATTAAAAGTATTTTAATATGTAATTGAATATTGAAATCAATTAGGCACATAATGGATGTGGCATGATGCATGAAACTCTAGAAGAAAATTTTTGAATTCAATGTTCTAATCTAACAATTTACATACTTTCGCTCCTTCAAATCTAACGATCAGATTGCTGGAAAAATGACTAGAAAAGACATGAGTTATCACCAATCTGATCGCATGTAAAAGAAGCCCGTAAATTTTTAATAACTACCATATAATTATATTTAATTTATGGAAATAAGAAAGGCACAAAAACCTCACCAAGCAATCTAGACTGTCCGATGATTGCCTTTTTCAAACACTGTCTGATCAGAGTAGGGTTGGTCCCATCTTGAAAGCCTCGACATGATATTCAATAGTGGTCTTGGATCACCAATTAGATGGTCGAATTGTTAAAAAATTAACCAAAAATTCTTTGAGTTATTATTAATCTAGTCGCATCTAAAAAAACCCATAAATATTTAATAACTACCACATCATTGTATTTAATTTACGAGAATTAAAAAGGCTCAAAAACCCTATCGAGTAATCTAGACTGTCCAACGATTGCCTTTTTCAAATGGTGTTCGATCAGAGTGGGGTTGGTCCCATCTTGAAGGTCTCGATGCATTGAGTTTAACGGTGGTCCTAGATCATCGATCTGGTAGTCAGACCATCAAAAAATTTACTAGAAAGCTCGTGAGTAATCACCGATCTGATCGCACCTAAATGAAGCCAATAAATGTTAATGATTAACACATAGTAATATTTAACTTATGGGAATTGAGATGCCTCAAAAATCTCATCGAGCAATCTAGAGTGTCTGATGATCTCCTTTTTCAAATGGTGTCCAATCGGAGCTAGGTTCATCCCATCTCGAAGGTCTCGATGCATTGATTTTAACAGTGGTTTCGAATTGCCAATCCAATGGTTGGACCATCAAAAAAATGACCAAAAAGCTTGTGAGCTATTGTCGATCCAATCGTATCTAAAAGAAGCCCATAATTATTTAATAATTATGATATAATTATATTTAATTTATGAGAACCGAAAAGGCTAAAAAATCACAATGAGCTATCTGGACAAACTAATGATTACCATTTTCAAATGGTGTTTAATTGGGACAAAGTTGGCCTCATCTTAAAGGTCTCGACGCGGTGAGTTCAACGGTAGTCTCGAATCACCGATCAGATGGTTGAATCATCAAAAAAATAACTGTAATGCCCCTAAGCTATCATTGGTCTAACCGCTACTAAATAAAGCCCATAAATTGTTAATAATTATCACATAATTATATTTAACTTACAGGAATCGAAAAGGCTCAAAAGTCTCATTAAGCAATTTGGATCGTCCGATGATTGCCTTTTTGAAACAGTATTCGATCAGAGTAGGGTTGGTCCCATCTTAAAGGTGGTCTTGGATCACCAATCCAATGATTGAATCGTTGATTCGATGGTCAGATGATTGGAAAAATGACCTAAAAGCCCATGAGCTATCATCGATCCAATCACACCTAAAAGAAGACCATAAATTATTAATAATTATCATGCAATTATATTTAATTTATGGGAATAGAAAAGGCTCAACAATCTCACTAAGTGATCAGGACCATCCGATAATCGCCTTTTTCAAATGTTATCCAAACATAGCAGGGTTGGTCTTATCATGAACTTCTCGACAGGCTGAGTTCAACGGTGGTTTTAAATCACTGATCTGACAGTCAGATCACTTGAAAAATGACTAAAAAGCCTGTAAGTTATCGTCAATCTTGTCACACAAAAATGAAGCTTGTAAATTATTAACAATTATCACGTAGTTATATTTAACTTACGAGAATTGAAAAGGCTAAAAAATCTCACTGAGCGATTTGGACCATTCGATAATCACCATTCAAACAGTATCTGATCGAAGCGAGGTTAGTCCCATCTTGAAGGTCTTGACGTGTTGAGTTCAACGATGGCCTTAAATCACCGATCCAATGGCAAATTGTCAGAAAAATGATCGAAAATCCCGTGAGCTATCATTGATCCTACCTTACCTAAATGAAGCTCAAAAAATGTTAATAATTATCACATAATTATCTTTAACTTACAGGAATTAAAAAGGCTTGAAAATCACATCAAGTGCTCTAGACTGTTCGATGATTACCTTTTTCAAATGGTGTCCGATCGAAGCGAGGTTGGTCTCATCTTGAAGGTCTCGACACGTTGAGTTCAATGGTGGTCTTGGATTGCCGATCTGATGATCGAATCATAAAAAAAGTGATCAGAAAGCCCGCGAGCTACCACTGATACGATTGCATGTAAAAGTAGCCCATAAATCATTAATAATTGTCACAAAAATGTGTTTAACTTATGGGAATCAAAAAGACTTAAAGATCTGACTAAGTGATCTAAACCATCCGATGATCGCCTTTTTCAAATGGTATCTGATCGAACTCAGGTTGGTCCCATCTTGAAGGTCTCAATGCGTTGAGTTCAACGATGGTCTCGGATCATCGATCTGATGGTCGAATCATCAAAAGATTGACCAAAAGTTTGAGACCAATCGCTAATCCAATCGCACATAAACAAACCCACAAATTATTAATAATTATCACATAATAATATTTAACTTATTAGAATCGAAAAGGCTCAAAAATCTCACAAAATGATCTGAATTGTTCGTTGATTGCCTTTTTTAAATGGTGTCCCATCAGAGCTTGGTAAGTCCCATCTCGAAGGTATCGACATGTTGATTTTAATGTTGGTCCTGAATCGCTGATCCAATAGTCTGATCATCAGAAAAAATAACCAAAAAGCAAGTAAGTTATCGCCGATCCGATTGCACCAAAAAGAAGCCCATAATTCTTTAATAATTACAACATAATTATATTTAATTTAAGTGAATTAAAAAGGCTTAAAAATCTCATCGAGCATTTTGGATCATCCAATGATTGCCTATTTTAAATAGTGTCCAACCCCATATAAAAGGTCTCAAAGGGCTGAGTTCAACGGAGGTCTCGGATCACCAATCTGAAGGTCGAACCATCAAAAAAATGACCAAAAAGCCTGTGATTTATCGCCAATCCAATCACATCTAAACGAAACCCAAAAATTGTTAATAACTATCACATAATTATGTTTAACTTATAAGAATCGAAAAAGCTCAAAAATCTCAGCACGTGATATGGACCATCCGTTGAAGGCCTTTTTCAAATGGTATCCAATTGGAGTAGGGTTGGTCCTATCTTGAAGGTCTCAGTGCAGTGAGTTCAATGTTGTCCTGGATCACCAATCTGATAAATAAATCGTCAAAAAATTGATCGAAAAGCTCGTGAGCAATTGCATATCCGATCGCACCTAAATGAAACCCATAAATTATTAATAATTATCACATAATTATACTTAACTTACGAGAATAACAAAGACTTAAAAATCTCACAAAGCGATCTAGACCATCCAATGATCGCCTATTTTAAATGGTGTCCGATAGCAGTAGGTCCCATTTCGAAGCTCTAAATGTACTGAGTTCAACAGTGGTCTTAGATCATCGATTCGACGGTCGGATCATTAGAAAAATGACTAGAAAGCCCATGAGCTATTGTTGATTCGATCACACCTAAAAGAAACCCATAAATTATTAAGAATTATCACGTAATTATATTTAACTTATGGGAATAAAAAAGGCTCGAAAATCTCACCGAGCAATGTTGATCATTCGATGTTCGCTTTTTTCAAACGATGTCTGATTATAGCTTATCCCATCATGAAGTTCTCGATAAGCTGAGTTAAATGGTGGTCTCAAATCGTGGATTTGACAGTCGAATCACTGGAAAAATGACCCGAAAGCTCTAAGCTCTCATCGATACAATTGCACCAAATGAAGCCTGTAAATTATTAATAATTATCACGTAATTATATTTAACTTACAAAAATTGAAAAGGCTCGAAAATGTCACCGTGCGCTTTGAACCATCTGATAATTGCCTTTTTCAAATAGTATCCGATCGGAGCAGGGTTGCTCCCATATAGAAGGTCTCGATGGGCTGAGTTGAAGGAAGCTCTCAGATCACTAATCTGATGGTTGAACCATTGGAAAAACAATCGAAAAGCCCATGATCTATTGTCGATGTAATCACATCTAAACAAAGCCCAAACATTGTTAATAACTATCACATAACTATGTTTAACGTATGAGAATCGAAAAGGCTAGAAAATCACAGCAAGTGATCTAGACCGTCTAATGAAAGCCTTTTTTCAAATGGTGTTTATTGGAGCAGGCTTGGTCCTATCTCAAAGGTCTCAGTGCGGTGAGTTTAATGTTATCCTAGATTGCCAATTTGAAGGTCGAATCATCAAAAATTTGGCCGGAAAGCTCCAGAGCAATCGCCGATTAGATCACACCTAAACGAAGCCCATAAATAGTTAATAATTATCACTTAATAATATTTAATTTGTGAGAATAAAAAAGGCTCGAAAATCTCACCAAGAGATTTGGACTGTTTGATGATTGCCTTTTTTAAATGGTATCTAAAAAGAGCGGGGTCGGCCCCACAATGGTAGTCCTAGATCACCAATCTAACAGTTGAATCATCAAAAAATTAAACTGAAAGCTCGTGAGCAATCACTGATCCAATCGCACCTAAATGAAGCCCATAAAAAATTAATAATTATCACATAATAACATTTAACTTACGGGAATCAAAAAGGCTCAAAAATCTCACCGAGTGATCTGGACAGTCCGATGATCGTTTTTTTCAAATGGTGGCCTTGAATCGCCGATCTAATGGTCAGACCATTGAAAAAATGGCTCAAAAGCTCGCTATCGCCGATCCAATCACACTTAAAAGAAGCCCATAATTATTTAATAATTTTGACTTAATTTTATTTATTTTATGGGAATCAAAAAAGGCTCAAAAATCTCAGTGAGCCATCTAGATCGTCTAATGATTGCCATTTTCAAACGGTGTCCAATCAAAGCGTGGTTAGGCCTATCTTGAAGGTCTCGACGAGGTGAGTTCAACGGTGGTCTCGGGTCACTGATCTAATGGTTTGATCATAAAAAAAATGACCATAAGCTGGTAAGCTATCACTAATCTGATCGCACCTAAAAGAAGCCCACAAATTGTTAATAATTATCACATAATTATATTTAACTTATGGGAATCGAAAAGACTCTAAAATCTCACCAAGTGATATGGAATATTCGATGATCACTTTTTTCAAATGGTGTCTTATTGGAGCGGGGTTGGTCCCATCACGAAGGTCTTAACTCGCCTAGTTCAATGGTTGTCTTGGATCACCAATTTGACGGTCAGATTATCGAAAAAATGATCAAAAATCCTTTGAGCTATAGCCAATCTGATTGCACTTAAAAGAAGCCCATAAATTACTAATAATCATCGCATAATTATATTTTACTTACAGGAATAAAAAAGGATCAAAAATCTCACTGAGAGATCTAGACCGTTCGTTGATTACCCTTTTCAAATGGTATCCTATTGAAGCGGGGTTAGTCCCATACTGAAGATCTTGACGCGTTGAGTTCAAAAGAGGTCTCAGATCACTGATCTGATGGTCAGATCATTAGATAAATGATCAGAAGTTCCATGAGCTATCTCTGATCTAATCACATCTAAACAATCTCATAAATTCTTAACAATTATCACATAATTATATTTAACTCATGAAAATAGAATAGGGTCAAAAATCTGATCGAGAGATCTGAAACGTTCGATGATTACCTATTCAAACGATACCTAATCGGGGAAGGGTTAGTCCCATCTTGAAGGTCCTGCCACACTAAGTTTAACATTGGCCTTAGTTTGTTGAAAAATGACCAACTATCGTCAATCTGATCGCACCTAAACGAAGTCCATAAATTATTAATAATTATAAAATAATTATATTTAACTTATAGAAACGAAAAGGCTCAAAAATCTCATCGAGCAATCTAGACTCTTTGATGATCGCCTTTTTTCAGACGGTGTCTGATCAAAGATGAGTTAGTCCCATCTTGTGAAGGTCTCGATGTGCTGAGTTTAACAATGGTCCCAGATCACCAATCTAATGGTCAGATCTATAGAAAAATGACTGAAAAGCCCATGAGTTATTGCCGATCCAATCGCATCTAAACGAAGCCCATAAATTGTTAATAATTATCTCATAATTATACTTAACTTATGAGAATCGAAAAGGTTCAAAAATCTAACCGAGTGATCTGGACTGTCCAATGATTACCTTTTTTAAATGGTGTCCGATCGAAGAAGGGTTGGTTCCATCTTGAAATTCTTGATGCGCCAAGTTCAACGGTGGCTTCAGATTATCGAAAACATGACCGAAAATCCTATGTGATGTGAAGCCTCAAGTAATTGGTAACTTGAAAACCCACATTCAAGAATTAAAGGAACAATATAGAAAGCACCAAATCAAGATGTATGAATTTGATTCTTTGAACCAGCACAATCTGATTGCTATGTAATTCAAAGAAAATATCAGAAATGGGATTCTTAACCTAATTCATATGGAGAATGAATAAACTGGATCACCAATCTGATGATCAGATCGTTAGAAAAATGATCAAAAAATTCGTGAGCTATCACCAATTTGATCACATCTGAAAGAAGCCCATAAAAATTTAATAATTACAACATAATTATATTTAATTTATGGGATTCGATCAGGCTTGAAAATCACAGTAAGTGATCTAAACTGTCCGATCAAGGCCTTTTCAAATAGTGTCCAATTAGAGCAGGATTGGTCCCATCTTAAAGGTCTCAGTGCGATGAGTTCAGTGGTAGTCTTGGATTACTGATTCGATAGTTGGATCGTTGGAAAAATGGCTAGAAAGCCCATGAGTTATCACTAACATGATCACTTCTAAAAGAAAGCTCATAAATGCTTAATAATTACCACATAATTATATTTTATTTATGGGAATCGAAAAGGGTTAAAAATCCCATCGAGTAATCTGGACTGTTCGATAATTGACTTTTTCAAACAGTGTTTGATCGAAGTAGGGTTGGTCCCATCTTGAAGGTCTCAACACACATAGATAACTGATGGCCTCGGATTGCCGATCTGAAGGTCGAATCATTGGAAAATGGACTGGGAAGCTTGTGAGCTATCGCCGATCCAATTGCATCTAAACGAAACCCATAAATTATTAATGATTAGCACAAAATTTTATTTAACTTCAAGACTCAAAAAGGGTCAAAAATCTCACTAAATGATCTGGACCGTCTGATGATCGCCTTTTTCAAATAGTGGCTAATTGGAGAAAGGTTTGTCCCATACTGAAGGTTTCGATAAGCTGAAGTCAATGAAGGTCTCGGATTACCAATCAGACGATGGGGTGATCGAAAAAATGACTAGAAAACCCATAACCTATTACTGATCTAATCACATCTAAATAAAGCCTAAACGTTATAAATAATTATCACATAATTATGTTTAATGTACTAGAATTGAAAAGGCTTGAAAATCTAATCGAGTGATAGAGACCGTTTGGTGATCGCTTTTTTTCAAACGGCATCCGATTGAAGCGAGGTTGGACCCATCTTGAAGGTCTCGATGCACTAAGCTCAATAGTGGTCTTGGATCACCAATCCAATGGTCAGATCATCGAAAATTTGAGTAGAAAGCTTATGAGCTATCGCTAATCCTATCACACCTAAATAAAGCCCATAAATTATTAATAATTGTCACATAATTATATTTAACTTATGGAAAGAAAAAAGGCTCAAAAATCGCACTGAGTGATCTTGACTATCCGATGATCGCCTTTTTAAAATGGCGTTAGATTGGAGGGTGGTTGGTCCAATCTTGAAGGTCTTAATGCACTGACTTCAATGGTGGTCTCGGATCATCGAAAAAATGACAGGAAAACCCATGAGCTATTGCCAATCCGATCGTATCCAAAAGAAGCCCATAAAATTTTATTAATTACCATATAATTGTATATAATTTACAAGAAATGAAAAGCCTTGAAAATCTTAAGGAGCAATCTGAACTGTTGATGATCACTGTTTTATAACAGTGTCCAATCAAAGTGAGGTTGGTCCCATCTTGAAGGTCTCAACACTTTGAGTTCAACGGTGATTTCGGATTGCCGATCCAACGGTTGGATTGTCGAAAAAATGATCGTAAAGCCCATGAGCTATCACCAATCCTATTGCATTTAAAAGAAGCGCATAAATATTTAATAATTACCACATAATTATATTTAATTGTGAGCAATTTTTAATTTCATTATCAGTTTTGTGATCACAATCTATAATGTGCACTAAACAAGAATCAATCACACATAATTTTTTATTATTAATTAGGAATTATTTCTTTGAGTATTACCTTATTTGAAGCTTTTTTAATAGCTCAATTTTTCACCAAATGGCAATATAAAATGCTATGTAAGATGTGGATTGTGGTGTATTAATGGGATATATCAAGTTGATTCCCTTGTATTACCACATCAGTTAGATTTATGCCCATGGCTTGAGCAATATTCAATAGTATGCAAGGTACCTTGATTATGAATGGTTATAATGTTATGTGGATCTTCGAATGCATTTTGAACCAATTTTTTCTTACTTTGATTGTGCAGGTGGTAAGTGCTTTTGCATTATGAAACTCTACGTTCTTCATTTTAAACTCAATATGGATAAATAAAGTTTCAGAAATCCTATAATCAGTTGTTCCCATAGAAATAATTCATAGTAATCAAGTTGAAAAAAAGTGATAAGTTTGAATTTAAATAAATGGCATGAGGGCATGCAAATGAGATATTATCCTAATAAAATAGGGCATAAGTATTATAATAATTCTATCAAAATTTGCCATTAAAAAGAATCATAAAATCTATTTTTAAGCGCATTTATCTTGTATTTTTTTTTTTTGTTATACAACAAATGTGCAAATGCATATGGACTTGAAAAAAACTTCAGCTCACCAACAAAAATGGACAACCTAATTTTGTCCTATAATGCATTTGATGCAAGATTTTCTATCATATAACAGAATAATCCTAACATACTCAATTAGGATTATTCTTGTCATTTAAGTCTTCATCAACAGACCATTCCCACAATTTGTCAACAGATAGTTAACCATACCAGTTGTAGTTGCAATATGATAACAACAACATAATTTATTATTCCAAATCCAAACTCTTTTTCATGGCCTCATAAACCATATAGGTAATGCTTGCAAATGGAACAACTTTAAGCATGTTACGAAATATTCCTTTGTAGAATCCCCTAATCCTTTTATGTTGAAATATACTCCTAAATACATCTGACATTCCTTTGTAAGAAACACCTATGTTAGAGCATTGCTTGCATTATAAAAACTACAGAGAAAATTAGGCTTGCATTATCCAATGGGGCTAAAAAGAAGGTAGTTCTTATTACAATGTACACCATGATCACATCTTAACTTGTTCTAACAACTAGCAATAGGTAAACATAGGTTGTTCCAATAGCAAACTTCTATTATGTATAGGTGGGAAGTTTGATACATGACCTCAAACTTTTGTTCTCTTTAATCATATGCTTAATATATATAATAATTATATATTATTTATTTTAAAATATCCATTCAACCTTTTCTAAACCATGTACCATTTTTCTTGTTTAATGATGGCTTGCAAACCTTGATTGTCATAAATAGAGTTTGAATTTTTAATATTAGCCATACTATGGAATTTGATGCCCTAGGAATTTGTTTTGACATATTACTAGATTATATTACATGGATGCTAGGGATATATATACATATTTCTATAAGGAATAATTTTAGTTATATATGATCATTTTAATCATTATTATATTTTATTTTAGCCTAACAATACATAACTTTATTTTATTTGGGTTATGATTTGCTTAAGTTTCTTTTAGGTATAACTATATTCATTGGTGAGATACTATGGCTCGTCTAAGTTTAACCAGAAGGAAACTGATAAAAAAAGGAAACTAATAGCAACAGTGTCATAATAGCTAGAGAATGTAAATATAATATGTTGGTCTCTTTAGTATTTTGTAGTATTGTGATATCTCATATTCAACTTCGTCATTTAAATGAAAAATATACCAATAAATTTTTCTTTATTAGAAAGATGATGGATAAACTAGTTGTTGTGCATGACGAAAGCATATAAATTACAAAGAAAAAAAATAAACAAATCATAATAACAAAATTTACGTGGTTCACCCTCTTCATATAAAGCTATATCCATAGGCAAGCTATCTCCTATTAACACTAATAAAGCATTAATTATAAGTTCAAAACTAACTACCCATCATCCCAATTATAACCAAGAGAACCTCACTGCATAACTGCTTATAATAAATATATTAATCAGTTTCTCTCGGTCTTCTTTAAACATAACCTAATATATGTATTACTTTAACTATATTATACACCACAAAAAGTGTCTTCAACTACATGGGTAAAAACCTTTCACCAATGCACAAGAATTCCTTCTTCTTGAATTTTATGCTTTTTTTTTTCACCTTAAACTGAAGTCTCTTTCCTTCCATGAGACTAAAATGGATAATAGTATTTTCCTTTTGGACCATGCCCTTTCTTCACCTTAGGTTGATGCCTCTCTCCCTCCATAGGCAAGTACCACTTTCCTTAATAGGCAAAAGCCCACCTTACTATGGGTAAAAGCCTGTTTCTCGATAATGGGCAAAAGTCACTCTCTTCAATGGCTGGAAGCCAAAAAAACTTTTTTATAATACTCCTATTTATAGTATTAATTCCTTCAAGCCTAATCTAATTAGAAATCTAACTCAATTTAAGAAGAATACTAAAATAGAAGTTCTACTCTATATAGGAAATATCTCTCAATCCTATTGAGGAATATTTCTTCTACTCAAATTAAAAAAAGATATCTTGTAACACCCTCACTGTAGTAATTCCGTATATTCTACTGTTCCAGTAACCGGTGTCGGTCTGAACAGCTAGAACGTCTGAAAAAATATTTAGACTAGAGTGAGGAGTCATAAATAACTCAAATAATGGTAAGAAAAATTTAAGAAAAAAAAATACAACCAAGTTAAATGAGCCGGTGCCCTGGCGATGGGTAACCCAGTGGGAAGTTGCGGTCCTCACAGCTAGGAGCCCTAAACCCAGGAGAAATTTCATGAAATAATTTTTGAGACTCTAGAGAAGAGTCATTGAGGTTTCGATGGCATTAGAATGCCAAGAAAATGCTTAGAAAAATTTTTAAATCAGTACAGACAATTTTAATCCGTTAAGCAGAACGAAAGGCATTTTGGTCATTTCGCCTTCAGAGACGATTTTTGACCAACTTTTCTATTTAAGTAAATAAATTATATGACATAAAATATGAATAAATATTGATGAAAAATTAATTAAAAATGAGTAAATAAATAAGAAAAAAAAGGAAAACAAAAATGATATTAAATGCTAATTATGACATAAGCTTTAAGTAAAATGATGTAATTAAAATTTATTCCACCAATCAAAATTTGACAAGCACTTAAAGAAAGAATAAAAGAGATAAATGGGTTAAAAAAAATTGAAAACCATCTTCTTCTTCCATTTTTCTTCTTGGCTGAATGTCATGGAGAGAGGAAGACCACCTTTAAAGCTCCAAATGAGCTTAATTTCCTAGCTAATCTTATCCCATAACCCTAGGATCCCTTCACTAAAAATTATCCCTACACCTTGAAAAAGCTTGTGGCAGCCAAGAAGTAAAGAAATTCTTGAGGTTTTATAAGACCAAGCTTGGCTCCAAAGAGGTTAGTGCATATATTCACCTTCCTCCCTCTTTAATTTTTGTTAGTAAGGTAAATTGAATGAGAAATTATTGTAAAATTTAACAAAGTACTTTTGTTGGAGGATATGTTGAATTTCGGCAGCCTTATGGGGGGGAGTAGCTTTGATTATTTTGATGGATTAAAGTGAATTAGAGATGGTGGTTGAAGTGTATGTGTAAATTGATAATGAATTAGTATGTTAATTGATGTATGTTGTATGAATTGAAATTTTAGAGTTAGGGTTTGGGGTAAAATTTGGTTTTTGCTCATGTGTTGGTAAATGAAAGTTCTAATGGTCAAATTATTGACCATTTAGCTGTGTATGATGAGGAAATGAAGTGAATTATGGCTTTGGAATTGAGGTTGGGTGTGCTGCTTTGAGTGACCTGTAAGGCTAGATATGAGTCCAGCAAGTTTGGGCAGCTGTAACTTGAGTTGTGTAGGTTTAATTGGTACAAGGCTAATTGGACATAAAACTAGATAGATAATAGCACAACTTTGATGAAGAAACCTTGCCCAGAAAACAAACTTAGGATGACCTAAAAATTGGCCAAATCTGGGTAACCAATTCTGAACTTGGTAAAAGTGATCAAATGAACAGTGTTTGTACATTTGGCCATAACTCAAAGTAGGAATATCCAATTGACCTGAATTTTATATCAATAGAAAGCTTAGACAATTTAGAACAACTTTCATGAAGAATTAAACTCCAAATTTTGACAAAGTACTTATGTTGTAGGATATGTTGAATTTCGGTAGCCTTACAGGGGGGAGTAGTTCTGATTATTTTGATGGATTAAAGTGAATTGGAGATTGTGTTTAAAGTGTATGTGTAAATTGATAATGAATTAGTCTGTTAATTGATGTATGTTGTATGAATTGAAATTTTAGAATTAGAGTTTGGTGCAAATTTTGGGTTTTGCGCATGTGTTGGTAAATGGAAGTTCTAATGGTCAAATTAGTGACCATTTAGTTGTGTATGATGAGGAAATGAAGTGAATTATGGCTTTAGAATTAAGGTCGGGTGTGCTACCTTAAGTGACCTGCAGTGCTAGATGTGAGTCCAGCAGGTTTGGGCAGCTGTAACTTGAGTTGTGTAGGTTCAATTGGTACAAGGCCAATTGGACATAAAACTAGACATATAATGGCACAATTTTGATGAAGAAACCTTACTCAGAAAACAAACTTAGGATGACCTAAAAATTGGCCAAATCCAGGTAACCAATTCTGGACCTGGTAAAAGTGACCAAATGAACAGTGGCCATAACTCAGAGTAGGAATATCCATTTGACCTGAATTTTATATCAATAGAAAGCTTAGACAATTTAGAACAACTTTTATGAAGAAATCAAACTTAAATTTTGAATCTAACCAATTGAAATTTCTAACCCAAATTAGGACACTAAATCATAAATGTAACACCCCCTACCCGACTACAGTGTAACCGAGCAAGACATGTCACACTCGGTGCCAGAGCACCCTATTTTATCCTACTTTATTCCTTTAATCATTTTCAAGTTATTATCTTTTAATATCAATTATTTTTCGATGGAGAAACTAACGGAGTTTCCCCTATTTTATTATCGTTTGACGTGTTTCACTATTCACCTGTTTGAAAATTTCAATAATATTTTAAAATAAAAATCTTATTATTTCATGCCTTATCTATATATTTCAATTTCGTATTCAAATCTACACAATTTCATTCATATTCATTTCCATACGTTCCCATTCATGCTCAACTCATATATGAAAATTTTCAATCTTCATTAATTTACATGATATACAAATTAATTACAATTCCATAATTTATATTTCAACATGATAACTAATTATAAATACATTAAATAACTTTTGTGAGCTCTATCTACATGCATTGCTGAGGAGGTGACAACCTTATACACTTCTGACACTTCTGCAGATCCAAACTCCAAGATCCCAGTCTCATATCCACTGGGCTTTATCTTCAGTACCTGCACGAGAAAACAAATCCATCGCGCTAAGCATTGCTGCTTAGTGGTGCAATAATATAATAAGAAAATAATATATAATAAAAAAAAAGAAATGGATCAAAATCTGGATACTCTGAAATTTAATCTAATTTCATATAATACTTCTAGTATTAACTATCCTTTGTTCTAATTTATTCCTCTTTAGAAGCGCTCAATTCTTTCATAATAATTAAATTTTAATATCGTTCCAATTCATTTCAATTCTTTCTGCTAAATAACTAATCTAATTTATTTTAAATATTCTTACTCATTTATTTAATTGCTAATATTTTCAGTTGCTAATATTCTTAACTTATTTCAATAAATTTTACTGCTCAAGTAACCTATGATAGGCTGACTAAACTGGATAACGGGTCATTGGAAATAGACATCACAGTGCCTCGGGCCGTCATACCATGGGACTCGGAATGTCAACCACGTATGCAGTCAGTATGGCTAAAAAGCCATGATAACACATAATCGGGCATAAAAGCCATGAGTACGGGCGTAAAGCCATGAGTACGGGCGTAAAGCCATGAGTGCGGCCATAAAGCCATGAGTGCGAGCATAAAGCCATGAATACAGGCCTAAAACCTTTCGCAGTACTGCTAAAACAATACCCTATTGGCATGCCAATCTATCCAATCTGACACACATGTCTAGGCGATACATGGGCACATATTATTCATAAGTTTCATTATTTCATTATAGGTTCTAATTATAATTTCTAGCATTTTAATCTTTTCCATAATAGAAACATAAATCTCTAAGTCTAATATTTATATAATTTATGCATTCATCTTAATTTATATATTCATTATTTTATCCATAATGATCACAATTCAAAACAATGGTTCTCATGCACCATTGTACTCCAAATACTTTTTCTTGTCCTTTCTCCAATAATGGGAATTAAAGTCTTATTTATACATTCATTTATACATTCATTTATTCATTGCCCTATTTATATAAATTATTATTTATATTCTAAGTAGTCCATGAATATTTCATAGATTTCAAATTTAGCTAAATTTTCCTTAAATCTTAGTGTCACTCAAATTTAAAAATTTAAATCAACTATTTACATTATCTATATTTTAACCATTACAATAGCTTTCTAATTTATTATACCCTTTCCTATATTATTGGGGTCACTCAACTTCACCATTCACCATTTTACCTACCACATCCTATATTAACAATTACAATGGTTTTTATAGTTTGTTTTTCTACTTCACATAATTTAGTGGTTACTATTTATTTAACCATTTCCATTCAAAGGTTGACTTTTTGATTCATAATAGATTTGTTAAGCCTAAGTTCACCAATATACCACATTTTCCATTTTATTTTTGTTGGCATTGATTTCCAATACCATTTCAAAGCTTATTTTATGTTATTCAAAATTTTCAGATTTCTTACCTTAAGTTTACTATTCCATTAGTCTAAGTTACAATGAGAATTTGGCAAACTTTTATTCATCAAAGTTGTTCCTTTATGTGTCTTCTTTAATTTCATTTTTGAATCACTCAATTTAGAGTTTTATAGCTCAAGTTATGGCTATTTTACCATAACTGGCGGGATTGATCTGTACCCAGAATTCTGGGCAGAATTGGTTCTGCCAGATTTGGTGTCCTGACTTTGGTGGACAATTCCATTAGGTTCTGATCAAAATTTGCAGTTCTATTCTTCATGAAAGTTGTTCTAAATTGTCTAAGCTTTCTATTGATATAAAATTCAGGTCAATTGGATATTCCTACTCTAAGTTATGGCCAAATGAACAAATTCATTTGGTCATTTTTACCAGGTCCAAAATTGGTTACCCAGATTTGGCCAATTTTTAGGTCATCCTAAGTTTGTTTTCTGTGCCAGGTTTCTTCATCAAAGTTGTGCCATTATATGTCTAGTTTCATGTCCAATTGGCCTTGCACCAATTGAACCTACACAACTCAAGTTACGGCTATCCAAACTTACTGGACTCACATCTAGCCCTACAGGTCACTCAAGGCAGCACACCCAACCTCAATTCCAAAGCCTTAATTAACTTCATTTCCTCATCATACATAGCTAAATGGTCATTAATTTAACTATTAGAACTTCCATTTATCAACACATGAGCAAAACCCAAATTTTGCCCCAAACCGTAACTCCAAAATTTCAATTCATACAACATACATCAATTAACATACTAATTCATTATCAATTTACACATACACTTCAAACATCATCTCTAATTCACTTTAATCTATCAAAATAATTAGAACTACTCCCCCCCATAAGGCTGCCGAAATTCAACATATCCTCCAACATAAGTACTTTGTTAAATTTTACAATAATTTCTCATTCAATTTACCTTACTAACAAAAATTAAAGAGGGAGGAAGGTGAATATATGCACTAACCGCTTTGGAGTCAAGCTTGGTCTTATAAAACCTCAAGAATTTCTTTACTTCTTGGCTGCCACAAACTTCTTCAAGGTGTGGGGATAATTTTTAGTGAAGGGATCCTAGGGTTATGGGGTAAGATTGGCTAGGGAATCAAGCTCATTTGGAGCTTTAATGGTGGTCTTCGTCTCTCCATGACATTCGGCTAAGAAGAAAAATGGAAGAAGAAGATGGGTTTTCAATTTTTTTTAACTCATTTATCTCTTTTATTCTTTCTTTAAGTGCTTGTCAAATTTTGATTGGTGGAATAAATTAGAACAAAGGATAGTTGACCAAATTATGATCAATTTCTTTCTTTATTTATATATGTTATTTTCTTGTTATATTATTGCACCACTAAGCAACAATGCTTAGCGCGATGGATTTGTTTCTCGCAGTATCAAGCTAAAACCAGTGGATATTAGATCGATTTTGAAGTCCGATCTGAAGTATGTCGTAAGGGTTCAAGGTTGTCACCTCCTCAGCAATGCATGTAGATAGAGCTCATATAAGTCATTTTATATATTTGTATATTATAAATATTTTGTATGTTGTAATGTAAACTAAAAATTGTAAACTAAGAATTTGTAAGTAATATTTATGTGATGTAAATTAAGAAATTGATTAGTTCATATGTAATTAATTTGTATATCATGTAAATTGTAAATTTATTCAATTAGTTTGCAAATTATGTAAATTAATGAAACTTGAGAATTTCTATAAATAGATCTTACATTAATGAATATGTATGGAACTGAATGGATTTGTACAAATGAGTATGTGAATTGCAAGAATTGAATGCGAGATGACTATGATGAGATGAATGAGATTTTTATTGTAAAATATTATTGAAAATTTCAAGCAGGTGAATAGTAAAATACGCCAAACGATAATAAAATAGGAGAAACTCTGCTGGTTTCTCCATAGAAAAATAATTGATATTAAAATATAACGAGATCAAATTATTAAAGGAATAAAGTAAGATAAGATAGGGTGCTCCGGCACCAACTGTGACATATCTTGCTCGGCTAAACTGTAGTCGGGTAAGGGGTGTCACATATCTTCCAAATCCCACTAGGATTGTAATTCTCAAATCTAACAATCTCCACCTTAACTCAAAATTCATCAACCATTGCATACCTTAAAATTCTTAGATGTCTTCAATAACCAAATCTCCATACTTAACCTTGAACACTTTAAATATTCAAATCTTCATCTTGAGTGTAACTTGCTTCTTTAATAAAAAAATATTCCCCTTATCAAATTTCTTGATTTTGCATTAAGATCTCTACCTTAATTTCAACTTTCCACTATATCGAGCTTACATTATCATTGTTGCATGTGCTACTTTTACACGTCATAACAACTCCACCCTCAAACAAACTCACCAAGATTATCCTCAGGCTTTAATGCCACTTATTGTGCACTATGGAAGTTTATAAACTAAGCAAAGCAAAAAAACCACAATAACAAAATTTACATGGTTCACCCTCTTCATATAGGGCTACATACATGGGTCTGCCATCTTCTAATAACATTAAAAAAAATCATCAATCACAAGTTTAAAGCTAGCTACCCATTATCCCAATTATACCCAAGATAACCTCACTACATAACTGCTCATAGTAAATACATTAGTTAGTCTCTTTAAGTCCCCTTTACATATAACTTAATATATTTACTACTTTAACCACATTATAGACCACAAAGAGTGTCTTCAACTATATGGGTAAGAACTCCCTCACTAATGGATAAAGAATTCCTTCCTTTAGAATTCTATTTCCTTTCTCTACCTTAAGCCAAAATCTCTTTTCCTCAATGAGACTGTAATGATAAATAGTTTCTTCCTCTTAGACTATGCCATTTCTTTACCTTAAGCAGATGGCTTTCTCCCTCCATGGGATTGCAATAGGCAAGTGTCACTCTCCTCAATGGGTAAAAGCCCCCTCCCCACTATAGGCAAAAGCCCCTTTTTTTGCAATGAGTTAAAGTCACTATCTTCAATGGGCTAAAGCTAAATAATCTCTTTAAAATAATCCTATTTATAGTATTAATCTCTTCAATCCTATTCTAATTAAGAATCCAACTCAAGTTAGGAATAACACTAAAATAGGAGTTTTACTCTATATAAGAAATATTTTTCCATTCTATTGAGGAATATTCTCCCACTCAAATTAGGAAAAGATATCTTCTAAATCCTACTAGAATTTTGAGTGATAAATCTAACAGGAGTACATAAGAGTGATGACGTTTGTATATTGGTGTTCAGGATGAATTGGCACACATTTAGTAAATTGTGTTATATGTTTGAACATGAAGTAGGCTTGAAGGAAATAAAGAACATGTTGATAGATGAGCAGGTAGCAATATTTTTGCATGCGCTTGCCTATCATGTTAAGAATAGGACCATACATTTGTGATTTAAGTGATCAAGAGAAATCACTAGTAGGCATTTTGGGAAAGTTTTGAAAGTTGTCATATGATAATTTTACTTAAGTAACAAAACCTGCTCCCACTAACTCTAATGAGTGAAGATGGAAATGGTTCAAGGTGTTATCACATGATTTTGTTATTTACTATTTATGTTTCGAAAGAAAGTAATAATTAATTTAACTTACCCTTCTCACTTTTTCTTAAACCTTAGAATTTTCTAAGAGCTTTAGATGGCACATACATTAGTTTGTTAAAATAAAATCACTCAACTTCATTTTAATGGCAGAAGAAGTCCCTCAACCTTCTATAATAGGTTTCTAGCCGGTTATCTTATTGCTCCTTTATTCTTTGTTTACTTTTCCTCTTTACCCCTCTCTTCTCTGTGCATCTTTTTATTTTATAATCACCCTCTTTTGGACAATCCTTTTCCCTCTCATCTCTCTTGCTGTCTCTCTCTACTTTTTACTCTCTTTCTCGTCTCTCTCTATTTAACAGTGGAGATTTTTCCCAGATTAATCAAAGAACAAATTGCAACATAAACAATCCCATTCGAATCAAAATATCACAAACCATAAGCAAGCCAAATCAAGTCCAAATCCAAATAAATGAAAAATTGGATAAAAAATTACACTTAGGAAGAAAAAGAATAAAAAAGGCTAAATCCCTAACAAGTAGTGGAGAATTATCAAATCCATTTGGATTTTGCTTGTGGAAGTAAAGCCTAAGGAGTGGAAGTTGAGCTTGGAGATAGATTCCCACTTGGCACTTGTATGGAATTAGTGGGTGTTGCTCAATTGGGGCATTAAACACTCACGAGATTTGCTTGATTTGATATTTTCAATTGGGATCATTAAGATTAAATGTTCCACCTTAGTAGAAAATGCCATGATTTCCTGTCAAGTCCAATGGTGTATTTACCTTTGCTTGTAAAATCATGAGCCTCCAATGCTTCCTGTATCAGGAAGAGAAACAAAATATCAATTCTAAAACCAATGCAAGCGGAGCTATGCAATTTACAGCCATAAAACAATTAATTATACTGATATTGAAAAAATTGTTTAAGGTGAAAATGCTGCAAAGAAAATAAACAATTAGTAAAGAACACTTTCAAAGATAAGAAGAAAATAATTAGAGATAGAGAAATCTAAGGTTACAGAAAGAGAATTTAAAAAAAATATAATATTATCATAGAAATGCTAATAAATCATAACTAGAATTGCAAATTCATTAGTTTGTTGCAACCAATTTCAAATTTTAGAATATTTCATGACAAAAACATAATTTCAATTGATGTTATTTATATGTTTAATAAAAACAAAAAAATTATTAAAACTTCACCTCCCATTCATTTTCGCAATAGACAAAAAGAAAATAAAATTATAATTCTGCGAATATGAGAAAAAAATGAAAAATAGAAAAGAAATAATGATTAGAGAGAAAAAAAAAAAAAGATGAGTCATCTTTTAGAGTTTTTGTAACGCCCTTGCTCTAACCATTAGAGGAATTGTCCGCTTTGGCCCAACCCATCCTGAGCCTCACGGTTTGTCCCATAGATAGAATGGAGAACTTCCTAGGAGGTCACCCATCCTAGGATTTCTCTCAAACGAGCACGTTTAACCCCAAAGTTCTTCCAATTCTCTAAGCTATTCCACCAAAAAGTCCCTCTAGTGATTAGTTTCTCTCATTTCAATATATGATTCGATTCATTCTTACCCTCCATTTGGATAAGGGCACCAACGAGCCTTGCCCTCCCAAAGGACAGCTTCACCGAGACCTTCTCTTTCCGCACGGGATGTTACAGGCCCACCAGCTTCCGCTTGGTTCATCCTCGAACCACACATCTACTGGAGGGGGTCCGGCTCTGATACTATCTATAACACCCTTGCTCCAACCACTAGAGGAATTATCCACTTTGGCCCACCCCATCCTGAGCCTCACGGTTTTGTCTCATAGGTGGAATGGAGAACTTTTCAGGAGGTCACCCTTCCTAAGATTTTTCTCAATTGAGCACGTTTAACCCCGGAGTTCTTCTAACTCTCCAGGCCATTCCACCAAAAGGTGTCTCTAGTGATTAGTTTCTCTAATTTCAATGTATGATTTGATTCATTCCTGTCCCCCCATTTTGACAAGGGCACCAGCGAGCTTGCCCTCCAAAAGGACTGCTTTAGTTGAGACCTTCCCTTTCCACATGGGATGTTACAGTTTTGGTTGACAGGTTTGACTTAAAAATGTTATATTATTTATTTTAAAAAATTAAAATAATAATTATTTACGGTGAAGCTTTAATAAATATATGTGTGTGTGTATATTAAAGCTAAGGCATACAAATAAACTTATAAAATCATGTCACGTATTTAAGTAACATAAGATATTGCTATTTGTTGTTTTCTTAGTATAATTACTACTGACATATATGTCACTTGATAAAAAAATGCTACATGTTTAAGCTGATTTTATTTAAAAATATAAAATATTTAGAATTTAAATAGCCTATACATATTTAAATTTTCATTTTAACTAACTTCTTATATTTTTAAATCATTAGTTATAAATAATATTTAAATTTTAAAATATAAAAATATTTATTAAACAAAAAAATGATTAAATGTTCGCTTATCTAACCATTTAAAAATATCTTATTTTAATTATTAGTTTTATATATATATAACTAATTTGTGTGTATTGTGTTTTTTCTTCTACTTTATTTAGACTTTTATTGGTATATGGCAACTAATTTAAATAATAATATAAAATAATTTATTAATTAACTCATTTAAAATTGAATGATTTATTATAAAATACAAAATTAATATCCATTGCTATTAAAAAATTTATTAATACTTGAAATAAAATTATTTTTTTTATTTAAATATATTTAAAATTTAATCACTAAAATCTTATCTAATATTAAAAGAGTAATTATAAAAAAAATATATATTTTTTAATTTAATTTTCAATTAGATTAAAAAAGATAAATTATGTTCTTAACATGATATTAATATATAAATAATTACTCACTAAAAAATTATTTATAAAATCTAAATATTTATTTTTAAAAACATTTCTTATATTTAAAATATAATAATAATAATAATTTTAAAATCGCTATATGATACACTTTTTCTACATTATTTATCCTTTTGTTGGTATAAAATAAAAATAATTAATTTAAAAAAATATAAAATAATCTATAAATCAACTTATTTTAAAATTTAAAAATAAATAATATATTATTAAATATAAAATTATGTCAATTAATAGTAAAAATTATAAATTAACACTTAAATAAAATCAATTTTGTATTTAAATATTTTTAAATTTCAACTTCTAAAATCTTATTTTATATTAAAAAAATAATTATCAAGAAAATATTTAATTAAAATTTCAATGAGATTAGAAAGGGGTGAATTATTTTTAAAAAATTATATTAAGATATAATTATTTAGTAGAAAATTATTTATGAAATTTAAATATTTATTTTTTAAAAAATTTCTTATATTTAAAATTAAAAAATCTTAATATATATATATATATATATATATATATATATATATATATATATATATATATATATTTATTGATATATGCAACCAATTTAAAGAAAATATAAAATAATCTAATTTTACACTAAATGGTACTTATCAAATACAAAATTATATCAATCACTGTTAAAAAAATTTATATATTAACATTTTTGAAATAAAATAATAAATTAACTAAAATTTTTATTATTAATAAAATTTTATAATATGATAATGAAAATATAAAATATAGAGAAATATGCATTAAATTATATTATTAATGTAAAATAATAAACAATTTGCAGAAAATGAGAGAAAGCGATTAGTTTGTTTAAAATTTTTAAATATAATAATATTTTAAAATTTTAATAGAATAAAAAATTATTTTTGTTGGTCATATAGACAATTCAATACAATATATACAAGAAATATATTTTTTTAAGGGGACTTTCTTTTGGCATTTGCATGAGTTTCATTAGGATTATTTTAGTAAGGGGCTTCCGGCCAGCCTTGATATCAGAGTCAGTGTGAGTCCATGACCATAGAAGAACCTGTGAATGGCATTTGATTCAAAGAGAAGTAGGGAGGACTCTCATAGCACGAGTTTTCAAACACCTATACCTTCCTCCGTCACAATTACTCAGCCTTCATAGTTTGACCTAGTAAATCTCACTTCTTCTCTTTTTTTATCCTCTGCTTGTTAAAGAATACTCTCATCTAGAATTGATAATCTAGTAGAAATATCCACTATCCCAGATGGAGTTCAGATAGAAGAATTCTTTCTTCCTTTACTTAACCCTTATAATATCTACCAAAGATCTGGTTCTCTCGTAAGAAGTATCCGATCCATCCTCTCATCTCAAAGATCTCTTCCAAGGGAATATGTCCAGGCCTAAAAGATGGATCAATGCAGCCTCCAGTCCACTATAACTGAATAATATGTGACTTTGGAAATACCTTCTTCCTTAGTCCCTACTTGGAAAAGAGAAGGGTATTCTAATGTAGATTTTGGAGCTGTCAAACTAATACTAAGTCTCCACAATAAACAAGGTCTTCTAGTGACTGCAAGAGTATCTCCGTTAGATACTCGCTTTGTTCATTATGAACATGCTGTTATTGGAACATGTTTAACTACCCTCCATGCTGGAAGTGTAGTTTTAACCTTTTTTCCCAATTACAACATATCACCGAGAGATCTAAACCTTTGCATTACTTTGAAGGTTGAAGTATAGATCATTAGAGCTGAATAGACTACCTCCTCTATGATAATAACCTTGCATCATCAAATCACTTACAAGCTACAAGATCATGCAATTGACTTATCCTAACCCAGTGTCTCTCATGAAGCACTTCTTATTTTGGCTAACACAAAAACAACACCAACTATTGTCCAGATTCCTAGTTAGATACCAAGAGAAGAACTTAAGTAGATTATTCCTTGAGTATGGTTGACAAATTATGAAAGACTCCATACTAATTCTCGTCCTATCTAGTCAACAGAGTCATCCTTTCACTGACAACCAGATGATATTGTCCGTACCACATTCCAGCCCCCTAGAAGATCCACAAGCACTCCTCCCATTTTCCAGACCATGATGATTACTCTGGTTGAAGAAGAACCAAAAAAACATGCCCTTCTACTCCATTTTTGCATAAGGACACTATGTTTATCTTGCAAAGATCAATGGACACTTTATTTGGGATATTCTTGGATCTGGCATGTGTGACCTTAATTGTGATTGTGAAAGTTATGACTAGGAAGGAGATTATGATCATCCTTTGGCTCAAAAGCAAGGAAGAAAGAAATACCTATCCCACTGTAAGCAATATAGACCAAAAAGAGATTATTCTATAGTTTCTGGCCCTTGGATAGGAATTAGCAAAGAAATCTAAAAAAGAAATCCTTTACCCATCTATGAACTTACCTTGGAGATATTAAAGAAAGAAAGAGCCAAGGAACGAAATCTGATCCTCCTCCTCTGATGTTACCCCTTATAGCCCTGTGTATGATGTTTTCCCAAGAATCTTATGATGACAATTTTCCCCCTCTCAGACATGGTATTGATCCCATCTTGGGATCACCTTTTGACCTTTTGTTAAACATTTTATCGTGGATACAGATGGTAAAATTGCACTGCTCACTCCTGCTAAAGAAGTTTTAAACTGGCAAACTCAAAATGCAGGAGATCAAAATAGTTTTTGGGAGAAAATTGATTCAAAAATTAACCTGGTTGTTGGCCAAACTCAATTGATGGAAATTAAAGTTGATTCTTTGACGCTACAGGTTAATACCCTACATGCTGAGCTTTAAGCTTGAATTGTATAGCTTGACAAAGGTCCCATGACTCTTCTTCAACAAAAAAGATTTGGTCATGAGTTTGATCGAAAGGAATCAGCAATCAAGAAATTAAAAGCCTAGATTGCTTAGATTAAAGCTGATTTGGCCTTTAAAAAACTAACACCATAATCCCTTCTTACCACAATCACAACAAAATCCTTTGATTGCCTCCTCTATTGGAGCACCACACAAATCCATTGGCATTCCACTCATTGTTCTCATCTCCTATTAATAAACTATTTTATCAATCGTTTCCTTTCACTCCCATAGTTTTTCTAGAAAAACCCAAAACTCAGCCTTCTTCATCATCTGCTCATCATAGTCTTTCTTCTTCTGAATCTATGGAAGAAGAAAAGCCCAAATTTAAACCTAAAAAGGACAAACAATAAATGTTCCTTGAACCTCCACCTCAGCAAATGGCTTTACCAACTTTGCCTATGTCTTCCTCTGAAGATGAACATGTCAAACATCTTTCGTCTGCTAATTTTGAGTAGCATATAGCAGATATTACCAATTTACTCATTGGAACCTCTATAAGCTTTAATGAAGGAGTTATAGAACCTCACGTGGAGCTTCCCCTTGATACTGAATTTGTGGAAACTTTAAATACGGCACCTTCAAAACCTTCTAATGGACCATAGTTTACCCTTGATGATGTTTCTCCCTCAAAATGGAGAGATCGTCTTGCAGAATTCAGGGCATGGCTTGAAGTTTAAATGCTCAAACCTGACGCCCAATTACTAAAAGTCTTGAAAGAGTTCTCTTCCCAGACAACTAATTTTTACAATAATGGTTTTCCACCCTAAGAGACTATAGATTGCTTCAGTTTTATCAACTTTCCATATTGGGAGCAATAAATGTCCTTTATCAAAAGTTCATTGGAGATGCTGCTCTTTATAACAAATAAGTAAGACAAGAATTCTTTAAGATGAAGTGTTGCTCTTTGAAACGGCGAGAAATTGAAAGGCACTATCAGAGAATGTTGCAGCGTTATTATATGTTGAATGGATATAATAATGTTAATATATGCCATACTTATATAGCCTCCCTACCAGAACAACTTCAACTTAAATTGTAGAGATCGATCTTAGCTACTCACCGGGAAGTAGCTCAAATCTCTTTAGGAGAAATCCACCAAGTGACCCTAGCAGCCCTCGACAAAATGTGTGACCAATAGAAATTCTTTCAAGAACTGCTAGAAAATAACAAGTCTCTCCAATAGGTTTGCACAAAGTCTCATCTCTCAATCAAATGCAAAGGAAAGAACTGCACTTGTAAAACAAAAAAGAAGTCTCATCATAAAAAATACTTAAATTTTCGCTCTGGAAAATACAAAGGCAAGAAGAAGAACAGATCATTTTAGCTCTGCAAGAAAAAATCAGCTCGTAGCAAAAACAAGAAATCCAACAGATGTTATATCTGTGGAAAAAAGGGACATTTTGTAAAAAACTGTCCGCGAAATTTTGAGAAAGCAGCCAAGCTCATTCAGCAAATCCATCAAAGTACTCATCTGAACCTACAAGATGCTAATGTTGAATTTTTGTTCTCTGAATAAGAAGAAGCTGATGGAGAAATAATCTTTGCTCTAGAAATATTGTCCTAAAAAAATGAAGAATCTCTAGAAACAACAGATTCTGACTCTGACTATGATGCCATTAATACCTTATAGCCTTGCTATTCGACTCAGCCCTCTATTCCCATTCCTCTGGTGCACATTCATGTACTGCCATCAAAATATGATAGACTTATACTTGTCATTGGTTTTCTTGATTCTAGTGCATATAAAAAGCATGTTGAACCTTACAGTTCTCCCTGGTAAGGCACGAGTTTCCCACTCAGAATATTTTTGCACAGTTGATGGAAAGATATTTAAGATAAGTCACAAAAAGGGTTATACGAATACAGTTTTTTTCCAGACTGTATAACATGGATAAGAGTCATTGGGACAGATCTTCCAGATAAAGATTTGCTAATTGGTTTTGATGATTATCAACAAGCTCAAAAGCTGCAAATACTTCCTATATGATTAAAATTTAAAAGAAATTTGAAGCCCTTCACCACAGTCCCAAAAATGTTCTCTTTATCAGAAGCTCCTCTTTATTTTGAACATCACAGAGATCTTCTCCTTCGATCTTGTGCAGATTCTCATGCAGAGTTTACACATCCAAAGCCATTATGGAAAAACATAAACTTTTTCATTGAACTTCCTTTTAAGCTAAATGAAGATGTTAATCCTACAAAGGCTTCTCATCTTATAATGACTCTATCAGACCTCTTACTAGCTCAGACAGAATGCCATCAACTGCTCTAATAAGGTCTCATTGAACCTATAAGTTCCGCTTGGGTATGTCAGGCTTTCTATGTAGAAAAAATGTTCAGAGATGCTCAGAGCAAAAAAGAGGCTTATGATAGATTACAAGCCTTTAAATCATTTCCTTCAAGATGTTAAATTGCCACTTCCAAAATTAGCTCTCTGTTCACTCACTTTCATGAAGCCTATATATTTTCAAAGTTTGACTTAAAAACAAGATTTTGGTAGCTTGGAATTGATCTTGTAGACAGGCCCAAAATAACATTCTATATACCAAATGCCCAGTACCAATGAATTATTATGCCATTTGGACTCAAGGTGGCACCATCGCTTTTCCAAAAGGCCATGGTTCGAATATTTGAGCCCATTCAATATAGTACACTCATCTATATTAATGATCTCCTACTCTTTTCAAAAGATGTTCAGGCCCATAAGGAGTTATTAACCCATTTCTAGTCCTTGATCCATCATTATGAAACAATGCTTTAAGACAAGAAGAGTCACATAGCCTAGTCTGACATAGAATTCTTGGGTATGAAGTTCAAAAATGGCAAATATTAGCCAAGTCCATACATTGCTTAAGAATTGCTAAAATTCCTAGATAAGAACCTAATAATAAAGCAAATCCAATAGTTTTTGGCATCATCAATTATTTAGGGACTTTATTACTCATGTTTCAAAGCACACCAGCCATCTTTTTAAGATGCTAAAGAAACAAGCCCCTCTTTAGGGTATTGAGCAAACAATAGTTGTTCAAACACTCAAACAGATAGCTCAGAATCCATCTCCTTTAAAGATTCTAAGCATAGAGAAAAGGATTCTTCAGACCGATGCTAGTGATGAATATTGGGAAGCTATTCTAATTGAAGAAATTGACGGAAAAGACACGTCTGTGGACATGCTATGGGATATTTCAAAAACTCTAAAAAGCATTATCACACTGTCTACAAGGAGATCTTAGCCATTAAAAATGGCATCAAAAAGTTTGAATTCAACGCATAGGTCACTATTTCCTAATCATAATGGATAATTCATCCTTTCCCAAGATTTTTTATTTTAAAAACAAGAGCCTTCCTAAACCACAATTGCTAATACTGAAAGATTGGATTTTCAAGTATAAATACACAGTCCAACATATAAAGGAAAGCATAATCTCATTCCTGATCTCCTAACTAGACCACAAACCATCCACCTTGTCTTTACCATCCACTCTATTCCTCTAATCTTCATGGCAAATTCCTCAAAAAAAATCCCAAACATTCCTAGCTTCCTAATTCCTCCACTTGATAGTTTTCCCCTTGGATGTGATCCATCCATATCATTATCACAAATCCAGACTTATGCAAAGAACAACCTATTCCACTTTCAAAACCTGATCAATGTTCTTAGAGGCATTAAGGAATCTTCTTCCATGTTTCTCCCTGAAGCCCCTTTTCTCACTTGTTTTTCATCAAACCCTCATACTGACTTGATCCTTGAAGAAATCTGGTTCTTATGGTGTATGATATTTCTTTATGCTATTGCATTTGAAGTACTTATCCTTGGTCTTTATGATTTTCTCAACAATGGTGATAATCAAAGATCCCTTTTATGATAGTTCCTTGAATGGCTTTCTTCAATATCCTCTTAGAGAAGTGATCTCAGGAAAATTATTAAACTCAATGGAGTTTGGCAAATGGCTCCTGCATAGGCAAACAAGATTTGCTCCTTGATCATCCTACAACGTCCATTTTTTAGAAATCCTAAGGGAATCCTTTGATCTCAAAATTCTTATTATGAATGGAAAACATATGCAGAAACTATCACGAACCATCGATAAATGGCAGCCATAAGAACTAAACTACACACACCTTTGTGCGATGAATAATTACAAGCTTATGAGACATGTCATCAGCTGCATCTCTCTTGGACCCAAGCCTTAGGAAAGTAAGCAGGCCAAGCCTATTGAAATTTGGCTTTTACCTGCATCAGGTCCTACCCTTACGCTTGGACCAAGTGCACCACTTCCTGAACCAGATTACAATCATCCACTCTGGCAAGACTCTCAAGATCCAATGGAAGTTGAACAGCAAAAAGCTATCCAAAGTCTTGAAAAGGAACAAGGTCCCTGGTATAAGCATCTATATAGAGATATTGGTTTGGATGACTCAGCCTATGATAACTACATTCTAAGCCCTAATCAAACTCTATGTGACAGACACAGATGCTCTTTCAAAATAATAAAGCAGTCTGCTTTAGTTAGTGCAGTTTGCTTTAATTAGTGTGTCTACTTTATGTTTTAGTCAGTGTCTACACTAAAGTTTTGGGTGCCAGAATAAATTTGCTTTTATCATGTGAACAAAGTTATGAAGGATCAGAGGATCCTATTGTATGTAGTTTGGCTTTTCCTCCCTCTCCTCCTATATAGGAGGGAGTCTGTCATGTTAAAAATCAATCAAGAAAAAAAAATCCAGTGTATTTATTCTCTCATGGCTTTCTAAGATCCTCTTTCTCTCGAAAATCAGAGAAATAAATGCCATTCTCAAGTTCTTCAAAAGCATGAGTATGCTCTACACTTGTTTCATCTGAGGATCCTGTGTATCATAAAATGCATAAGTTTTCATTCATTGCTATGGTCCTCTTATTAAGATAATATTAATTAAACAAAAGGGCATCACTTTATCCGTGGCCATGGTGGCTTTTCTTTTGGCATTTGTATGAGTTTCGTTACGATTATTTTAATGAGGGGTCCTGGCTAGTCTTGAAGAGACTCGTAATAGATTACAAGCCTTTAAACAATTTTTTTCAAAATGATAAATTTCCACTTTCAAAATATGATTAGTGATAGGAATGAAATACCATTAAAATTATCATTGGTATCATTAATTCATACGCATATGCGTTCTATCTTAAAAAAGAAAACTTAATTGAACATCATAAAAAAGTGCATGGCAAACTTGAATTTTCTTTCACAAGTACACCAAAGCCAATAAGTAAGTCATACTTTAATCAGACAATATATTAATTCCCATCAATGAAAAGAGAACTTAGTTGTTAAATTCAATTGATATTCATCTAAAAAAATAAATTCGATTAATATTTTGCGTACCATATTTTTTCAGTATATGTAATAAATAGCTGCCTAAAAATGCGTGCAGCTTTAAACGATTAGACATCGCAAACAAAACGACAGAAAAGCGTTATTTTGATATTAATTAATTAATTAATTTATTACTATAAAATATATGGAGGAAGTCGTTTATCACCGTCATCAGCAACAACAGCTCTGCAGACGGACGGAGGAATTGGAGGTCGTCTTCTACGCTCGTTCCCATATATAGCCCACTGGTCCTGCTTCTGCTCTATAGTCGTCGTCTTCTCCTTCTCCGATTGGAACCCTATTCTTGAATTTCAGTTTCAATTTCTATAACTTAAGAAATAGGCGTCGACTCCACCACCACCGTCTTTCTGAAAATTGGAAGCAGATAAAAGAGATATGGCGATGCGGGACCTAGTTGCAGGAGGAGCGGCATGTGCGGTTCCGGGTTCTTCATCTTCCAATCCTCTTGGTGCTTTGGCCAATACTCTCCTAGGCTCTTCTTCTAAGACCCAGGTAATCGCTTGCTTTTCCCTTTTCTTTCTCTTCAATTTTCGCTGATTCTCTTTACGAATTCTGAAAACTCTTTTCTCTGTCTTCTATTATTTTTTTACTGGTTCCTTATATGAAATTCTGAATATTTTCGCAAATCAATTGAGTTGGAGTTGAGTTGAGGCTTTTTTTTTTTTTTTTTTTTTTTTCCACTTGGTATTTTTGAGTATGCATACTTATTTATGAACTTTTGGATTATGATGTAAACAGGAAAGGTTAAAGGAAATCCCTATAGCGACTGCTACAAGTTCTGAGAATCGTTTTTTCCAGGATGTTGAGGACCCTTTGAGGGCACTTCCAGGGGCTGAGTTTGAACAACAGCCATTTCCTCGACCCGGTGGGCAGGTTTGATATGCTGTTTCTGCTAAACAAAGCATTTAGTAAATGTTTTGTTGTTGCTACCATGTTAATGTTACTGGGTTATTTTTTCTCATATGTTAATATATTGTCAGGGTTCTGAATTTCTTCGTGGGTTTCGCTCTGCGGATCAGAATGAGAATGGACTTGCAGATGCTTGGGATGAGATACAGCGGTCTCATGTTCATCCTCCACCTCAGGCTAACATTCCTCAATTGGATCATGTGTATAATCGTGGACCTCAGCTTCAACCAACTTTGGATGGTAATTCTATAATTTAACAATTAATGAGCTCATCTTTGATCTTACCCAGTAATGCTATCTGAACTTGTTGGAATTTATAAAACTCTGGTGATTGCTTAACGGGTTGTTGAGTCATTAAGGAAGAAAAGTTAAAATTTGCCACTGACAAGTAATCTAAATGAGGTGAGGTGCAAATGGCTGACAAGTTTATGATAAGATAATTTTAAAAGTGTAAATGAGTTCCATTTACTTTGCATATTAAAGAGTTGGAAGTGTTGAGTATCACGGGCTCATGAGTGTGGATTAATACATAGATAGTCTCCATACTGAACTGGACTTGAAACTAGGCTCTACACCAGGTTGGTTTGCCAACACTTACATGCCCTTTAATTTTCTTGTACACTATTAATGTGCAATTTGTTCCTAGTAGTCATATATTCCAACACCTTCCTCAAGTTTAGTTGGGTTTGGCTGAAACTCCACAAGCCCAATTGTCACTTGGCATTGTATGGGGTGACTCATGTAACTTGAGTCTGGCTCCTCTTGGCTTTGCCCTCAACGTCTGGGTAATTGGGCTAGCCCATGGATTCACCCGAGTCTAGCTCGATTAGCTCATCTCATGGGTATAGCTTGTTGGGTCTCAACTTGCTATGCTTTTGACTCTTAAATCTACGGCCATTGGGCTTTATAGCTTTGATACCATGTTGACAATCATGGGCCCATGAGTGTGGATTAATAAATAGGTAGTCTCTATGCTGAATTGGGCTCTCCACCAAAATGGCCTTGGTTTGGTTTGCCAACACTTTTATGCCCTTTAATTTTTTATTATTTATTTTTATTTTTTTTATACATTGTCAGTGTGAGACTTGTTCCCATAAGCCATATATTCCAATAGAAAGTAACGACTGAAGTAAGACTCGGTGATTAGGAGGATAGAGTATATAAAATTTTAGAAATCTTGTTGCATACTAGAAGTTCAACTAGTATCATATTAAAAGCTTTGATACTCGAATTCGCCATTCTCACTTGCCACACTCGTGTTGACATGACACGACACTGGATAGGACATGAAATATGTGTCCGACACACATCCATGAAGTTGGACACACCTAGAAGGAGGAGGAGGAGGAGGAGGAGGAGGAGGAGGAGGAGGTAGCAGCTATGCAGAAAGAGAAATAAAGGAAGAAGAAGAAGAAGAAGAAGAAGAAGAAGAAAAGATGCAAGCTTAAATGATGCCTTGGAAAATTTGATTGCTTTTTTCTTTTCTCTATTTCCTCGGGGTTAGGTGGCAAGCATGCTAGTTCATGTGTGCACAAAACTTGGCTTATTCTTTCTCTATTTTTTATGGGTCAAGGTACTTTGACTTTTTTTTTTAGTTTTAATGTGGAAGCGGCTGCAAATCTTTTTTTTGGAAAATATGAAATAAATAATTAACTTATTCATAAAAAGATGAGAACTATTACGAAATATAAATATCATTAGTTTTAATTATTTAAAATTATATTATTTTATTAAATCTTAAATAATGTATTGCATTAAAAAATTATCATATTAATTAATTTTTACATATTAATCTAATATTATATAATTTTATATCTTTTATTTTATTTTATTTGCATAATGTATCCGAGCACCTGTGTCTAAATTTGAATCTATATCCCCGTATTTTCTATTTAGGAAGTTTACTTGTTGAACACATGGAAATGTATTAATTCGACACCGTTACCTGAGTCTGAGTAACATAGGTTAAAAGTAGATGATTTCTTAGAAGAGTTTATGGAATTGTCACAGAGGTTGTCAAGGAGCACTTAATTTTAAAGCTCAGTATTGTAGGTGGTGTCAAGAATAGTTTTATATCTCTAATAGAGGTAGAAAATTGAGTGATATGAGGATGAAAGTATGTGAGCTTAATGCCCTATATGATTGCAAGTTTAAAGAAGAAGATGAATGGGCAATATCACTCACAAGGCTCGAACCCTAAAGCCTTATGCGTCTAGGTGTGCGCCTTTTTTCCAGGCACAAGATTCTAGAAAGGCATGTTTTCTTTATTTCTATCTTAAGTCAGCACTTTCATTGGCAAAAATGACAACCACTTAAATTCAAACTAGCAAACCTAATTCAAGATATATGCCAAAGGAAAAAAAAAGAAAAACATCACATTTATTTGATTTTTATGAACTTTTTAAATTTTTTATTTTTGCAGCCTCACTTAGCTCAGGCGCGCGCCTACGCCTTGCGGCTAAGCTCTAGGACTCCTTGGCGCCTTAGTGCGCCTTGAGCCTTTAATAACTATGGGCAATATGGGTGTGCGGTTTTGGTATGGTTCCGGTTTAGTTCTCGATTTTTGAAACATTTTTATGCAATTATTTCCTTAAAAAAGTCATATTTGAATTAGCTTTTAAGTTTTAAATTGAATTATTAATACATAATATATCATATAATATATTTTTAACTATTTTTAAATATATAATCTTTAACTATAAAGTGTATATATAATTTATGATTAATTATATTATATAATATAATAATATATCATATAATATACATTTTAACTATTTATTAATTATGTAATATTTAATTATAAGACACTAATATAATTATGAATTAACATATATATAGTATAATAGTATATTTATAATTAAGAATTATAAAGTAATTTAATATATTTATAACTAAAATCAGCGGCGAATCTAGAAATTTTTTTTTTGGAGTCAATATAAAAAAAAAATAAATAATAAAATATTATTTAAAAATTAAAAATATAGTATTAATATCTTAAAATTAGACTTGAATATCCTTAAAATTGTAAAAAAAATTACATCATTGTTAATGCTATCAAACACATAACTCTTTATATAAATAGTTAAAGTCATTTATCAATTTATTACATGTACATTTATTTTGTTAAAGTTTATTTGATGAAAGCATAGCTGAATTGCTAAGGAAGGGTATGTTAGGTTCAGCCAAGCATGAAGGATCTATTCCAGCAACCAAAATTAACTCTAACAACTCAAACACACTTAAACATTCCAAACAAACCATAACACTAATTTGGAGAGGAGAAACCTTGAATATATTAACTAACAAACACAGATTACAAAGAATCAAAGCACTTGAAACAAAATGGCAACTTGTGCCAAGTAATCTCAAGTATATGCGCAAGACAATATAAGTGACAAACTTATATTGAATCTAAGTTCTAGGTGGAACTTAGCAAAGAACATAACCTCACTTAAAGAGTATTTGAGCTGAAGTTCTTACAAACTCTCTCTAATAGAGTTCTAAAAATATAAAACCTGATCTGCCCCAACAAAATGAAGAAGAGAGTTTATATGACTGTTTGGCCAAGCATGACAAATGCCTAATGGTCCATGCTTGGCTGGTTATTGCACAACACTTTTCCTTAAATGTTTGAATGATTTAACTACAAAAGGAAGGCCTCCAAAATCATATTTCTTCTCCCAAAGTCTGCTATTTATTTCCCCGAAATCTGCCATTGTCTTGTAACCAGATTTGAAACTCTAGCTTTTACAAAAAATGCAAAAAGGTTGGATAATGATATTTCCCACTCATCACTTGTACAATGGATAATGACTTGAACCAAAGTGGTTGGTGAGCATGCCAACACATCATCCACATATGCTGCCACCTAATCCAAGCTGCCATGTCACCATTCACATGGCATGCCACGTGGCATGCCAAGTCAGCAAGCCTCCAAATAGCTTCCTCCCAATTCAGTCAAGCTAGGATCTCCTTAAATATGGAGTTGCAATATTGTAAAGTACTCCAATTAACTCTCTATAGTGTTGGCCGAATGTGTTGGGGCTTCTTGCTCCATGATTAGTGCTTGCAAAGCTTTGGCTCTTGACCTTGTTATGGCTCCTTTGAATTGTGGTGCTTCAAGGTCCACCATAATGTCTTCATCATTATTATTGAAAAAATTATAGTGAAATTTTAAAAGTATATAGACCATTTAATATATAACGTGCTTTTTTATTTTGACTAATTTTAAATTTTCTAAAAAGAAAGGGGATTCAACAACTAAATTTATGAGGGGTAAACACCAATAAATATTTGTATTCACAAAGGAATTCTCAAGAAAATGAGGGGTCAATTGACCCCCCATTTTCCCAAATGCATCTGCCACTGACTAAAATTATTAAAAAAATATAGAGAAATAAAATATAATATTATATTGTATTTAGTTTATAATTAAATACACATATATAAATATATATAATTATATTATAAGTATATAATACATTTAAAAAAAATGGAAAAACACATGTATAAATTCGGTTATCGGTTTGGTACGATTTCTATATGATTCCTGTTCGGTTTTTAGTGAAAAATCAAAATCGAACCAAAGTATCAAAACAACTTTAGTTCAGTATAGTTCGGGTCCCCCTAAGAACCATTCACAACCCTAATGAGCTATATGCTACTTACCTCCATATAACATCAAATAAGGTTCTCCAAGTTGCATATATTATTATGGTGCTAAAATAATGGATCATGACTTATATAAGTTGTAAAGAATGTCTCTTCAATTCACCTGTGTGCCATTTATAAGAAATTCGCTCACAATGTACAAATGATTTGAGGTTTATATCATGGCACTATTTACTTTGTATCATACTGCAGTATCCATTAGAAAAGTAATAAAATCTTGCATAAAATAGTGTTAATATTTATATTTATATTACATTCAGTTATGGTGGTATACTGGTATTTTAGTTAGTGTTATCCGCAAGCGCCTAGGTGCTCGCTTAGGAGCTCAGACGAGGCGAAATCCAGGCACTTCACCTGGGAAGCCTCCAGGCGAGGTGGCTTCAACCAGGTGCTGCCTAGGCGCCCAGGCGAGGTGAGAAAATGTGAGAAAATGCAAGAATTTTTTTTAAAAAAAAAAAAGAGTTGAGAGAGAAGCTGATCACGGCCACCTTCTCCTATTTCTTTCTTTGAGAGAAGCTGATCATGGGCACCTTCTCCTCTTTCTTTCTTTCTTTCTTTATTTTTTTGTTTGTTAAACATGTATCCCTCCTCAAATTCTGAAATTCTTTTTTTGCTGTCACTTTTTTCTTAGACTAGTATATTATTTGAAATTCTGCATGTATTTTATATTTTTTTGATCTAAAATTCTGTCACATTTTTACTATTTCAGCCGAGTATATTTATTATTCCTTTCTTGTTCTTATTACTCCTTATTAGAAGTGTCATGGCGTTCTTTGGTTTTCATTGTTCTTATATTTCGTCAGTGGAAATAAATGAATCTTTTCATTCTTCTCTTTCATTGATCTATGATTTAAATTCCTAACTCCATCAAATACACTGCCCATCCCAAATTTTTTTTACTCCTCTTGAATATTATTTTTTAAGGAAACATTCAATACATGCAATGAATATTATTTTTCTAAAATTCTGTTATATTACACGCTGCAATCTATTTGAGTACTCTATTATAATAATGTAGTTTATTCTAGTATTTATAAGTTACCATTCTAATCTATTCTAGTGTTTTTAATTCTTATGTTGGAATTTTTTTTAAAATTTTTTTATATTAGAGTTTTTTACTTTGTATATTTAATTATTTATTATTTTAGAATAAATTAGCGCCTCATTTCGCTACAAGTGCCTAGTGTCTCTGGCGATGGAGGACCTTCTCGCCTTAAGGGCACCTAGTGCTTTTGACAACATTGATTTTAGTGTCTAGTGTTAGGGAAACACTGTATCACAGGTTTGACAAAGAGTTCTCATTTGCATATATATTTTATTTTATTTTATTTTTTTGATTTGTGTTTTGCACTTTTTATATTGCAGGACCACCTCAAAGAGTGCTGTCAAACTTCTTGCACTCGTTTGTTGAAAGTAGCCGCGGTGCAATCCCTTTTCATCCTGCTCCACTGCCATTGTTAGGATTATCTGAAGGTGACAAACAATGCATACGTGATCGTAGCAGCATAATGGCTCGACACTTTTTTGCTGATAAAAGTGAAGATTTCATTAATGCACAGGTTCTTTGCCCTTTATTTGTTATAGGAAGTTTGCAAGCTATTATTGTCTCTTTAACTTTCAGTTTTTAATTTATTGACTTGGGTTTTATCTCCAGGTGAATGCCTTATTGTCTTCGTTAGATATTGATAGTGATGTCCACGTGAAGGGGCCTCTACCTGGGAGATTTCGAGAACTAGAGGATTACTGGAATGAATCACAAGGTAGTCTAAGACCAGGTCCTCATGCAGCTGATGGATGGATTGCAGAATTTAACCAGCATAGATTAGATCGTAGTGATCCTGATGCTTGGGCTCATGCATTTGAACGACAGCACGGTGCTAATGGTTGGGCCTCAGAATTTGAGCAGGTACTTGCATTTGGCATTAATCTTTAAACTTGCTGATAGATTACATTCATTGGTTTGAGCATCACATCATTGATATTGGATTCTTCCTATTCATACATTTGTCAAGGGTGGAAAGAGACCAATTAGGAAGGAGCAGGTTAGGAGGAGGATCAGGGTTGGTACTTGGAATGTTGGATCACTTACAGGAAAATTAATGGGGCTTGTGGATACCTTGGAAAGGAGAAGGGTGAATATTGCTTGCATTCAGGAGACTAAATGGGTAAGAGAGAAAAGTAAGGAAGTGGGTAATTCAGGGTATAAACTGTGGTTTATCGGAAAGGAGAGAAATAAGAATGGAGTGGGCATAATCATAGACAAGACATTGAAAGATGCAGTAATAGCTGTGAAAAGAGTAGGAGATAGAATTATACTAGTAAAGATAGTACTAGAAGGAGAAACAATAAATATAGTTAGTGCTTATGCCCCACAAATAGGACTAGACAGTGAGATTAAACAAAAGTTTTGGGAATATATGGATGATTTAATACAAAGCATACCGAATGAAGAGAATGTTTTCATTGGTGGAGATTTGAATGGACATGTAGGAAGCGATAGACAAGGTTATGAGAATGTTCATGGAGGTTTTGGTTTTGGAAGTCGAAATGAGGAGGGAAAAAGTATCCTGGATTTTGCTATGGCATACGACCTAATGCTAGTAAATACCTACTTTATAAAAAGAGAGTCACATTTAGTGACTTTCAAAAGTGGGCAACATAGAAGCCAAATCGACTTCCTCTTAACCAGGAAGACAAATAGAGCTTTATGCAAGGATTGCAAGGTCATTCCAGGAGAGGCTTTAACAAGTCAACATCGGTTGGTGGTATTGGATGTCAAGTTTAGGAACAATTCAAGTAAGGTCAGAAGAAATAGTGTGGCTCGAACAAAGTGGTGGGAGTTAAAAGGAGTAAAGCAATTGAAGTTCAAAAATGAGCTTCTTGAGTTCGAAGTATGGAAGCTGGATATGGAGGCTAATGATATATGGATATAGATGGCATCAAAGATTAGAGAAGTAGCTAGAAAAGTACTTGGAGAGTCTAAAGGACATGGACCACCCTTAAAATCTGGTGGTGGAATGAACAAAAGGCAGTAAAGAAAAAAAGGGAATGGTATAAGAAATTACCTAAATGTGATAATAATAAGACATATGAATAGTTCAAAATAGCAAAGAAAGAGGCAAAAAAAGCAGTTAGTCAAGCAAGAGCGCAGGCCTTTGAAAAGTTATATGAGAAACTTGAAACTAAAGAAGGGGAGAAAAATATTTATAGATTAGCAAGGAGGAGAGAAAGGAAATGTCAAGATCTCAATCAAGTTAGGTGCATTAAGGATAAAGAAGGAAAAATGTTGGTGAAAGATGAGGACATTAAAGAAAGATGGAGAAATTATTTTAATGATCTCTTTAATAATAGTCAAAATGGTAATAGCGTGAATATAGATTATAGAAAAATAGAAAAGAATGTGAATTATACTAGAAGGATTATATCTTTAGAAGTAAAGGAAGCACTTAAAAGAATGAAAGTGGGTAAAGCCTGTGGACCCGATGAAATACCAATTGAAGTGTAGAAGTGTTTGGGAGATATGAGAGTGGCATGGTTAACTAAATTATTTAATAAAATTCAAAACTTAAAGAAAATGCGTGATGAATGGAGGAGGAGTATCTTAGTACCTATTTTTAAAAATAAGAGACTTATAGAGTTACTCAAACTATAGGGGAATTAAATTCATGAGCCATACTATGAAGTTGTGGGAGAGAGTTGTGGAGTATCGACTACGTCATGATACTTCTATCTCTCTCAATCAATTTGGTTTCATGTCCGGTCGTTCAACTATGGAAGCGATTTTTCTTATTAGAAGCTTGATGGAGAAATATAGAGATGTGAAGAAAAATCTGCACATGATTTTTATTGATTTGGAGAAGGCTTATGATAGTTTTCCAAGAGATATCTTATGGAATGTGTTAGAACAAAAGAGGGTATCTATTAGGTACATACAAGTGTTGAAAGATATGTATGAAGGAGCAACTACTATTGTGCGCACGGTGGGAGGGGGCACAAGAGATTTTCCGATCTCAATTGGATTACACCAAGGATCAACCATAAGCCCTTACCTTTTTACATTAGTTTTAGATGAATTGACGAAACATATACAAGAGAGTATTCCTTGGCGCATGATGTTTGCGGATGATATTGTTCTGATAGATGAGACACGAGAAGGAGTCAATAGAAAGCTAGAGCTTTGGAGAAGTGCTATAGAGTCAAAGGGTTTTAAGTTAAGTAAAACGAAGACAGAATACATGCATTGCAAGTTCAGTGAAGGCCAAACTGATGATAGGGAAGGAGTTAGTTTGAATGGAGTGGTACTGTCTCAAAGTAATCACTTTAAATATCTAGGCTCAGTCCTTCAAGTTGATGGGGGATGTGAGGAAGATGTTAGTCATAGGATTAAAGCCGGATGGTTGAAGTGGAGATGTTCAATGGGAGTTTTATGTGATCGTAAGATTCCCAATAAGTTGAAAGGAAAATTTTATCGTACAGCCATACAACCGGCTATGTTATATGGTAGTGAGTGTTGGGCACTGAAAGAGTCATATGTGTCTAAGATAAGAGTTGTAGAGATGAGAATGTTAAGGTGGATGAGTGGTTATACTAGACTAGATAAAGTCCGTAATGAGAGTATTAGAGAAAAGGTAGGAGTGGTGCTAATTGAAGATAAGTTGAGAGAATGGAGATTGAGGTGGTTTGGGTATGTGAAGTGTAGAAATACGGAGGCTCCAGTTAGACAAGTAGAGCACATTAGGTTAGAGGATAGAAAGAAAAAAAGGGGTAGACCTAAATTGACTTGGAGGAGAGTAGTACAACATGACCTAGAAGCATTGCACATTTCTGAGGATTTAACCTAAAATCGTTTAGAGTGGAGAAAGCGAATCCATATAGCCGACCCCAAATTTTTGGGATAAAGGTTTAGTTGAGTTGAGTTAAGTTGGAGTTGAAATTGTATTTTCATGAAGATATGATTCATGGATTCTAGAAAAATTAGCTGTAATCTTTGGACATGGCATTAATTATTTGTTTTGTCTTCTCTTATTTATTTTTGGTTATAGGAACAACAGTTGGCATCAATGGATCAAATGAGAGGTGTGAATGTCCCAAACTTAGCAGCAATGGAACAGACTCGTATGCTTGCCCACACGCTTTCTCAAAATAATGATCCTAAATTTCAGGTTTTTATGATTTATTATCAATTGCATATTTTCCACTTGGTGTGCATTTTGTTTCCTATATGCGGAATCTTTTGGAATTTGTGTTGCAGAGACTATTATAGATGCATTTTGTATTTAATAGTATATTTCTGGTTCCTAATAGACATTTACATCCTATATATGGTCCATTTTCAGTGTAATCAATTTAAGCAAAGGACTCTTCCTCAAATAAGCTTGATGGCGCCGAAAGTGGAATTGCTAAAACCTTTTGATGAAGTCTAAGAAGATGAATATTCAAAATTTCAAATACAACTTAGGAATTTGTTACGTACAAAAGAAGTATAAGAATAAGTGAATTGATTAATTAGTTGTGAGAATTGTTTTGGAAGGAATATGAAGTTGTTGTAGCTTTCTGTTAGAGGTTGTTGGAGAAATTGTAGCAAGCAGTTAGGCAGTTGTTTTTGGAGGGAAAGTGGCAATAATAGGGCTATGAGATATTGTAAAGATTCATTCTGATTCTCAATGAAACATTATCTTCTTTACAATTCTCGACTCTCTCTCTCTCTCTCTTTCTTCTAATCTTTTGTTCTCTTAATTTCAACTCTGAAATAACTATTGTTAGGGTTTTTACCTAACATTTGGTATCAAAAAACTGGGTGGGTTTCATTTGCAATTTGGTTCTTTGGAGTCGCAAACCATGACTAAATCAGTAGTGGTGGGTCAAGATGCTGTTACGATGGCACAAATGGAAGAAAGGTTGGAATTGTTGCAAGGTGAATCTTGGGAGACTAGGAAGAAATGGAAGTTTTGAAGCATGATTTCAAGAAGTTAGAAGATGGAATCAAGAAGGATGCTGCCAAGAATAAAATTGCAATTGAGATTGTTGTGGGAAGATTGGAAACCCTAATGTTATGGTTTTTTGGGGAAAAAGGGAAAGAAATCATTAACTCTAGTGAAAGGAATTCTAATGGAGTGATAGGTAAGAATTCTTTACCAGCTTCAAAGGAAACTCTGAATCTTCATTCTAGAGATCAGGGTAGTTCTGATTCTGTTATGGAATCAGTGGATTCAGAAAGGATTTTACCTAAGATTGAATTAGTAACCTTTGATGGGAGTGAGCCAAGGGCTTGGGTTAGGAAGTGTTTTAAGTATTTTGAAGTCTTTGGGGTTCCTAAAGATAAGATGGTGGGAATAGCAAGCTTGTATATGGTAGGAAGAGCTAATTCTTGGTTCCAAAGTTGGAATAAGTCTAAAATTAGTGGATCTTGGGAAGAATTTTAGATAGCGGTATGTAATAGATTTGGAGAACAAGGTTTTGAGGATGTAGTTGAGGAGTTTATGAGACTAAGGCAAGAGGGTAGCGTTGGGGAATATCAAGATAGGTTTGAGGATCTTAGGGTGAGAATGGAGAGGTTTATGCCTGATTTAGGGGAAGCTTATTGTTTTTCTGGATTCATTGGAGGGTTGAGGGATGAAATTAGTTCAATGGTGAGAATGGTTAGGCCTACAACCCTAGCACATGCTTTTGAAGCAGCTAGACTACAAGAGCAATGGATGCTATGTAATAGTAAAACCTTTTCTCTACCAAGATCTGGGTACAATAGTGCTTATAAGCCTAGTTTTGCATCTTCTTCTTCAAACCAATCCTATAAAACTTCTCAACCACTTTCTTATCCACAAAGACGTCCAAATGATAACAACCAGAACCAAAAACCTTCTGCAACCACTGCTAAGTCTTCTTCTGCTACTAGTAATAATTCACTAACTCAACCTTCATCTAAACTAGGTCTGCTTCCAACTCCGGCCGCAAGTAGACAATTCAAACCCTGTTACAGATATAGGGAAAAGTTCTTCTCTGGTCATCAATGTAAATCTAAGACTGCTATGGCCATTCAACTGGAGGAACAAGGAGTGGAAATATTGGAGGGAGAGTATCAAGAGTTGGTAGAAGATGAGGAAATTGGTAAGTGACAGCCAGAAATGACTCTATCAGTCCATGCTATGGAAGGCAGTCAAGGTGTAGACAATTAAAGTGATAGGGAGACATAAGGATAGACAATTAGTTATATTGGTGGATAGTGAGAGCACCAACAGTTTCTTGGATGTAGAAGTGGCCAAAGATTTGAAACTTCCAGTGGTGCAAGCACTTGCGTTAGTGGTTATTGTAGCTGATGGGAGGAAATTACTAAGTTCTACAATATTTCCTCCATTTCAGTGGCACACTCAGAACCAATGTTTCTCTTTTCCTATGAGACTTTTGGAGTTGGGTGGATTTGATGTTATATTGGGAGTAGATTGGATGAGAAGTGTGAGTCCAATTTTATTTGATTTTAAGAGATTACAAATCTCATTTCAAAAGGGGGATACTTTAGTTACTTTGCAAGGGATTAAAGAGGGGATGGAACTTGGTAGCCTTCAAGAATGTAATACTTTGCAGCAGTTGTTGCATAGGAAGGGAAATGTTTTTCAGTCTCTATTATTCTGTGTTAATTTGATAGAGCAAGCTGTTGGATTTCATTTTACTGGTGGTACTACTTTGTTTGTAGCTACCAGAGGTAATATTCACCCTGATATTCAGAAGCTTATTGATCAATACCCCAAGTTTTTGTTGAGCCTACTTCCTTACCCCCTTGTAGAAGTCATAATCACAATATCCCATTACAATCTGATACTAAACCAACAAATGTGAGACCTTATAGGTATCCCCATTATCAGAAGAATGAGATTGAAAAGTTGGTGACTGTAATGTTGAATTCCAAAGTTATTCAACCTAGTACTAGTCCATTTTCTTTCCTTGTTTTATTGGTTAAGAAGAAGGATGACACTTGGAGATTTTGCATTGATTACAGAAAGTTGAATGACCACATCATTAAGAATAAATTTCATATCTCTATCATAGATGATCTATTGATGAATTACATGGAGCAAAAATGTTTTCTAAGATTGATTTAAGGGTTAGATATCACCAAATTTGAATGGATCCTCCTGATATTCCCAAGATTGCATTTGAAACCCACCACGAACATTTTGAATTCATAATCATGCCCTTTGAGTTGACTAATGCCCCTGTCACCTTTCGAGCCTTCATGAATCGTATTTTCCAACCATTTTTAAAGGAGTTTGTTCTTTTTTTTTTTTTTTTTTTTTTTTTTTTGATGACATACTCATTTATAGCCCTGATTTAGAATCCCATTTACAACACTTGGAATCTGTTTTTAAGGTGTTGGAGGAGCAGCAACTTTTTGCTAAAATGTCTAAGTGCTCTTTTGGTCAGAATTTTGTTGATTATTTAGGGCATGTTATTTCAGAAAAAGGAGTGTCTACAGATCCAGACAAAATTGAGGCTATGGTAGCTTGGCCTTATCCAATTTTTGTCAAGGAATTGAGGAGTTTCTTGGGATTGATAGGGTATTATAGGAAGGAAGTTAGAAATTATGGGGTGCTTAATAAGCCTCTTACGAATGCTACTTGGGGGCATAAGTCATTCATCCAAGCCCAATTTCCTACTTTCGTACATTCTTGGCGACAAGAACGTTCTTAAGAGGGGGTTATTGTTACGTACCGAACAAGGAAGTATAAGAATAAGTGAATTGATTAATTAATTGTGAGGGTAGTTTTGGAAGGAATATGAAGTTGTTGTAGGTTTTTGTTAGAGGTTGTTAGAGAAATTGTAGCAAGCGGTTAGACCGTTGTTTTTGGAGGGAAAGTGGCAATAAATAGGGCTGTGAGATATTGTAAAGATTCGTTCCGATTCTCAATGAAACATTATATTCTTCTCTACAACTCTCTCTCTCTCTCTCTCTCTCTTTTTCTTCTAATCTTTTGTTCTCTTAATTTGAACTCTGAAACAACTATTGTTAGGGTTTCTACCTAACAAAATTATGTTCTTCGTAGAATTAGAAAGTTTAGACTTCTATTATTTAGTAATTCTATTATTATTAGGGAATATTAGGTTTACTATTTTCCTAGTTTGAGTTTGTTTAGTATCTCTAATTTGTTTTGGTTACTATTCCTAATAAATTATTGATAGGACTGGTTAATAAGTTATAGATACCATGTCTAGGTATTTTTATTAGAGATTATAATGATATTATATTGAGACCTAATAAAATTTGAGAATTTGTTTCTCTAGAGGATGTGTTTCTCTACCCTTTGTGAATTTGTTACTCTACCCTTTGAGAATGAGTTTCTCTTTGGTAATTTATTTCTCACCTCTTTGTTTCCATTATCCTACTGGTTCTACATCAAATTGGTATTAGAGCTTGTTCTACTTCAATTTGGTATTAGAGCTTTGTTCTACATTGCCTTCATTTTTTGTTTTGGGAGATTAGAGCTAGGGTTGACCCTATTATTTTGAAATGCGAGCAGTGAGTCTTATTCATTGCTCATCAATTCCGGGCCATTTCCTAGTTCTAATAATTTCAATGGTGAAAAGAAATGTGTTTCAGGATGTCATTTAAAATGGCATAGTAGGTTTTATTTAACTGATTATTATGTGTCATGCATGCATATGCCACCAATTGTTATACTTCCGAATGTCCACAGAATGGAAATTGGATCTTGCCTTTTGCATACATGGCCATTTATTTTTCCATTCAAAAAATGCTTATGAGAACTGATTGAGGCCTTAATTGTATTTCTTTTGACCAGTTATGTAAGTGTATTATACTGTAGAATATGTTATTGGATGATAGAAACAAAGTGGATTGGTAATGGTCAAAAGACTTCAAACTAGTTATAACAAGTGACTGGCACAAATAAATGTTTGAGAACAAAAGCCTTAAGCATAGTTAATATTGCTATGCATTAAGAAATATACATCACTGAAGGAATTAATTAGTTATGTTTTCATATGTCTCCTTTTTCTGTCTTTATTGCTGGTTATGCTTGAATATTCATCAAATTACATGGGAATGCAGAATTCAAAGTTTCTTCAATTTGTGTCAAAGATGAGTCGTGGTGAACTTATTATTGATGATAATCAAGTCAAGCCAGCTGCTGGACCTAGTGATTGGGCAACAGAATATCAACAACAGTATACTAGGGGTACCTCTTGGGCTGATGAATATGTGCGTGATGAGGCAAGTAAAGATTTACTGAAAGCATGAAAAAAAAGGAATTTGTATTATGTTCTTTGATTGCCAAATGGCATGCACATGCACACACTTGAATGTAACAATGTAAATATTGAATCCTGAATATCGACACTTAAAGAATCATGCATGCATGATAATCCTGTTTGACTCATTTGATTTGCAAAAAATTTTGCAGTATTAGAACATATTGAAGTTTGTAAAAGATAAGATCATTACTTGTAATAGCTTATATGCTCTCTCCTCCCCTCTCTTCTCTTAATTTTGCTTCACAGTCACATAGTGCGAACTGGGCTTCATCAAGGTACTTGACTATTAAGTAAGCTACAATTGTGGGTTTTTTCCCTAATGTGGAGAGAAAGCTCATCTCATTAAAACTAATGAGTGGCGGAGGGAAAAAAAAAAAAAAACTACTTTCTTCCAAATCAGAGAGGAAAGGGGGTGGAGACTTTCAAAATTGCTCATTTACCATGTAATAACAAATTCTTATCCAAAAACTATGGTCAAAACTGTAATTTTAAAAATTTTCTTCCATTATCATTCCTTCTCTTTCTTTTTGCCTGTCCTTTTCATTTTTTTGAGAATAACTTTCTTATCTTTATTTTCTCTTGCTCTTATCTTCTACTTCCCAATTTTTGTCCTTACTACTTAGTTTCTCCCCTCTTGGACAACAATATTAGCTTATTGACGGGCTTTTGCTCCTCTAATGGGTATGTCCTTGGTCTTTGTCTTGCTATAAAAGACAATGGTAGAAATAAAATTAATATTCAGTACGAAGATTTGATACCTGAAAGGTCCATTAGCTTGTTATTAATAGCCTAAATGGAACACCTGTAATATTGTCAAATACTGAAGGTATTTTTAATTTATTCTGCCTTCTGCACTCCAGTTGCAAATTTTTAAATAGTCATGCTTGAAAGATAAAATTTATTAACAAAGAAATCAGGTAAAATGGTTTTGCACCTCACAATCACACTTGGTCCATTGGACAATTGTGTAGAAAGAGATGATTCTCCTTAATTTCAATTAATCTGTACACGAGTATATATATATACAATTGATTCCTATAATTGTGTTTTACTAATTAGGAAGAAATCCTAAATAGGAATACAGAATACAGAATATACAGAGAAATAATATAGTGATTGACTTTCCATAACACTCCCCCTTAAGCTGGAGCATAGATGTTAATCATGCCCAACTTGTTACAAATGTAATCAATCTTAGCTCCATTCAGAGCTTTTGTGAAAATATCTCTTAACTGCTCTCCAGTTTTGATGTTTCCTATTGAGATGATCTGTTGTTGAATTTTTTCACTAACAAAGTGAATCAATCTCAATATGTTTGGTCCGCTCATGAAACACCGAATTATAAGCAATATGGAGAGTAGTTTGATTATCACACCATATTTTCGCAGGCAGGGAGGTCTTAAAACCTATCTTATCTAGTAATTGAAGTATCCACATTATCTCACATGCTGATTGTGACATGGCTCTGTATTCGGATTCAGCACTAGATCGAGAAACTAAACTCTGCTTCTTGCTTCTCCAAGACACCAAATTTCTTTCAACAAAAACGCAATATTCAGTAGTTGACCTCCTGTCAGCCTTAGATCCAGCCCAGTCGGCATCTGAAAAACATTCAACATTTAAATGCCCATGATTACCATATAACAAACCTCTTCCTGGAGCGCCCTTCAGATAACACAAGATTTGTCCCAAGGCTTACCAATGAGCAACAGTTAGGGAATACATAAACTGACTTACCACACTAACGGCATAAGCAATGTCAGGACGAGTGACTGTAAGGCAGTTCAATTTTCTAACCAATCTCCTGTATCTCTCTGGATCTTCAAACAACTCACTATCCCCTGCTAACAGTTGTAAATTTGGAGTCATTGGTGCACTACAAGGCTTAGCACCTAATTTTTCTGTCTCTGTCAATATATTGAGGACATTTTCTTTGAGACAAGAAAATACCCTTATTACTTTTCATAACTTCAATACCCAAGAAATACTTTAACAATCCTAAGTCTTTGGTCTGAAACTGGGTTTGGAGGAAGGTTTTAAGAGATGAAATACCTGCAGAGTCACTCCCAGTGATGACAATGTCATCTACATAGACTACCAGGAGAATTAGACCAGCCTCAGATTGCCTATAAAATACTGAGTGATCACACTTACTCTTTTGCATACCAAATTCCTGTAATGCTTCACTGAATCTCTCAAATCAAGCCCTAGGACTTTGTTTTTAGCCATAAAGAGACTTCCGAAGCCTGCAAATTTTACCCAACTCCCCCTGAGCAATAAACCCAGGTGGTTGCTCCATATATACCTCCTCCTGAAGATCACCATGAAGGAAAGCATTCTTGATATTCAATTGGTGCAGGGGCCAATCATATGTAGCTGCTAAAGAGATAAACAAGCGAACAGAAGTAAGTTTAGCTACAGGAGAAAAAATGTCAGAGTAATCAACCCCATATGTCTGAGCATATTTTTTCGCTATAAGGCGTGTTTTTAACCTAGCCACAGAACCATCAGGATTTACCTTTATTGTAAATACCCATTTGCAACAAATAGCTTTCTTACCAGTGGACAAAGGCAACAGTTCCCATGTACCATTAGCATCTAAAGCCTCCATTTCCTCTTTCATAGCAACACACCAGCCAGGATAAGATAGTACCTCACCAACAGTATTAGGGATAGGAACAGAGTCTAAAGAAGTAACAAAACACCGAGAACAAGAAGATAATTAATTATAAGAAACAAAAGAAGAGATGGGGTAAGTACATGAACGTTTACCTTCATGAAGAGCAATGGGTAAGTCTAGATCAGAATCATGATCAGTATGAGGTACAAGATCTCCCAACGAAGTAGCTGGTGGAGGATCTAAGTCAGGAATCTCCAATCTCCTGGAATAAACATGAACAACGAGAGGTCGAGTAGGTCTAGAGACAGAAGGAACAGGCTATGGGAGAGGACTAGACATTGGTTGGATAGTATATATTAAGAGATCATCCTTCTCCCCTTGACTCTCATACACAGATGATTGAGAAAAAAATGGAGTGGTCTAAAAAAATGTGACATCTGCAGAAACAAGATAACGATTAAGAGTAGGAGAGAAACAACAGTACCCTTTTTTGGATCCGGGAGTACCCAAGGAAGACACATTTAAGAGACTTTGGATCCAATTTAGTAACCTGTGGATGAACATCACGCACAAAACGGGTACAATAAAAAATACGGGGTTCAACAGGGAACAAAGATTTTGTAGGAAACAAAGCAGTATAAGTTATATCCCCATTAAGGACAGAAGATGGCATACGATTGATAAAAGAATATGTCGTAGAAACTGCATCCGCCCAAAAGTGTATAGGAACTTTCATCTGAAAAAGAAGAGCACGAGTTACCTCAAGAAAATGTCGATTTTTTCTTTCGGTCACGCCATTTTGGGATGGGGTATCAACACAGGAAGACTGATGAAGAATGCCATTTTGTGTTATATAAGATTGAAATTGTGCTGAAAAGTATTCTTTGCCATTGTCACTTCTTAATATGCGCACAAAAATACTAATTTGAGTTTTGATTTCATTACAAAAGGCACAAAAGATAGAAAACAACTCAGAATGATTCTTCATTAAATATAATTAGGTAACACGAGAGTAATCATCAACAAAAATAACAAAATAACGAAATCCAGTTTTAAAAGTAACAGAACAAGGAACCCAAACATCAGAATGAACTAACTCAAAAGGGATGAAGCCCGTTTATTGACTCTAGACACAGAAGGCAAACGATGGTGTTTTGCAAACTGACATGACTCACATTCTAGTACTGATAAAGACTGAAACTGAGGACACAGCTTCTTCATGGTAGGCAAAGAAGGATGACCCAATCTACAACGAGCTTCAATAGGTGTTAAGGTACTGGAGCAAACAAGCGACCGCGGTACATAATTTTCCAGAATGTAGAGACCACCTGACTCACGTCCTCAAACAATAATTTGCTTCGTCGTAAAATCCTGAAATAAACACTGGTCAGGAAAAAAGGAAACATAACAATTTAAGGTACGAGTAAGTTTACTAACACAAAGTAGATTAAAAGAGAATTTTGGTAGACACAAAACAGATGACAAAGAAATTGACTGAGTCGGGTTCGCAGTTCCAGAACCCATGACACAAGAAGTAGAACTATCAGCTAAAGTAATAGTAGAGGAAGTGAGATTAAACTGAAAAGCAGATAGAAGACTAGAATTACCTGTCATGTGATCTGTCGCACCAGAATCAATAACCCATTTGGATGAGGAAGACACAAAGCATGTAGTGGATTTACCTGATTCAGCGATCGCAGTGACAGGGGAACTGGTAGGCTTTCGAGATGCCTGATACTGAGAAAATTGTGCAAGATCCTCTGCAGATACCAAAACATTTTTCTCAGAGGAAGATACTACATAATGCTTTGTTGCCATATTTGCCATCTGTGATCGCTGATTTTTCCTCTGAAGTTGCGGACAATTATATTTTGTAGGGCCAGGCTCATGGCAATAATAATAAATGACTCCTCTTAAGTCCTAATTAGATTTAGCCTTTTCATTACGCTGATTACTTCTGTTGCCTGTAATTCCTCCGCTCCTTCCTCTTCTATTACCCTGTTGTCCATTTGGATTACGGCTAATAAGAGCACTACTAGCAGGCTGTGAAGATTGGGTACTCTCTGTACGAAGGACCCGTGTGAACGTTTCATGCAAAGAGGAAATCTTAGAACTGGAGAGAATTTGAGATTTAGCAGTCTCATACTCTGAAGGAAGGCCTGCAAGAAAACTCATAACAACCAGTTGCTCCCGTTGGGCTTGCTGAACTTTCACATCAGGACTAAAAGGCAACAACACATTAAGTTCCTCATATACCCATTTAAAATCAATAAAATAAGCCGTGAGAGACTTATCCTCTTTTTCAGCACTGTAGAATGCCTTACAAATATCATAAATACGGGAGATATTTCATTTACTAGAATACAGAAAATCTAAGTAATCCATCAATTCCTTAACAAATTCACAGTGATTAATTAAACTAACTGCTTTGCTGTGAATCGAGTTCCGAAGCTGCAAAAACAGCCCAGCATCCTCCCTTAGCCAAGTTTGTCGTGTATCATCAGTAGGTGGATCTTTAGTAAGGTGATCATCCTTATCAATGCTACGCAAATGGATCCTAACAGTCTTACTCCATTCTAGGTAATTCGAACCATTAAGTTTGTGTTCCGTGATCTTAGTCATCACCGGAATCACATCAGAAATAACATTCTTATTGTCTGCCATTTGTTGAGACAAAGAAAACTAACCGAAACACTAATCCAAAGTGCTTACAGCAGCAAAATAATCCAAAATCACAAATCAAGCAAATACTGAAATAGGATCTGAGAGCCAAACCTCAGAAGTCCTTTAATGGTGTATTGAATCAGGCAACAACACACAGTGGTGGAATGAGGGGGTTGAGGCGACGCCGACGATGTTGATCGGAGTCGAAACGGCCGGTTGGCAGCCAAGGTCTCTCCTGAGCTGGGTGGTGAGAACAAATAGTCACCCTAGATAGATGACCTGCTCTGATACCATGTAGAAAGAGACGATTCTCCTTAATTTCAATTAATCTGTACATGGGTATATATATACAATTGATTCCTATAATTGTGTTCTACTAATTAGGAAGAAATCCTAAATAGGAATACAGAATATACAGAGAAATAATATAGTGAATTGACTTTCCATAACAAATTGCAAAAGGCAGTGAGACCTAGAAGGAGATACATAGAGGATATTGCAGTTGCTTACCTTGAGAACCAATATGTGCATGAAATTCTATATTCTGCAAAGTACTAAAGTTTCATTATATGCAAGTCCCCTATCTTAGTCTTGGTGGCATTGGGTTTAAGCTTTAGGTGAACCCATGACACCTTGACAGTACTATTATCATGCGCACAATTATAAAAATATTGCTATTTTATGCACCTAAAGATACAAATATGATTTGAGTCAACAAATATTCTCCTGAAGTAACCAATAGTTAAATTCTTCTAATAACAGAAAGAGGAAGACATGTAAGAGAACTCATTTAGCAATGCTAGCAAGACATAGTTGTTGCCCGGTTAGCAAATTAGGCACTGAAACTCTCTCTATTGTTTTCAATTATTATTTATTCTTATTCTTTGCCTTATAAGTATCATAAGGGTGAACAAAACTTAAGTAATTGGGATATGGCTTTCTTGAGCAGAGCAGAGCAGTTATCAAACTTGAAATTGCATGTTAGTTGGTGTTCATTACTTTTACTTTGGCATCTTATCTGTACGGGCAGCTAAAGTTCTGTGTATGTGTAATGGCCTGTTTATACTTTAGTCTCTGCTTATAATTTCTAGCAACTAATTTTAATGCTCTTCAGGTTTCTCGTGGACCTGATCGATGGGTGAATGAGTTTACCACAGAAGGAGAGCAAAATGGGTCTGTTGATGATCGGTGGGTGAATGAATTCTCAAAGTTGCATGTTAATGACTGGGTGGAAGAATTTGGGCAGCAGGTTGAGAAAGGAGAACTGGGGGATAGTTCAGCTGATAATTGGGCAAATGCCTATGATGAGTAAGTAAAATAGATAGGAGAAATCAGTTATTCGCATGGATCAACACTCAAAAGTGGCTCATAATGGGCTATTTTCAGTTGTTTAAATGTATAAGATTTTTTTTTTCTTGTTTGGGTGGGTGGTGTCGTAGGAGAAAGGGGTTGGGGTGGGGAGGGGGTGGGGGTGTTGTGGTGTGGGGTTAGTTAACCTCAATCCCTCATCTGTTATTTAGAATCTTCCTGTTATGATATTTATCAACTGGATCTTCTGAAGCAGTTCTAGAATGGACATGTAATTAATATCAATCATTTGTTTTATGTCTCTAGCTTTGATGTTATATTGCCGTTGATCCTATTAATTTCTTTCCATGTTAATTGCTGCTTTTGAAGTCATTATTTTCATCATTTGATAACTTTTTTATTGTTTTCATGATGTTACTCTCAAAGACATTGATATACTTTCATAACGAATGCAGAGTATTGGGTCGCTGTTACCTTAATACTTTTTTTTTTTTTTTAATAATATATCATTTTTTTTGTTATGAGGAAGTGCTTTGTTTTGAAAATATTTGGTCAAGATGAAATATAATATAATGAACTTTTGGGGCGGCGCCAATTGCTAGAGCAATTTTCTTTTCTTTTCTAGTTATGGTAATCAGTGTATTGTAATAATGTACAGGTACCTAAATGAAAGAGTAGCTGCTAAGCGGCAGTCAGAAGCTTCAGGGGGAGACTATGTGTTCTCTGGTATGAATCCTTATGTTGGTCACCCTAATCCTTTAAAAGAAGGCCAGGAGCTATTCCGCAAAGGGCTTTTGAGTGAAGCAGTGCTTGCTTTAGAGGCTGAAGTCTTGAAAAACCCAGATAATGCTGAAGGTTGGAGGTTACTTGGAATAGCACATGCTGAGAACGATGATGATCAACAGGTTATTCAACTCACAATCTAAATTATTGGATTAAGATAGTTTCTTTACAACCTCTGTAATTGTGCAACATGGTTTCTTTTACTCTTCCAGAACTTCTTGGAGAAATAGTTATCAGTATCGCAGGCTTCCCCTATCATTTCCTTCATTTTATATCTGTTTCCTTTTGCAAAGTTGTCATATAACACCATCTCTTAGGCCTTCCAAGGCCTTCATGAAGATGCTGCTACTGATGGTATTGAGGCTTTTATATTTTTGGTTGTGGAATGTATTAATTATTATTTTGAGTATAATAATTATTATGAACTAGAAAGAGGAACAGATCCAGGAATATTAGAGAGAGTTAATTCCACCATCTATTGCCTGTTTCCTCCAATCCTTTCCTTGATGTAGAAAGTCTTTTACGTTTTAGGTGTATCAAATTCTAATAAATACAATGATTCATGTTCCATTCAGGGGCATTTCCATAACAAGAAGCTAAGTTTGCTACTATATATATATTTTGGCTTTTTCTCTGGAATTACTTAAAAGTCTTGGAATATGTTCATAACCATGTGGCTTCGTAGCTGCTTGGTGTGGATTTAAACTGTTATTTGTGTATTTGTTATACATATACTGCTATTTTGTACCTTTTCTATTGTTTTCCTCTTTGAACTTCCATAAATATTTTCTCAATCAGCATTGAATTTGAAGTCTCTCCTCTTGTTATTTGGATGTCTCTGTGGTATAAGTTGAGCCATTGACTTTCTAGAATGCCTAAATATATCTGTTTTTTGGGGATTTTGGTTTTGCATCATTGTGAGAACTAGACATACATGTATGATTTCATTATTGTTTTTATCTGAATGTAATAGGCGTAGCTCATTAATTTGGTCCAGCATTGTAGCTTGTGGTCAAATCTCGACTCAATAAGTTGTAAATGGGTACAAGTTGCACCAACTTGATTTTTCATTGATCCTGTATTCTGAATTCAAGTGTTTGCTTGTTCTGGTTGTTTATGAAAGAGTCTGACTAGATGAGATTTTTCATATGGTTTGGTTATGATAGACTACATTGATATCTGTACAGGCTATTGCAGCAATGATGCGTGCACAGGAGGCTGATCCCACGAATCTCGAAGTGCTTCTTGCTCTTGGCGTGAGTCATACAAATGGTAAGCCCTTGTTCCTTCACATGTTTAGAATCAAGACGTGTAACTTAAATTAGGCCTGTACATGGGTTGGTTTGGAGTTTGGACAGGTGAGATCTAATGCTAAAACAAATCGAAATGGGAAACTGAAACCATTGCTGGAGGAGAAATCGCATTGATTGGATTCAGTGGTTCCTTCACTTTCTTTATTGGGTCTGGTTTAAATTTTAAACCAATATAAAGGAAAAATCTAAAGAAAAAGTAAGGGACAATTTAAATGCAGAACAATTATAAACATGGGAAAAAACCAAATATAAAGTAAATTCGTGAAGATTTCGATTCAATAAACAAGGTCCAACATTCACAAGAAGCCATCAACAATAAGTTAACCTAACTTTAAAATTTTCCTATTAGAACACAAAATCACTTGCCTCAATATAGTTTAATCTCAACAAAACTCAAAAACCCTTTTGAAAAGCCACAAATCCCAGCACCAATATACCAAAGCTTATCTTGAGTAAACGGTACAGACTGAGACACAATTTTCATTGTGGTTGTGCAGCAACATCAAGACCAAGTGATCAGCACATGAACCATTTAAAAAATAGAATATATTGTGTTGAAGCAATCGAGAGGAAAGGGAAGGTTGTGAGAGATGAGATTAAGAAGACATCAGAGTAACTTTGTTGTGAATCTCTCTCTCAAAGCTTGTAGAAGAAGAAGAGGAAAAGAATTTGATAGATAAGAAGAAAATGATTGGTAGGGCTTGGAATGAGAGGAAGAAGAAATATATAACCCCTGTAAAATGATACTGTACTAAACTATAACTGTATATTATACTATGTTTTATTAGTAAACAAAGACTGAACGAATACCTAGTTTTCTTTTATTCTTCAACCCTCATCCAAAACAAATTTCAGAAACCATTATTTTCGGTATGTATTCATTTGTTTTTCTTGGGTTCTTTGGGTTTTTAGTTTCGTTGTACACCCCTACCTTGAAATTCTTAGCTTAGCTATTTTTGGTCTTAGTACTTTTATGACCTCAATTTAAATCTGTGTGTGATTTTTAATCTGATTATGATTTGGTATCAGAAACCTTGAAAAGATATATTATTTAATAGTTGTTGAAGTATTGAATATAAGATCAAAGCAAATGATTACTTATCTTTTTAATTGCAGAGTTGGAGCAGGCAGCTGCCTTGAAATACCTGTATGGATGGCTTCGTAATCATCCAAAGTATGGAACACTTGCCACTCCAGAGCTTGCTGATTCATTATATTATGCTGATGTAAGTGTTATTTTTGGAAATATCTGTTTCTTTGACCTCCTTGTGGTTCCCATTTTGTGCATTTGTAACTGTTGTTAAAATAGTTTTTTTGGTAAGTTTTGAACTTGTTGCTAGGTAAATGTCACACAATAGTCATCTTATCTGTCAGGGTAAGTGGTAACTTGTAATAAACTGGTATTAGACATTCTGTATAGTCTAAAATGTTTTGTGGAAGAAATAAGTTGAATCTGAAACTTGAAATATTTGTGGTGAAACTGCTTGCCCTATAGAAGAACAAGACATGCAATTTTTATTTCAAAAATAGTAAGATATAAATAACAAGTTCATTATAGCACGTGTTGTACTATTGATGTGTTAGATCTTAGATGTCCATTGCACCATGAAGATAACAAAATATGCAAAGTGAAGCAATATAGTTTCTGGGGCTCAACAGACAAAATATGCGGAGTTTAGGAGTCTCAGAGTGGATTTTTCCATTTCTGAAAATTAACCATTGATATGTCTCGAGTTTTGTTTGCATGGCCCACTAGAGCTGATGATTGTTGGCTGCTTAGAAATTAAATTTGCAAGTGAAGGGTGGTGGAATCTTTTAATTGGTGTCTCCCAATGATTTTCTGTTTTGTTTGAGATCTTCTAATTATTTTATTTTATTGTTCACTTTTTGTTACTCATAAAAATTCTGCCTTTATATGCAGGTTGCTAGATTATTCAACGAAGCTTCTCAGATATCACCTGAGGATGCTGATGTGCACATCGTACTTGGTGTCCTATATAATTTATCCAGGGAATATGACAAAGCCATTGCTTCCTTCCAGACGGCTTTGAAGCTCAAGCCACAGGATTACTCCCTGTGGAACAAACTTGGTGCGACACAAGCCAACAGTGTTCAGAGTGCTGATGCAATATTGGCTTATCAACATGTAAATTTCTGATCAAATTAAATCAACTGTATTTTTGGGTTATTTTGGTATAGTATTTCCATATTTTACAAAATATATATACTTTGATTACAAGAGGAAAATATAGTGGTTGTTTCAGAAATAGGCTTGTAAGGTTTCTTGGTTTAGGTATGATAGTTTATTGAGGTGGTGTTTGCTAAATTTGAAAATTAATTACTGAAAATTTAAGAGTTAAATTTCAATTATTGCATAAGATAAATCCTGAAAATTTAAAATTGTAAACCTGTTTGGCATCTGCTGAAAATAAAGTGCTAAATGCCTAAATCTAATAAATCAGTTTGATATCTATGACATTTTATTTTAAGTTAAAATTTGTTATTACTATCTTTAGAGAACTGTAACGTAATAGAAACTTAAAGTGATATATGGATAAGCATTATCAAACAAATTTAAAATATATAAGAGCTGAAATTTTTAATTTAAGTGTTTAATTATGTTATCACTTATCCAACAACCCCGAAGTTGTTTCCTTTTTTTTTTTTTATAATTTTCTTTTTCGTTAAAACAAAACTCGGGATGTTGGGATGTTCAAGAATTTTAGGTATATCATTCACATATTACATGAGAGGGCCAAAAAATATGATTTGAGGTAATAGGTGCTATGTGAATGAGATACAGAGTAACAGGTGCTATGTAGATGATAAGTGGATATAATTGGTGCTATGTAGATGAGAAGTGGATATAATAGGTGCTATGTTAGGAGATATGGATGTAATACTGATGGTTCCTTTGGTTTGTGGTGGTTTGTGGGGATGTGAATGAAATTTAGGTGCTGCTTTAAGAGCCATTCATACTTATTTGGTAATTGCATTCAGGTGTGCCCTGTTGGCATGTATTAGTTTTTACATAGCATAATAACTCCACCTCTTTGGACCAGTCAAAGCATGGTAGCCTCAGAGCCATTTATTGTTGTCCTTCACTCACTTTTCTCATATATTAAGTATTTCCTTTGCTTTCTTCACTAGGCTTGGGATTTGCTATGCATAGCATTAAGTAGTGGGGAATTTTCTGCTTGGACAAGTCTGAGGCTTTGGGCTTCTCACATGAGCTAGCACTTCATGAATAGTGATTTTATTATATGAAGTAGGGGATACCATTTTAGAGTTTGCCTTTTGATAGCTTTGCAATTGTCGTCTCAGATTCAGTAGAGGAAAAGTATGGTCACAACTATATATTTTAGCAGCGTGGTGATTTTGCATATTGTTTGCAAAATGTCTTGAGTAGTTGGCATCAACTTTCATTCCATTCTTAATCTATTTCTTGTTTATTCATCTAAGCATCTCTTTTTTGTTTTCCAGGCACTTGATTTGAAGCCCAACTATGTTCGAGCATGGGCAAATATGGGAATCAGTTATGCCAACCAGGTTATTACCCTGCTTGATTGTCCACTCTTCCTGGCATCTTTGGCATTTATATGATGATGGGAAGTCAGTAACCAATATCTTGACCACTATTTTTGGCAGTAATAGTATGAAAATATTTTTCCATAAAAGGCAATAGATAAAGTTATAAACATGCTGAGAAAAATTTTGTAGCTGTATACTCAATGAAGAAAAGTCATCTGAAAATGAAAGATTCTAAACTGTGGTATGGTATTAAATCTAGATATAGAATAGAAGGATTGGGGTTGGTTGGGGGGGGGGTTTGGGTGGTGGGGGGACTGGCACTTGGGCAATCTTATGAATGAGAATATTCTTCTATTAGAAATTAGAATTGATACCAGTTAATCTTAAATTATTTAAGTCGCTCACCATTAGTCAAAGAGACCTATGTGTACTTGGGAGGGTAGGGGATTGCTGAAATCTGATGGTGAACTTGTCATAATTAATAGACTCTCGGCTAAAAGTGTGTAGAGTCATGAAAAGACAGCTGAAAATTCAAGATGATCTTGAAGTTTTGATTTCATCCAAATAGAACCTAAAGTTAGAATTTAGAAGAGCTTCTAATGATACCTTAGGTATCATGAGATAACTATAACCCTAATTACAAAGACAAATGCCAAAATACCTTAGATAATTAAAAATATCAAAATAGCCCAAAGAAACAAATTTCTGAATTTCTTTCTAAGATATGGAGCCCGAAAACCAGTGAGCTTATCTCAAATCATGGAAATGCAGAGCGGACTCCTATTTTTAATGAATTGTACATGTTCTTCTGAATATGTTCACTTTGGTACCCTATTCTGTTGGATTTATTGCTTTACCATGATAATTGAGATGTGCAACCTTCTATTTCTGGACTAGGTATATGCATGCTTTAAGATTTACTTGTCTAGTTTGAAAATGCAATCATTCTTCGCTATCAGAATCGCATTCAGGATCCCTAAGCTCACTGCCATATTGGATCTGTATATTATGGTGAAATGAACTATTAGACAAGTGTGCTTTTCCTTTTGACTCCAGGGTCTGTACGAGGAATCCATTCGCTACTATGTGAGGGCACTTGCTATGAATCCAAAGGCAGATAATGCCTGGCAATATTTGAGAATTTCATTGAGGTATGTTAGTGAGATATGATAAATGTTTCAGAATTTGTGTGATTTATCAGTATCCTACATCTTTTATATCCTTTTCTATTTGCAGCTGTGCTTCTAGGAATGACATGCTTGAAGTTTGCGATTCTCGGAATATAGACCTTCTGCAGAAGGAGTTTCCACTGTAATTTTGATGTTGGTTTGAAGTAACGGATGAATGATGGGTTCCATTTTTCTGATATTGAGGGCAACACATTTTAAAGCCTCCTCTTTGTCCATTAAAAGCTACCTACATCCACATTGATTTAAGTATGGCTCCATGTTTTGCTACATTCACTTCTGCTGAGTGCTGTCCCTGATCTTTGGAAGAACTTCAGTCAAAGTTTGAAGTTGGAAAACCAAAAATGGACGTTGGAGCTAACACAAACAAACGATTGTATGTAGTTTCATATGCTATACTAGGTGTCCTAATATTCTTAGACACAGGAATAGGGAAGGGCAATTTATAATAAGGAACAGTAGATAATGGAATTAGTTGCTGCTATTGAGCTAGAAATAAAGTTGCTTATACGCTTTTAGTTGGCAGATTAGTTTCTTGCAAAGGGTATGATCGGTTTTGATGTTGTCAACTATCAACTTTAGGTTCCTATTGTTTGGTAATATATATATATATATATATATTTTCTAATATTTGATGCACTTAAAAAAAAGTCAATACAAAATATTTTCTTAATTAAAGAATAATTAAATTATTTTTAAAAAAATTATTTTATGAAAATATAAAAAATATTTATATATATATATATGATATAAATATATTATTAATTTAATATTATAACTAAAAAAAATATTTTTCATTTATAAAAAAATATTTTTTATATATAAAATATTTTTATGAAACGAATAGAGCCTTGATTTCTAAAAAAGAACTGAAGAGGCCTTGCATTGATATTCAGGAATTCTTTTGGATTAAGATGTTACTTTGAAAAAAAGAAAATTAGACCATCTTTTTTATTTTAAATCAATTTATTTTTGTGTTGGGAGTGTCAAAATTATGTATCCAATTTATGTTAAAGTAGCAAAGAAATTAGAAAACAGAGTGACGCTTTACATGTAAATTAAATTGAACATTGCATTTATTTTTATGGCTACTTGCCCGTGAGAAGAGTCACTGTTGGTGAGAACATTTCAAAGTTATTTGAGGGGAATGTTTAAGGAGTGAGTGTAAGCTATAGAGGCTAAAATTCTCTTTTTGGGAAATTTTTTTTTTAAAAATATACAAGTTAGAGAATATTAAAAAATAAATAATTTAAAATTAAATTTAATAAATTTTAATAATAAAAACACTAAAATAATATATAAATTTTTTGTTTGAAAAAGTTTCGATCCTCCAACTTAAGTGTCAAACAAGAACTTTTGCATTTCAGTAATTTAATTATTCATTTAGATACTGGTGTTGAATTGGTTGCTTTAACATTTTCCTGATTTATCTAAAGGGTTATTAAGCAAGTTTGGTGCATGTATTAAGTTGATCTTTTATTAGTTGAGTTGCAATTATAGCATAAAGTTTTTAACTGAACAAGTTTTTTCAACTTATTTGTGCATAAATTATAGACAATCGAAAGAGAGTGGCTGTGCTCCTTTCAAATAAGGCATTGTCTCAATTGTATCTTATATCTATGATTGCAAATACTTCATTATAATACAAGTTTGTAAGTAATGCCCCAATCTCAATTAGATATCATTAGCCTCTTGTTCAACATAATTGTGGTTTCTAATATATTTTTTTTCTTAACATCAAGCATAAGAGCTCACAAACAATAATTCTTATAATAGCCTTTTCTTTGATTCATAATATTTAGACAAGATCTAGCCTTTCAAATTCTTTACTGTGACAAATATTAAGCAACTTAATTATAGCAGGTTAAATTTGTGGAGTTTAGACCTATTCCAAGTAAACGTGACCTATTCTAAGTAAACGTGACCTAGACCATGCCCATATAAAGGCATATAGGGATGACAAACGTACCAAAACTACTTCTACGAGACATAAAAGGTCAATCCTCCATTTCTTTTCTAGTTTACAATTATGTAGGAGTTGCTACTAGCAAGTGGGTTTGTTGGTGATAAATTGATTGGTTGGAGGTTATCGCGTGGCACACGAGTGCTGGTGACTTCACCTTCAACTACCATGTGTGGCGGTACTTGATGGGCTGAGCCAATCAAAGTCGCAAGCTTCGTCTCCAAAATCTCCAATTAAATTCCTTTCTCAACTATTCGTGGAAATGGAGGCTTGGGGAAGGCTTATTGGAGGCTAAAAGAGGCAAGGGATGGTTTAGAAAAGTTTGGTTAACAACAAATATATATACAAAAATATTAGCATAACACAACCATCTCCAAAATACATTTTATCTCACCATAGTTCATTTTGTCCATTTCTCTCTTTTGTAACAGTTACACATATTTTAAAGGAGTCCTATCTTTACCCACACAGAAACTCTAGGATGAGAGAATTATACTTAATCTCTAATCCACATGTCACTAATAGGGATTTCCAAATTAGATTACAACATGTATATATCAGAATTCTCATATATCAATGCTTGGTTTTTTACTACAATATATGTGCTAAAATATCAATTTAGATAATGAAACCATATCACATAATTTAAGGGTGATTGCACATCTCATAACGTAGTCCTTTCCTTTAATAACCTCTCAGAGAGTCAAGCTTCCACCTAAGTTAGTTGGGGAGTTCTACTCAACCAGAACTCAACACCACGATTGAACTCAACATAATTTGATATCACATATACAAAAGCACATCTTATATCAAATATCTAGATAAACCATGAAAAATTTAAACTGTTCTCCATGTTAATATCATCAATAATTCTTGAAATCCAAGATATACAATAATCTCTTATAACATAAATCTATATATTTCTCTAATCACATCTTAGTTACCATTGTCAACCCTAATGTTTTGACAACTCTAGCTCATTCTCTTCATCTCACTAATCCTTAACTTTGTCCTAAATCAAGTTACAACATTAATAGCAAAACATATCGTATACATAAAATAACAATTACATGCATTCACTATATATACATCACTATATATACATATCATGTATATATGCAATTTATTAAGCAAGAAGCCACAATAATGCACATCTAATAGCACATCATTTCACATAATTAATGAATACTAAAGACATGAATTTTCATTAAATTAACCTAAGCATGTGAATATTTAGGTTTCACGTTGCATGATAATATAATATTATACTTCTTAACTCACCCACATTTCTCAATTGATTTTACTATCAAATATTTTACTATTCATCTTTCACAACTCCTAAAAGAATATTATAACTACTCCATTAGAAAATTATGAATTTATACCAATTAAATAATTTACTCAACCAATCTCTTAATGCCAAATTTGGCAACCTTTGATTAAAAATTCACTATAAAATTTTAGATGCTCTATTAAATTACAAGCTTAATAACATAATAAATATCTTGTATACAAAATTTTAGCTTAAACTAATGCTTCCAGATACTAAAAATAATTTTATTCCAATGATTGAACTACTTCCTTGCACTAGTCTTTTAACCTAGTAGCAGGTATATTTAATTTCATATATAAACTTGGAGTCAACAAATCTATCCCAAATTACAAGCACATCTCATACACATACATATTGCACTCCATATCAAATTTTAGTAACAAATTTTTTCTACACCATGAGATCATATGAGTAAATCTTTCAAGCCCTGCAAATTTTTAACTTTCTAGAAACTAATAATTAATACTTAGTTAGCATACCCAAATTTTATCCCATCTTAAAAACCATGAGTTTAAAATTTATAAAATTTTAGTGCAATACTCCCAACATCCTAAAGATTATCTCCATTGAATATCATGGAAGCTAATGATGCTAGCTAGTTGTTTACCTAAGACATAGTAGCTTAATTGTAGATTTTCATATCTAGACAACATATGTACAAAATTTATCTCTTAAACCACCCATTCAATTAAACTCAAATTTTAACCTTATTTACTAGACTAACCTATGTTGATCATATCTAGAAATCATTATCAACAATATTAGAGACTCCTCTAAAAAATGATAGAACCCACTCTTTTCATCACATAAAAAAATCATTGGTAAACTATGTTAGAAACTCTTCTTTCTTTCCTCGTCTTCCTATATCCCTTTCTTTCTGTCTTTCTTTCTTCTTCTTTTTTTTTTTTTTTTCCCCTTCAATTGGAGAAAAGAGTAATACAGTGGGATGCAACTTATAAGACCAAAACAAGATGAATGAAATGAAGGAGTGTGATGTATGTGTTACGCGATTATAATATTTCTAACAAAGTGGAAGGTAAGTGTTATAGAACCACAGTTAGACTAGCTATGCTTTATGGGAGTGAATATTGAGCTTCTAATGTACGACATATCAATAAGATGAGTGTGGTAGAAATAGAGTGTTAAGATGGATGTCTAGTATTGTAACACATGTTCTATTATGCACCATTATTTATACCACTACATATTATTGTCATAATATATATAATAGATCTCATTTAAATATTTTAAATACATTACTAAGTTCCCTTATTTTAAATTAAAAGAATTCAGCTGAGAAAAAAAAAAGAAGCAAAGTTTCCCTATAAAATAGTTCTCATACTACTAGGGAATAGTATTCAACACAACTTTCCAAAATTTAAGAATTAAACCTACTAGTGCTCAAAGTGAAATTTTTGTAGTTATCAATAAGGCAGAATGTCTATTTTAGTTCTTAAACTAATATCAAATGGTCAAATAAGCATTAAAACTTAATGGATAATCAAATAAGCCCCTTACGTCTCTAATTTTGATTAAACTAAAAATTAATGGTGCTAACTAACGGCATTTAAAAATAATGAAATAAATGAATCATGAATAAAATATTAATTTTATATTTTAAATAAATTGTTTTAAAAAAAATTAAAAATTCTCAATCATTTACAAAAGTTCTCAAAACACATAAATAAACTCACTTTATTTCAAAATCTCAATAGAACCATCTTAATAATATCCACTACATAAAACCTTGAAATTATCACCAGCAATGACAAAAGATTTGTGTTAAGTTGTGTTCTTCCATATCAATCATACCCTATAAAGGGCACTAATCAACTAAATAAAAGAGGAAAAAAGAAAAGCATAACCCCTCATCTTTATTTTTTTAGACCAAAAAAAAAAAAAGAAGAAACCTATAGTCTATTTAGAAATGAGTTTGAAGCTTTGAAGTCTCAATCATTGAATTTTATATGATTTTGGGTCTTAAAAACAACCTCAAGTAAGAGAAGCTTAAGCCAACAAAAACATGAGAATCACAAAGTTAGATGTCTTCCACTTTCTTTAATTTTCTTAGCAATCAAACAACTTAAGCAACGAAGCCAATTAACTTTGCAGATCATGATTACATTTCAAAAAAAAAAAGAATAAAAATCCTAGCTTCTTACCACAATTAATCAATCAAGAATTAACAAAAAAATGATCATGATAAACTTACCATCACAAACAATGCAAAAAAAAAAAAAAAAGCCTTTGTGTCGTGAAAGAAATAAAAAATCTCAAACAGTTACAAAATCCACCCAAAAACTAAGAATCAAAATAAAATAATAATTAAAAAATATATACATATGAATATAATAAATTCCCAAAATAATCATGACCCGATTTCGCTCTTTTTTTCTAATAAGAGTAAAAAGAAACGCAAAAGCTCCGAATTGAAGATTCAAAGAAAATCCCTAGGTTTTCATTGAAGATCTATAGAGAGAGTATAAAAACAAAGAGTGAAAATATGAAGTGATAATCAAAGGGAAACTTAGCATCATCATAGTTTTTAGCATGAGCTAGGAGAATGCAACACGTGATGTGAATCACATTACTTATTGGCATATAGTGGTCTTGTTCATGGATTGCACACTTAACACGTTAGAGATGCGTGGCTTGCACTACTGTTGATGAGTTTTTATCAATGCTAGCCTTATCACAAGGAGTAGGTGTAACTCCCCTTACTCGTCTACTGTATAGCTGAGTAAGAAGTGCCACATTCGGTGCCGGAGCACCCTATCTTGTCTTATTATGTCCATTGTAAATTTTTAATATCATTTAAAAATAGGTAATCTATGTGTAGAAATTTTTTTTTGTACAACTTATTTCTGTGGAGACCCGGACAGAACCTCCTTTGTTTTGTTAGCATCTGGTGGGTTCCACTAATTACCTGTTAACATGTTCATATTCATTTCACATATTTCCATATCATATTCTATTGTATCATATCATTCATAATTATTTATGAGATCTCAAAAGGGTATCATCTATTGCATTCATATAGAAATTCATAGATAATAATTTACAAGTTTACTTACAATCTCAAAGTTTAATTACAATCCAAAATGAAATACATCATGTGTTTATGTACAATGAACAAAAGAACAAAATCTAGACATACATGGGCCCTACCAATAAAATTACAACTGTCGAAGTGACTAGTAGACACTGGCAAATCTGATCGGCCTCTGTATGAGCACTACTGCTGCTGCTATTGTGGCTGCTAGGACTGGTCTCCAGTACCTACGCGATGGAAAACAACACGCTAAGCATAACGCTTAGTGGTGCATAATTTATAATAACAATAACTAAACAATTGAAATAATAATTATATATGGCAATTTATAATTTCTAGGTCTTTTGCAATTTCATTGCACTTTGGAAACAATTAAAATTATCGGGATCTTTTCTGTTTACTTATTGTATATTAAGTCATAATTAATTTTTCTCAGTGCCCAAGAAACCTATAACAAATTATATAAGCTGGATACACGGGAGTATACTAGTTAGACAGCCATATGTCTATCCAGTATACGTCGGTTATGTCAGGCATAAGGCCTGCGGGCAGGCATTTAAGCCAGATATAATATTAGGCACAATGGCCAACGGGCAGGCATAAAGCCTGTAGAACAATTATGTCAGACAGATTTTATCTGTTAATGATTATTTTTATGGGCAGTACTGCTATCTGTAGTCCCTAATTGGTATACTAATTGATCCAAATTAAATAAATAAGTCTAGGTATACTATGGACAATTAAACATTGTTACTTATTTATTTGAAATGTTCATGTCACTTTATAGTGGGAAAATAGGTCCCACATACCCCTTTCATGTGATTTAATGTTTAATGGCTTATTAGGGTTAAATTCCTACCATAAGATAATTTATCTCATGAACCTTTCTTTAGGTTCAGTTTTTGTATCTTACTTTTACCTATCCATTTGATCAGTTTGTAGCCACTGTTTGGCCACACTTCCTTCATGGAAGTTGTTCCTCTATGTCTTTTCTTTATTTTCCATTTTGAATCATGTCAATTTGATTTTTAGAACTCAAGTTATGGTCAGATAACCATAACTGATTCATTTTCAGATTCTGGTTCCTTAACTAGGCAGCTTTTGGACTTAGAGTTTACCTAATTAATGGAATATGTTGCAATCACTTTTAGGCATAGTGATCTTCATAGAAATTGTTGCCCTATGTCTTGTGGTCACTTAGAAGTTTTAATCACAATTTTTGAAGTTTTGTAGAATTATTTATGACCAATTAACTGACTTGGACTCATGTACCCTGTGCCAAGAGAATTTCAGTTCAGGTCAGTGACTGCAAGTTAACTTTTGAGGTTCTTACATTCATAACTTTAGGAAGGTTTCTAAAACAGAGTTGTAGCCTTGTTTCTCAGGTTTCTGGAAAGGTATGACTCATCCCAATTGGATTTTTCTAGTGGGACATATGACTAAAAGACTGTTCTGGGGTCAAATGAAGTTTTGTCAGATCCCAGGTTTTGATGTATTGACTTTTTCTAACAAGTTGACCTAGTTCTCTTGATTTTTGGGTTTTGCTCAAAATACCAATTTTTTAGATCTGTGTCCTGTGGAAAATTTTCCACTGGTTTCATTTCATTTGAATTCTTGTAGACCAAGTTATGGCCATTTTTCCAAAACTGGTCGGGTAAGTTTATGTCCAGCAGTTTCTAGGCAACCTAGTTCTGGACAGTTTTGTGACCCAATTTGGGCCAGCAATTTGGTTTGGTTTAAGGCATTTCTGGGTTCTGTGGTCTTCATGAAAATTGTATCCATATGTCTAATCTTTCTAATGGTATAAAATTAAGGTCATTTGGACCAGTATAGAGGGAGTTATGACCAAATGAATACGTACTGTTTATTTGTTCATTTTCTGGGTTTTGTGCAGGGTCATCCGGATTGGGACAGTGTTTAGGTCGAGTTTTGGACAAAATTTAGGCATGGTGTCTTCATGGAAAATGGAGTGTTTTGGGTTTGGTTTCACCTCCAATTGGCCTCATACCAATTGGAGCAACACAAATTTAGTTATGGCTCAAAACTTAAGCTGGACTCAATGAACCCCAAACTATAGAAAAAAAACACTCACAATTTTTCAATTTCCTCCAACTTCCTTACTTCAATTGGCACACATAGCACTTCTGTAAGCAACAATTGCATTTCAATTAGGTTAATCTCAACAATTACACAAAATCCCTAATTCATGTACACAAACCCTAATTTCAATTATCCAATTTATACAAACACAACATATTCGAACTCCAAATCATATCAACTAATCAAACATCCTCATGGAACCAATTTTCATTATTTAAAGCATCAAACTCTAAAGAGTTCCATGGCTGCCGAAATTAGGGTTCTTCAATTTCTTATCATTTGTTTTCATTTTCATGTGATACTCGCTCATCTCATTATTCTTAAAAGATTTAAAAAAGAGAGGGAGTGGTATCTTGCATTTACCTCCTGTGACCCAACTTATAACTTCCCAAAACTTCAAGTTTCCTTCTTCTTATGGTTACCAATAGCTTAATCTAGGTGTGGGTTTAATTTTTAATTAAGGGGACTAAGGGTTTTGGTGAGTGAGTGAAGAGAAATTCAAGCTCAAAGCTTGATAAAAATGGTGGAAGAAGGAGAGACCATGGAGCCGGCCAAGGAGAGAGAAGAGGAAGGAAGAAGGTGACTTGTGGTAAGTAGGTTTTGTCTCTTATGTCTTATATATATATATATATATATATATATATATATATATATATTTGCTGTACTTAATTTTTTTTTGGTCATAAGTCTTTTTTTTCTTTTCTTTTCTTCTTCTTTCTCTTATCATTTTCCTAATTCAAATTCATAAATTTTAATTTATGTTAATTATTTTATTCTCTCAATTTTTAATTTGACATTTAGGTTAAAATTCACCTTTGGGGGTGAAATGACAAAAATACCATTCGTGGTACTCATCGGGTTATTATTATATTTTTTTGTACCAATTAGTAAATTCTCTTAATTTTATTTTATTTTCTCTAAATTTTCTTTTAACATCTTTAATGTCATTTTTACCTAAATAAACCTTTAATTAGGTCCCAAAATTATTTCCTATATTTTGTTAAATTTTCTTAATGTTTATTCCATCAATTTATGTCTCCTTACTGTAGTTTAAGTGTAGTCCCAGACATTCTGACTATCCGAACAGACATTAGTCATCGGAACAGTAAAATGTATGGACTACCTATGGTGAGGGTGTTATAATTCTTCCCCTCTAAATAAAAATTTCATCCTCAAAATTTACCTGATGTGAAGAGCTGAGAGAACTGCTGCCTTATCGTTTCTTTGCTCTCCCATGTCTTCTGTTTTGTGGTGTCTCCACAAGATTTTCACTAGTGGGATCCTCTTGTTTCTGAGTTCTTTCACTTCCCGTGCCAAGATTCTAACTGGTTCTTCTTCATATGTCAAATCAGGTTGTACAATTATCTCCTCTGCTAAAATGATATGTGAAGGATCTGATCTCTATCTCCTAAGCATCGACACATGGAATACATTGTGAATCTTGTCCAGCTCAGGTGGTAAAGCTAGCCTATAGGCTGCTGAACCCACATGTTCAATGACATCGTGTGGATCAATAAACCTAGGGTTTAACTTACCCTTCTTACCAAATATTAGCACTTTCTTCCAAGGTGATACATTAAGAGACACCTTATCACCAACCTCATTCTCTATATCTTTTCTCCTCAAGTCGGCATATGACTTCTGTCTGTCTGAGGTGGCTTTCAAATTGTCTCTGATGAGTTTCACTTTTTCCTCAGTCTGCCTCACTAAATCTGGGCCCATTACTTTCTCTTCCCCCATTTTTGTCCAACATAAGGGAGTCCTGCATCTTCTCCCATACAATGCTTCATATGGAGCCATTTTTATGTTGGCTTGGTAGCTATTATTATAAGCAAACTCTACCAAAGGAAGATACTTCTCCCAACTTCCTACAAAATCAATGATGCAGCTCTTAACATATCCTCCAATACCTATCATACCATATCATTTATGTCATTAGTGTCAAGTCATTGTTATCATTCCTTTAACAATTACAGTAATTCATTAAGTTCTAAGGGTTACCTGAATCACCCTTTCCGACTATCCATCCATCTGTGGATGAAAAGCTGTACTAAAGTGCAGTTGAGTGCCTAAAGACTCCTGTAACCTCTTCCAAAACCTTGAAGTAAATCACGGGTCTCGGTCAGATATGATCTATGTTGGCACTCCATGTAGCCGAACTATCTCATATATGTAAATCTCTGCTAACCTCTCTAGTGAGTAGTCAGTTCTAACTGGTAGGAAGTGAGCTGACTTGTTTAATCTATCCCCAATCACCCATATAGTATCATGCTTCCTCTGTGTCAATGGTAGCCCAGTGACAAAATCCATGGTGATGCAGTCCCATTTCCACTCTAGTATGGATATAGGTTGCAACAACCCTGATGGAACTTAATGCTCAGCCTTAACTTGCTGGCATGTCAAACATCTGGTCATAAAATCACCAATCTCTTTCTTCATTCCAGGCCACCAATAATGTGTTTTCAGGTCTTGGTACATCTGTTAGTAGTATGCCCTAGAGCATATCATTTAGTATGTATCTTGTACATATTTTTATTAATAAAAGGCTTTTCCACTTTTCCGTTTACATAATATATTTATGTGTAATAGAAAAGTTCCATTAATATTTTGTTAGAAATATTATTCTTAAGTTGTTAAGAATATGAGTGACATTATTTCTAGCACAAAGTATCATAAATAGGTTCACAATCGAGGATACTTCATAATAAGGACATGACTTATCCAGAAAGATTGTATTCATGTTTGTTCCCAAGTTATTTATATGAGATATAAATAAGATGGAATGGTGAGTCTCATGCCATATGACAAACATGATAGGTACTTATAAATGATAAGTAGGCCGAACCAGTGACACTTATGACAAGCACATGGAGTTTACTCTTGTCAATGTTTTGTCATAAATCATATCAATGCATATAATCTTTAGACCTGAGATAGCACAGTTATCTTGTACATAGGTAGTTTGAGTTTGATACTGCTTTCATACTTGTATTGTGTATGGGTATATGGGCATGTGTTGGCTCCTACTAGTTATATATGGAGGTAGGTGTTGATCAAGATGGAATCTATTCATCTAAGTAAATAGAGATAAAATCCTATGTTCATTTAATTATTCTTGATGTTTCAAGTTCCTGGCCAGGACAGATAGATTTAATCAGAAAAGAGTTTTTGATGAGAAAATCTTTTTAATCAAGAACTGGAATTAAAAGAGAACATAATATTCATAGCAAATGGAGTTTGACATAAACCCTGACTCCGACTTGAGTTGGGATTTTGTAACAGAGAGATTCTAGTGTATGGTAACATATGATTATAGGTTCATTTAAGGTAAACCTTATTACTAATTGGGGGTGTCCATGGCATGCTATGCTAGGTGTTAACCATGGTCTATGAGGTGCATAAAATGATTTAGAGAAATCATTTATGGTAAGAAAGAGTTTTGATGATATTAAGAGTTGATATCATGTCTCACTGCCAATTAGTGATGAGCCTAGTAAGTCACACACATACACAAGTAGTCACCTAATTAAATATGATTTAATTAATTAATTAAAGAGTTTAATTGATTAATTAAATAGGTTTGGTTTACAATTAGATTGCAAAGTCCCTAGCATGACTTGAAATCAAATCTAGATTTTTGGATGTATAGTATAAGTTAAATTTATATTTAAAGTGTTTAAATATGAATTTAATTAATGAGAAATTAATTAATAGAGATTAATTAATTAATTTATATTTGATATAAATTAATTAGAAGAAGAGATAATTATTTTGGGTTAAGAACTCAAAATTAAGACACAGGGGCATTTTGGTTATTTTGCAGTGTGACACGTGGCACCATGAGATGGTGACACATGGCATACACATAAGCTTGCCAAATGTCTTTTAATCATGTAAGATGATTAAAATTAAGATTAAATATAGGTTTGATACTTGGCACAATGTGGCAAGTATCATGTGGCAAGGGTTTAATGTGTTAACCTAGCTATATAAGTGTTGTTATGAGAAAATAAAAAACAACCAGCAGCCACACTCCTTTGTCATGCCATTTTGAAGCTCTCCCTCTCTTCCTCTTCATCTCTCATCAATTCAAAGAGATTAGCCATCAATCTCTTGAATTAAAAATACTAGAAATTATTTCTAGTGTCCTGTTTACATCTCTAATCTCTTAAAAGGCAGAACTTGAATTTCTAATTAATAGAAAAAGCTTTAGAAGCTGTTCAAGGGCTGCCATAGGTGTTCTTGGTGTGGACAAGCTAGAGGGACAATATTTGGTGTCCTGAAGATGAATCTCAAAGGCGCAAATACGCTGCAGTGTATCAAGAGGTTAGTGTAATCATTCTTGATTTAATCTAGGGTTCTAAAATTAATCTATTAATTTTAAAATCTTAAATGGCAAATACAGATCCAAAAACATATTAAAAGAGTTTTAATATGTTTTTTTATCATTGAAATCAAATAGTTAAAAATAAATCTTGCATGATGCATGTGACCCTTGGTGAAAATTTTTGAATTCAATGGTATAAACTTGTGTTTTTCACGCTTCCGTTCCTTCAATTGGTATCAGAGCCACAATATTTGCCATTTAGATTGTTGATTATATGATTTAATTGTGTGATTTGATCATGAGATGATTGATCCATTGATGGTTACAATGGATGTGTGGCGACACACATGGTGAAGCCACCATAGGTGGCGGCAACAAAGGTTCTTCAAGGTGGCGCAAGGTTTGCTTTTTAATTTACAATTATTATATGATTTAGAAGCTCATCCTATGTCTAATTAAATTGTTTAATTAGAATTTTAATTACACAATTAAATAATGATTCAAATCAGAATTTTAAAAAATTATTTGAATGTGATTCAAATTTGAATTTTAAAAGTTGTTTGAATGTGATTCAAATCTAAATTTCTAAAGTTGTTTGAATCATATTTAAATCTGATTTTTTAAAGTTGTTTGAATAATATTCAGATCTAAATTTTTAAAAATTGTTTGAATGTGATTCAAATCTGATTTTTTTTAAAAATTGTTTGAATGTGATTCAAGTCTGAATTTTTAAGGTTGTTTGAATGTGATTCAAATTTGAATTTTTAAATTTGTTTGAATGAGATTCAAATTTGAATTTTTAAATTTATTTGAATCATATTCAAATCTAGATTTTTTTAAGTTGAATATGAGATATTCAATTTATTTTAAGTATGTATGTTTTATTTAATTGTTAAATAGTGATATGCATGATGAATGATCATGGACTATAAAAGACCAATGTGATTGGATTTATTTCTTTTATGTTTCTTTAGAATTGTAAATTAATTAATTTATTTTAATTTATTTTGGGCATGTATTATTAAGTTTGTAACAATTTTTGGGTTGTAATTTCATTTATTTAAGTTCTTGTAAATTCGCCTTGGTATGCCAAGGATTACTATGTAATTGGATTGTAAGAAGTTCAAGGAGGTCAAGAGCATTGGTGGGACCAGTGGGAGGAATTCAAGATCAAGTGTTGATTATGTACGCCTTCAGCAACTCTTGTAAAATGAATGAATGAAATGCACCTAGGAATGCCCTGATTCAATTCTTGGTGGCTCAGAATTGAATCCCTTAGAAAGTCCATGATCATACCATATTTACTGCTTATCCATGAATGCATGAGATGTATGGGAATGTATGCAATTATATGATATATGCATGCTAAATGGACAATGTGCAAAGTGAGACCTAAATAGTAATTAGGATGATCATAAAATCTTCCAAACAAATGATTAAGTTGGAAATGATATAATTAAAGTAATTATAACATAGGCCCTCCATTGGGATAATTATTTTAAGAAATTTTAAATAGTTGTATAAGATGCAATTAATTTAAGAGATTTTCTTAAGAATAATTGTTAAGCATGAGACAGTAAATATGTAAATGGTTTGGTGGCCAATATTGGATGTACCTGAGGACATTAAAATTATTTGCATAATTACTGGCTCAATGGGAACAACTTAACTAATGCAAGATAAGTCAATAATGGATGTACCTGAGATTTTGAGCATTAGGGGCTAGGTAAAGGATTGAACCTCACATGAGATGTGATGGACAAGGAGTTGCTCACTTATAGTTTATTGTAATTCCAATAATGGATGTACCTGAGGATGATCAATAGAATTATAAGAATTCAATCACCCATTAGAAATCCATCCAACTAGGATTTCCGTTTTCTTCTTTGGAAGTGTAGGATTCGCTAAGTTAGTGGGAGGACCAATTTGATTAAAAGGCCATAATCATTTTGGTTAATTACTTGATAAATTTACTAATTAATCTGGTTATTTTCTGCAGTTAATTTTCTGATAATAATGAGCACAGAACAACCACCACCATCCAATATCCTTGCAAGCATACTTGATCGCAATAGGTTGACAAGACCTAATCTCTCTGATTGGATAAGAAATTTGAAAATTGTCCTGAACCTTGAACATATAGGATGTGTTCTAGATTCAAATGTTCCTGGTCCCTTACCTCCAGAGGCCACTCAAGAGGAACATGAAACTTTGGACAAGTGGAAGGAGCATGATATGAGAGCTAAGTGTTACATGCTTACTTCCATGAGTAATGAGTTAAAGAAGCAGCAAGAGAACATGCAGAGTGCGAGTGAGATCCTCCTTCACCTATAAGAGTTGTATGGTGAGCATAGTAGGAATGCTAGGTATGAGATATCTAGGCAGCTATTCCGCATGAGGATGTCTGAGGGACAGAATGTTGGGGATCATGTCCACAAGATGATTTGGCTGATTGAGCAGTTGGAAGATCTTGACTTCAACATGGATTTCCAACTACAGATAGATTTGATCCTTCAGTCCCTTCCTGAGTCTTTTGGGAATTTTATGACAAATTTCCATATGACTCAATAGGAATGCACCTTAGTTGGTTTACTCAACATGTTGGTTATTGCCCAAAAGAATATGCCGGCAATAAAGGAAAAGAGGTAGCTTTGATTGCATCTTCTTCTACTGGAAAGTCCAACAAGAAGAAGGGTAATAAGAAAAAGAAACCTCAAATTCCTGGTCCTTCTAAGAAAATAGCTAAACAAAAAGGGAAGACTAAAGCTGATGGAGGCAAAGGAAAGTGTTTTCACTGCCAGAAGGATGGGCACTAGAAAAGGAACTGCCCAGAGTATCTTGCTTCTCTGAAGGACAAGAAGGATAGACCTTTGGAAGGTATGTCCATATCTTGTTATTTAGATCCTGATGATACTCATAGTTCATCTATAGCTTGGGTTTTAGATACTGGTGCTAGTTCTCACATTTCTAATGATATGCAGGAACTAGCAAATAGTAGCAGTTTGCGTTCTCAAGATGTTAGAGTCCGGATTGGCAATGGCTCAACTGTTGAAGCTTTAGCCATAGGATCTAAATCTTTTTACATGTTTGGACATGTTTTGTGTTTGGATAAAATTTTATATGTACCTGATGCTTTTAAGAACATCATTTCTATATCTAGTTTGACTAGAAATGGCTATGAATTTCAGTTCACAGATGATGTTTGCAATATTTATTTTGGAAATAAATATGTTGGTTCGGGTTATATAAATGATGGTCTTTATTATTTGGATAATAATGACAAACACAAAATGAATGCAAGTGATCTAAATGAATGCAATGCCATAGTGAAAATCAACTCAAGTTCAAAATATATTTGGCACTTAAGGTTATGTCATGTTGCAGAAGATAGGATTGTAAAATTGGAGAAAATGGGGATTCTATCCTCATTGGGCTCTGAGCCTACTCCAACTTGTGAATCTTGACTTCAGCGCAAAATGACTAGATCACCCTTTGTTGGACAAGGGCTAAGAGCTGAAAATATTTTAGAGCTAATACATAGTGATGTATGTGGTCCATTTAAAGAAATGGCTAGAGGGGGCTTTCATTATTTTATTACCTTTACTGATGATAAATCAAGGTTTGGGTATTTGTATTTGATGAAATGCAAACATGAATCCTTTGAAAAGTTTAAAGAATTTAAATCTGAAGTAGAAAATCAAACAGGAAAGAGTATTAAAGCTCTTCGATCAGATCGTGGAGGTGAATATTTGAGTACTGAATTTGATGAATACTTGAGAGAGCACGGCATTGTTTCCCAGCTGACTCATCCAGGAACGCCACAACTAAATGGTGTATCTGAAAGGAGAAATCATACCTTATTGGATATGGTACGTAGTATGATGAGCTATATTGATATGCCAATCTCCTTTTAGGGATTTGCATTAGAATCAACTTTGTATATTCTGAATAGGATTCCATCAAAATCAGTTTCTTCCACACCTTATGAGATATGGCATGGAAGAAAGCCAAGTCTTAAGCATGTTAAGATTTGGGGTTGTCTAGCTTATGTCAAAAAGCTAAACACTGATAAATTGGAAACCAGATCAGAAAAAGGTCGATTTGTTGGATATCCAAAAGATAGTTTTGGATATTATTTTTATTTGCCTACTTCACAAAAGGTTGTGATAAGTAGAGATGCCACATTTCTTGAACAACAGTTTGTTCAAGAAGGTGGCAAAGGAAGGCAAATAGAGTTGGAATTGGAGAATTCTGACCAACCAACAGATCAGATGGATATAGATCCATCTAGTCAACCTACACCCATTGATGAAACATCTACAGCTGTTCCTTATAGAACAACCAGGGTATCTCACCCACCAGTGAGATATGGTTTCCTTCATGAAGAAGAACAAGAGTTGTCTACTCATGAAGAATTAGATCATGGAGATGATCCACTTACCTATGAAGAAGCTATATCAGATATAGACTCTTCAAAATGGATTGATGCTATGAAATTTGAAATTGATTCCATGTATAAGAATCAAGTTTGGGATCTTGTTGACCCACCTGAAGGTATTGTACCTATAGGGAACAAATGGGTTTTCAAGAAGAAAATTGGTTCTGATGGAAAGGTAAAGACCTATAAGGTAAGGCTAGTAGCGAAAGGGTTTCGCCAAAGGCAAGGAATCGACTATGAGGAGACTTTCTTGCTGTTATATCTTAAATCAATTAGGATTCTATTAGCAATAGCTGCATACTATGATTATGAGATTTGGCAAATGGATGTCAAAGCAGCTTTTCTCAATGGATACATTGAAGAAAACATTTTCATGGAACAATCTAGGGGTTTTCAATACCAAGGTGGTTCTAAGGTATGCAAGCTAAAGCGATCCATTTATGGGTTGAAACAAGCTTCGAGGAGCTGGAACATCCATTTTAATGAAGCCATTAAATCCTTTGATTTTATAAAAAATGAGGATGAGCCATGTGTATATAAGAAGGTTAGTGACATTGCTACCACTTTCCTTGTCTTATATGTGGATGACATACTGTTGATGGGTAATGACACAGGTATGTTGACAACTGTAAAGATATGGTTGTCAAATACATTCTCCATGAAAGACTTAGGGGAGGCAACCTATATTCTTGGGATTCGCATCTATAGAGATAGAGTGAAAAGAATAGTTTATCCCAAAATCTATACTTGGAAAAAGTGTTAAAGAGGTTTAACATGCTTGATTCCAAGAGTGGATTGTTACCAGTGAGACATGGTATCCATCTTTCTAAAGAGATGTCTCCAAAGACACCTAAAAAAAGAGATAAAATAGCCAGGATTCCATATGCTTCGGCTATTGGAAGTTTAATGTATGCAATGTTGTGTACTAGGCCGGATATCGCATATGTCGTTAGTTTGACTAGCAGTTATCAATCCAATCCAGGTTTGGAACACTGGATAGCTGTCAAGAATATCCTTAAGTACTTGAGAAGAACTAAGGATTTATTCTTGATCTATGGAGGTGGAGACTTGTAATTGGATGGTTATACTGATTCTGATTTCCAATCAGATATCGATGATAGAAAGTCTACATCTGGATATGTGTTCATTTGTAATGGAGGTGCAGTCAGTTGGAAGAGTTCCAAACAGAGCACGACTGTAGATTCCACTACAGAGGCTGAGTATATTGCTACATTAGATGCTGCAAAGGAAGCTATTTGGATAAAGAAGTTTGTGACAGAACTTGCAGTAGTTCTTTCAATTGAGTCAGCAGTTCCACTACACTGTGACAACAATGGAGCAGTCATACAGGCTAAGGAACCAAGGTCTCACCAAAAATCTAAACACATAGAAAGGCACTGCCACATTATCAGAGAAATAGTTGGGCGAGGCGATGTAGCCATGCAGAAAATAGCATCAGCTGAAAATCCAGCTGATCCATTCACTAAGCTTATGTCACAGACTCAGCTAGACCGACATCTTGAGCAAATAGGTCTAAGATATTGTAATGAATGGCTTTAGTGCTAGTGGGAGATTGTTAGTAGTATGCCCTAGAGCATATCATTTAGTATGTATCTTGTACATATTTTTATTAATAAAAGGCTTTTCCACTTTTCCGTTTACATAATATATTTATGTGTAATAGAAAAGGTCCATTAATATTTTGTTAGAAATATTATTCTTAAGCTGTTAAGAATATGAGTGACATTATTTCTAGCACAAAGTATCATAAATAGGTTCACAATCGAGGATACTTCATAATAAGGATATGACTTATCCAGAAAGATTGTATTCATGTTTGTTCCCAAGTTATTTATATGAGATATAAATAAGATGGAATGGTGAGTCTCATGCCATATGACAAACATGATAGGTACTTATAAATGATAAGTAGGCCGAATCAGTGACACTTATGACAAGCACATGGAGTTTACTCTTGTTAATGATTTGTCATAAATCATATCAGTGCATATAATCTTTAGACCTGAGATAGCACAGTTATCTTGTATATAGGTAGTTTGAGTTTGATACTGCTTTCATACTTGTACTGTGTATGGGTATATGGGCATGTGTTGGCTCCTACTAGTTATATATGGAGGTAGGTGTTGATCGAGATGGAATCTGTTCCTCTAAGTAAATAGAGATAAAATCCTATGTTCATTTAATTATTCTTGATGTTTCAAGTTCCTGGCCAGGACAGATAGATTTAATCAGAAAAGAGTTTCTGATGAGAAAATATTTTTAATCAAGAACTGGAATTAAAAGAGAACATAATATTCATAGCAAATGGAATTTGACATAAACCATGACTCCAGCTTGAGTTGGGATTTTGTAATAGAGAGATTCTAGTGCATGTTAACATATGATTATAGGTTCATTTAAGGTAAACCTTATTACTAATTGGATGTCCATGGCATGCTATGCTAGGTGTTAACCATGGTCTATGAGGTGCATAAAATGATTTAGAGAAATCATTTAAGGGAAGAAAGAGTTCTGATGATATTAAGAGTTGATATCATGTCTCATTGCCAATTAGTGATGAGCTTAGTAAGTCACACACATACACAAGTAGTCACCTAATTAAATATGATTTAATTATTTAATTAAAGAGTTTAATTGATTAATTAAATAGGTTTGGTTTGCAATTAGATTGCAAAGTCCCTACCATGACTTGAAACCAAATCTAGATTATTGGATGTATAGTATAAGTTAAATTTATATTTAAAGTGTTTAAATATGAATTTAATTAATGAGAAATTAATTAATAGAGATTAATCAATTAATTTATATTTGATATAAATTAATTAGAAGAAGAGAAATAATTATTTTGGGTTAAGAACTCAAAATTAAGACACAAGGGCATTTTGGTCATTTCGCAGTGTGACACGTGGCACCATGAGATGGTGACACGTGGCATTACACATAAGCTTGCAAATGTCTTTTAATCATGTAATATGATTAAAATTAAGATTAAATATAGGTTTGACACTTGGCACAATACGATTGGGTCACTTAAACCTAGAGCTAATCAAAGGGTGACATGTGGCAAGGGTTTAATGTGTTAACCTAACTATATAAGTGTTGTTATGAGAAAATAAAATACAACCAGCAGCCACACTCCTTTGTCACGCCATTTTGAAGCTCTCCCTCTCTTCCTCTTCATCTCTCATCAATTCAAAGAGATTAGCCATCAATCTCTTGAATTAAAAATACTAGAAATTGTTTCTAGAATCCTGTTTACATCTCTAATCTCTTAAAAAGCATAACTTGAATTTTTAATTAATAGAAAAAGCTTTAGAAGCTGTTCAAGGGCTACCATAGGTGTTCTTGGTGTGGACAAGCTAGAGGGACAACATTTGGTGTCCTGAAGACGAATCTCAAAGGTGCAAATACGCTGAGTGCATCAAGAGGTTAGTGTAATCATTCTTGATTTAATCTAGGGTTCTAAAATTAATCTGATTAATTTTAAAATCTTAAATGGCAAATACAGATCCAAAAACATATTAAAAGAGTTTTAATATGTTGTTTATCATTGAAATCAAATAGTTAAAAATAAATCTTGCATGATGCATGTGACCCTAGGTGAAAATTTTTGAATTCAATGGTATAAACTTGTGTTTTTCACGCTTCCATTCCTTTAACATCTTGATACTTCCTGGGTGCATAGCATGGAAGCTATTGTGCACCTCTTTCAAGATATTATTCTTCAGTTCCTCATCTCCTGGTTCACATATTCTGCCTTTATAATACAGGCACCCATCTCCTTTCAACTCATAAGCAGTCTTCTTCCCCTCTTGAGTTCTACCCATAACAGTTAGCAACTTTTTATCCCTTAGCTGTGCTTCTTGTATTTATTGTAATAAGCTTGGCGTTATAAGCAACTCAGCCAAAATTTCCCCATCCTGTGTGTCGCAAGGTATTTTGCGGTCTCCTGGACGAACCCTCACCGAAGTGGGAAAGAGTGAGGAGTCTCCACTTTAATTTTGAGGGAAATTAGAGAAAACCATTTGTGAAATGCAAATTAAAATGAAACCACTCAAATACATAGATTCTAGGTTCGGGGTCCGTAAACGGGTGGGGAAGGTGTTAGGCACCCCACCTCGTCCCTCAATGAGGGTGAGCAGATTTAACCTTACGTTCTTTTTAAATTAGGATTGATAGTTAGGGGGGGTTCGAATGGAGATGTTAATCCTTTTGACAAAAAGGAATATTTGATTTTTCACTAATTCGGATTACCCAGATACATAAGTAAATGAGACAACCTTAGTGAATTGGTGTTGTGTTGCGGTTTTCGTTTGTGGAATTACTTTGCATATTTGTTAGAATTCGATTTGAGAATCGGATAAGAACTCTCCTCCGATCTCTTTTAGATTAAATTTTCGATTGGAGATCGGATAAGAACTCTCCTCTGATCTCTTTTAGATATTTATGAGAATTTTTAGTGAGAATCGGATAAGAACTCTCCTCCGATCTCTTTTAAACATTTATTAAAATTTTTGATTGAGAATCGGATAAGAAACTCTCCTCCGATCTCTTTTGAATATTTATTAAAATTTTTGATTGAGAATCGGATAGGAACTCTCCTCCGATCTCTTTTGAATATTTATTAAAATTTTTGGTTGAGAATCGGATAAGAACTCTCCTCCGATCTCTTTTGAATGTTTATTTATTAAAATTTTTGGTTGAGAATCGGATAAGAACTCTCCTCCAATCTCTTTTGAATATTTATTAAATTTTTAGCTTGAGAATCGGATAAAAACTTTTCCGACCTCTTGAAATCTGATTACATCTACACATCATAAGAGCCTAAGAATAAGGGTTCTGGCATTCAAAGATGCCGGGGATCTGAATAAGGCTTCTTTTAACTCATTGGTACCTCGTGACTAAACAGGGGATACCAGACTGAATTTCACCGACCTCCTATGTGGTCGCCTTACTAGTACCTTTTGACAGGCGATACCCGATCTGTTCCATTCGCTTATCTGAGATTTGGTTTTATTCCGCCTTATGACGTCTTACCCAATCGTCTTCTGTGTTAGTCTAGTGATTCAACTTTACTATTTTCCTGACTTATTATTCAGACCTTTTATTATTTTAAAAAACTCTTAAGATACAGTTACCTATATTTTATCCAACTACTTATACGCTACTCGGGACTAGAACACTTGCATTTAGAAGTAACAAAGATTAACAAAAAGAATGGACTAATTAACAAAGAACTAAACTCGAGAATAACCTTCTTCGCGTTTTTTAACGTAATATAAACTTGGTGAAAATTACAAACATAAAAACAAAGGAAATACATAAAATAAAAATGAGCACTTGATAAAGCAGTGATATAAGCACTCACCTGTAGGGGGTCGAATCTATTGAACTAACTACGGAATCACAAAACGTAATAGGACTGCGGGCTGATAGCCTGAGGGCTAAGGTTCGCCTTGAAATGAAGGATACTTCGCTAAAATGCAGTCAGGTCAAAATAATAACCGAGTTTGAATGACGTTGAGCTTGGACAACGGGAGTGGAAATAAAGATGACAAAGAACTGAAAGTGAGAGTGTCACAGGATAATGAACGAACTAAAAATGTAGAGTTTCAGTATTCAAAAATCCCTTTGCAAGAAAATACTTCAGAAAACTGGTTTCTAAAGTTTTTCTTTATGAAAGCTTAAAAATAGCAGAATAACGAACTGAATTAAGTTTCAGAGTCCTTCCGCTATAGTCACCACCTTTTTTCTTCGTTCTTCTTTTTGAACAGTTTTCATGAAGGTATTTATAGGGACCAAGTGCCCCCCCATGAAGGGTCAGGATTCATTTTGAGGGAGATGGATGTAACATCCCCACTATACGTGTTCTGTACGTTCTATTGCCCCAGTAGTCAAATAACAGTCTAGGCAAGTTAGGATGTCTGGAACTACACTTCGGTGATAGTGAACAGACATATAATGATGAAATAAATAATAATAAAATACAAGAAAAATCAAAGAAAAATCAAAGAGAGAAAATGTGACTAAGTTAAACGAGCCAAACCCGTAGCAATGGGTGACCGCACCGGGAAGTTACGGCGAGGATCGTTGACTAACCCTAGATGCGGGGAACCCCGAGAAATATTTTTGGGACATAATTAAAGGTTTACTAAGGTGTAATTGACATTGAAAATGTCAAAGAAAAATTAGAAAGTTAGTATAAACGAAAAATAAAAATTAAAGAAATCAGCGGTACAAGGAGTAAATCGGTGTTACCGAAAAAGTCTGAACTTGACCCGAAGAGGGGCATTTTGGTCAATTGACGCCTAGAGTTGACTTTTGACTTAAATGTCCATGAAAAATAAGTGGTATTATATTTTAAAAATCCCATGAAAAATGAAATTCAAGATAACATGTAATTTAAGGGAATTGGAGGGCATAATTGCAATTAAAGGAAATCATAAATTAATGTAATTTTTAATTGTGATTAGTGGGGCATTAGTGGAGTATATAAGGACCACTAGGACAGATTTTTCCACTATTCATCTTCTTCCTCATTATTCTTCTTTGCCGAATTGAAATTTCTCCAAGCTTCATCCATGGCCGCCCCATATACAAGCCTTCATGCACCATTGATCAAGTCATGATTCCATGAAAGTATCTTCATTAAACTTGGTCTACACATCATGGGCAGCATGTAGGAAGCAAGAAAGAGGAGTTTTGGTGAAGTTTAATCAAGCCCAAGTTGAGGTTAGTGCTTAATCTCCCCATTTTCTTTCATTAGATCTTGTTTTGAGCTTTGGGTGAGTTGATTTGTGAAGAAATTGAGTAAATTAATGTATATTTGGTGAGCCTTTCATTTTGGCAGCCAAGACATTCATGGGATTTTGATGTGTTTAAATGATGTAGATGAGTGTAAAGATGATGTTTGATATGGGTATATGTATGGGAAGTGATAGGACTTGAATTGATTGAAATTGAGAAATTTAAATTATGGTTTGAAACAATTATTGGAGATTTGTGTTGTTGCTTCATTTTGGGCAGCCATGAACCCTTGTTGAGCTTGAGTTATTTTTACTTCTAATGAATGAAAATGAAGGTTGATTAATTCAAATGAAAGTTGTAGTAATTTTGTATTTAAGTATGTGCATGTAGTGTTTAAATTAAGGGTGTGAAATGGAACCTTGATGCCTTGAGCAAACTGCCATGTTTGGCAGCCCCTAATAGCATGAATTTGTGTGTGAACATGTGATTATTAATGGTATATGCTAATGTTAAATTGTGGGCAGCAAGTGTAAGTGACATTGAAGTATGAATATGTTGAAGTGTATGTGTAATATTGACATTGAAGTATGTTGAATTTTGGTGGAAGTGAATGTTGAACTTAATGATGAATTGTGTGCATTGAGCACTTTAACATTCTGCCCAGAATTGTTGCTGGAATTGTGTACAATAGATGTATGGAAGTGTTGTTGATTGAATATTGTAGTAATGAGGAGGAGAAGGAACATTAAATTGGGAGTGTATGAGCTTTGTGCAGGTTGTGTATTGAAGGCAGCACCTAAATGAGGCCATAAGTGCCAAACTATGAACCCAATTGGTATGAGGCCAATATGGGGTGAAACTAGACACCAAATAGGCCAACTTTCATGTAGAAATGTTGCCAAAATTCTGCCTAGAAACTGACCTTAAAAAGTGACCAAATCCGGATTAGTGCATTTAAGGCCTGAAAACTGACCATTTGGGCAGTAGTTAGTGTTTAGGCCATAACTCACTCAAAACAGGTCCAATTGACCTGAAATTTTGACCATGAATAGTTAAGACCTATATCTACAAGTCTTATGAAGACACCCAAGCCCATAAATGACCATAAGCAAGTCAAAAAGCTTGCATAAGTTCGGGTCCAAAAACTGGCCGAACCTAAAATGACCTAAAATGACCTAAAGTGACCAATTTTGATACATTCTGTCCAGTTTTAGTAAATTGACCATATCTTGGCCTACACAACTCAGAATGACCTGAAATTTTGCCCCACATGCAATAAGACATAGACCTACAAGTTTGTAGTTTGGACCGAAACCCAAAAACCGAGGGAACTAGGTCGTCCAGCTAGATCAAAATAGTACACCGAAATCTGGTAAATTGCAATAAAATGCAATACACTTGGAAATGAAATTGGTAAAATATATACCAACACTAAAGGGCTATAAAATGTGATATATTGGTAACATTAGAATTGAATCACTTAGAGTACATCAAGGGTCAACATTATAGGTTAACTAATGAAATGAATTGAAGGGAATAGTACCTAGAGAAATAGAACTTTAAGCTAGACAAATCTAGCACACAAAAATTGAGAAATTGACCAAATTTTGCACCAAAGGTACAATCTGTCCAGCTTTAGTAAATTGACCATATCTTGGTCTATACAACTCATAATGACCTGAAATTTTGCCCCGCGTGTAATAAGACATAGAGCTACAATTTTGCTTCTTTGATCAGAAGCTAAAAACTAAGAGAAATAGGACTTTAAGCTAGACCAATCTAGCACACTAAATTTGAGAATTTGACATTACATACAATGATGCTTGAAGCAATTTGGCAATAAATGCCAACTTGTAAAAATGGTAAATTGCATTATACTGGCAGCATATTGAAATACGAATTGTGACATGTTGATACTAGAATCAACTTATGCATGATGCATGAAAAGGTCAACATTTTCATTGACCAGTGAATTGTATAATGACCAGTAAACCCTAAAAATAAATATTTAATCTTGTACTATGCCCTAATTTGCCTAGTTGACTAGTTTGGATAGGTTGGCATGCCAATAGGATTCTGACAGCTGTTCTGTAAATGAATTTACGTCATACTGTGTTTTATGGCTTATTATGCCATACTATGATTTTAATAGCCTATGGCTATACAGTTTGTGTTATTGTACTTGGCTTAATGCCTGATTGATTATATGGCTTTTTAGCCACACTGTTTGCACACCGGGAGATACTTTGTGACCGATGGTGTGACGGCCCGAGGTACTAGGTACCCAGTGCTAGTATATCCGTTTATCCAGTCTGGTCAGTGTATAGGCTACATGGGCAGTCAATTAAAACATTATTCAATTCAAGTAGCTAAGTTAAGTTAAGTATAATGGAATTTCAGTACAATTAAGTATTGAATGAATGAGTAAAAGAGATTAGCAAAAGAAACATCACAAAAATATAAATTGCAGAACCGTAGAGACTTGAAATACAATACAATTAGAATAATTTGTATACTGAGTAGTATTATTGAAAAGTTATAAACTAAGCACTTCCAAAGAGGAACAAACTAGTATATAAGATTGTTGATATTAGAAATACCATACCAAATTAAATTGATTCCTGGATATCCGAAATGATGATTTATTTCTTTCTTTACTTGTATATATATTATTTCTTGTTATATTATTGCACCACTAAGCAGAAATGCTTAGCGCGATGGAATTGCTTCCTCGCGCAGGTACTGAAGGTAAAACCAGTAGATTGTCGACTGAGATTTTTGGAGTCCACATTTGCAGAAGTATCAGAAGAGTTCAAGATTATCACCTCCTCAGCAATGCATGTAGATAAGGCTAATTTTACACATGTTATGTGTATTGTTCATTCCTAGCACATTGTAAATTATTTGTATATCTTGTACAAAATAAACTCATGTAATTAACCTATTAATTATGGAAGCTACTCAAAGTAAGTATTTTAATATGTGAATTGAATTTGAGTTATAATGAGATTGTACTTGTGAATATTGAGATGTTGAAAATCTGATGAGATATCTGAGAAATCTGGACACTGTATTGAGATACATTATGTTCAAAAATTTTTGAGACTATTAAGTTTGAGAAATTGAGTATATATTGAAATTGTTTTTGGCAGGTTCAGAAGAACTGTTAGTCCAAATTACAGTCGGCACGTTGCCGGATTATCGTTAAAAATTTTTGAAATTTCCAAATTAGTTAGATTTTGATAAAAGTAAAAATAGCCTAAACCTTAAATAAAGTTTTTGAACAAGTAAATTAAGAACTGTAATGAAATCAGATAAGATCAGGTGCTCCGGTATGCCGTGTAGCACACCTTGCTCGGTTACACTATAGTCGGGTGAGGGGTGTTACAATGGAAGGTTTGGATTTTGAAGGACATGATCGGGCACTTGGGAATTAAAGAGAATCAGAATGAATGACCGAGATCCTTTTCAGAAATTTTTATCCTTTTTCTCTTCTAATCTGACGGCTCAAATTTTCTTGTCCTGGGCGATCCGAGGGCTGGGAATAAAAGGCGCCGGTCTTGTCGTCTTCTTCTTCGATCCAAGGGCTCTGAGTTCGTCCTTACAAGTAAGATCAACGGTGGAGATTGGAATGTATAGCGCTATCATGACATACTCTGGCACCTGTCAGTAATGTGCGCGATTCTGAGGCGTGCGGTGGAGATTTCGTCTGCAACGCTTTAACTACCTCGGCTCTGATTATGATGACATTTAGCGGCAGTTGTCTTGTTCTCTTTGTTTTCCGACCTCCCTTCCCTTCTGATCTTTCTAACACGATCCTTTTTCGATCTCTCACGTCGAGCTTCCCTCTTCCGACCTCTCCTACTCCGGTCTTCCCCTTTATCCGGTCCTATTCAGTCAAAGCATTCATTCCTTCGATTCCTGAGGCATCCGCTTTGTTTTCTGCTTGCAATAAATGCTCAGACTTTCCTTATATATATACCTTCAACAGGAAACCCCTCCGCATTTGGTTTTCTCCTCTTCCTTCTCACATTTCCTGTTCTAACCGCTCCGGTAATAATCCCAGCCATGATAGTTACTTTTGATCTTTTTTCGATTGTCCTCTTTATTCCTCGACTGAAAAATTCCAATCCCGGTGACCGAAGAATCATGATAACCTCATTTGATGACAGTGAGAGAATCGGACTAATTTGCCGACCTGGATCGAGGACCTCGATCGTGTCGATCTCGAATCGTTCGATCGATATAGTCGGCTAACTGATTTTGGGCGAGAAGACTGCTAATATTCCCCTTAACATCGGTGAGTGCCCCTTGAAGTTTATTTGGCTCCTCACCACATTGAGCGTCCCGACTACAGCTCGGTTCTTGTCGATGATAGTGGAGATGATTTTCCATCCTCATGAGAGTCATAATCACCCCATCTGAGCTGTACGTCTATCCGCTGTCTATGGCCGGACAAATCTTTTGATTCAGCCACGAGACTAGGCTTTGACATAGGCCTTTATTAGATAGGATGTTCCACCGATCTCTAAAGATCGCCCCTATGATGTAATCAGACCTTTAATGTAATCCAATCTCTAGAGATCGCCCAAATGATGTAATCTGACTTTTAATGTAATCCGATCTCTAGAGATCGCCCAAATGATGTAATCTGACCTTTTCGGAAATAAATTTTTATTTTGACAACTATCATTGCATTGACTATTTTTCAATCTCTGATGTGTTTATCCGATCCGGTTCCTGACTGAACGACCCTTAACCAATCTGTGATTCAAAATATCCTTTTCGATTCACCGATCTCTAACTAGCCGATCTCTCCTTATTATGGAATCTCTGGAATATTCGTGAGGCATGTCAGAAAAAGCTGGCGAATCCCGCGAACCGATGCGCCGCTTGGGACACCTTGAGCATTAAATGCTCAGACTAGTATAAATAGGGGATGAGTTCGCCAGTTGTTCCCTTATGTCATTTTCAGCCTTTCGCGAGCGATTCTAAAATCCTCTCGTTTCTTCAAGTTCTTCCGACACCGATCACACTCCGGTAAAAGTTTTGATCTTTCTTTTAGTTTAAATTTCCTCTTTTCTTTGAAAATGAGCGGCGCCGAGGGTCAGAGAGAGGCAAGCCCCCTTTCCATTCAGGTCTCGTGGTCGTCAGATGAGGTAGAGGTAATCGGAACAAGCGGGCGATCTGATCCCCCTAGGACCTCCATTCTAGCCTGCGGTTAAGCGGCACCTTCGAGCCAAACACATTCTTCAGGGAGAGAAAACCTTCCCATGGACGAGCTGCCATCAATTCTTCAAGATGCTGACCTTCAGTCGTTCAGCCAAGAGTATAATATTCAGCCCGATTCATACGAGCTCATTAAGTGTCACGGCGATCTTCGAGCCGATCACTTCTTTGAAGAGAATGATATGATCATGGTGTACGAAGAGCAATTAAAAGCTGGGCTGCGGTTCCCTCTTGATGACTTCTTCAAGGAAGTTCTAAAATTTCACCAAGTGTGCATCGCCCAAGTTCACCCGAACTCGTAGCGGATCCTAGTAGCCTTCAGAGGCCTTTGCCGGGCTAAGGGACTCAGTCCTACAGCTAAGGTGTTCGTCGAACTGCATAGGCTAACCCATCAAAAGGACGACGAGTATTGGTTCTTCCAGGGGAAGCCACATTGCGGGCTTTTTACCGATCTGCCCTCCTCCCTGAAGAATTGGAAGAATCGCTTCTTTATTCTAAGGAGCAAAATCCCGAACGGCTTTGAGGGTTTCCCACGCAGCTGGCTACATCAGGGTCCGTTAATTCCGAAGCGCATCACCCTGAATAGGGAAGAGGGTATAATGGTGATGGAATTGAAAGATCAGGCGGCCCGATAGAAGTTCTCTTGTTTAGATGTAGTGACAGCCGAACCGCATCACTGGACAATGGAGTTGATCACTGGCGAAGATTGCGGGCTTCAGCTCTCTGACCTCGGCCTCGGTATTTTCTATATCTCTGATCTTTGGGCCTTAGCGATCTCACTGACCTTTTCTTTGTGCAGGTATGACGAGCGGTGAGGGTTCGAAGGAGAGCCGGAAGCGGAAAAGAGAGGTCTCCCGGAAAGTGCGGGAGATAAAGAAGGCCGAGCTACTTCAGACGCCCAGGCATGATGCTGGGGAAATACAAGGAGGCTCGTCTCAACCCTCGGGACAGCCGATCCCCGACATAGAAGTGGTCCGGTCTCCTCCTCGCCAAGAAGAGCCGCCACTACCCCCTCCAGTTACCTCGAGTGCGGAAGGGGTTCTTCCCATCCTACCTTGAGGACCCTCTCCCGCGGCGCTCAAGTACTGATCCACTCCCTGCAGAAGAACCGAACTGTTCAGGAGAATCCGGGTTTGGCTAAGGTTTTGGGTGCCTCTATCTGCCTTCAGGAGGATCGGGATAGGCTATCCCTAAACAACCTCGATGACATCTTGACCCAGACTATGAGCCTAAACGTGGAGAGCTTGGTGAACCAACACAATGTTCGAGAAAAGGCTCACCGCTTGAGGCAAGAGGTCGAAAAGGTGGGTCAGGAAACCGCTTCCCTCCGGTCTCAACTTTCATCCGCCCAAAACTACATATCCGAAATTGAGGGGCGGATGAAATTCTACAAGGATAAGTTGGTCGAACAAGCCCATGTTCTTGAAGAGGTTCGGGCGCTCCGAGCCGCTGATGTCGCTCGCCTCACTGAGGAGCTTAAAGCGAAAGAAGAAGAGGCAGTGACGAGGGAGGTCGGCGCTTATGTGAACGCTCATGGGGATCTCTTGGCCGAGCTCAGGAAGCGATATCCCGAGGAGGACTTCTCTTGGATGGCTGATCTGGCTCCCCAGGACGAAGGTGAGGATAGTGAGGAGGAGGCTGAGGGTGAGAGAGGAAGCGAACAAAATGTAGATCAAGCTGGGGGTGATCCTCCAGCCGTATGACTTTTATAAACTTGAAATGAAATGAAAGTTCCCCTTTTGTTCAATGATTGGATGTGATCGGAAAGTCTCTAAGTTGTATAAGCACTTGATTGTCTGAGCATATTAGAATAACAACTAAAAGTAATTATTAATCTAAGTGTAAGAGGTCGGAAAACACTATAAGCATGAGATTGGCTGGGAACCAACGCTAAACGGGACTTGATTAAAATTGGAAATTTGACTTGAACACTTAAGATCGGAATCATCATTAAACCAGATCGGAACCTTAACTTTATTATTCCCAAACTTTTAAAAAGAGAGATTGGCAATAAGACTGGTGGCACAAAGGTCTAGTGTTGGTTCAATCTCGTTTGATAAGAAAGATCGAAAATATAATTGACTGGTCAGGTGACAATTGGTTTGAGAGATCGGTGAGGCTTTAAATGATATGGGGACTTAGTATTGATTCGATTCCTTTTGAGGAGAGATCGGAAACGTGATTGGTTGGCAGAGGGAGACTCAGTGCAGGGGATCGGCTTCAAAGTTTATTGATTTCAGGGATCGGCCAAAATATGGTGTCGACAGCTGCCCCTCTTTACATAATTCCTACTGGAAAGAATTTTCCGTGTAGGGATTATGTAAAGATTCAGACCCATATTTTGGATGATTGGGCATTAAAATGTTGAGGTTGGTAACAGGAATTTAAATGCTGAAAAATTAAAGTCAACTTGGGTCAAGGAACCAGAAGTTGATTAACAGGAAATTTAATTGCAAGAAAAATTAAAATCAACTTAGATCAAGGAACCAGAGGTTGATTGACAGGAAATTTAAATGCAAGAAAATTAAAATCAACTTAGATCAAGGAACCAGAGGTTGATTAACAGGAAATTTAAATGCTGAAAAATTAAAATCAACTTAGATCAAGGAACCAGAGGTTGATTGACAGGAAATTTAAATGCAAGAAAATTAAAATCAACTTAGATCAAGGAACCAGAGGTTGATTAACAGGAAATTTAAATGTTGAAAAATTAAAATCAACTTAGATCAAGGAACCAGAGGTTGATTGACAGGAAATTTAAATGCAAGAAAATTAAAATCAACTTAGATCAAGGAACCAGAGGTTGATTGACAGGAAATTTAAATGCAAGAAAATTAAAATCAACTTAGATCAAAGAACCAGAGGTTGATTGACAGGAAATTTAAATGCTGAAAAATTAAAATCAACTTAGATCAAGGAACCAGAGGTTGATTAACAGGAAATTTAAATGCTGAAAAAATTAAAATCAACTTAGATCAAGGAATCAGAGGTTGATTAACAGGAAATTTAAATGCTAAAAAACTAAAATCAACTTACAAAGCAAGTCTAATCTCGACACGAGGAGTTCCTCCACGACGAAGTGTAATTAACAGGATCCCGAAGGCCAGTGATTAATGGAGGACGAGTTACAAGACTTGACCTACGACCTCATTTCTTCGGATGCCCCTTTTCTGTTCTCGACTTTCTTCTTATTTTGCGAAAAGTGCCCTTGCGAGTTTTCATTTTCCTTTCACCCATTTGACTAGAAGCGCCCTTCCAGGTTTTCACCTCTAGTTTTTTTTTTTTTTGGGTCATTTCTTGCAAATCTCATAGCAAAGTATGTGAGGTTATCAATTTTCAAATCCTAATCTTATGGCAAAATTTTAACTGATTAATAGCACATTAGATAAAGAGGTTGAAGAAGGACAATATTAAAGAGTGAGTATAAGGGAAAGATAAAAGCAAAGAGACAAACGCGAAGAAAGTATGACTTTATTATGGTTTTAAGAAACAAAGGTACAGTTTCAAAGAAAATGGTACAATGATAGATCTCACATATTTCTTGTAGTTAGCTTTGAAGTCTCTTAACTGCCATTATTTCAAGTACTCTGAAGCCTCATGCCATACGGTTTATTTCCATCATCGGTTTCATGCCCCGTTCCTTATTTCTCCCTTTTGGTTCTTGGGATGCCCTTTCGGGTTTTCACCCATAGATTTTTTTTTTGGCTCGCTCTTTCAGGACGCCCTTTCGGGTTTTCATCCCTCACTCATTTTACAGAAAGCGCCCTTCCAGGGTTTTCGCCTTCTTTCGCACATTTTGCTAGGAGCGCCCTTTCGGGTTTTCACCCCTACCCTTTTTTTTTTTTTTTAGGCATAGTATCTTTTGACGGTGTCGGCATTCACAGGTCTTGGAAATTCTTCGCCGTCCATGTGGGTCAAGATCAGGGCCCCACTAGAAAATGCTTTTTTAACCACATAAGGTCCCTCGTAGGTTGGTGACCATTTACCCCGGGGATCGTTTTGATTCGGAAGCACTTTCTTCAGGACTAGGTCCCCTGGTTGAAATTCACGTGGGCAAACACCTTTGTTAAATACCCTGGCCATTCTTCTTTGGTATAACTGCCCGTGACATGCCGCCGCTAGCCTCTTCTCATCTAGCAAATTTAATTGGTCCAACCTTGACTGGATCCATTCTGACTCATCAATCCCTGATTCTTTCAGAATTCTTAGAGAAGGAATTTCTACCTCAATAGGTAGTACAGCTTCCATCCCGTAAACCAGTGAGTATGGGGTTGCCCCAGTTGATGTTCTTACAGAAGTCCGGTATGCGTGAAGGGCGTAGGGAAGCATATCATGCCAATCCTTATAAGTGACTGTCATTTTCCGGATTATTCTCTTGAGATTTTTGTTTGCAGCTTCCATTGCTCCATTCATCTGGGGACGGTATGGTGAGGAATTGAGATGTCGGATTTTGTATTGATCACATAATCTCTGCATCTTTGGACCATTCAAATTCTTGGCGTTGTCGGTGACGATTTCATTGGGGAGGCCATGCCGGCAGATGATATTATTTCTGAGAAATTTGAGAAATGTGTTCTGTGTAATGTGGGCATATGATATCGCTTCGACCCATTTAGAAAAGTAATCGATAGCCACCAGGATAAATCTATGCCCATTGGATGCCTTAGGGTTGATGGGACCAATCACATCGATGCCTCACATTGCGAAAGGCCATGGTGAAACGAGGTTGAACAATTAGTGAGGCGGAACATTTATCGGATCCGCGTAGATTTGACACTTATGGCACTTTCAGAAATACTCGACGCAATCCTTTTCCATGGTTGTCTAAAAATATCCCCGTCTCAAGATTTGCTTAGCCATCATATGCCCATTGGCATGGGTTGCACAGTTTCCCTCATGAGTCTCGAAAAGGATTCTCTTCGCCTCTTTTGCATCCACACATCTCAACAATTCGCCGTTGGAGCTCCTTTTGTATAGAATTTCTCCACTGGGGAAGTATCCCAATGCTAATTTCCAAATCATCCTCTTTTCATTTTTGCTCGCCCCTGAGGGAAATTCTCTGGTTCTGATGTAAAGCAAGATGTCATGGTACCAAGGTTTACCATCAGGTTCTTCTTCGATCATGAAGCAGTATGTCGGCTCACTCCTTGCTTTAATCTTTAATACCTGAGTCGTCTGCCCTTCTTCCATTTGAGCCATAACAGCCAGGGTGGCTAAGGCATCTGCAAATTGATTCTTGTCTTGACTATGGTGAGTGAAAGAGATTTCTTTGAACTTCTTAATCAGCTCCAGTAAGTACTTCTGATATGGGATTAGCTTCGGATCCTTAGTTTGCCATTCTCCCTTGACTTGATAAATGATAAGGGCTGAGTCTCCATATACCTCCAACTTTCTAACTTTCATTTCAATGGCAGCCTGTAGACCCATCACACAAGCTTCGTATTCTGCAACGTTGTTGGTGCAGTCAAATCTCAACTTAATAGCTATCGGGAAGTGTTTTCCATCCGGGAATACCAATACAGCTCCGATTCCATTACCGGACAAATTGACAGCTCCATCGAAATACATTTCCCATACATCAACTGGCTCTTCTTCTCCGCAGTCTACTTCGTTAATATGCTCATCAGGGAACTCAAAATCCAGAGCTTCATAATCCTAGATAGGGTTTTCTGCTAGGAGATCAGCGATCACGCTACCTTTGACTGCTTTCCGGGTCATATAGACAATGTCATATTGGGAGAGTATAACCTGCCATTTGGCTATCCTTCCTGGCATGAATGGGCTTTCAAATACATACTTAATAGGATCCATCCTGGAAATGAGCCATGTCTTGTGATTCAACATGTAGTGTTTGAGGCGATTTGCTGTCCAGGCTAACGCGCAGCAAGTTTTCTCTAGGAAAGAGTACCTTGACTCACAATCATTGAATTTCTTGCTCAGGTAATAAATAGCTTTCTCCTTTCGGCCGATATCATCATGTTGCCCAAAAACACATCCCATTGAGCTTTGTTGAACTGCCATATCTGAGAATCAGGCCTTCACCTTGCCGTGGAACCAATATTGGTGGGTTGGACAGGTACTGCTTGATTTTCTCGAAAGCCTCTTGACAAACTGAATCCCATTGAGTGGTGTTGTTCTTTCAGAGTAGTCTAAAAATAGGCTCAGCTTTAGTGGTGAGATTGGAAATAAACCTTGATATGTAGTTCAACTTCCCCAGGAAACTACGCACCTCCCTTTCTGTTTTTGGGGATGGCATCTCTTGAATGGCTCGAACTTTGTCCGGATCAACTTCTATTCCCTTCTCGCTCACTATGAATCCCAATAATTTCCCAGATCTAGCTCCGAATATGCATTTGGTAGGGTTCAGTTTCAGCTGATATTTCCTAAGTCTCTCGAATACTTTCCTCATCACCTGCACATGGCTCTATTCTCCCCTGGATTTGATGATCATATCATCCACGTACACCTCCACTTCTTTATGCATCATAGCGTGGAATAATGTGACCATAACGCGTTGGTAGGTGGCGTCAGCATTCTTTAACCCGAAAGGCATGACCCGATAGCAAAATACACCCCATTGAGTGATAAAGGCAGTTTTCTCCTTGTCTTGCTCATCCATTGGGATTTGATTGTATCCCGATGCCCCATCGATGCACGAACACCTGCCCAATCCCGCAGCATTGTCTACTAACACATCAATGTGAGGAAGAGGGAAATCATCTTTCAAGCTTGCTTTATTAAGATCCCTGTAATCAACGCACACCCTGACTCTCCCGTCCTTCTTCATTACTGGGACAACGTTAGCTATCCATTGGGGATATTTGACTACTTCCAGAAACCCAGCATCATACTGTTTCTTGACCTCATCCCTAACTTTGAGTAGTGTGTCAGGATTCATTCTTCTTAATTTCTGCTTTACCGGGATTGTCCCCGAAATTAGGGGAATTTTGTGCGTCACTATATGAGGGTCCAAACCAATCATATCATCATAGCTCCAAGAAAATACGTCTAGGAATTCCTTGAGCAAACTGATCATATCTTCTAATTCTTCACTCTCCACAACCTTAAGTTCCCTTTTCACTTCTTCTGTTCCTAAGTTTATAGTATGCGTTTCATCCCCACAAGGCACTAGGGAAGGTTCATCTCTTTCATCTCTTTCTTCTGTGAGTTCCACCTCAGAATCACTTGAAGTAATGGCAGTTATGGGGATTTCAAAATTAACCAGAGGAATTTTCGAGTCTATTGAATTATTAGGTGTTAATTGATGAATGGTCCTGAATAAACGAAAATGGAATATATTATAAGAATGGATTTCAAAAGAAAAGAAAAAGAGAATTGGATATAAAATGCGCTATTAATTCATTAACATTTATGACATAAGAAAAGGGTCCATTTATAATATTACACTTGCCACCATGGACAAAATGATCAAGTGTAGATAACTAAAAATACTTTACTCGAAATTAAGTACAGGAATGTCCTCTGCTGTCCAGTTGTCCAGTTCTTGCCCTTCAGCTATTGGCGAGACTAGAGCCTCATACAAGGAATCAAGATGGATGACATCGATGGATGGTTCATCGGGTGACTCTTCAATCTCTGCCGGATTTTCAATAACCGGTTTAGTGAAGACCTCCGTGATTCTCGGGACTACCTTCATTTTCCCATTTTTCTGATCAAATCTTTGATCCCGAAGCCTATTCCTCATCCAGAATCGCCCATTCATTAGGGCGTCTTCCTCATAACCCAAACCGCAACGGCCAACCTTCTGGATAGCCGGTATAGGTTCGACAACCCCTTGCAAAGCGGCGCCTAACCCCTTGCCCTCCTCATAGCCATTCCTCAACATCACCTTGGCTACCATAGCCATAGCCCCTTCATTTCTTGAGATGGTTTCTTGTAATTCGAGGGCCTGGAAGGAGCTTTCCAACGACTCCTCAGCAGCTTCCACATAGGGAAGTGATTGTGGCTTGGTGACCAATATGGCTTCTTCCCCTCTCACAGTGATGATTTTGCCGTCCATAATGTACTTTATCTTCTGGTGCAAAGTTGAAGGAACGGCATTCGCTGAATGGATCCAAGGCCTCCCTAGCAATATAGTGTACGCAGGTTCAATGTTCATCACTTGGAATGTGACGTTGAAGGTGCATGCGCCAATTTGGAGGGGCAAGTCAATGTCTCCCAGCACTTCTCTTCTTGTACCGTCAAAGGCTCTTACCACCATAGCACTCTGACGTATATTTGAATGGTCAACCGACAGCCTAGCCAAGGTGGCATTAGGTAGTACATTGAGCGCGGATCCATTATCAATAAGGACCTTGGCCACTATGCAACCTTTACATTTCACCGTCACATGCAGAGCTTTAGTGTGCGTTAAGCCTGCAGGGTCTATCTCTTCTTCCGAGAAAGTGACAAAACTGGATGCCTGGATTTGTCCTACTATCTTCTCAAACTGCCTCGGTGTGATGTCGGGGTTCACAAAGGCCTGATCCAGAATCTTCTGCAGGGCTTGACGGTGCACTTCAGAGTTCAGAATTAGCGACAACAGTGAAATTCGAGCAGGTGTCTTTCTTAACTGTTCCACCACATCATACTCACTTTGCTTCATTATTTAAAGCAACAGCTCCTCCTCTTCTTTAGGTTCGGCAGGTTCTTCTCTCTCTGCTTTCTCAGCCTCCTCTTCATTATTTTCTCATGGTTCTCCCATTTTTACTTTCCCTCTCTTCTTTTCCTTTTCCTCATTCCCGTAACTCCTCCCACTTCTAGTTATATACTCAACTTCTGGCTCAAGCAGGGAAGATTTTGTGGCAACGACGGGCTGAGGATTGGCTTGGGGAGTAGTACTGCTGGTAGGTCCGGCATAAATAATTTTGAAATGCTCATGAGGAGTGAAGCACGGTTTTGGAGGTGCTGAAGGTGAAGCAAGATTAGGAGCCAATGTACTGCTTGACGCTCCTTGGGTGAAAACTTGAAAGTTATAATTCCAAGGTATGGCATGGGTGTTTGTGACAGGGAGCTGAGGCGAGGTTCGGATGATTGTTACTGGTGGGGATGATACTGGGGGTGAGAAAGTGATTCTGTGATTAGGGGTATAGGCGTTTTGGCCGAGTCGGGCTGTATTTACTCCACCCTCCATTTTTGACTTTGCCCGGCATCTCAGAACTTTGAGGGACAGTAAGTTCTGAACCTCTTGCTTAAACTCTTCACAATTTTGCAGCTTGTGGTTAGCTGCCCTACCATGATAGGGGCATCCTGTCCTATCTTCAGGTTCTGTTATTTGGGGGTGGAGGTAACCTTCCCTTACCGCCATTGTCAAAATTTCCTCAAAGTGAGGAATTAGTTGATCCACTTCCAAGGTTGACCCTTCTCCTTCCAACTCTATTATATTTGCACTATTTCCCGCACCATGATTGGGCAATGGGTTTGAGGTAACATTGGGGAGAGAACCATTCCCTTCAATCTTCAACCACCCATTCCTGATTAGGGCATGCACCCTTACCCTGAGTGCCCTGCAGTTATCGGTTGAATGTCCTTGTGCCCCGACAGCCGATCCCCGACATAGAAGTGGTCCGGTATCCTCCTCACCAAGAAGAGCCGCCACCACCCCCTCCAGTTACCTCGAGTGCGGAAGGGGGTTCTTCCCATCCTACCTTGAGGACCCTCTCTCGCGGCGCTCAGGTACTGATCCACTCCCTGCAGAAGAACCGAACTGTTCGGAAGAATCCGGGTTTGGCTAAGGTTTTGGGGGCCTCTATCTGCCTTCGGGAGGATCGGGATAGGCTATCCCCGAACAACCTCGATGACATCTTAACCTAGACTATGAGCCTAAACGTGGAGAGCTTGGTGAACCAACACATTATCCGAGAAAAGGCTCACCGCTTGAGGCAAGAGGTCGAAAAGGTGGGTTAGGAAGCCGCTTCCCTTCGGTCTCAACTTTCATCCGCCCAAAACTACATATCCGAAATTGAGGGGCAGATGAAATTCTACGAGGATAAGCTGGCCGAATAAGCCCATGTTCTTGAAGAGGTTTGGACGCTTCGAGCCGCTGATGTCGCTCGCCTCACTGAGGAGCTTAAAGAGAAAGAAGAAGAGGCAGTGACGAGGGAGGCTGGCGCTTATGTGAACGCTTATGGGGATCTCTTGGCCGAGCTCAGGAAGCGATATCCCGAGGAGGACTTCTCTTGGATGGTTGATCTGGCTCCCCAAGACAAAAGTGAGGATAGTGAGGAGGAGGCTGAGGGTGAGAGAGGAAGCGAACAAAATGTAGATCAGGCTGGGGTTGATCCTCCAGCCGAATGACTTGTATAAACTTGAAATGAAATGAAAGTTCCCCTTTTGTTCAATGATTGGATGTGATTAGAAAGTCTCTAAGTTGCATAAGCATTTGATTGTCTGAGCATATTAGAACAACAACTAAAAGTGATTATTAATCTAAGTGTAAGAGGTCGGAAAACACTATAAGCATGAGATCGGCTGGGAACCAACGCTAAACGGGACTTGATTAAAATTGGAAATTTGACTTGAACACTTAAGATCGGAATCATCATTAAACCAGATCGGAACCTTAACTTTATTATTCCCAAACTTTTAAAAAGAGAGATCGGAAATAAGACTGGTGGCACGAAGGTCTAGTGTTGGTTCAATCTCGTTTGACAAGAAAGATCGAAAATATAATCGACTGGTCAGGGGACTTGACAATTGGTTTGAGAGATCGGTGAGGCTTTAAATGATATAGGGACTTAGTATTGATTCGATTCCTTTTGAGGAGAGATCAGAAACGTGATTGGTTGGCAGAGCGAGACTCAGTGCAGGGGATCGGCTTCAAAGTTTATTGATTTCAGGGATCGGCCAAAATATGGTGTCGACACTATGCTAAAGACAACCGAGCATTTAGTGCTTTCAAAGCCATCATAGACTTCCTGCTCAGTGCATCAGCCACTACATTTGCCTTCCCAGGATGGTAGTCGATCAAAGAGTCATAATCTTTAAGGAATTCAATCCATCTCCTTTGTCTCAGATTGGGTTCCTTCTGGGTTAGCAAATACTTCAGACTCTTGTGATCCATATATATGTAGCATTTCTCACCATATAGGTAATGCCTCCATATCTTCAATTCAAATATTATTGCCGCCAATTCCAGATCATGAGTTGGGTAGTTCTTTTCATGTGGCCTTAGCTGTCTGAAAGCATAGGCAACTACTTTCCCTTCTTGCATCAGAACACACCTAAGCCCATTGTGAGAGGCATCACTGTAGATCACATAGGCTTTCTCTGACTCTGGCAGTGTCAACACTGGAGCTTCTGTAAGCATAACCTTCAGCTTCTCAAAACTGGTTTGACATTTATCATTCCAGTCAAACTTTGCATCTTATGTAGTAACTTAGTCAGTGGGGCTACTATAAGGGAGAATCCCTTTACAAATCTCCTGTAGTATCCAACTAAACCCAAAAAGCTTCTAACCTCTGTTACATTTCTATGAGGCTTCCATTCAACTATTGCTTCAATCTTCTTGGGATCTACCCTAATCCCATCTGCTGATACAATGTGTCCAAGGAAGGATATCTCTTCCAACCAGAAGTCATACTTAGACAACTTGGCATACAACTGCTTTTCCTGTAGTGTCTGTAATACTACTCTCAGGTGTTCATCATGCTCCTCCTGGTTCTTAGAATACAACAAGATATCATCTATAAAGACCACAACAAACTGATCCATGTAAGGATGAAAGATATAGTTCAGTAGGTCCATGAAAGCTGAGTTTACGGTTCGAAATTTGAGTTTAAATTGACTTCGCAGTCGTTCCCGAGAATGTCACTCATCGCTGTGACTCTCGGCTCGTTTAACTTCTTATGTTTTGTTTTTCTTATTTATACTTAACTAATTGGCAATTACTAATTATTTGTGTTTATAGCTTATCTAGTTGTCTTAAGTGTGGTTCTAAACCCCTTAATTATCTAGACCGACACCGGCCACCGGAACAGTGAAATATATCAGGCTATACAAATAGGGGTGTTACAATTCTCCTCCCCTTCAAAAAATTTCGTCCTCGAAATTTTACCTGGCATCAGTCTCTGAACAGTTGTGGGAGCTGTCTCCTCACGTCCTATTCACGCTCCTAAATAGCTTCTTGGCCTGAATGATGGTTCCTTAGCACTTTAATCAATACTATTTACTCATCAATTGCTCACCTCATGTGCCAACTTTCTTATGAGCTTCTGTCATAAGTTAGATTCAAATTCATTTCAATTTTAGAGGTAAGCAAATCTGTGTGTTAGTGGATCCACTCTTTCTAAGACCTCGTACGATCCTATGGGTGAAAACTTAGTTTTACTCTTTTCTTATCAAATCTCTTGATCATTTGATGCAACCTTCAATTTAGTTTATAATATTTTAGTCTTTTCTTGCTATTGTTTTAGTAATTATTTTCCTTTGTAGTCTTCTTTTTTTTTTTTTTAAATGACCTTGTTGGTCATAGATGAACTGCTTATCTTTTTCTTGGCCATAGGTCCATAACCATTATCTTACCATCTCCATTTATGACCAAGGCCTATGTGCCATTTTGCTTTTGTTTAACTTATTTCCTTCTTGATAAAATAGTTCGGGATATCGTTACGCGTCTTAAGTAAGTTATTTGCCTTGGTGGCAATTCCTCATCTAGGGTTTTTCTCATTTCTTAATGTTCTATTTGTTTCCTTCTTTCATTCCACAACTTAACTTTAATTATTTTTTTTTAATTTAATTTAATCTTCTTCCTTAACTTGACTGTCGAGTCATAATTTAGCACCTCTTATCGTCCCTAATAAATCCACTATACTTCAATATTACTTTGATTTGGTCCTTTGACCATTCTTGTTAACACTTTAACTAATATTCATAACGTTTCTTTATTACATTCGCACTAACTGTTCTAATTTTTACTTCTATATCTTCTTTTATCTATCAATATTCTATAGCTTATTTTCTGCTGGTTTGCGATCATTACCTTTTTCTTTTTTAATCATAAACAATTCTTCAATCTTAAGAAGGGAGTCAACCGGACTCTCCTGTTTCCCATGCTATTCAAAAGTTTCGCTTGAATTCTAATCTAATCCTTACGATCCACACAATAAATTTGTGCTCTTCCTAAAGAATACCTGGCCAACTAGTTCCTATCGAATTACTGTTATAAGTAGAACATCATTTCTTAACTGTTTTGTAAGTTATAATTGTCATCCATAGCATCCTGTCTCTTCTAGGGGAACAAAATTATATTTTATGTCTTATTGCTACACACAAATAAAATACTGTTCCTTACTAAACTTTGAGCAAAAGATCCATTGCAATACCAAAACAACTATAAACCCCATATCGGAGACTAGATGACTTAGCCCTATAGGTGTTATTTTTAAATTTTTACCATGCTAAAATCTCTAGTCTCATAACAATTCTTGATGTATTGTAATTCATGTTAGGGTAACGAAGTCTTTAACTCTCACCATCTTGCAACCATGATCTTTTGATATTCTAATTATAGAGTTTTAAATCTCGGATTAGGATTTTCAAACTCAGTTCTAGTAATAAAACTCTATTCTGGTATATTTGTACCAAAGCGAAAGTCATTTATAACTATTCTTATCCTTATGTACTATTGGGTAGTACGTAGCTCTACATAATAAATGTCAAATTAGTACTGTAATCTATAACTTACAGCACAAACATCAAGAATATTGCATAGTTACTACGATACATCCCAATAAATCAAACTTCCCTATGTCTTATTTCTTTCAAATCCACTAATATCTTAAACTTATTTTGATTATGGTACTTACTGACATCTATCACTTCCCTCTAGGGCAGATATATTGCTATAACTTACTTTTAGATCCTCTTGCCTTACCTAATTAGGCTTACTAATTAACTTTATAATTTATCGTAGTCTAGGAGATGTCTCTCACTAGAAACTTTTTCAAAATTAATTCCAATCACGCTTATTATCGCAATTCTTATCCTAAAAGACTAATTACTAACACATTAAAATTTATCTCCATGCAAGGGAATAGCAGTAGAATATATAATTTTGCATTAGCATATAAATAAGTAGAGTCGGAATCAAATAGTACATAATTATTCCTTTCACAAGTTAAGAATATACCGGCAACTACATCTGAAGTATCTGCTTCTTCCCCTCGATGCATGGCGTTCCCTCTTTCTAATGTATTCCTCTGCTGGGGTTGGTCCATTGTGCGAGGATTACCCGAAGTATTGTTTCTACTTCTGCCTCTATCCCTACTGACTATTAATAAGCCTCTAAAATCAGAGCCTTGGACTGATTCCTCTGGTGTAGTATGTGGCATAAATCGACATGCGCTAGTACAATCTCGGGCAAAATGTCCAATTCCACCACAATTGAAGCAAGCTCCAGTGACCCTATGGCATATACCCCCATGAAATTTTCCACAAACGTCACAGAGACGGGTAGGGTAGGAACTTCTGGTTCTTTGACAAATAGTTCTTGATTGCTTCTGCCCTAAAGATCCGCTTCTGTCATACTTAGGAGCTTGGGGTCCCTCAAAATCTTTTCTCTTTCCCAAATTACTACTTGAACTTTGACCGATGGGTTTCCCACTTTTCCCTTTTTCATGATGCTCTTGAGGGGGTTGGGTTTGTACTTGAGCCTGGGCTGACAGATTATCAGCCATTTGCTGAAAGAACATGGCCATCTGCTGGGCCGTTTATGCGGTAATTTGTATAGGAGGGACTGGTACAGTTGAACCTCCAACACTCTGTGAAATTGGGGCCTCTCTTTGTATGTTAGCTATCAGACTGCTCTATCGTTTTATCCCTCTTGTCCATATCTATTCACAGGATTTTTTCCTTTTTTCTATTTCTTGTACACCCAACACAAGGAGATTTCTCCCCGTTAGTTCATATTTATGATGTAAATGTACTGTATGTAACAAATATGGACTTTGAGCAGTTGTACTTAACAAGGAAAGACACAAATTCTCAAGTTAAAACATACTTCAAAAATTTTGCTCTGATACCACTAAAACATGTCACACCTTACCCCTCTGTAAGGCATAACATGATCCCGTAGAATACCTAATTAACTACCGCACTTCATCTACCGATAACTTATTAAGTACCCTATAAGGGATTTTAAAACAATTTTCTTATTTTTGATAAGTGGTGAGCATTTTCTAATAGGTATTTAAAACATTTAATTAAAATTAAAACTAGTTAATATTTTTAGTCCATTTTATTTTTCCGCAAATTTTATAAAAATTTTGCCATAGTTCCGTCTGTATTTTGAGAAAACAGTTCTTCAAATACCTGAAAAAAAAAGCACTTTCAATAATTTTTTCTCAACTTGTTCTTCAAAAGTCACAATCATCTCAATCAATTTCAACACATTTATCAACTTCCAAAATTCAAATTCACCATTTCCAATATCCAATAATTATCAAAATACCATTAATGAATTTCATTCAATTTAAAATAAAATATCACCAATCATATTTTATTAATGACAAAATAATTTATATATACATCATACTAGAAACTTACTTTAAGAAAATCCAAACTAAAATTTATTACAACTTTATACAAACTTTGTACAAGCTGCTCAAGACCGATTTTACATGTCCATACAATTACGTGCAATACATACATCAAAATGAATATTTACAGTCAGGGTATAAATTATACCCGATAACTTCAAGCAGGTAGCTCTCCTGTCCTCAGCAGCTCAATCTGCTGCTCCTCTAGTCTTTATATAGCATACAAAGCTATCGCTGAGTGGTGTACTCAGTGGTGCACAAACTAATAATTTAAAACTTAATACAAATTATTCTTAACAATTCATAATGAAAAAGAATTTAAAATTTCTAAATTCTTCAAAATCCATAACATTCAAAAATCAATATTTCCTTTTATGCAAATTATTCATTTGAATATCATTTTCATCAAATAGTAACTATTTATTTACATTTCTTTTAAATTCCGAAATAATACAAAAATATTTTAATTCACTGACAATTTATTCATTTCAATTACAATTTATCAAATTATGCATAATTTAAAGGGTGTTGCCAACAATTCACACAATTTATCTCATGGCCCAAAATTCAAATAGATGCCGTATTGTACACCACGGCATTTCACATTCTCCTAATAACCGAGGTTAAAAGGGAAAAACAAAGACTAGCTAGTATATATGAGTACTCATTCAAATTCTTCCCCAACTGGCAAGCCAGAGAGGAAGTAACTCGCCCCATCTAGTGGAGGAGATATCTCACTAGACAAGCTAATGAGAATTCACAATAAATTTTGTCATGTCAACTATGGTTTCAAATCATATTCAAAGCAATGTCTATTTAAAAAGTGTTTACATTTCATCAACATATTTAATCATCATAAATTCATGCTCAAGGTTGGCAACACATCAAACTTAAAATTTACAATCCTCAAAATAATGCAATAAATCTTTAAATGCATAAGAAAATTTATATTCAAATTGTACAATTTCATTCGATAAGTTAAAATTCTCAACACAACAAAAATTATAAATCATACAATAAATTTATTTCAAATCAACTCGGAATTGAAAAATAACAAAAGAGTTAGTTGTGCATAAACCTTAAATGAGTCGCCTCTTGGCCTTGACTCGATTCCTCGGGTTTTTTCCCGGTGTTCTTTTCAACTGAAACACACAGTTTCACAGTGTTTCAGTATCATAACTCATCATTAGTCCAAAAATAAATTTACATTCACTTATACTTAGCTCTAATGTGCTAAACTTGACGTTCTTTAAATTTTGTATTTCGGAGTTACTATTCATGACACTATTCAAGTCAATTTGTTGACTTTCTAAGGCTTAATAGGTATGAGAATTCCAACTTCACTCACATACCACATTTTGGTCACTAAATTTGTTGGTTTTGGTTATTTACTCAAATTCTAAGTCTTTTAGGCAAATTTGCAAATTTTCAGTTTTGGTGTCTTAAGTTACACTGTTCCATTGGTCACTTTTCTGTTAGAATTTGGTAGAACTTCCTTTACAGAAAATGTTTCCTATTGTCTTAACTAAATTCTCCTTTTTGAATCACTCCAATTGGAGTTTTGTAGCTCAAGTTATAGCCATTTGAACCATGGCTGCCGAATTGGACTTAACCCAGATTTTCTGGGCAATTTTGGTTCTGGCAGTTTTAGGTTACCAACTTTGGGTGGCCAAATGACTTGGTTAATGTCATAATTTAGGTTTGTGTTCTTCATAAAAGTTTTAGGTCTATATCTAAAACGTTCACTGGTAAAATTTTAGGTCATTTTGACCTGTCTAGCTCAAGTTATGATCAAATGAACAAACACTGTTCATTTGGTCAGTTTGTACAGGGCAGACTGTGATTTTTCAAGTTTGGTCAATTTGTTCACTAGGTTTTGGTCACTTTTTGGGCATGCCTCCTAAATGAAAATTGTGTCATTTAGTGTCTATTTTCATTCCCAATTGGTCTCATACCAATTGGACTTGTAAAATTTCATTTTTGGTCCTTCAAAGGTAACTTGGTCATACTGCATACTCAATCCGAATTTGGCCTTAACTCCAACCATTCCAACACACTTCATTTGGTCACCATTGACCATTTCTCACTTCAAATTAGGTCCAAGACATCATTTACAAGTTTCTCACATTTTTTGTCCCTAAACCCTAATGTCCAAAACCCTAATTCACATTAATTATTGTATTTAACCAAATCTAAGTATCTCAACCTCACTACTTCATTCATACAAACTTGCCTAACCTCTCAAATTCAAGCAAAACACAAACATATATATATATATAGTAACCCTAGCTGGCCGAAATCTTTATGGTCCCTTATCTTAACATTTTGTTTCAACTTTCATCAAATTCCAACTTAATACAAGTATTTAATCATTAATATAAAGAAAAGTTTAAGGGATAAACACTAACCTTGCTTGGAGGGTTTCTAGGCTTTACTTTCTTCAAGTCTTTCTTCTTCTTTTTGCTCTCTAATGTTTCCTCAACATGTAAAGAGAATTTTTAATGTTGGGACTTTGTGAATTTATGGAAGTAAGTAGGAAAATTTCAAGCTTTCTAATCCTTAAAAATGGTGGAACAAGTGAGTGAGAATGAAGAGAGAGACGGGGCGGCACAAGGATGAGGAAGATGACTAAATGATATTTTTTTTTCTTTTTATTTCTTTTATGTAATTTCTCTTATGGAAGACCCAAAAATCCATTTAATTAAATTTATTAATTATATGATTTTTGGCATCATGCATGATGTCATGCATGATATCATCTCCCTACACCTTTTTCATTTTCTTTCTTTTTTTTTATTTTTCTATTAGTTCTTTAATTTAATTCTCGATTCCAAAATTTTCTTTTCTTCGATTTTATTTGACAGTTAGGTCAGGAGTCAGCTCTCGGGGTCAATTGACCAAATTGCCCCTCGCCGGTTCGACCCGGTTTGCAAATAATTTAATATTTCTTCCAGCTCCCTAACCTAATTATTTGACTGGCTTAACAGTTCTTTTTCATGATTTTCTCTTTTCCACTGTGTTCATAAGGGTTCTAAGGACCGCAGCGTCACATTTTACGATTCGAAATTTGAGTTTAAATTGACTTCACAGTCGTTCCCGAGAATGTCACTCATCGCTGTGACTCTAGGCTCGTTTAACTTCTTATGTTTTGTTTTTCTTATTTATACTTAACTAATTGGCAATTACTAATTATTTGTGTTCATAGCTTATCTAGTTGTCTTAAGTGTGGTTCTAATCCCCTTAATTATCCAGACCGACACCGGTCACCGAAATAGTGAAATATATCAGGCTATACAAATAGGGGTGTTACAGCAAGTGCTGGTGCATTACTCTCTACCTCCTCCTCTATTGGTCCTGGAGGTCCATGCTCTGAAGGATCAGATGCCATCGATCCTATAAAATAGACAAAGAACAGATCTGCATTAGTGCCACCTCAACTCTATTTAAAGGCCCATGCATGTGATGCACTCTATCTATTTCTAACTATCTAGGTCTTAGTTCTGGACAGTTTTGTGACCCAACTTGGCCCAGCAATTTGGTTTGGTTTAAGGCATTTCTGGGTTTTGTCATGAAAATTGTAGTCCTATGTATAATCTTTCCAATGGTATAAAATTCAAGTCATTTGGACCAGTATAGAGGGAGTTATGACCAAATAAATACGTACTGTTCATTTGGTCATTTTCTGAGTTTTGTGCAGCGTTATCCGGATTGGGATAGTGTTTAGGTCAAATTTTGGATAGAATTTGGGCATCGTTTCTTCATGGAAAATGGAGTGTTTTGGGTTGGTTTCACCTCTAATTGGCCTCATACCAATTGGAGCAACACAAATTTAGTTATGGCTCAAAACTCAAGCTGGACTCAATGAATCCCAAAGCTGCAGAATCAAAAACACTCTCAAATTTTCAATTTCCTCCAACTTCCTTACTTCAATTGGCACACATAGCACTTTTATAAGCAACAATTGCATCTCAATTAGGTCAATCTCAACAATTACACAAAATCCCTAATTCATGTACATAAACCCTAATTTCAATTTTCCAATTTATACAAACACAACACATTCAAACTCCTAATCATATCAACTTATCAAACATCCTTATGGAACCAATTTTCATCATTTAAAACATCAAACCCCAAAGAGTTCCTGATGAGAATCAAGCTACATCCACTCCAAATGATTTCATCCAAGGTCCAATTACTAGAGCTAGAGCTAAATCACTTTAGAATTTAATTTGTGAAATCTTAAGGAGCAAAGATTATAAGCTGGAATGGCATGAAGAAAATTATAAAGGATTAAATTTGGTGAAAATTAAGCTTGGAAGTGACCAGGTGTCATGTGGAGCATTAGGTTACATGGAATAACCTGTGGACATGCATGCACCAGATCCAATCCATGCTGCTGGCACCTTTTTGAAGGAATATTCCTTGCTGTTATAACTACATCTCTTTTGGACTTAAATACCCTTTTTTTCTGCTGTATTAGGTTTGCTTTTTGTTGGGATGTTTTAATCTTTTGATAGATTAATTTCTGTTTGGACTTAAAAACTTGATATTACATCTTGAGCAAGTGTTTGGCTGCCAAGAAAAGCCAAGAAAGTGAAGGAAAAATTGAAGTTAGTTAAGGGAAAATTATGCACACAAAGGTTAGTGCACTAAACCTTCTTCCTTTCTTTCTTAACTAGTTGAAGCATGCTAAATTAAGTATAAATTTTATGAAATTAAAAGAAAATTTGGAGTATGTGGGGACTAAAATTTTTAGCAGCCTTGGTGACCATAAGGTCTTGATTATTTTGATTAACTTTATTTTGTTTAGTGATGATGATTAAGGATACTAAGTGTATTAGAAGTTGAATGAAGTGTGTTGCATAAATTGAAATTATTGGAGTTAGGGTTTGGGCACCAAAATTTAGATTTTTGTTTATGTATTGATGAAAAGAGGTTGTAATGGTCAATTAGTGACCATTTGATGAAGTTTGACCCTAAATTGGAAATAATTATGGCCTTAAAATTGAAAGTGGCATGCTGCCCCCATTGTGCCAGAATACTGAACTTGAGTCCAGTGTATTCCTAGGGTTATAACTTGAGCTATGTTATTCCAATTGGTTCAAGGAAAATTGAAAATGAACTAGACATAAAATGGCATAACTTTGATGAAGAAACCTAGCCCAGAAAACCAATCTAAGTTGCCCTAAAAATTGACCTAATCCGGGTGACCAATATGCAGTCCCTAGAAAATGACTAAATGAATAGTGTTCATTCATTTGGTCATAACTCAATGTAGAAAGGTCCAATTGACCTGAATTTTTACCATTAGAAAGCTGAGACATAGACCTACAACTTTCGTGAAGAAAAAAAACTCAAATTTTGACCATAACATATCCAAAAACTGACCTGCAATCAGTATACGAAAACTGAAGAATTGATTCTGCCCAGAAATTCTAGAAAAATTGCAATCTAGCCAGTTATGGTATTTAGGCCGTAACTTGAGCTGCAAAACTCCAAATGGAGTGATTCAAAGACAAAAAAAAAATGTAACTCGACACAATAAGGAACAACTTTGATGAAGAACATTTGGCCAAATTCTCACTGTAGAATGGCCTAATGGAACAGTGAACTCTAGCACCTAAAACTGAAATTTTTGATTTATTCACCATTAATTAGGAGTATGGATTAGCAACTAATGCCAACACTTTTGGGAATCAAAATGTGGTAAATCTATGTGATTAAAACTCATGTAACTATTATATATGAGAAAGTCAATATTTTGACTTAAATGACCATATGAATAGTAACATTACATGTTAAGTATAAATATTCAAGAAATAACTTTGTAATATACCCTAGTAGGCCTAATGTGATTGGTTTGGATAGGTTGGCATGCCAATAGGGTTCTGATAGCAGTACTGCATATGATGTATGGCTCTATGCCATTCTGTGATATGATAGCCTATGGCTATACTAATTATGATGTTATACTTGACTTTATGCCTTATTGCTTTTATGGCTTATTAGCCATTTTGTTTGCACACCGGGAGACACATTGTGACCGATGGTGTGACGGCCCGAGGTACCTGGTACCCACTGCTAGTTTACCCATTTATCCAGTTCGGTCAATTTGTATAGGTTACTTGGGCATGGAAAAGTATAAATGCAATTGAATTGATTATTAAAGGAAGTAAGGAAATTAAATATCAAGATAAAGAACAAGAATGATTTCAATAAAATTAGGCTCAAAATCATCAAAGAAAACGATTAATAAAATGCTAGAAAGAATTGAAATGAACTGGACTGATGAAAAAAAATAAGAAAAGTTATCTATTATTGAATGAACTGGGAACTTTAATTATTATGAAATAATTTAAGATAACTTAGAAGGTATTGAATTAAATGATACAAAAAGATTAATAATAAAAATATAATTTAAATAAATGTTACAAAATGTACCTTTTATGCTAATATTAAGATAAGAATAATGCTATTAGAATATTAGTATATTGTATATTCTTACTGTAACTTTATGAACTAAGCACCTCTAAAGAGGACTAAATTAAGAAAAAAAAAAAGAGGATATTAAATTTTAGAAACCTTATTGAAGCATAATTAGATCTAAATTATCTGAACCAAGTTTTATTTTCATATGTATTTTGTATATTATTTCTTTTTTATATTATTGCACCACTAAGCAGAAATGCTTAGCGTCATGGATTTGTTTCTCTTGCGCAGGTACTGAAGGTAAAGCCCAGCGAATGCTAAACAGAGATTTTGGATACTGATCTACAGGGTGTTCAAGGTTGTCACCTCCTCAGCAATGCATGTAGATAGGGCCCATATAAATCATAATTTGTATGTTGTATAAAATGCTTAGTTATACTATTGTAATGTGAATTATGAAAATATAATTAATAGGTATGTGATGTAAATTAATAAATCGATTAATTCATATGTGATTAAATTGTATATCATGTAAATTAATGAAGATTGAAAATTTTCATATATGAGTTGAGCATGAATGGGAATGTATGAAAATGGATATGAATGAAATTGTATAGATTTGAATGTGAAATTGAATTATATAGAGAATATTTGAACTGATGAGATAATTATGATTAGTATGGATCAGATTTTATTGTGAAAAATATTATTGAAATTTCAAATAGGTGAATAGTAAAATACGTTAAACGATAATAAAATAGGGAAAACTCCATTAGTTTCTCTGTCAAAAAATAATTGATATTAAAAGATAATAACTTGAAAATGATTAAAGGAATAAAGTAAGATAAGATAGGGTGCTTCGGCATCGAGTGTGACATGCCTTGCTCGGCTACACTGTAGTCGGATGAGGGGTGTCAAACTAACCGGTAGGCAACTGCTACCACTCTGCTTGTGATCTCAAAAGGTCCTGTGTAATGGGGTGCCAACTTGCTTTTCTTTCCAAATCTCATAAACCCATTCATAGGAGAAACCTTTAAGAACGCATAATCCCCACTACAAATTTTGCATCTTTTCGCCTTAGGTCTGTATAACTCTTCTGTTTGCTAAAAGCTATTTTTAAATGTTCCTTGATTAAAGGAACCATCTTTGAAGTGTACTACACCAAATCTACATCATGTACTCTTGGATCTCTAACTTCTGTCCAACACAGAGGGGTTCTACATTTCCTGCCTTACAATGCCTCATAGTGTGCCATTCCAATACTGGAATAATAGTTGTTGTTATAAGCAAACTCCACTAACGGTAGCTAATCATCCCACTAACCTCTATAATCCATGACACATATACAAAGCATATCCTCCAATGTCTATATTGTTTTCTCAGATTGCCCATTTGTCTACGAGTAGAAAACTGTGCTAAAATTCAGCTGTGTGCTAAATTCTTCCTGTAGCTTCCTCCAAAATCGAGAGGTTAACTAGGGCCCTCTATTAGATATTATGGAAGCAGAAACCCCATACAATTTGATTATGTCATGGATGTACAACCTTGCATACTGAGTAACAGAAAAGGTGGTTCATACAGGTAAAAAGTGAGTCAACTTGGTCAAATAGTCCATAATCACCCATATGGAATCATACCCTCGGGTAGTACGAAGCAATCACAAAGTCAATAGTGATCATTTCCCACTTCTACTCTAGAATGGGAATCTCCTGTAACTTCCCTGATGGCTTTTGATGCTTAAACTTTACTTTCTGACAAGTCAGGTACATGGACACAAAGTTTGCTATATCTCTCTTCATACCATTCCACCAGTACCTATTCTTCACATCATGGTATGTCTTTGTAGATCCTAGGTAAACACTATAAGGTGTGTAATGTGCCTCCTGCATAATCTCATTCCTTAGGTTGTTCACGTAAAGCACACATACCCTGGAGCCTTGTATAAGAGTACCATCTCCATCAAACCCAAATTCGCATTCTTTTCCCTATTGCATCTTTTCCATGATCCACATTAACTGTGGGTCCCTGTGCTAGGAAACTCTAATTCTATCTCTCAAATCCAGTCGTATTCTAAAATGTGCCAAAAGTGCACCCGAAGAAGTTATATCCAATATCAAATCTTGAACCATCAGCTCATGCAACTCCTGTATCAACGGTCTCCTCTTTGTTGTTATATGAGCTAGGCTACCAGAAGACTTCCTACTCAAAGCATCTGCCACCACATTTGCTTTGCCAGGGTGATATTGGATAGTGCAGTCATAGTCCTTCAGAAGCTCCTTCCATCTTCTCTGCCTTAAATTTAAATCCCTTTGTTGAAAGATATACTTCAACCTTTTATGGTCGGTATATATCTCACATGTTTCACCATACAGGTAGTGCCTCTAAATTTTCAACGCAAAGATAATAGCCACCATTTCCAAATCATGAGTGGGGTAATTATGCTCGTACTTTTTTAACTGTCTAGAAGCATAAGCTGCCACTTTACCATGCTGCATCAAAACACACCCTAACCTAACTTTAGAAGCATCACAGTATACTGCATACCTTTCTCCACTCACAAGCAAAGTCAACACCAGAGCTGTAGTTAAACAGTCTTTAAGCTTCTGGAAGCTTATCTAACACTCATTCGACTAGAAAAATGGGACATTCTTTTGAGTTAACTGTGTCAGAGGAGCCGCTATCCTAGAGAAGTTCTGTATAAAGCGCCTATAATAACCTGCTAGGCCTAAAAAACTACACACTTCTGTGACCATAGTAGGCCTAAACCAATCAATTACTACTTCAATTTTCTTGGGATCCATTTGAATGCCTTCACTAGAGACCACATGTCCCAAGAATGAAATACTTTCCAGTCAAAACTCACACTTCGAAAACATAGCATATAGCTGATGCTCCCTCAAGCTCTATAATACCATTCTTAAATGCTAAGCATGTTCTTCCTCAATCCAAGAATATACCAAAATGTTATCTATGAAAACAGTGACAAAGTGATCCAGGAATGTTTTAAAGACTCTATTTATTAGATCCATAAAGGCTATTGGTGCTTTAGTGAGTCCAAATGACATCACCAAGAACTCATAATGACCATAACTAGTCCTAAATGTTATTTTTGGCACATCCTCTCTCCGTATTCTCAACTGATGATAGCACACTCGTAGGTCTATCATAAAGAAGTATCTTGCTTTTTACAGCTGATCAAACAAGTCATCAATCCGAGGGAGCGGATACTTATTCTTAACTGTCACCTTATTCAGTTGTCTGTAGTCAATGCATAACCTCAATGACCTATCATTCTTCCTTACAAATAAAATAGGAGCACCCCAAGGTGATGTGCTTGGCTAGATAAAACCCTTGTCCAGAAGCTCCTATAGAAGATGTTCTTTCAATTCTTTTAACCTCACTGGCACCATCCTGTGGGGTGGTATAGAAATAGGGTTTGTACCCACATAGTATCTATGCAGAATTCAATCTCTCTATCACGTGGCAACCCAAGAAGCTCCTTAGGAAACACCTCCATAAATTCCTTAACAGTAGGTATATTTTCCACACCAGTACCTTCAACAGATGTGTCCCTCACTAGTGCCAAATAACCTTGACAACCACGCCTTAACATCTTTCTAGCACTTATGGTTGACACTAGATTGTATAGAGCTATAATCCTATCACCATCAAAACTAAACTCTTGCACTCCAGGAATATATGAAAGCACACTTTTTTGTTTCTACAATCCAGTGTGGCATAATGGGTTGACAACCAATCCATGCCCAAAATCACATCAAAGTCTATCACCGATAAGGGAACCAAATCTGGCAAGAGGATCTTTCCATCTACTATCCCTGGGCTACCAGAATAACCATAGCCATATCTGTAGTATCACTGAGAGGAGTGGCTACTGATAGAGGACACTCCAAAGCCATAGGATTCCTACCCAATCTCAAGGCAAACACAAGGGAAACAAATGAGTGTATAGCACCCGGGTTTACTAAAACACGTGCCTCTAAAAAACAGACTTTGAGAATACCTGCTACTGCTACATTTGAAGCCTGAGCATCCTGATGTGTTAAGGTGAAAACCCAAGCCTGTCCCCTGCCATGTGGTGTAGAACCCTGAAACAAACTTCTCCCACCAGATCTACCTCTATAACTGTGTCCCCCTTGTCCATGGCCCTGCTGGACACTAAATTGGCTACCTGACATGTTAGAAGTACTAGGGAGTAGCTAGCGGGGTACATTGGCTACAGAACCCTAGGATCCCATCTGATGCTCACTGAACATGGGGCATTCCCTAGCAAAGTGACCCAGCTGGCCACACCTGAAACATCCTTCTATACTCAGCAAGCAGGGTCCTAAGTGTACTCTTCCACATTAAGTACATGGTGTAAAAAAGAGGATCCTAAACCAGATCCTGAACTGTTATAACCAAAGCTTTTCCCACTGTTGGAGCTGTATCCTAATCTCAACCCCCCCTAGGTCTTTGTCTAAGGCCCCCTTTTTTTATTGCCTCTGATTTTGCCACTGTAATTACTTTGGCTACTTCCACCCATTGTGCTCATATGGGGCATATCAGATAACTATTCAACTATGCTCTTCTTAGGTCTACTTCTATCATCACCCATGTAGCTCATCTCTATCTGTCAGGCTCAGTCCATAACCATATCAAAAGGTTAGTCTACCAGCATAGCCAATTTAAAATACCTTCTATCTAGTCCCTTCAAAAATCACTTCATTTTCATAGCCTCAATGGCTATAGTAGTCGAGGCATATCTGCTCAACACTAAGAATTCAGATGCATACTCATTAATTGCTCTTCCATTTTACTTTAAAGCTTCAAAGTCCCATTATTGCTGATCCCTAAAACTTTCTAGCAGAAATCTATTTATGAATAAGTCCAAAAACTATGCCCAAGTTAACCCCTCAATCCTAGAAAGCACATAATCTGTCCACCACTGCCTAGGTATAGGCCCTAATACATGCTATACACATTCAATTAATCTTCTATCTATCAACTACAACTCTACCTCAACCTATTTGCAAGAATCCATACTTTTGTATGCATCACTTGTACTGTCATATTCCCCAGGCACCAGCTTTTTAAAATTGATTATCTGTTTGTAAGGCTCTACCCTCTATACTGGAGACTGCTGTGGAGGTTTTATCATTTATTGTGTCATCATTTCAATGGTCCTTTATAGTCCTGCAAGGGCAGTTGCCATAGGATCTATAGGACCCTGGGCCCATGTATGACTACTCTTCTAGTTATGGCTGCTCTTACACTTGAGTAGCTCTAGGTCTCTAGCCATGCCTTCTAGGAGCCGGTGCCTCATTCTATGCCAATACTTCATCCTTCACTTCTAGCTCTTGTGTCATGACAGTTCTCCTTCCTTTATGCATACTTCTTGAAATTCAACTATATTAGCCCACAAATACCAAAATAGTATGTTATACATAACTATTCAACCATAAACATATACAAGCATGCAAGGCAGAAGCTAGATGCAAGGATGACAAAACAAGGACAAGTATGGACCCTATACCCCACATGTGACCTCTTAAGAAGACTCTTTTTAAGATTCTAGTATCCCATAATCTGATACCAACTTTGTCATGACCCGATTTTTGGGCTAAGCTAGCATTAAGACTTGGGTTAGCATAAAGCCCCCAAAGCCCATAGTAAGCTAATCAATTCATAAAGCCTATTAAGGTAGCCCAATTTCAAAAAAATAAACGGATAGAGTCCGACCATAAATTAGACTATCCAATGGAAAGCATTAACTCACCATACTTATAAACAAATAATATCAATAATATGGAGAGCTCAGCTCCCTCCATTATCAATAATAAACATCTCATACATTTATGCAACCTCACATAATTAATTTTATAACTCCAAAACTAAAATAGTGCAACCCAAATAAAAATACAACTATTAGTCCATGTAGAGTTTTAGATTTAAATAAAAGACAATAAAAGCAAATCAAAATATTTTCTATTTAAACCTGTGGGGGGAAAAAAACCAGGTTAATCACAAATAAAGCCACTTATCACCTAAGAAAAATAGTTGAACACGAGTGAGACGTTTGACTTAGAGAGTAGGATATTGATTTGAAAAATAATTTCTATAACTATCTAAATCTAATGCATTCCTATGTATGAAATGTCAAAATATTTTCTGTTTAAACCTGTGGGGGAAAAAAACCAGGTTAATCACAAATAAAGCCACTTATCACCTAAGAAAAATAGTTGAACACGAGTGAGACGTTCAACTTAGAGAGTAGGATATTGATTTGAAAGATAATTTCTATAACTATCTAAATCTAATGCATTCCTATGTATGAAATGTAATATGTTCACATAGTTCAAACAATTCAACCAATGTTCGCACACAAGATAATTTGGAGATGCATGCACCCATATGTCACATCAATATATATATTCCCTATACAGCTCTCTTAATATAATACCTACCAGTAAGGTTAACTCAAGCAGGACTTTTGCATAATAATCTAAATGTAGGGGCTAGCGAGATCAACTCAGAGCCGTACTCACCCCGATTTATCCATATATAAAGATTGAGTCCCAGTGAGTCAAGCGCTGCAACTATCCATCCTACCCATACCCATATCTACACCATACTCATGCCAACACACACACAGAGCTCTAAGTTATCTTAAGGCGACATCCACCAACAAATTCAATAACATATGAAGCAAAGGAGCATGTCTAGCATTTAACTAATTATATACATACATATAAGTGAATGCATCAGCATGCCTTGAATATAAATTAATAATATTGAAACTACGAATAAAATTAATATCAAACTCATAGATTATCCAAGTGTTACTGGGGTGGCTGAGAAGAAAAGAAAGGCTGACTCAGATCATCTAAACAATTATATTCAAGAAATTTATCAATAATAAATCAAAACAAAGAACTAAAGATTCAAAGACATCCTAAATTTATGCCAAAAATTCGACAGAGTTTGTAACACCCCTATTTACATAGCCTGGTACATTTTACTGTTCCGATGACCGGTGTCGGTCTGGACAAGTAAGAGAAGTAGAACTACGTCTAAGACACCTAGTTAAGCCCTGAACACAAATAATTAGTAATTGCCAAATAGTTAAGTATAAAGAAGAAAAACAGAACACAAAAAGTTAAATGAGCCGGGAGTCACAACGATGAGTGACCTTCTCGAGAAATGACTGCGAGGTTAGTCTAAACTCAAATTTCAAACCGTAAAATGTGACGCTGCGGTCGTTAGGACTATTGCGAACACAGTGGAAAAGAGAAAATCACAGAAAAGAATTGTCAAGCAGGTCAAATAATTAGGTCAGGGATTCGAAAGAAATATCGAATAACTTGCAAACCGGATTGAACCATTGAGGGGCAATTTGGTCAATTCAACCATAGAGCTGACACCTAACCTAAATGTCCAATAAAATCGGAGAAAAGAAAATTTCAGGATCGAGAATTAAATGGAAAAGAAATAAAAAAATCCAAAAATCAAAAAGTTTATGACATCATGCATGACATAAGCATGATCTTATTAAAACTATAATCTTAACTTATGAAAATATAAGGATAATAACACATTAATAAAGATAAAAACTTAAAAAGAAAATACACTTTCTTTTTCCCATACAATCAGTCGTCCCTCTCTCACACACTCTCTCTCTTGCTTTCTCTCTCAACCACCATTAACAACCAAAGCATCAAACTTCCAAATACTTGATTTCCACCATAAATCTTAGTAAAAAGCCCTAGAAACCTTCTAAGTGCCATTGGAAGAGAAGATTTGAAGCGGACGAAAGAGGAAAAAAGTGGAGTTTAAGAAGTTAGAAAAGCTCTAATTGAGGTAAGTGATTAAATTTGAAAATCTTAGTTTATTTGTTGTGTATGTAGCTCAATTAACTTAGAAATTGTGTAAAATCAAACAAAAACAATTGTTGAGGAACCAAACAAGAAATTTGGCTAGCTAGGGTTAGGGTTTGATATGAATCAGTTTGATGGTTTTGAATGGTTATTTGAAGTGAATTAGGTGTATGGATCATGAATGTACACTTTGAAATGCATTAAAGTTGAAATTTAGGTAATTAGGGTTTGAGCATTTTGAAGAAATTGGAAAAAAAATTTGAGAATTGGCCAAATGATGTAGTTAACCTTATTTCAGTTGAGAAATGGTCAACTATGACCATTTGTGGTGTGTATGAATTACTGGAAACAAGTTTCAATTCTGATTGGTGAAGGTCAATCTGCAGGCAGCTTGACCTAGGTCCCTTTCAGAGACCAAAACTGATAATTTACCAACCCAATTGATGTGAGGCTAATTGGGAATGAAAATAAACACAAAATGGCACATTTTTTGTTCAGGAATCATGCCCAGAAAGTGACCATAACTTAGTGAACAATTAGGCCAAATCCGGAATTGGGCACACTGACCTGTACAAAAATGACCAAATGAATAGTAGTTACATAAATGAGCATAACTTGGTCTAGGAAGGTCCAAATAATCTGAATTTTATACCGCTAGAAAGCTGAGACATAGCCCTACAACTTTCATGGAGAAAATAAACCCAAATTGTGATCATAACCTGTCTAAAAACTCAACTGCATTCAATGTACAAAAACTGCCATTATCTAGGAAATGCCTAGAATTCTGGGTAACACCAAGTCTGGCCAGCTGTGTTCAAATGGCCATAACTAGGGCTATAAAACTCCAAATGGAGTGATTCAAAATGGGAAATAAAGTTAAGACAATAAGGAATAACTTCTATGAAGAAAACTTAGCCAAATTACCATAGCAACATGACCAATGGAACAGTATAATACAGGACACCATATCTGAAAATTTGGAAGTTTCACCTAAGAAACTTAAAGTTTGAGAAAACAACCAAAACCAACAAGTTAAGTAACCAAAATGTGGTATGTGGGTAAAATTAAAATTCCCATACCTATTAAGCATTAGAAAGTCAACAATTTGACTTGAATAGTGTTATAAATAGATTTGAAATTATTTTTGGACTTATGATAAATTGTGATACTGAAACACTGTGAAATTGTGTGTTTTAGTTGAAAAGAATACCGGGAAAGAACCCGAAGCATTGAGTCAAGGTGAAGAGGCGACTCGTATAAGGATTGTGCACAAGATAGAAATTTCTGTAAATTTTCTTCTGCAAATTATTTTGAATAAATTATGATATTAAATTGTGACTTAATTGTATTGAAATGTTTGTTATGCTTTTGACTTAAATTGTTGAAAGTTTATTGGTATGTGTTTGAAATGGCAATAAATGTTTAGTAAATTGCTAAGTCAGTTTTGAAACCACAGTGTCATGACCATATATTTGAATGTCTCACTAGCATGACTAGTGGGAGAAATTAGTTTTGAATTTTGATTCCTTCTCTGGCTGAAGTGTTGAGGTGTGCACCAGTAGAAGATGAAATTTGAATGGGTACCCATATATTTGAGCTAGCTAGCGTTGTGATTACTCATAAGCCTTCAGCTATTAAGATGAATATTGTTTCGAATGGCATGATATAACTATGTGTTTTTATGAATTCATTTTGAGACTTCCTAAATGAAAGTGTTTGGACTAAAAATTTATAAATCACGTTTTGTATCTGTTTTTCATGTTCAGTTCAATATTTGAATAAATGTGATTTGAAATATGCATAAATGTTATTTTAGTATGTTGTGCATCACTGAGTCATAGTACTCAGCAATGGCTGTTATTGCTGTTGTAGATATAGAGACTAGAGGAGCAGCAGAGTGAGCTGATGAGGATCTTGGAGCCACATCCCTGAAGTTTTGTCAGGTATATTTTATACCCTGATTGTAATATTTTGTTTGATGTATGTAAATGTATGTACATGTAATAACTAGTTATGAGCAGTTGTATAGAGTTTGTAATAAAATTAGTTTGAATTTTCTCATGTATATTTTGAATGATGAATGTAATTTGATTTTACTTTAATAAAAAATGAATGGAATTATTGAGTATTATTTTAGATGACAATTGAATTGAAATATTGATTTGAACTTTGGAGGTTGGAGAAAAAAATTGTGTTGATTGTGTTGTAGTAGTGATGGACTTTGATGGAAAGAATTATAGGAAGTGTTTTTACAGGTTTTTGAAGAACTGTTTTCTTAAAATATAAACGGCACTCTGCCAAAAATTTTCTAAAAATTTGCATAAAATAAAATGGACAAAAATTTGAACTAGTTTTAAAACTTTTATTAAATGTAAGAAAATGCTCACCACTTCTAAAAAGTAAGAAAATGGTTTTAAAATCCCTTGTAGGGTACTTAATGAGTTATCGGTAGGTGAAGTTCGGTAGTTTATTAGGTATTCTACGGATTATGTTATGCCTTACAGAGGGGTAAGGTGTGACATGTTTTAGTGGTATCAGAGCGAATTTTTGAAGTATGTTTTAACTTGTGAATTTGTGTCTTTTCTTTGATAAGTACAACTGCTCAATGTCCTTATTTGTTACATACAGTGCGTTACATCATAAATATGAACTAACGGAGGAAATCTCCTTGTGTTACTTGTTCAGGAGATATCCTAACTCCAGATTGAAATGGAAAAAGGGAATCGCTCTGTTGAGTAGTCTGTAGAGGCTGAGGCCCAAGGGGAAGCCCCAGCTCTCCAAAACGTTAGTGGGTCGGTGGCACCAACCCCACAAATGCCGCAGCTTCCTACACAGTTCGCCCAGCAGATGGCTATTATGTTTCAACAAATGGCTGGGAGCATGCCTGTTCAAGCTCCACCCCAGACTCCTGTGGTGTAACCTCAGGCTCCAATCAGACAGTATGATAAGCTGTTGAAATATGGGCTGACAAAATTTAAGGGTACAGTAGACCATTTAGAGGTAGAGCAGTGGCTAGAGCGGATGGACCGAGTGTTCAAGAAACTGCACTGCCCGGATGAACTAAAATTTGAATATTCAGTGTCTTTGTTGCAAGGAGATGCATATGTGGATCAAAAATTGCAAGAATTTCTGAGTCTGAAGCAAGGGAACAAATCAGTGGCAGAATATGAAAGGGAGTTCTCACGCTTAAGCCATTATGCTGGGAGTCTCCTGTCTACTAGCAAAGAAAGATGCAAGAGATTTGAAACTGGTTTGAAGCCTAGTCTAAGGTTGTAAGTAGTGGGATTTAGACACAGTAACTTCTCTGAGCTCATTTCTCAGGCACTTGAGTTAGAAAGGATTGAATTAGAAGCGACACCAACGAAAGAGAAATAAGAGAAGACTGAGAAATCAAAGAAAGATAAAGGGGACCAAGCAGAGGTAGAGGTGGTACATCTTGAAAGAAGAAAAAATTTGGGGGACCAAGCAGAGGTAGAGGTGGAAGGTTTGGAAGGGGCAGATTCTCTAGATAGAGACCCCCTAGATCTGGTCAGCAATTGACTAGGGGTTTATATCCTCCCCGCCCCTCTGAGACATGTGGCAAGATTAATGGGGGAGAATATTATCAGGCAATAGGAGCTTGCTTTAACTGTGGAGGCAAGGGCCATCTTGCTAAGGACTGCACCAGTGCCCCTAGATTTAGTCCAGCTCCTACTACTGCAGAAGGATCTATTCAGAGTCCTGCTACCAGAGGTTCACAACCGGTTAGCAGAGGAAGAGCAGAGGTAGAGGCAATGCTTCTGGCAGTCAGGGTACTGTTAGCCAGTCAGCACAAGGGAGTGCTCTAGTCAGAGTTTACACGATGAGACAATGGGAAGAGGCTAAGACTTCTGATATTGTAGCCGGTACATTCTCTATCTTTGATCAAGATGTAATTGTATTGTTTGATCCGGGTTCTACCCACTCGTATGTTAGTGCTAGCATAGTTAGTTCTCTTACGGTTCCATGTGTCAAAATGGATTTCGAAGTGCTAGTAACTAGTCCATTAGGACAAGAGGTTCGGGTTAATAGAATGTATAGAGATTGTCCTTTAGTGATCCAAGGACATGTTTTTCTGTCAGATTTGATCGAAATGCCCTTCAGAGATTATGATATCATCTTGGGCATGGATTGGTTAACCAGGCATCACGCCATGATTGACTATAGATTGAAGATAGTCACTTTTGGTCTCCCTCTGTACGGTGATGTGGTAATACATGGGAAGAGACAGTTACTGCCATCAAACATCATTTCGGCTGCACTAGCCAGAAGGATGATCAGAAAGGGGTGTGAAGCATACTTGGCACATGTGATAGACACCCAAGTGGGGAGTCCAGCACTGAGAGACATCCCTACTGTGTGTGACTTTTTGGATGTGTTTCCTAATGAATTGCCAGGATTACCTCCAAAAGGAGAAGTGCAGTTTGAGATGATGTCATGCCTGGTGTGGATCCAATCTCCATAACACCATATAGAATAGCACCAGCAGAATTGAAAGAGTTGAAAGTGCAATTGCAAAAGCTACTTGACAAGGGCTTTATCCGCGTTAGTGTGTCACCTTAGGGAGTGCCAGTGTTGTTGGTAAAGAAGAAAGATAGCACTCTCCTATTATGCATTGACTATCGGTAGTTGAACAAGGTGACAATAAAGAATAGATATCCATTGCCCCGCATTGATGACTTGTTTGATCAATTGAAAGGTGTAGCTATGTTCTCCAAGATTGACCTGAGATCGGGTTATTATCAGCTGAAAAGTGCAAGAGCAGAGTATTCCTAAAACTGCTTTTAAAACCCACTATGGCTATTATGAGTTCTTGGTCATGCCATTTGGGTTAACTAATGCTCCGGCTGCTTTTATAGATCTGATGAACACTATCTTCAGACCATACCTCGACCAGTTTGTTGTGGTATTCATAGATGATATATTGGTCTATTCGAGGAGTGCAGAAAATCATGATAGACATCTGCGGATTGTAATGTAGACTTTGAGGGAGAAACAACCATACGCCAAATTGTTAAAGTGTGAATTTTAGCTGAAGGAAATATCCTTCTTGGGACACGTAGTATCGGCAGAAGGCATCAAGGTAGATCCAAGTAAGATAGAAGCTGTCCTTAATTGAAGGCCACCCAGAAATATCACTGAAATTCGCAATTTTCTAGGTTTAGCTGGATACTACCGTCGATTTGTGAATGAATTCTCCATGTTGGCATCTCCATTAACTAAGCTACTTCGAAAAGATTTAAAATTTTAGTGGACGAATAAATGGCAACAGAGTTTTGATGAGTTGAAAAAATGTTTGACTGAAGCTCCAGTCCTTACTTTACCTACCCCGGGTAAAGAATATACAGTTTATAGTGACGCTTCTCACAATGGGTTAGGCTGTGTACTGATGCAAGAGTGGAGTGTCATTGCCTATGCTTCACGCCAGCTGAAACCGCATGAGAGGAATTATCCGACACATGACTTAGAGGTAGCAGCTATTGTGTTCGCTCTTAAGATCTGGAGACACTATTTGTATGGGGAAAAGTGTTACATCTACACAGATAATAAGAGTTTGAAGTATCTGGGCACTCAGAAGGAGTTGAATTTGAGACAGAGAAGATGGTTAGAGTTGATAAAAAACTATGATTGTTTGATAGACTATCAGCCAGGGAAAGCTAATGTGGTGGCTGACGCCTTAAGTCGCAAACTATGGCAAGTCTAAGAGTTTCTCCTTTGTCTATGGTACATGAGTTGAGAGTATTGCATGCCAGCTTAGAGATTAATGATGAGGGGCAGACAATAGTTGCATGGCATGTACAACTAGTGTTGATTGATCATATCATAATGGCTGTTCAGAATGATCAAAAGTATCAGAAGTTGTTAGAAGAAGTCAGACAGGGCAAGAAACCTGAATTCTCAGTGAGAGATGATGGTCTACTGCTTCACCAGGACAGAATGTTCATTCCTAATGACGTTGACTTGAGACAGATCATTTTGAAGGAAGCACATGAGTCTCCTTTTGCTATGCACCCTGGTGGCATAAAAATGTATAGAGGGCGTAAAGAGCACTACTGGTGCATGGGTATGAAAAGAAATGTAGCAGAATTTGTTTCCAAATGCCTAACTTGTCAGCAAGTGAAGGCAGAGCATCAAGTACCAACTGGTTTGTTACATCCACTACCAATACCGAAATGGAAATGGGAGAGAATAACTATGGATTTTGTGATGGGACTTTTGAGGACATAGAAGAGTCATGATGCAGTATGGGTTATAGTTGACAGACTAACCAAGTCTGCTCATTTTTTGCCTGTCCGGATGGACTACAGTTTAGAAAGATTGGCCAAGTTATACATTGATGAGATAGTAAGACTGCATTATCGTATCAGACAGAGATCCTAGGTTCACTTCTAGAATCTAGGATAGTCTTCAGAGAGCCCTAGAAACTAGATTGAACTTAAGTACGACATTCCATCCACAGACAGATGGCCAGTCTGAGAGAGTAATTCAGATCTTGGAGGACAAGCTATGGGCTTGTGTGATTGAGTTTGAGGGCAGTTGGGACACACACTTGCCTTTGATTGAGTTTGCTTACAACAACAGCTACCAATCAAGCATTGGGATGCCTCCATATGAAGCTTTGTATGGCAGAAAATGTAGAACCTCATTGCGTTGGGATGAGGTAGGTGAAAGAAAGTTGATTGGGCCAGAAATTGTTCAACAAACTGAAGAGAGAATCAGATTGGTTAAAGATCGACTCAAAGCTGCATCAGACTGTCAAAAGTCCTATATTGATCTGAAGAGAAGGGATATTGAGTATGCAGTGGTGAGAAAGTATTCTTCAAGGTTTTCCCTTGGAAGAGAATTATGAGATTCAGCAGAAAGGAGAAACTGAGTCCTCGTTTCATTGGGCCATATGAGGTTCTGGAGAGAGTGGGTCCTTTGGCATATCGTTTGGCATTACCTTCAGAGTTGGAGAAGATACATAATGTATTCCATGTGTCCATGTTGAGGAGGTACAGATCTGACCCATCTCATGTACTACCAGTAGAAGAGATTGAGGAGAATCCAGACCTCACATATGAGGAAGAACCCATAGAGATTCTGGCTTATGAGGTGAAGTAGCTATGGAATAAGCAGATATCGTTGGTAAAAGTGCTATGGAACCATCATTCAGGTCAGGAGGCTACTTGGGAACGAGAGGAGGACATGAGGAGAGAGCACCCACAGCTATTCAGAGACTGATACCAGGTAAAATTTCGGGACGAAATTTATTTTAAGGGACGGAGAATTATAACACCCCTATTTACATAGCCTGGTACATTTAACTGTTCCGGTGACCGGTATCAGTCCGGACAAGTAAGAGAAGTAGAACCATGTCTAAGACACCTAGTTAAGCCCTGAACACAAATAATTAGTAATTGCCAAATAGTTAAGTGTAAAGAAGAAAAGCAGAACACAAAAAATTAAATGAGTCAAGAGTCACAGCGATGGGTGATCTTCTCGGGAAATGACTGCGAGGTCAGTCTAAACTCAAATTTTGAACCATAAAATGTGATGCTGTGGTCCTTAGGACTATTGCGAACACAGTGGAAAAGAGAAAATAACAGAAAATAATTGTTAAGCAGGTCAAATAATTAGGTTAAAGATCCAGAAGAAATATCGAATAACTTGCAAACCGGATTGAACCAGTGAGTGGCAATTTGGTCAATTCACTCCTAGAGCTGACACCTTACCTAATTGTCCAATAAAATCGGAGAAAATAAAATTTTAGGATCAAGAATTAAATTAAAGAAGTAAATGGAAAAGAAATGAAAAAGAAATGAAAAATCCAAAAATCAAAAAGTTTATAACATCATGCATGACATAAGCATGATCTCATTAAAACTATAATTTTAACTTATGAAAATATAAGGATAATTACACATAAATAAAGATAAAAACTTAAAAAGAAAATACTATTTCTTCTTCCCATACAATCAGCCGTCCCTCTCTCACAGTCTGTCTCTCTTGCTTTCTCTCTCAACCACCATTAACAACCAAAGCATCAAGCTTCCAAATACTTGATTTCCACCATAAATCTTAGTAAAAAGCCCTAGAAACCTTCTAAGTGCCATTGGAAGAGAAGATTCAAAGTGGAAGAAAGAGGAAAGAAGTGGAGTTTAAGAAGTTAGAAAAGCTCTAATTGAGGTAAGTGATTGAATTTGAAAATCGTAGTTTATTTGTTGTGTATGTAGCTCAATTAACTTAGACATTGTGTAAAATCAAACAAAAACAATTGTTAAGGGACCAAACAAAAAATTTGGCCAGCTAGGGTTAGGGTTTGATATGAATAAGTTTGATGGTTTTGAATGGTTAATTGAAGTGAATTAGGTGTATGATCATGAATGTACACTTTGAAATGCATTAAAGTTGAAATTTAGGTAATTAGGGTTTGAGCATTTTGAAGAAATTGGAAAAAAATTTGAGAATTGGCCAAATGATAAAGTTAACCTTATTTGAGTTGAGAAATGGTCGAGTATAACCATTTGTGGTGTGTATGAATTGTTGGAAACAAGTTTCAATTCGGATTGGTGAAGGTCAATCTGTAGACAGCTTGACCTAGTTCATTTTCAGGGACTAAAACTAACAATTTACCAACCCAATTGGTGTGAGGCCAATTGAGAATGAAAATAAACACAAAATGGCACATTTTTTATTTAGGAATCATGCCCAGAAAGTGACCATAACTTAGTGAACAATTAGGCCAAATCCAGAATTGGGCACACTGACCTGTACAAAAATGACCAAATGAACAGTAGTTACGTAAATGACCATAACTTAGTCTTGGAAGGTCCAAATGAGCTAAATTTTATACTGATAGAAAGCTGAGACATAGCCCTACAACTTTCATGAAGAAAATAAACCCAAATTGTGATCATAACCTGTGCAAAAACTCAGCTGCAGTCAATGTACAAAAACTGCCATTATCCAGGAAATGCCCAGAATTCTGGGTAACACTAAGTCTGGTAAGCCATGTTCAAATGGCCATAACTAGAGCTACAAAACTCCAGATAGAGTGATTCAAAGAGGGAAATAAATTTAAGACAATAAAGAACAACTTCTATGAAGAAAACTTAGCCAAATTACCACAGCAACATGACCAATGGAACAGTGCAATATAGGACACCAAATCTGAAATTTTGGAAGTTTCACCTCAGAAACTTAAAGTTTGAGAAAACAACCAAAACCAACAAGTTAGGCAACCAAAATATGGTATGTGGGTGAAATTAAAATTCCCATACCTATTAAGCATTAGAAAGTCAATAATTTGACTTGAATAGTGTCATAAATATATTTGAAATTATTTTTGGACTTATGATAAATTGTGATACTGAAACACTATGAAATTGTGTGTTTCAGTTGAAAAGAATACCGAGAAAGAACCCGAAGCATCGAGTCAAGGCCAAGAGGCGACTCACATAAGGTTTGTGCACAACATTGAGATTTCTATAAATTTTCTTCTGCAAATTGTTTTGAATGAATTGTGATATTAAATTATGACTTAGTTGTATTGAAATGTTTATTGTGCTTTTGACTTAAATTGTTGAAAGTTTACTAGTATGTGTTTGAAATGGCAATAAATGTTTAGTAAATTGCTAAGTCAGTTTTGAAACCACAGTGTCATGACCATATTTTTGAATGTCTCACTAGCATGACTAGTGAGAGAAATTAGTTTTGAATTTTGATTCCTTCTCTAGCTAAAGTGTTGAGGTGTGTGCCAGTAGAAGAAGAAATTTGAATGGGTACCCATATATTTGAGCTAGCTAGCCTTGTGATTACTCATAAGCCTTTGGCTATTGAGATGAATATTGTTTCGAATGGCATGATATAACTATGTGTTTTTATGAATTCATTTTGAGACTTCCTAAATGAAAGTGTTTGGACTAAAAATTTATAAATCACGTTTTGTATCTGTTTTTCATGTTCAGTTCAATATTTGAATAAATGTGATTTGAAATATGCATAAATGTTATTTTAGTATGTTGTGCATCACGGAGTCATAGTACTCAGCAATGGCTGTTATTGCTGTTGTAGATATAGAGACTAGAGGAGCAGCAGAGTGAGCTGCTGCTCCTCTAGTCTCTATATCTACAACAGCAATAACAGCCATTGCTGAGTACTATGACGCTGAGGATCTTGAAGCCACATCCTTGAAGTTTTGTCAGGTATATTTTATACCCTGATTGTAATATTTTGTTTGATGTATGTAAATGTATGTACATGTAATAACTGGTCATGAGCAGTTGTATAGAGTTTGTAATAATATTAGTTTGAATTTTCTCATGTATATTTTGAATGATGAATGTAATTTGATTTTACTTTAATGAAAAATGAATAGAATTATTGAGTATTATTTTAGATGACAATTGAATTGAAATATTGATTTGAACTTTGGAGGTAGGAGAAAAAATTATGTTGATTGTGTTGTAGTAGTGATGGACTTTGATGGAAAGAATTATAGGAAGTGTTTTTACAGGTTTTTGAAGAACTGTTTTCTTAAAATACAGACGGCACTCTGCCGAAATTTTTTCAAAAATTTGCATAAAAATAAAATGGACAAAAGTTTGAACTAGTTTTTAAACTCTATTAAATGTAAGAAAATGCTCACCACTTCTAAAAAGTAAGAAAATGGTTTTAAAATCCCTTGCAGGGTACTTAATAAGTTATCGGTAGGTGAAGTTCGGTAGTTCATTAGGTATTCTACGGGTTCATGTTATGCCTTACAGAGGGGTAAGGTGTGACAGAGTTTCTCTTTACCTAGTGTTAGTAGTATACCCTAGAACATATCATTTAGTATGTAGCTTGTACATGTTTTATTAATAAAAGACATTTTCACTTTTTCATTTACATAATATATTTATGTGTAATAGAAAAGGTCCATTGATATTTTATTAGAAATTCTATTCTGAAGTTGTTAAGAATATGAGTGATAGTATTTCTAGCACAAAGTATCATAAATTGGTTTACAATCGAGGATACTTCACAATAAGGACATGACTTATCAAGAAAGATTATAATCATGTTTGTTCCCAAGTTATTTATAAGAGATTTAAATAAGATGGAATAGTGAGTCTCATGTCATATAACAAACATGATAGGCACTTATGCATGATAAGTAGGCCGAACCAATGACATTTATGCAAGCACATGGAGTTTACTCTTGTCCATGCATTGTTATAATTCATATCAGTGCATATAATCTTTAGACCTGAGATAGCACAGTTATCTTGTATATAGGTGGTTTGAGTTTAATACTGCTTTCATACTTGTACTGTGTATGGGTATATGGGCATGTGTTGGCTCCTACTAGTTATATATGGAGGTAGGTGTTGATCAAGATGGAATCTGTTACCCTAAGTAAATAGGGATAAAATCCTATGTTCATTTAATTGTTCTTGATATTTCAAGTTCCTGGCCAGGACTGATAGATTTAATTAGAAAAGAGTTTCTGATGAGAAAATCTTTTTAATCAAGAACTGGAATTAAAAGAGAACATAATATTCATATCAAATGGGGTTTGACATAAACCATGACTCTAGCTCGAATTGGGATTTTGTAACAGAGAGATTCTAGTGCATGGTAACATACGATAAAAGGTTCATTTAAGGTATTCCTTATTACTAATTGGGTGGCTATGGCATGCTATGCTAGGTGTTAACCATGGTCTATCAGGTGCCTAAAATGATTTAGAGAAATCATTTATGGTAAGAAATAGTTCTGATGATATTAAGAGTTAATATCATATATCATTGCTAATTAGTGATGAGCCTAGTTAGTCACACACTGTTAGTAGCATGCCCTAAAGCATATCATTTAGTATGTATCTTATGCATGTTTTTATTAATAAAAGGCATTTCTACTTTTCCGTTTACATAAGATATTTATGTGTAATAGAAAAGGTCCATTGATATTTTGTTAGAAATTCTATTCTTAAGTTGTTAAGAATATGAGTGACAGTATTTATAGTACAAAGTATCATAAATAGGTTCACAATCGAGGATACTTCATAATAAGGACATGAATTATCCAGAAAGATTGTATTCATGTTTGTTCCCAAGTTATTTATATGAGATATAAATAAGATGGAATGGTGAGTCTCATGCCATATGACAAACATGATAGGCATTTATAAATGATAAGTAGGCCAAACCAGTGACACTTATGACAAGCACATGGAGTTTACTCTTGTCAATGTTTTGTCATAAATCATATCAGTGCATATAATCTTTAGACCTGAGATAGCATAGTTATCTTGTATTTCAGTAGTTTACGTTTGATACTGCTTTCATACTTGTACTGTGTATGGGTATATAGGCATTTGTTGGCTCCTACTAGTTATATATAGAGGTAGGTGTTGATCAAGATGGAATCTGTTCCTCTAAGTAAATAGAGATAAAATCCTATGTTCATTTAATTGTTTTTGATGTTTCAAGTTCCTGGCCAGGACAGATAGATTTAATCAGAAAAGAGTTTCTGATGAGAAAATATTTTTAATCAAGAACTGGAATTAAAAAAGAACATAATATTCATAGCAAATGGAGTTTGACATAAACCATGACTCCAGCATGAGTTGGGATTTTGTAACAGAGAGATTCTAGTGCATGGTAACATATGATTATAGGTTCATTTAAGGTAAACCTTATTACAATTGGGTGGCCATGGCATGCTATGCTAGGTGTTAACCATGGTCTATGAGGTGCATAAAATGATTTAGAGAAATCATTTATGGTAAGAAAGAGTTCTGATGATAGTAAGAGTTGATATCATATCTCAATGCCAATTAGTGATGAGCCTAGTAAGTCACACACATACACAAGTTATCACCTAATTAAATATGATTTAATTAATTAATTAAAGAGTTTAATTGATTAATTAAATAGGTTTGGTTTGCAATTAGATTGCAAAGTCTCTAACATGACTTGAAACCAAATCTAGATTATTGGATGGATAGTATAAGTTAAATTTATATTTAAAGTGTTTAAATATGAATTTAATTAATGAGAAATTAATTAATAGAGATTAATTAATTAATTTATATTTGATATAAATTGATTAGAAGAAGAGAAATAATTATTTTAGGTTAAGAACTCAAAATTAAGACACAGGGGCATTTTGGTCATTTCACAGGGTGACATGTGGCACCATGAGATGGTGACACATGGCATTACACATAAGCTTGCCAAATGTCTTTTAATCATGTAAGATGATTAAAATTAAGATTAAATATAAGTTTGACACTTGGCACAATGTGATTGTGTCAATTAAACCTAGAACCAATCAGAGAGTGACATGTGGCAAGAGTTTAATGTGTTGACCTAGCTATATAAGTGTTGTTATGAAAAGAAAATAATATAACCATCAGCCTCTTTCTTTGGTGCCGCCAGCCAAGAAGGTTTCTCTCTTCTTCATCTTCTTCTCTCATCTTTCCAAGAGATTAACAAACAATCTCTTGAATTAAAAATACTAGAAATTATTTCTAGTGTCCTGTTTACATCTTTAATCTCTTAAAACGTAGAACTTGATTTTCTAAATAATAGAAAAAGCTTTAGAAGCTGTTCAAGGGCTACCATAGGTATTCTTGGTGTGGAGAAGCTAGAGGGACAACATCTGGTATCCTGAAGACGCATCTCAAAGGCCCAAATACACTGCAGTGCATCAAGAGGTTAGTGTGTTTGTTCTTAATTTAATCTAGGGTTCTAAAATTAATCTGATTAATTTTAAAATCTTAAATAGAATATACAGATCCAAAAACATATTAAAATAGTTTTAATATGTTGTTTATCATTGAAATCAAATAGATAAAAATAAAACTTGCATGATGCATGTGACCCTAGGTGAAAATTTTTGAATTCAATGGTATAAACTTGTGTTTTTCATGCTTCCATTCCTTCAATTGGTATTAGAGCCACTATATTTGCCATTTAGATTGTTGATTATATGATTTAATTGTGTATTTTGATCATCAGATGATTTATCCATTGCTGGTTGCAATGGATGTGTGGCAGCATTTAAGTGAACACTTTCATGGTGCGCAAGGTTTGTGGCTTTATGGGTGGCTCAAGGTTTGGCTTTTTAATTTGCAATTGTTGTATGATCTAAAAGCTCATCATATGTCTAATTAAATTGTTTAATTAGAATTTCAATCACACAATTAAATTTTGATTTAAATCAGAATTTTAAAAATTGTTTGAATGTGATTCAAATATGAATTTTAAAAGTTGTTTGAATGTGATTCAAATCTGAATTTTTAAAGTTATTTGAATCATATTTAAATCTGATTTTTAAAGTTGTTTGAATAATATTCAAATCTGAATTTTTAAAAATTGTTTGAATGTGATTCAAATCTGATTTTTTAAAAATTGTTTGAATATGATTCAAATCTGAATTTTTAAGGTTGTTTGAATGTGATTCAAATCTGAATTTTTAAATTTGTTTGAATGAGATTCAAATCTGAATTTTTAAATTTGTTTGAATGAGATTCAAATCTGAATTTTTAAATTTATTTGAATCATATTCAAATCTGGAGTTTTAAGTTGAATATGAGATATTCAATTTAATTTAAGTATGTATGTTTTATTTAATTGTTAAATAGTGATATGCATGATGGATGATCATGGACTATAAAAGACCAATGTGATTGGATTTATTTCTTTTATGTTTCTTTGGGATTGTAAATTAATTAATTTATTTTAATTTATTTTAAGCATGTATTATTAAGTTTGTAATGATTTTTGGGTTATAATTTCATATATTTAAGTTCTTGTAAATTCGCCTTGGTATGCCAAGGATTACTATGTAATATTGGATTGCAAGAAGTTCAAGGAGGTCAAGAGCATTAATGGGACCAGTGGGAGGAATTCAAGATCAAGTGTTAATTATTTACTCCTTCAGCAACTCTTGTAAAATGAATGAATGAAATGCACCTAGGAATACCCTGATTCAATTCTTGGTGGCTCAGAATTGAATCCCTTAGAAAAGTCCATAATCATATCATATTTACTACTTATCCATGAATGCATGAAATGTATGAGAATGTATGCAATTATATGATATATGCATGCTAAATGGATAATGTGTAAAGTGAGACCTTAATAGTAATTAGGATGACCATAAAATCTTCCGAACAAATGATTAAGTTGGAAATGCTATAATTAAAGTAATTATAACATGGGCTCTCCATTGGGGCAATTATTTTAAGAAATTTTAAATAGTTGCATAAGATGCAATTAATTTAAGAGATTTTCTTAAGAATAATTATTAAGCATGAGATGTTGTAAATATGTAAATGGTTTGGTGGCCAATATTGGATGTACCTGAGGACATTAAAATTATTTGCATAATTACTGGCTCAATGGGATCAACTTAACTAATGTAAGATAAGTCAATAATGGATGTACCTGAGATTTTGAGCATTAGGGGCTAAGTAAAGGATTGAACCTTACATGAGATGTGATGGGCAAGGAGTTGCTCACTTATAGTTTATTGTAATTCCAATAACGGATGTACATGAGGATGATCAATAGAATTATAAGAATTCAATCACCCACTAGAAATCCATCCAACTAGGATTTCCGTTTTTTACTTTGGAAGTGTAGGATTCGCTAAGTTAGTGGGAGGACCAATTTGATTAAAAAACCATAATCATTTTGGTTAATTACTTTATACATTTACTAATTAATCTGGTTATTTTTTGTAATTAATTTTCTGATAATAATGAGCATAGAACAACCACCACCATCTAATATCCTTGCAAGCATACTTGATCGCAATAGGTTGACAGGACCTAATCTCTCTGATTGGCTAAGAAATTTGAAACTTGTCCTGAACCTTAAACATATAGGATATGTTCTAGATTCAAATGTTCCTGGTCCCTTACCTCCAGAGGCCACTTCAAAGGAACATGAAACTTTGGACAAGTGGAAGGAGCATGATATATGAGCTAAGTGTTACATGCTTGCTT